>NC_092718.1:73812864-74412864 GCF_047496885.1 Scyliorhinus torazame | reverse complement strand
GTTACAAAGCCCTTCACTGCGGGTTACAAAGCCCATCACTGCGGGTTACAAAGCCCGACACTGCGGGTTACAAAGCCCGACACTGCGGGTTACAAAGCCCGACATTGCGGGTTACAAAGCCCGACACTGCGGGTTACAAAGCCCGACACTGCGGGTTACAAAGCCTGACACTGCGGGTTACAAAGCTCGTCACTGCGGGTTACAAAGCCCGACACTGCGGGTTACAAAGCCCGTCACTGCGGGTTACAAAGCCTGACATAGCGGGTTACAAAGCCCGACACTGCGGGTTACAAAGCTCGTCACTGCGGGTTACAAAGCCCGTCACTGCGGGTTACAAAGCCCGTCACTGCGGGTTACAAAGCCTGACACTGCGGGTTACAAAGCCCGACACTACGGGTTACAAAGCTCGTCACTGCGGGTTACAAAGCTCGTCACTGCGGGTTACAAAGACCTTCACTGCGGGTTACAAAGCTCGTCACTGCGGGTTACAAAGCCCGTCACTGCGGGTTACAAAGCCCCTCACTGCGGGTTACAAAGCTCGTCACTGCGGGTTAAAACGCCCGACACTGCGGGTTACAAAGCCCCTCACTGCGGGTTACAAAGCTCGTCACTGCGGGTTACGAAGCTCGTCACTGCGGGTTACAAAGCCCCTCACTGCGGGTTACAAAGCCCCTCACTGCGGGTTACAAAGCTCGTCACTGCGGGTTACAAAGCCCGTCACTGCGGGTTACAAAGCTCGTCACTGCGGGTTACAAAGCTCGACACTGCGGGTTACAAAGCCCGTCACTGCGGGTTACAAAGCCCCTCACTGCGGTTGACAAAGCCCAACACTGCGGGTTACAAAACCCGACACTGCGGGTTACAAAGCTCGTCACTGCGGGTTACAAAGCCCGACACTGCGGGTTACAAAGCCACTCACTGCGGGTTACAAAGCCACTTACTGCGGGTTACAAAGCCCGACACTGCGGGTTACAAAGCTCGTCACTGCGGGTTACAAAGCCCGACACTGCGGGTTACAAAGCCACTCACTGCGGGTTACAAAGCCCGTCACTGCGAGTTACAAAGCTCGTCAATGCGGGTTACAAAGCTCATCACTGCGGGTTACAAAGCCCATCACTGCGGGTTACAAAGCTCATCACTGCGGGTTACAAAGCCCGACACTGCGGGTTACAAAGCTCCTCACTGCGGGTTACAAAGCTCGTCACTGCGGGTTACAAAGCCCGTCACTGCGGGTTACAAAGCCCCTCACTACGGGTTACAAAGCTCGTCACTGCGGGTTAAAACGCCCGACACTGCGGGTTACAAAGCCCCTCACTGCGGGTTACATAGCTCGTCACTGCGGGTTACAAAGCCCGGCACTGCGGGTTACAAAGCCCGGCACTGCGGGTTACAAAGCCCGACACTGCGGGTTACAAAGCCCGACATTGCGGGTTACAAAGCCCGACACTGCGGGTTACAAAGATCGTCACTGCGGGTTACAAAGCCTGACACTGCGGGTTACAAAGCCCGTCACTGCGAGTTACAAAGCCTGACACTGCGGGTTACAAAGCTCGTCACTGCGGGTTACAAAGCCCGACACTGCGGGTTACAAAGCCCGACACTGCGGGTTACAAAGCTCGTCACTGCGGGTTACAATGCCCGAAACTGCGGGTTACAAAGCTCGTCACTGCGGGTTACAAAGCCCGACGCTGCGGGTTACAAAGCTCGTCACTGCGGGTTACAAAGCCTGACACTGCGGGTTACAAAGCCCGTCACTGCGAGTTACAAAGCTCGTCACTGCGGGTTACAAAGCCTGAAACTGCGGGTTACAAAGCCCGACACTGCGGGTTACAAAGCTCGTCACTGCGGGTTACAAAGCCCGTCACTGCGGGTTACAAAGCTCGTCACTGCGGGTTACAAAGCCTGACACTGCGGGTTGCAAAGCCCGTCACTGCAGGTTACAAAGCTCGTCACTGCGGGTTACAAAGCCCGTCACTGCGGGTTACAAAGCTCGTCACTGCGGGTTACAAAGCTCGTCACTGCGGGTTACAAAGCCCGTCACTGCGAGTTACAAAGCCCGTCACTGCGGGTTACAAAGCTCGTCACTGCGGGTTACAAAGCCCGTCACTGCGAGTTACAAAGCCCGACACTGCGGGTTGCAAAGCCCGTCACTGCGGGTTACAAAGACCGTCACTGCGGGTTACAAAGCTCGTCACTGCGGGTTGCAAAGCCCGTCACTGCGGGTTACAAAGCCCGACACTGCGGGTTACAAAGCCCGACACTGCGGGTTACAAAGCCCGACATTGCGGGTTACAAAGCCCGACACTGCGGGTTACAAAGCTCGTCACTGCGGGTTACAAAGCTCGTCACTGCGGGTTACAAAGCCCTTCACTGCGGGTTACAAAGCCTGACACTGCGGGTTACAAAGCCCGACACTGCGGGTTACAAAGCCCGACACTGCGGGTTACAAAGCCCGACACTGCGGGTTACAAAGCCCGACACTGCGGGTTACAAAGCCCGACATTGCGGGTTACAAAGCCCGACACTGCGGGTTACAAAGCCCGACACTGCGGGTTACAAAGCCTGACACTGCGGGTTACAAAGCTCGTCACTGCGGGTTACAAAGCCCGACACTGCGGGTTACAAAGCCCGTCACTGCGGGTTACAAAGCCTGACATAGCGGGTTACAAAGCCCGACACTGCGGGTTACAAAGCTCGTCACTGCGGGTTACAAAGCCCGTCACTGCGGGTTACAAAGCCCGTCACTGCGGGTTACAAAGCCTGACACTGCGGGTTACAAAGCCCGACACTACGGGTTACAAAGCTCGTCACTGCGGGTTACAAAGCTCGTCACTGCGGGTTACAAAGACCTTCACTGCGGGTTACAAAGCTCGTCACTGCGGGTTACAAAGCCCGTCACTGCGGGTTACAAAGCCCCTCACTGCGGGTTACAAAGCTCGTCACTGCGGGTTAAAACGCCCGACACTGCGGGTTACAAAGCCCCTCACTGCGGGTTACAAAGCTCGTCACTGCGGGTTACGAAGCTCGTCACTGCGGGTTACAAAGCCCCTCACTGCGGGTTACAAAGCCCCTCACTGCGGGTTACAAAGCTCGTCACTGCGGGTTACAAAGCCCGTCACTGCGGGTTACAAAGCTCGTCACTGCGGGTTACAAAGCTCGACACTGCGGGTTACAAAGCCCGTCACTGCGGGTTACAAAGCCCCTCACTGCGGTTGACAAAGCCCAACACTGCGGGTTACAAAGCCCGACACTGCGGGTTACAAAGCTCGTCACTGCGGGTTACAAAGCCCGACACTGCGGGTTACAAAGCCACTCACTGCGGGTTACAAAGCCACTTACTGCGGGTTACAAAGCCCGACACTGCGGGTTACAAAGCTCGTCACTGCGGGTTACAAAGCCCGACACTGCGGGTTACAAAGCCACTCACTGCGGGTTACAAAGCCCGTCACTGCGAGTTACAAAGCTCGTCAATGCGGGTTACAAAGCTCGTCAATGCGGGTTACAAAGCCCATCACTGCGGGTTACAAAGCTCATCACTGCTGGTTACAAAGCCCGACACTGCGGGTTACAAAGCTCCTCACTGCGGGTTACAAAGCTCGTCACTGCGGGTTACAAAGCCCGTCACTGCGGGTTACAAAGCCCCTCACTACGGGTTACAAAGCTCGTCACTGCGGGTTAAAACGCCCGACACTGCGGGTTACAAAGCCCCTCACTGCGGGTTACATAGCTCGTCACTGCGGGTTACAAAGCCCGGCACTGCGGGTTACAAAGCCCGGCACTGCGGGTTACAAAGCCCGACACTGCGGGTTACAAAGCCCGACATTGCGGGTTACAAAGCCCGACACTGCGGGTTACAAAGATCGTCACTGCGGGTTACAAAGCCTGACACTGCGGGTTACAAAGCCCGTCACTGCGAGTTACAAAGCCTGACACTGCGGGTTACAAAGCTCGTCACTGCGGGTTACAAAGCCCGACACTGCGGGTTACAAAGCCCGACACTGCGGGTTACAAAGCCCGACACTGCGGGTTACAAAGCCCATCACTGCGGGTTACAAAGCCCATCACTGCGGGTTACAAAGCCCGACACTGCGGGTTACAAAGCCCGACACTGCGGGTTACAAAGCCCCTCACTGCGGGTTACAAAGCTCGTCACTGCGGGTTACAATGCCCGAAACTGCGGGTTACAAAGCTCGTCACTGCGGGTTACAAAGCCCGACGCTGCGGGTTACAAAGCTCGTCACTGCGGGTTACAAAGCCTGACACTGCGGGTTACAAAGCCCGTCACTGCGAGTTACAAAGCTCGTCACTGCGGGTTACAAAGCCTGAAACTGCGGGTTACAAAGCCCGACACTGCGGGTTACAAAGCTCGTCACTGCGGGTTACAAAGCCTGACACTGCGGGTTGCAAAGCCCGTCACTGCGGGTTACAAAGCCCGTCACTGCGGGTTACAAAGCTCGTCACTGCGGGTTACAAAGCCTGACACTGCGGGTTACAAAGCCCATCACTGCGGGTTACAAAGCCCATCACTGCGGGTTACAAAGCTCGTCACTGCGGGTTGCAAAGCCCATCACTGCGGGTTACAAAGCCCATCACTGCGGGTTACAAAGCCCGACACTGCGGGTTACAAAGCCCGACACTGCGGGTTACAAAGCCCGACATTGCGGGTTACAAAGCCCGACACTGCGGGTTACAAAGCTCGTCACTGCGGGTTACAAAGCTCGTCACTGCGGGTTACAAAGCCCTTCACTGCGGGTTACAAAGCCCATCACTGCGGGTTACAAAGCCCGACACTGCGGGTTACAAAGCCCGACACTGCGGGTTACAAAGCCCGACATTGCGGGTTACAAAGCCCGACACTGCGGGTTACAAAGCCCGACACTGCGGGTTACAAAGCCTGACACTGCGGTTTACAAAGCTCGTCACTGCGGGTTACAAAGCCCGACACTGCGGGTTACAAAGCCCGTCACTGCGGGTTACAAAGCCTGACATAGCGGGTTACAAAGCCCGACACTGCGGGTTACAAAGCTCGTCACTGCGGGTTACAAAGCCCGTCACTGCGGGTTACAAAGCCTGACACTGCGGGTTACAAAGCCCGACACTGCGGGTTACAAAGCTCGTCACTGCGGGTTACAAAGCTCGTCACTGCGGGTTACAAAGACCTTCACTGCGGGTTACAAAGCTCGTCACTGCGGGTTACAAAGCCCGTCACTGCGGGTTACAAAGCCCCTCACTGCGGGTTACAAAGCCCCTCACTGCGGGTTACAAAGCTCGTCACTGCGGGTTAAAACGCCCGACACTGCGGGTTACAAAGCCCCTGACTGCGGGTTACAAAGCTCGTCACTGCGGGTTACGAAGCTCGTCACTGCGGGTTACAAAGCCCCTCACTGCGGGTTACAAAGCCCCTCACTGCGGGTTACAAAGCCCGACACTGCGGGTTACAAAGCCCGTCACTGCGGGTTACAAAGCCTGACATAGCGGGTTACAAAGCCCGACACTGCGGGTTACAAAGCTCGTCACTGCGGGTTACAAAGCCCGTCACTGCGGGTTACAAAGCCCGTCACTGCGGGTTACAAAGCCTGACACTGCGGGTTACAAAGCCCGACACTGCGGGTTACAAAGCTCGTCACTGCGGGTTACAAAGCTCGTCACTGCGGGTTACAAAGACCTTCACTGCGGGTTACAAAGCTCGTCACTGCGGGTTACAAAGCCCGTCACTGCGGGTTACAAAGCCCCTCACTGCGGGTTACAAAGCTCGTCACTGCGGGTTAAAACGCCCGACACTGCGGGTTACAAAGCCCCTCACTGCGGGTTACAAAGCTCGTCACTGCGGGTTACGAAGCTCGTCACTGCGGGTTACAAAGCCCCTCACTGCGGGTTACAAAGCCCCTCACTGCGGGTTACAAAGCTCGTCACTGCGGGTTACAAAGCCCGTCACTGCGGGTTACAAAGCTCGTCACTGCGGGTTACAAAGCTCGACACTGCGGGTTACAAAGCCCGTCACTGCGGGTTACAAAGCCCCTCACTGCGGTTTACAAAGCCCAACACTGCGGGTTACAAAGCCCGACACTGCGGGTTACAAAGCTCGTCACTGCGGGTTACAAAGCCCGACACTGCGGGTTACAAAGCCACTCACTGCGGGTTACAAAGCCACTCACTGCGGGTTACAAAGCCACTCACTGCGGGTTACAAAGCCCGTCACTGCGAGTTACAAAGCTCGTCAATGCGGGTTACAAAGCTCATCACTGCGGGTTACAAAGCCCATCACTGCGGGTTACAAAGCCCATCACTGCGGGTTACAAAGCCCGACACTGCGGGTTACAAAGCCCGACACTGCGGGTTACAAAGAACCTCACTGCGGGTTACAAAGCTCGTCACTGCGGGTTACAAAGCCCGTCACTGCGGGTTACAAAGCCCCTCACTACGGGTTACAAAGCTCGTCACTGCGGGTTAAAACGCCCGACACTGCGGGTTACAAAGCCCCTCACTGCGGGTTACAAAGCTCGTCATTGCGGGTTACAAAGCTCGTCACTGCGGGTTACAAAGCCCCTCACTGCGGGTTACAAAGCCCCTCACTGCGGGTTACAAAGCCCCTCACTGCGGGTTACAAAGCTCGTCACTGCGGGTTACAAAGCTCGTCACTGCGGGTTACAAAGCCCATCACTGCGGGTTACAAAGCCCATCACTGCGGATTACAAAGCCCGACACTGCGGGTTACAAAGCCCGACACTGCGGGTTACAAAGCCCGACATTGCGGGTTACAAAGCCCGACACTGCGGGTTACAAAGCTCGTCACTGCGGGTTACAAAGCCCGTCACTGCGGGTTACAAAGCCCCTCACTGCGGGTTACAAAGCTCGTCACTGCGGGTTAAAACGCCCGACACTGCGGGTTACAAAGCCCCTCACTGCGGGTTACAAAGCCCCTCACTGCGGGTTACAAAGCTCGTCACTGCGGGTTACGAAGCTCGTCACTGCGGGTTACAAAGCCCCTCACTGCGGGTTACAAAGCCCCTCACTGCGGGTTACAAAGCTCGTCACTGCGGGTTACAAAGCCCGTCACTGCGGGTTACAAAGCTCGTCACTACGGGTTACAAAGCTCGACACTGCGGGTTACAAAGCCCGTCACTGCGGGTTACAAAGCCCCTCACTGCGGTTTACAAAGCCCAACACTGCGGGTTACAAAGCCCGTCACTGCGAGTTACAAAGCTCGTCAATGCGGGTTACAAAGCTCATCACTGCGGGTTACAAAGCCCATCACTGCGGGTTACAAAGCCCATCACTGCGGGTTACAAAGCCCGACACTGCGGGTTACAAAGCTCCTCACTGCGGGTTACAAAGACCCTCACTGCGGGTTACAAAGCTCGTCACTGCGGGTTACAAAGCCCGTCACTGCGGGTTACAAAGCCCCTCACTACGGGTTACAAAGCTCGTCACTGCGGGTTAAAACGCCCGACACTGCGGGTTACAAAGCCCCTCACTGCGGGTTACAAAGCTCGTCATTGCGGGTTACAAAGCTCGTCACTGCGGATTACAATGCCCCTCACTGCGGGTTACAAAGCCCCTCACTGCGGGTTACAAAGCCCCTCACTGCGGGTTACAAAGCTCGTCACTGCGGGTTACAAAGCCCGTCACTGCGGGTTACAAAGCTCGTCACTGCGGGTTACAAAGCCCGACACTGCGGGTTACAAAGCCCGACACTGCGGGTTACAAAGCCCGACACTGCGGGTTACAAAGCTCGTCACTGCGGGTTACAAAGCCCGTCACTGCGGGTTACAAAGCTCCTCACTGCGGGTTACAAAGCTCGTCACTGCGGTTTACAAAGCCCGACACTGCGGGTTACAAAGCCCGACACTGCGGGTTACAAAGCTCGTCACTGCGGGTTACAAAGCCCGACACTGCGGGTTACAAAGCCACTCACTGCGGGTTACAAAGCCCGACACTGCGGTTTACAAAGCTCGTCACTGCGGGTTACAAAGCCCGACACTGCGGGTTACAAAGCCACTCACTGCGGGTTACAAAGCCCGTCACTGCGAGTTACAAAGCTCGTCAATGCGGATTACAAAGCTCATCACTGCGGGTTACAAAGCCCATCACTGCGGGTTACAAAGCCCATCACTGCGGGTTACAAAGCTCGTCACTGCGGGTTACAAAGCCCGACACTGCGGGTTACAAAGCCCGACACTGCGGGTTACAAAGCCCAGCACTGCGGGTTATAAAGCCCGACACTGCGGCTTACAAAGCTCGTCACTGCGGGTTACAAAGCTCGTCACTGCGGGTTACAAAGCCCCTCACTGTGGGTTACAAAGCCCGTCACTGCGGGTTACAAAGCCCCTCACTGCGGGTTACAAAGCTCGTCACTGCGGGTTACAAAGCCCGACACTGCGGGTTACAAAGCCGATCACTTCGGATTACAAAGCCCGTCACGGCGGGTTCCAAAGCCCCTCACTGCGGGTTACAAAGCTCGTCACTGCGGGTTACAAAGTCCGACACTGCGGGTAACAAAGCCCCTCACTGCGGGTTACAAAGCTCGTCACTGCGCGTTACAAAGCTCGTCACTGCGGGTTACAACGCCACTCACTGCGGGTTACAAAGCCCCTCACTGCGGGTTACAAAGCCCCTCACTGCGGGTTACAAAGCTCGGCACTGCGGGTTACAAAGCCCGTCACTGCGGATTACAAAGCTCGTCACTGCGGGTTACAAAGCCCGACACTGCGGGTTACAAAGCCCGTCACTGCGGGTTACAAAGCCCGACACTCCGGGTTACAAAGCCCCTCACTGCGGTTTACAAAGCTCGTCACTGCGGTTTACAAAGCTCGTCACCTCGGGTTACAAAGCCCGACACTGCGGGTTACAAAGCCCGACACTGCGGGTTACAAAGCCCGTCACTGCGGGTTACAAAGTCCCTCACTGCGGTTTACAAAGCTCGTCACTGCGGGTTACAAAGCCCGACACTGCGGGTTACAAAGCCCGACACTGCGGGTTACAAAGCCCGTCATTGCGGGTTACAAAGCCCGTCATTGCGGGTTACAAAGCCCATCACCGCGGGTTACAAAGCCCGACAATGCGGGATACAAAGTTCGTCACTGCGGGTTACAAAGCCTGACACTGCGGGTTACAAAGCCCGTCACTGCGGGTTACAAAGCCTGACACTGCGGGTTACAAAGCCCGTCACTGCGAGTTACAAAGCCCGACACTGCGGGTTACAAAGCCCGACACTGCGGGTTACAAAGCCTGACACTGCGGGTTACAAAGCCCGACACTGCGGGTTACAAAGCCCGTCACTGCGGGTTACAAAGCCCGACACTGCGGGTTACAAAGCCCGACACTGCGGGTTACAAAGCCCGACACTGCGGATTACAAAGCTCGTCACTGCGGGTTACAAAGCCCGACACTGCGGGTTACAAAGCTCGTCACTGCGGGTTACAAAGCCCATCACTGCGGGTTACAAAGCCCGACACTGCGGGTTACAAAGCCCGACACTGCGGGTTACAAAGCCCGACACTGCGGATTACAAAGCTCGTCACTGCGGGTTACAAAGCCCGACACTGCGGGTTACAAAGCTCGTCACTGCGGGTTACAAAGCTCGTCACTGCGGGTTACAAAGCGCATCAATGCGGGTTACAAAGCCCATCACTGCGGGTTACAAAGCCCGATACTGCGGGTTACAAAGCCCGACACTGCGGGTTACAAAGCCCGACACTGCGTGTTACAAAGCTCGTCATTGCGGATTACAAAGCCTAACACTGCGGGTTACAAAGCCCGTCACTGCGAGTTACAACGCTCGTCACTGCGGGTTACAAAGCCTGACGCAGCGGGTTACAAAGCCCGACACTGCGGGTTACTAAGCTCGTCACTGCGGGTTACAAAGCCGACACTGCGGGTTGCAAAGCCCGTCACTGCGGGTTACAAAGCCCGTCACTGCGGGTTACAAAGCTCGTCACTGCGGGTTACAAAGCCCATCACTGCGGGTTACAAAGCCCATCACTGCGGGTTACAAAGCTCGTCACTGCGGGTTACAAAGCCCATCACTGCGGGTTACAAAGCTCGTCACTGCGGGTTACAAAGCCCGACACTGCGGGTTACAAAGCCCGACACTGCGGGTTACAAAGCCCGTCACTGCGGGTTACAAAGCCCCTCACTGCGGTTTACAAAGCTCGTCACTGCGGGTTACAAAGCCCGACACTGCGGGTTACAAAGCCCGACACTGCGGGTTACAAAGCCCGTCATTGCGGGTTACAAAGCCCATCACCGCGGGTTACAAAGCCCGACAATGCGGGATACAAAGTTCGTCACTGCGGGTTACAAAGCCTGACACTGCGGGTTACAAAGCCCGTCACTGCGGGTTACAAAGCCTGACACTGCGGGTTACAAAGCCCGTCACAGCGAGTTACAAAGCCCGACACTGCGGGTTACAAAGCCCGACACTGCGGGTTACAAAGCCTGACACTGCGGGTTACAAAGCCCGACACTGCGGGTTACAAAGCCCGACACTGCGGGTTACAAAGCCCAGCACTGCGGGTTATAAAGCCCGACACTGCGGCTTACAAAGCTCGTCACTGCGGGTTACAAAGCTCGTCACTGCGGGTTACAAAGCCCCTCACTGTGGGTTACAAAGCCCGTCACTGCGGGTTACAAAGCCCCTCACTGCGGGTTACAAAGCTCGTCACTGCGGGTTACAAAGCCCGACACTGCGGGTTACAAAGCCGATCACTTCGGATTACAAAGCCCGTCACGGCGGGTTCCAAAGCCCCTCACTGCGGGTTACAAAGCTCGTCACTGCGGGTTACAAAGTCCGACACTGCGGGTAACAAAGCCCCTCACTGCGGGTTACAAAGCTCGTCACTGCGCGTTACAAAGCTCGTCACTGCGGGTTACAACGCCACTCACTGCGGGTTACAAAGCCCCTCACTGCGGGTTACAAAGCTCGGCACTGCGGGTTACAAAGCCCGTCACTGCGGATTACAAAGCTCGTCACTGCGGGTTACAAAGCCCGACACTGCGGGTTACAAAGCCCGTCACTGCGGGTTACAAAGCCCGACACTCCGGGTTACAAAGCCCCTCACTGCGGTTTACAAAGCTCGTCACTGCGGTTTACAAAGCTCGTCACTGCGGGTTACAAAGCCCGACACTGCGGGTTACAAAGCCCGACACTGCGGGTTACAAAGCCCGTCACTGCGGGTTACAAAGCCCCTCACTGCGGTTTACAAAGCTCGTCACTGCGGGTTACAAAGCCCGACACTGCGGGTTACAAAGCCCGACACTGCGGGTTACAAAGCCCGTCATTGCGGGTTACAAAGCCCGTCATTGCGGGTTACAAAGCCCATCACCGCGGGTTACAAAGCCCGACAATGCGGGATACAAAGTTCGTCACTGCGGGTTACAAAGCCTGACACTGCGGGTTACAAAGCCCGTCACTGCGGGTTACAAAGCCTGACACTGCGGGTTACAAAGCCCGTCACTGCGAGTTACAAAGCCCGACACTGCGGGTTACAAAGCCCGACACTGCGGGTTACAAAGCCTGACACTGCGGGTTACAAAGCCCGACACTGCGGGTTACAAAGCCCGTCACTGCGGGTTACAAAGCCCGACACTGCGGGTTACAAAGCCCGACACTGCGGGTTACAAAGCCCGACACTGCGGATTACAAAGCTCGTCACTGCGGGTTACAAAGCCCGACACTGCGGGTTACAAAGCTCGTCACTGCGGGTTACAAAGCCCATCACTGCGGGTTACAAAGCCCGACACTGCGGGTTACAAAGCCCGACACTGCGGGTTACAAAGCCCGACACTGCGGATTACAAAGCTCGTCACTGCGGGTTACAAAGCCCGACACTGCGGGTTACAAAGCTCGTCACTGCGGGTTACAAAGCTCGTCACTGCGGGTTACAAAGCGCATCAATGCGGGTTACAAAGCCCATCACTGGGGGTTACAAAGCCCGATACTGCGGGTTACAAAGCCCGACACTGCGGGTTACAAAGCCCGACACTGCGTGTTACAAAGCTCGTCATTGCGGATTACAAAGCCTAACACTGCGGGTTACAAAGCCCGTCACTGCGAGTTACAACGCTCGTCACTGCGGGTTACAAAGCCTGACGCTGCGGGTTACAAAGCCCGACACTGCGGGTTACTAAGCTCGTCACTGCGGGTTACAAAGCCTGACACTGCGGGTTGCAAAGCCCGTCACTGCGGGTTACAAAGCCCGTCACTGCGGGTTACAAAGCTCGTCACTGCGGGTTACAAAGCCCATCACTGCGGGTTACAAAGCCCATCACTGCGGGTTACAAAGCTCGTCACTGCGGGTTACAAAGCCCGTCACTGCGGGTTACAAAGCTCGTCACTGCGGGTTACAAAGCCCATCACTGCGGGTTACAAAGCCCATCACTGCGGGTTACAAAGCCCCTCACTGCGGGTTACAAAGCTCGTCACTGCGGGTTACAAAGCTCGTCACTGCGGGTTACAAAGCCCGACACTGCGGGTTACAAAGCCCGACACTGCGGGTTACAAAGCCCGTCACTGCGGGTTACAAAGCCCCTCACTGCGGTTTACAAAGCTCGTCACTGCGGGTTACAAAGCCCGACACTGCGGGTTACAAAGCCCGACACTGCGGGTTACAAAGCCCGTCATTGCGGGTTACAAAGCCCATCACCGCGGGTTACAAAGCCCGACAATGCGGGATACAAAGTTCGTCACTGCGGGTTACAAAGCCTGACACTGCGGGTTACAAAGCCCGTCACTGCGGGTTACAAAGCCTGACACTGCGGGTTACAAAGCCCGTCACTGCGAGTTACAAAGCCCGACACTGCGGGTTACAAAGCCCGACACTGCGGGTTACAAAGCCCGACACTGCGGGTTACAAAGCCCGACACTGCGGGTTACAAAGCCCGTCACTGCGGGTTACAAAGCCCGACACTGCGGGTTACAAAGCCCGACACTGCGGGTTACAAAGCCCGACACTGCGGATTACAAAGCTCGTCACTGCGGGTTACAAAGCCCGACACTGCGGGTTACAAAGCTCGTCACTGCGGGTTACAAAGCCCATCACTGCGGGTTACAAAGCCCGACACTGCGGGTTACAAAGCCCGACACTGCGGGTTACAAAGCCCGACACTGCGGATTACAACGCTCGTCACTGCGGGTTACAAAGCCCGACACTGCGGGTTACAAAGCTCGTCACTGCGGGTTACAAAGCTCGTCACTGCGGGTTACAAAGCGCATCAATGCGGGTTAAAAAGCCCATCACTGCGGGTTACAAAGCCCGATACTGCGGGTTACAAAGCCCGACACTGCGGGTTACAAAGCCCGACACTGCGTGTTACAAAGCTCGTCATTGCGGATTACAAAGCCTAACACTGCGGGTTACAAAGCCCGTCACTGCGAGTTACAACGCTCGTCACTGCGGGTTACAAAGCCTGACGCTGCGGGTTACAAAGCCCGACACTGCGGGTTACTAAGCTCGTCACTGCGGGTTACAAAGCCTGACATAGCGGGTTGCAAAGCCCGTCACTGCGGGTTACAAAGCCTGACACTGCGGGTTGCAAAGCCCGTCACTGCGGGTTACAAAGCCCGTCACTGCGGGTTACAAAGCTCGTCACTGCGGGTTACAAAGCCTGACACTGCGAGTTACAAAGCTCGTCACTGCGGGTTACAAAGCCTGACACTGCGGGTTGCAAAGCCCGTCACTGCGGGTTACAAAGCCCGTCACTGCGGGTTACAAAGCTCGTCACTGCGGGTTACAAAGCCCATCACTGCGGGTTACAAAGCCCATCACTGCGGGTTACAAAGCTCGTCACTGCGGGTTACAAAGCCCATCACTGCGGGTTACAAAGCCCATCACTGCGGGTTACAAAGCCCGACACTGCGGGTTACAAAGCTCGTCACTGCGGGTTACAAAGCCTGACACTGCGGGTTACAAAGCCCGTCACTGCGAGTTACGAAGCCTGACACTGCGGGTTACAAAGCTCGTCACTGCGGGTTACAAAGCCCATCACTGCGGGTTACAAAGCCCATCACTGCGGGTTACAAAGCCCGACACTGCGGGTTACAAAGCCCGACACTGCGGGTTACAAAGCCCGACACTGCGGGTTATGAAGCTCATCACTGCGGGTTACAAAGCCCGACACTGCGGGTTACAAAGCTCGTCACTGCGGGTTACAAAGCTCGTCACTGCGGGTTACAAAGCCCATCACTGCGGGTTACAAAGCCCATCACTGCGGGTTACAAAGCCCGATACTGCGGGTTACAAAGCACCTCACTGCGGGTTACAAAGCCCGACACGGCGGGTTACAAAGCTCGTCACTGCGGGTTACAAAGCCTGACACTGCGGGTTACAAAGCTCGTCACCGCGGGTTACAAATCCAGACACTGCGGGTTACAAAGCCCGACACTGCGGGTTACAAAGCCCGACACTGCGGGTTACAAAGCTCGTCACTGCGGGTTACAAAGCTCGTCACTGCGGGTTACAAAGCCTGACACTGCGGGTTACAAAGCCCGTCACTGCGAGTTACAAAGCTCGTCACTGCGGGTTACAAAGCCAGACACTGCGGGTTACAAAGCCCGACACTGCGGGTTACAAAGCTCGTCACTGCGGGTTACAAAGCCAGACACTGCGGGTTACAAAGCCCGACACTGCGGGTTACAAAGCTCGTCACTGCGGGTTACAAAGCCCCTCACTGCAGGTTACAAAGCCCGTCACTGCGAGTTACAAAGCTCGTCACTGCGGGTTACAAATCCAGACACTGCGGGTTACAAAGCCCGACACTGCGGGTTACAAAGCCCGACACTGCGGGTTACAAAGCCCGACACTGCGGGTTACAAAGCTCGTCACTGCGGGTTACAAAGCCAGACACTGCGGGTTACAAAGCCCGACACTGCGGGTTACAAAGCTCGTCACTGCGGGTTACAAAGCCAGACACTGCGGGTTACAAAGCCCGACACTGCGGGTTACAAAGCTCGTCACTGCGGGTTACAAAGCCCCTCACTGCAGGTTACAAAGCCCGTCACTGCGAGTTACAAAGCTCGTCACTGCGGGTTACAAATCCAGACACTGCGGGTTACAAAGCCCGACACTGCGGGTTACAAAGCCCGACACTGCGGGTTACAAAGCTCGTCACTGCGGGTTACAAAGCTCGTCACTGCGGGTTACAAAGCCTGACACTGCGGGTTACAAAGCCCGTCACTGCGAGTTACAAAGCTCGTCACTGCGGGTTACAAAGCCAGACACTGCGGGTTACAAAGCCCGACACTGCGGGTTACAAAGCTCGTCACTGCGGGTTACAAAGCCCCTCACTGCAGGTTACAAAGCCCGACACTGCGGGTTACAAAGCCCGTCACTGCGGGTTGCAAAGCCCGTCACTGCGGGTTACAAAGCCCGTCACTGCGGGTTACAAAGCCCGTCACTGCGAGTTACAAAGCCCCTCACTGCAGGTTACAAAGCCCGACACTGCGGGTTACAAAGCCCGACACTGCGGGTTACAAAGCCCGTCACTGCGGGTTACAAAGCCCGTCACTGCGGGTTACAAAGCTCGTCACTGCGAGTTACAAAGCCCGTCACTGCGGGTTACAAAGCCCATCACTGCGGGTTACAAAGCCCGATAATGCGGGTTACAAAGCCCGACACTGCGGGTTACAAAGCCCGACACTGCGTGTTACAAAGCTCGTCACTGCGGATTACAAAGCCTAACACTGCGGGTTACAAAGCCCGTCACTGCGAGTTACAACGCTCGTCACTGCGGGTTACAAAGCCTGACGCTGCGGGTTACAAAGCCCGACACTGCGGGTTACGAAGCTCGTCACTGCGGGTTACAAAGCCTGACACTGCGGGTAACAAAGCCCGTCACTGCGGGTTACAAAGCCCGTCACTGCGGGTTACAAATCCTGACACTGCGGGTTACAAAGCCCGTCACTGCGGGTTACGAAGCTCGTCACTGCGGGTTACAAAGCCTGACACTGCGGGTTGCAAAGCCCGTCACTGCGGGTTACGAAGCTCGTCACTGCGGGTTACAAAGCCTGACACTGCGGGTTGCAAAGCCCGACACTGCGGGTTACAAAGCCAGACACTGCGGGTTACAAAGCCCGACACTGCGGGTTACAAAGCCCGACACTGCGGGTTACAAAGCCCGACACTGCGGGTTACAAAGCCTGACACTGCGGGTTACAAAGCCCGTCACTGCGGGTTACAAAGCCTGACACTGCGGGTTACAAAGCCCGTCACTGCGGGTTACAAAGCCCGACACTGCGGGTTACAAAGCCCGTCACTGCGGGTTACAAAGCCTGACACTGCGGGTTACAAAGCCCGTCACTGCGGGTTACAAAGCCCGTCACTGCGGGTTACGAAGCTCGTCACTGCGGGTTACAAAGCCTGACACTGCGGGTTGCAAAGCCCGTCACTGCGGGTTACAAAGCTCGTCACTGCGGGTTACAAAGCCTGACACTGCGGGTTACAAAGCCCCTCACTGCGGGTTACAAAGCTCGTCACTGCGGGTTACAAAGCCTGACACTGCGGGTTGCAAAGCCCCTCACTGCGGGTTACAAAGCTCGTCACTGCGGGTTACAAAGCCCCTCACTCGGGTTACAAAGCCTGACACTGCGGGTTGCAAAGCCCGTCACTGCGGGTTACAAAGCTCGTCACTGCGGGTTACAAAGCCTGACACTGCGGGTTACAAAGCCTGTCACTGCGGGTTACAAAGCCCCTCACTGCGGGTTACAAAGCCTGACACTGCGGGTTACAAAGCCCGACACTGCGGGTTACAAAGCTCGTCACTGCGGGTTACAAAGCCTGACACTGCGGGTTACAAAGCCTGTCACTGCGGGTTACAAAGCCCCTCACTGCGGGTTACAAAGCTCGTCACTGCGGGTTACAAAGCCCGACACTGCGGGTTACAAAGCCCGTCACTGCGGGTTACAAAGCCCGACACTGCGGGTTGCAAAGCTCGTCACTGCGGGTTGCAAAGCTCGTCACTGCGGGTTACAAAGCCCGACACTGCGGGTTATAAAGCCCGACACTGCGGGTTACAAAGCCCGACACTGCGGGTTGCAAAGCTCGTCACTGCGGGTTACAAAGCCCGTCACTGCGGGTTACAAAGCCCGACACTGCGGGTTGCAAAGCTCGTCACTACGGGTTACAAAGCCCGACACTACGGGTTACAAAGCCCGACACTGCGGGTTACAAAGCCCGACACTGCGGGTTACAAAGCCCGACACTGCGGGTTACAAAGCCCGACACTGCGGGTTGCAAAGCTCGTCACTGCGGGTTACAAAGCTCGTCACTGCGGGTTACAAAGCTCGTCACTGCGGGTTACAAAGCTCGTCACTGCGGGTTACAAAGCTCGTCACTGCGGGTTGCAAAGCTCGTCACTGCGGGTTACAAAGCTCGTCACTGCGGGTTACAAAGCTCGTCACTGCGGGTTACAAAGCCCGTCACTGCGGGTTACAAAGCTCGTCACTGCGGGTTGCAAAGCTCGTCACTGCGGGTTACAAAGCTCGTCACTGCGGGTTACAAAGCTCGTCACTGCGGGTTGCAAAGCTCGTCACTGCGGGTTACAAAGCTCGTCACTGCGGGTTACAAAGCCCATCACTGCGGGTTACAAAGCTCGTCACTGCGGGTTACAAAGCCCATCACTGCGGGTTACAAAGCTCGTCACTGCGGGTTGCAAAGCTCGTCACTGCGGGTTACAAAGCTCGTCACTGCGGGTTGCAAAGCTCGTCACTGCGGGTTACAAAGCCCGTCACTGCGGGTTACAAAGCCCGATACTGCGGGTTACAAAGCCCGTCACTGCGAGTTACAAAGCTCGTCACTGCGGGTTGCAAAGCTCGTCACTGCGGGTTACAAAGCCCGTCACTGCGGGTTACAAAGCCCGTCACTGCGGGTTACAAAGCCCGATACTGCGGGTTACAAAGCCCGTCACTGCGAGTTACAAAGCTCGTCAATGCGGGTTACAAAGCTCATCACTGCGGGTTACAAAGCCCATCACTGCGGGTTACAAAGCCCATCACTGCGGGTAACAAAGCTCGTCACTGCGGGTTACAAAGCCCGACACTGCGGGTTACAAAGCCCGACACTGCGGGTTATAAAGCCCGACACTGCGGCTTACAAAGCTCGTCACTGCGGGTTACAAAGCTCGTCACTGCGGGTTACAAAGCCCCTCACTGTGGGTTACAAAGCCCGTCACTGCGGGTTACAAAGCCCCTCACTGCGGGTTACAAAGCTCGTCACTGCGGGTTACAAAGCCCGACACTGCGGGTTACAAAGCCGATCACTTCGGATTACAAAGCCCGACACTGCGGTTTACAAAGCTCGTCACTGCGCGTTACAAAGCTCGTCACTGCGGGTTACAACGCCACTCACTGCGGGTTACAAAGCCCCTCACTGCGGGTTACAACGCTCGTCACTGCGGGTTACAAAGCCTGACGCTGCGGGTTACAAAGCCCGACACTGCGGGTTACTAAGCTCGTCACTGCGGGTTACAAAGCCCGTCACTGCGGGTTACAAAGCCCGTCACTGCGGGTTACAAAGCCTGACACTGCGGGTTGCAAAGCCCGTCACTGCGGGTTACAAAGCCCGTCACTGCGGGTTACAAAGCCCGTCACTGCGGGTTACAAAGTCCTTCACTGCGGGTTACAAAGCTCGTCACTGCGGGTTACAAAGTCCTTCACTGCGGGTTACAAAGCCCATCACTGCGGGTTACAAAGCTCGTCACTGCGGGTTACAAAGCTCGTCACTGCGGGTTACAAAGCCCATCACTGCGGGTTACAAAGCCCATCACTGCGGGTTACAAAGCCCGATAATGCGGGTTACAAAGCACTACACTGCGGGTTACAAAGCCCCTCACTGCGGGTTACAAAGCCCGAAACTGCGGGTTACAAAGCTCGTCACTGCGGGTTACAAAGCCTGACACTGCGGGTTACAAAGCTCGTCACTGCGGGTTACAAAGCCAGACACTGCGGGTTACAAAGCCCGACACTGCGGGTTACAAAGCCCGACACTGCGGGTTACAAAGCTCGTCACTGCGGGTTACAAAGCCAGACACTGCGGGTTACAAAGCCCGACACTGCGGGTTACAAAGCCCGACACTGCGGGTTACAAAGCTCGTCACTGCGGGTTACAAAGCCTGACACTGCGGGTTACAAAGCCCGTCACTGCGAGTTACAAAGCTCGTCACTGCGGGTTACAAAGCCAGACACTGCGGGTTACAAAGCCCGACACTGCGGGTTACAAAGCTCGTCACTGCATGTTACAAAGCATGACACTGCGGGTTGCAAAGCCCGTCACTGCGAGTTACAAAGCCCGTCACTGCGGGTTACAAAGCCCATCACTGCGGGTTACAAAGCCCGATACTGCGGGTTACAAAGCCCGATACTGCGGGTTACAAAGCCCGACACTGCGGGTTACAAAGCCCGACACTGCGTGTTACAAAGCTCGTCACTGCGGATTACAAAGCCTAACACTGCGGGTTACAAAGCCCGTCACTGCGAGTTACAACGCTCGTCACTGCGGATTACAAAGCCTAACACTGCGGGTTACAAAGCTCGTCACTGCGGGTTACAAAGCCCGACACTGCGTGTTACAAAGCTCGTCACTGCGGATTACAAAGCCTAACACTGCGGGTTACAAAGCTCGTCACTGCGGGTTACAAAGCCTGACGCTGCGGGTTACAAAGCCCGACACTGCGGGTTACGAAGCTCGTCACTGCGGGTTACAAAGCCTGACACTGCGGGTTGCAAAGCTCGTCACTGCGGGTTACAAAGCCAGACACTGCGGGTTACAAAGCCCGACACTGCGGGTTACAAAGCCCGACACTGCGGGTTACAAAGCTCGTCACTGCGGGTTACAAAGCCAGACACTGCGGGTTACAAAGCCCGACACTGCGGGTTACAAAGCCCGACACTGCGGGTTACAAAGCTCGTCACTGCGGGTTGCAAAGCTCGTCACTGCGGGTTACAAAGCCCGACACTGCGGGTTACAAAGCCCGACACTGCGGGTTACAAAGCCCGTCACTGCGGGTTACAAAGCTCGTCACTGCGGGTTACAAAGCCCGTCACTGCGGGTTACAAAGCTCGTCACTGCGGGTTACAAAGCCCATCACTGCGGGTTACAAAGCCCATCACTGCGGGTTACAAAGTCCGACACTGCGGGTTACAAAGCCCGACACTGCGGGTTACAAAGCTCGTCACTGCGGGTTACAAAGCCCGACACTGCGGGTTACAAAGCTCGTCACTGCGGGTTACAAAGCCTGACACTGCGGGTTACAAAGCCCGTCACTGCGAGTTACAAAGCCTGACACTGCGGGTTACAAAGCTCGTCACTGCGGGTTACAAAGCCCATCACTGCGGGTTACAAAGCCCATCACTGCGGGTTACAAAGCCCGACACTGCGGGTTACAAAGCCCGACACTGCGGGTTACAAAGCCCGACACTGCGGGTTATGAAGCTCATCACTGCGGGTTACAAAGCCCGACACTGCGGGTTACAAAGCTCGTCACTGCGGGTTACAAAGCTCGTCACTGCGGGTTACAAAGCCCATCACTGCGGGTTACAAAGCCCATCACTGCGGGTTACAAAGCCCGATACTGCGGGTTACAAAGCCCGACACTGCGGGTTACAAAGCTCGTCACTGCGGGTTACAAAGCCTGACACTGCGGGTTACAAAGCCCGTCACTGCGAGTTACAAAGCTCGTCACTGCGGGTTACAAAGCCAGACACTGCGGGTTACAAAGCCCGACACTGCGGGTTACAAAGCTCGTCACTGCGGGTTACAAAGCCCGTCACTGCGAGTTACAAAGCCTGACACTGCGGGTTACAAAGCCCGTCACTGCGGGTTACAAAGCTCGCCACCGCGGGTTACAAAGCCCGTCACTGCGGGTTACAAATCCCGACACTGGGGGTTACAAAGCTCGTCACCGCGGGTTACAAAGCCCCTCACTGCGGGTTTCAAAGCCCGTCACTGCGGGTTACAAAGCCCGTCACTGCGGGTTACAAAGCCCGACACTGCGGGTTACAAAGCTCGTCACTGCGGGTTACAAAGCCCGTGACTGCGGGTTACAAAGCTCATCACTGCGGGTTACAAAGCTCGTCACTGCGGGTTACAAAGCCCGTCACTGCGGGGTACAAAGCCCCTCACTGCGGGTTACAAAGCTCGTCACTGCGGGTTACAAAGCACGACACTGCGGGTTACAAAGCCCATCACTGCGGGTTACAAAGCCCGTCACTGCGGGTTACAAAGCCCGTCACTGCGGGTTACAAAGCTCGTCACTGCGGGTTACAAAGCCCGACACTGCGGGTTACAAAGCCCGTCACTGCGGGTTACAAAGCCCATCACTGCGGGTTACAAAGCTCGTCACTGCGGGTTACAAAGCCCGACACTGCGGGTTACAAAGCCCGACACTGCGGGTTACAAAGCGCGACACTGCGGGTTACAAAGCTCGTCACTGCGGGTTACAAAGCCTGACACTGCGGGTTACAAATCCCGTCACTGCGAGTTACAAAGCCTGACACTGCGGGTTACAATGCTCGTCACTGCGGGTTACAAAGCCCATCACCGCGGGTTACAAAGCCCATCACCGCGGGTTACAAAACCCGAAACTGCGGGTTACAAAGCCCGACACTGCAGGTTACAAAGCTCGTCACTGCGGGTTACAAAGCTCGTCATTGCGGGTTACAAAGCCCATCATTGCAGGTCACAAAACCCATCACTGCGGGTTACAAAGCCCGACACTGCGGTATACAAAGCTCGTCACTGCGGGTTACAAAGCCCATCACTGCGGGTTACAAAGCCCATCACTGCTGGCTACAAAGCCCGACACTGCGGGTTACAAAGCCCATCACTGCGGGTTACAAAGCCCGACACTGCGGGTTACAAAGCCCGACACTGCGGGTTACAAAGCCCGACACTGATGGTTACAAAGCTCATCACTGCGGGTTACAAAGCCCGACACTGCGGGTTACAAAGCTCGTCACTGCGGGTTACAAAGCTCGTCACTGCGGGTTACAAAGCCCGTCACTGCGGGTTACAAAGCCCGTCACTGCGGGTTACAAAGCCCGATACTGCAGGTTACAAAGCCCGACACTGCTGGTTACAAAGCACGACACTGCGGGTTACAAAGCCCATCACTGCGGTTACAAAGCCCGATACTGCGGGGTACAAAGCCCGACACTGCGGGTTACAAAGCACGACACTGCGGGTTACAATGACCGTCACTGCGGGTTACAAAGCTCGCCACCGCGGGTTACAAAGCCCGTCACTGCGGGTTACAAATCCCGACACTGCGGGTTACAAAGCTCGTCACCGCGGGTTACAAAGCCCCTCACTGCGGGTTTCAAAGCCCGTCACTGCGGGTTACAAAGTCCGTCACTGCGGGTTACAAAGCCCGGCACTGCGGGTTACAAAGCTCGTCACTGCGGGTTACAAAGCCCGTCACTGCGGGTTACAAAGCCCCTCACTGCGGGTTACAAAGCTCGTCACTGCGGGTTACAAAGCACGACACTGCGGGTTACAAAGCCCATCACTGCGGGTTACAAAGCCCGTCACTGCGGGTTACAAAGCCCCTCACTGCGGGTTACAAAGCTCGTCACTGCGGGTTACAAAGCCCGACACTGCGGGTTACAAAGCCCCTCACTGCGGGTTACAAAGCCCGTCACTGCGGGTTACAAAGCCCCTCACTGCGGGTTACAAAGCTCGTCACTGCGGGTTACAAAGCTCGTCCCTGCGGGTTACAAAGCCCCTCACTGCGGGTTACAAAGCTCGTCACTGCGGGTTACAAAGCCCGTCACTGCGGGTTACAAAGCTCGTCACTGCGGGTTACAAAGCCCGACACTGCGGGTTACAAAGCCCGTCACTGCGGGTTACAAAGCCCCTCACTGCGGGTTACAAAGCTCGTCACTGCGGGTTACAAAGCCCGACACTGCGGGTTACAAAGCCCGACACTGCGGGTTACAAAGCGCGACACTGCGGGTTACAAAGCTCGTCACTGCGGGTTACAAAGCCTGACACTGCGGGTTACAAATCCCGTCACTGCGAGTTACAAAGCCCGACACTGCGGTATACAAAGCTCGTCACTGCGGGTTACAAAGCCCATCACTGCGGGTTACAAAGCCCATCACTGCTGGCTACAAAGCCCGACACTGCGGGTTACAAAGCCCATCACTGCGGGTTACAAAGCCCGACACTGCGGGTTACAAAGCCCGACACTGCGGGTTACAAAGCCCGACACTGATGGTTACAAAGCTCAGCACTGCGGGTTACAAAGCCCGACACTGCGGGTTACAAAGCTCGTCACTGCGGGTTACAAAGATGGTCACTGCGGGTTACAAAGCCCGTCACTGCGAGTTACAAAGCCTGACACTGCGGGTTACAATGCTCGTCACTGCGGGTTACAAAGCCCATCACCGCCGGTTACAAAGCCCATCACTGCGGGTTACAAAACCCGAAACTGCGGGTTACAAAGCCCGACACTGCAGGTTACAAAGCTCGTCACTGCGGGTTACAAAGCTCGTCATTGCGGGTTACAAAGCCCATCATTGCAGGTTACAAAACCCATCACTGCGGGTTACAAAGCCCGAAACTGCGGTATACAAAGCTCGTCACTGCGGGTTACAAAGCCCATCACTGCTGGCTACAAAGCCCGACACTGCGGGTTACAAAGCCCATCACTGCGGGTTACAAAGCCCGACACTGCGGGTTACAAAGCCCGACAATGCGGGTTACAAAGCCCGACACTGATGGTTACAAAGCTCATCACTGCGGGTTACAAAGCCCGACACTGCGGGTTACAAAGCTCGTCACTGCGGGTTACAAAGCTCGTCACTGCGGGTTACAAAGCCCGTCACTGCGGGTTACAAAGCCCGTCACTGCGGGTTACAAAGCCCGATACTGCAGGTTACAAAGCCCGACACTGCGGGTTACAAAGCACGACACTGCGGGTTACAAAGCCCATCACTGCGGGTTACAAAGCCCGATACTGCGGGGTACAAAGCCCGACACTGCGGGTTACAAAGCACGACACTGCGGGTTACAAAGCCCGTCACTGCGGGTTACAAAGCTCGCCACCGCGGGTTACAAAGCCCGTCACTGCGGGTTACAAATCCCGACACTGCGGGTTACAAAGCTCGTCACCGCGGGTTACAAAGCCCCTCACTGCGGGTTTCAAAGCCCGTCACTGCGGGTTACAAAGCCCGTCACTGCGGGTTACAAAGCCCGACACTGCGGGTTACAAAGCTCGTCACTGCGGGTTACAAAGCCCGTGACTGCGGGTTACAAAGCTCGTCACTGCGGGTTACAAAGCTCGTCACTGCGGGTTACAAAGCCCGTCACTGCGGGTTACAAAGCCCCTCACTGCGGGTTACAAAGCTCGTCACTGCGGGTTACAAAGCACGACACTGCGGGTTACAAAGCCCATCACTGCGGGTTACAAAGCCCGTCACTGCGGGTTACAAAGCCCCTCACTGCGGGTTACAAAGCTCGTCACTGCGGGTTACAAAGCCCGACACTGCGGGTTACAAAGCCCCTCACTGCGGGTTACAAAGCCCGTCACTGCGGGTTACAAAGCCCCTCACTGCGGGTTACAAAGCTCGTCACTGCGGGTTACAAAGCTCGTCCCTGCGGGTTACAAAGCCCCTCACTGCGGGTTACAAAGCTCGTCACTGCGGGTTACAAAGCCCGTCACTGCGGGTTACAAAGCTCGTCACTGCGGGTTACAAAGCCCGACACTGCGGGTTACAAAGCCCGTCACTGCGGGTTACAAAGCCCCTCACTGCGGGTTACAAAGCTCGTCACTGCGGGTTACAAAGCCCGACACTGCGGGTTACAAAGCCCCTCACTGCGGGTTACAAAGCCCGTCACTGCGGGTTACAAAGCCCCTCACTGCGGGTTACAAAGCTCGTCACTGCGGGTTACAAAGCTCGTCCCTGCGGGTTACAAAGCCCCTCACTGCGGGTTACAAAGCTCGTCACTGCGGGTTACAAAGCCCGTCACTGCGGGTTACAAAGCTCGTCACTGCGGGTTACAAAGCCCGACACTGCGGGTTACAAAGCCCGTCACTGCGGGTTACAAAGCCTCTCACTGCGGGTTACAAAGCTCGTCACTGCGGGTTACAAAGCCCGACACTGCGGGTTACAAAGCCCGACACTGCGGGTTACAAAGCGCGACACTGCGGGTTACAAAGCTCGTCACTGCGGGTTACAAAGCCTGACACTGCGGGTTACAAATCCCGTCACTGCGAGTTACAAAGCCCGACACTGCGGTATACAAAGCTCGTCACTGCGGGTTACAAAGTCCATCACTGCGGGTTACAAAGCCCATCACTGCTGGCTACAAAGCCCGACACTGCGGGTTACAAAGCCCATCACTGCGGGTTACAAAGCCCGACACTGCGGGTTACAAAGCCCGACACTGCGGGTTACAAAGCCCGACACTGATGGTTACAAAGCTCATCACTGCGGGTTACAAAGCCCGACACTGCGGGTTACAAAGCTCGTCACTGCGGGTTACAAAGATGGTCACTGCGGGTTACAAAGCCCGTCACTGCGAGTTACAAAGCCTGACACTGCGGGTTACAATGCTCGTCACTGCGGGTTACAAAGCCCATCACTGCGGGTTACAAAGCCCATCACTGCGGGTTACAAAACCCGAAACTGCGGGTTACAAAGCCCGACACTGCAGGTTACAAAGCTCGTCACTGCGGGTTACAAAGCTCGTCATTGCGGGTTACAAAGCCCATCATTGCAGGTTACAAAACCCATCACTGCGGGTTACAAAGCCCGAAACTGCGGTATACAAAGCTCGTCACTGCGGGTTACAAAGCCCATCACTGCGGGTTACAAAGCCCATCACTGCTGGCTACAAAGCCCGACACTGCGGGTTACAAAGCCCATCACTGCGGGTTACAAAGCCCGACACTGCGGGTTACAAAGCCCGACACTGCGGGTTACAAAGCGCGACACTGATGGTTACAAAGCTCATCACTGCGGGTTACAAAGCCCGACACTGCGGGTTACAAAGCTCGTCACTGCGGGTTACAAAGCTTGTCACTGCGGGTTACAAAGCCCGTCACTGCGGGTTACAAAGCCCGTCACTGCGGGTTACAAAGCCCGATACTGCAGGTTACAAAGCCCGACACTGCGGGTTACAAAGCACGACACAGCGGGTTACAAAGCCCATCACTGCGGGTTACAAAGCCCGATACTGCGGGGTACAAAGCCCGACACTGCGGGTTACAAAGCACGACACTGCGGGTTACAAAGCCCGTCACTGCGGGTTACAAAGCTCGCCACCGCGGGTTACAAAGCCCGTCACTGCGGGTTACAAATCCCGACACTGCGGGTTACAAAGCTCGTCACCGCGGGTTACAAAGCCCCTCACTGCGGGTTTCAAAGCCCGTCACTGCGGGTTACAAAGCCCGTCACTGCGGGTTACAAAGCCCGACACTGCGGGTTACAAAGCTCGTCACTGCGGGTTACAAAGCCCGTGACTGCGGGTTACAAAGCTCGTCACTGCGGGTTACAAAGCTCGTCACTGCGGGTTACAAAGCCCGTCACTGCGGGTTACAAAGCCCCTCACTGCGGGTTACAAAGCTCGTCACTGCGGGTTACAAAGCACGACACTGCGGGTTACAAAGCCCATCACTGCGGGTTACAAAGCCCGTCACTGCGGGTTACAAAGCCCCTCACTGCGGGTTACAAAGCTCGTCACTGCGGGTTACAAAGCCCGACACTGCGGGTTACAAAGCCCCTCACTGCGGGTTACAAAGCCCGTCACTGCGGGTTACAAAGCCCCTCACTGCGGGTTACAAAGCTCGTCACTGCGGGTTACAAAGCTCGTCCCTGCGGGTTACAAAGCCCCTCACTGCGGGTTACAAAGCTCGTCACTGCAGGTTACAAAGCCCGTCACTGCGGGTTACAAAGCTCGTCACTGCGGGTTACAAAGCCCGACACTGCGGGTTACAAAGCCCGTCACTGCGGGTTACAAAGCCCCTCACTGCGGGTTACAAAGCTCGTCACTGCGGGTTACAAAGCCCGACACTGCGGGTTACAAAGCCCGACACTGCGGGTTACAAAGCGCGACACTGCGGGTTACAAAGCTCGTCACTGCGGGTTACAAAGCCTGACACTGCGGGTTACAAATCCCGTCACTGCGAGTAACAAAGCCCGACACTGCGGTATACGAAGCTCGTCACTGCGGGTTACAAAGCCCATCACTGCGGGTTACAAAGCCCATCACTGCTGGCTACAAAGCCCGACACTGCGGGTTACAAAGCCCATCACTGCGGGTTACAAAGCCCGACACTGCGGGTTACAAAGCCCGACACTGCGGGTTACAAAGCCCGACACTGATGGTTACAAAGCTCATCACTGCGGGTTACAAAGCCCGACACTGCGGGTTACAAAGCTCGTCACTGCGGGTTACAAAGATGGACACTGCGGGTTACAAAGCCCGTCACTGCGGGTTACAAAGCCCGTCACTGCGGGTTACAAAGCCCGATACTGCAGGTTACAAAGCCCGACACTGCGGGTTACAAAGCACGACACTGCGGGTTACAAAGCCCATCACTGCGGGTTACAAAGCCCGATACTGCGGGGTACAAAGCCCGACACTGCGGGTTACAAAGCACGACACTGCGGGTTACAAAGCCCGATACTGCGGGTTACAAAGCCCGATACTGCGGGTTACAAAGCACGACACTGCGGGTTACAACGCCCGTCACTGCGGGTTACAAAGCCCGATACTGCGGGTTACAAAGCACGACACTGCGGGTTACAAAGCCCGTCACTGCGGGTTACAAAGCCCAATACTGCGGGTTACAAAGCACGACACTGCGGGTTACAAAGCCCATCACTGCGGGTTACAAAGCCCGATACTGCGGGTTACAAAGCCCGACACTGCGGGTTACAAAGCACGACACTGCGGGTTACAAAGCCCATCACTGCGGGTTACAAAGCCCGATACTGCGGGTTACAAAGCCCGACACTGCGGGTTACAATGCCCGACACTGCGGGTTACAAAGCTCATCACTGCGGGTTACAAAGCCTGACACTGCGGGTTACAAAGCCCGTCACTGCGAGTTACAAAGCTCGTCACTGCGGGTTACAAAGCCTGACACTGCGGGTTACAAAGCCCGACACTGCGGGTTACAAAGCTCGTCACTGCGGGTTACAAAGCCTGACACAGCGGGTTGCAAAGCCCGTCACTGCGGGTTACAAAGCCCATCACTGCGGGTTACAAAGCCTGACACTGCGGGTTACAAAGTCCGTCACTGCGGGTTACAAAGATCGTCACCGCGGGTTACAAAGCCCGTCACTGCGGGTTACAAAGCCCGTCACTGCGGGTTACAAAGCCCGTCACTGCGGGTTACAAAGCCCGACACTGCGGGTTACAAAGCTCGTCACTGCGGGTTACAAAGCCCGTCACTGCGGGTTACAAAGCCCCTCACTGCGGGTTACAAAGCCCGACACTACGGGTTACAAAGCCCGACATTGCCGGTTACAAAGCTCGTCACTGCGGGTTACAAAGCCCATCACTGCAGGTTACAAACCCATCACTGCGGGTTACAAAGCACATCACTGCAGGTTACAAACCCATCACTGCGGGTTACAAAGCCCGACACTCCGGTATACAAAGCTCGTCACTGCGGGTTACAAAGCCCATCACTGCGGGTTACAAAGCCCATCACTGCGGGTTACAAAGCCCGACACTGCGGGTTACAAAGCCCGACACTGCGGGTTACAAAGCCCGACACTGATGGTTACAAAGCTCATCACTGCGGGTTACAAAGCCCGATACTGCGGGTTACAAAGCCCATCACTGCGGGTTACAAAGCCCGTCACTGCGGGTTACAAAGCCCGTCACTGCGGGTTACAAAGCCCGATACTGCGGGTTACAAAGCCCGACACTGCGGGTTACAAAGCACGACACTGCGGGTTACAAAGCTCGTCACTGCGGGTTACAAAGCTTGCCACTGCGGGTTACAAAGCCTGACACTGCGGGTAACAAAGCCCGACACTGCGGGTTACAAAGCCCGACACTGATGGTTACAAAGCTCATCACTGCGGGTTACAAAGCCCGACACTGCGGGTTACAAAGCTCGTCACTGCGGGTTACAAAGATGGTCACTGCGGGTTACAAAGCCCGTCACTGCGAGTTACAAAGCCTGACACTGCGGGTTACAATGCTCGTCACTGCGGGTTACAAAGCCCATCACCGCGGGTTACAAAGCCCATCACTGCGGGTTACAAAACCCGAAACTGCGGGTTACAAAGCCCGACACTGCAGGTTACAAAGCTCGTCACTGCGGGTTACAAAGCTCGTCATTGCGGATTACAAAGCCCATCATTGCAGGTTACAAAACCCATCACTGCGGGTTACAAAGCCCGAAACTGCGGTATACAAAGCTCGTCGCTGCGGGTTACAAAGCCCATCACTGCGGGTTACAAAGCCCATCACTGCTGGCTACAAAGCCCGACACTGCGGGTTACAAAGCCCATCACTGCGGGTTACAAAGCCCGACACTGCGGGTTACAAAGCCCGACACTGCGGGTTACAAAGCCCGACACTGATGGTTACAAAGCTCATCACTGCGGGTTACAAAGCCCGACACTGCGGGTTACAAAGCTCGTCACTGCGGGTTACAAAGCTCGTCACTGCGGGTTACAAAGCCCGTCACTGCGGGTTACAAAGCCCGTCACTGCGGGTTACAAAGCCCGTCACTGCGGGTTACAAAGCCCGATACTGCAGGTTACAAAGCCCGACACTGCGGGTTACAAAGCACGACACTGCAGGTTACAAAGCCCATCACTGCGGGTTACAAAGCCCGATACTGCGGGGTACAAAGCCCGACACTGCGGGTTACAAAGCACGACACTGCGGGTTACAAAGCCCGTCACTGCGGGTTACAAAGCTCGCCACCGCGGGTTACAAAGCCCGTCACTGCGGGTTACAAATCCCGACACTGCGGGTTACAAAGCTCGTCACCGCGGGTTACAAAGCCCCTCACTGCGGGTTTCAAAGCCCGTCACTGCGGGTTACAAAGCCCGTCACTGCGGGTTACAAAGCCCGACACTGCGGGTTACAAAGCTCGTCACTGCGGGTTACAAAGCCCGTGACTGCGGGTTACAAAGCTCGTCACTGCGGGTTACAAAGCTCGTCACTGCGGGTTACAAAGCCCGTCACTGCGGGTTACAAAGCCCCTCACTGCGGGTTACAAAGCTCGTCACTGCGGGTTACAAAGCACGACACTGCGGGTTACAAAGCCCATCACTGCGGGTTACAAAGCCCGTCACTGCGGGTTACAAAGCCCCTCACTGCGGGTTACAAAGCTCGTCACTGCGGGTTACAAAGCCCGACACTGCGGGTTACAAAGCCCCTCACTGCGGGTTACAAAGCCCGTCACTGCGGGTTACAAAGCCCCTCACTGCGGGTTACAAAGCTCGTCACTGCGGGTTACAAAGCTCGTCCCTGCGGGTTACAAAGCCCCTCACTGCGGGTTACAAAGCTCGTCACTGCGGGTTACAAAGCCCGTCACTGCGGGTTACAAAGCTCGTCACTGCGGGTTACAAAGCCCGACACTGCGGGTTACAAAGCCCGTCACTGCGGGTTACAAAGCCCCTCACTGCGGGTTACAAAGCTCGTCACTGCGGGTTACAAAGCCCGACACTGCGGGTTACAAAGCCCGACACTGCGGGTTACAAAGCGCGACACTGCGGGTTACAAAGCTCGTCACTGCGGGTTACAAAGCCTGACACTGCGGGTTACAAATCCCGTCACTGCGAGTAACAAAGCCCGACACTGCGGTATACGAAGCTCGTCACTGCGGGTTACAAAGCCCATCACTGCGGGTTACAAAGCCCATCACTGCTGGCTACAAAGCCCGACACTGCGGGTTACAAAGCCCATCACTGCGGGTTACAAAGCCCGACACTGCGGGTTACAAAGCCCGACACTGCGGGTTACAAAGCCCGACACTGATGGTTACAAAGCTCATCACTGCGGGTTACAAAGCCCGACACTGCGGGTTACAAAGCTCGTCACTGCGGGTTACAAAGATGGTCACTGCGGGTTACAAAGCCCGTCACTGCGGGTTACAAAGCCCGTCACTGCGGGTTACAAAGCCCGATACTGCAGGTTACAAAGCCCGACACTGCGGGTTACAAAGCACGACACTGCGGGTTACAAAGCCCATCACTGCGGGTTACAAAGCCCGATACTGCGGGGTACAAAGCCCGACACTGCGGGTTACAAAGCACGACACTGCGGGTTACAAAGCCCGATACTGCGGGTTACAAAGCCCGATACTGCGGGTTACAAAGCACGACACTGCGGGTTACAACGCCCGTCACTGCGGGTTACAAAGCCCGATACTGCGGGTTACAAAGCACGACACTGCGGGTTACAAAGCCCGTCACTGCGGGTTACAAAGCCCAATACTGCGGGTTACAAAGCACGACACTGCGGGTTACAAAGCCCATCACTGCGGGTTACAAAGCCCGATACTGCGGGTTACAAAGCCCGATACTGCGGGTTACAAAGCACGACACTGCGGGTTACAAAGCCCGTCACTGCGGGTTACAAAGCCCGATACTGCGGGTTACAAAGCCCGACACTGCGGGTTACAAAGCCCCTCACTGCGGGTTACAAAGCCCGTCACTGCGGGTTACAAAGCCCGACACTGCGGGTTACAAAGCTCGTCACTGCGGGTTACAAAGCCCATCACTGCAGTTTACAAAACCCATCACTGCGGCTTACAAAGCCCGACACTGCGGGTTACAAAGCCCGACACTGCGGGTTACAAAGCCCGACACTGCGGGTTACAATGCCCGACACTGCGGGTTACAAAGCTCATCACTGCGGGTTACAAAGCCTGACACTGCGGGTTACAAAGCCCGTCACTGCGAGTTACAAAGCTCGTCACTGCGGGTTACAAAGCCTGACACTGCGGGTTACAAAGCCCGACACTGCGGGTTACAAAGCTCGTCACTGCGGGTTACAAAGCCTGACACTGCGGGTTGCAAAGCCCGTCACTGCGGGTTACAAAGCCCGTCACTGCGGGTTACAAAGCCCGACACTGCGGGTTACAAAGCCCATCACTGCGGGTTACAAAGCCTGACACTGCGGGTTACAAAGTCCGTCACTGCGGGTTACAAAGATCGTCACCGCGGGTTACAAAGCCCGTCACTGCGGGTTACAAAGCCCGTCACTGCGGGTTACAAAGCCCGTCACTGCGGGTTACAAAGCCCGACACTGCGGGTTACAAAGCTCGTCACTGCGGGTTACAAAGCCCGTCACTGCGGGTTACAAAGCCCCTCACTGCGGGTTACAAAGCCCGACACTACGGGTTACAAAGCCCGACATTGCCGGTTACAAAGCTCGTCACTGCGGGTTTCAAAGCCCATCACTGCAGGTTACAAACCCATCACTGCGGGTTACAAAGCACATCACTGCAGGTTACAAACCCATCACTGCGGGTTACAAAGCCCGACACTCCGGTATACAAAGCTCGTCACTGCGGGTTACAAAGCCCATCACTGCGGGTTACAAAGCCCATCACTGCGGGTTACAAAGCCCGACACTGCGGGTTACAAAGCCCGACACTGCGGGTTACAAAGCCCGACACTGATGGTTACAAAGCTCATCACTGCGGGTTACAAAGCCCGATACTGCGGGTTACAAAGCTCGTCACTGCGGGTTACAAAGCCCGTCACTGCGGGTTACAAAGCCCGTCACTGCGGGTTACAAAGCCCGATACTGCGGGTTACAAAGCCCGACACTGCGGGTTACAAAGCACGACACTGCGGGTTACAAAGCTCGTCACTGCGGGTTACAAAGCTTGCCACTGCGGGTTACAAAGCCTGACACTGCGGGTAACAAAGCCCGTCACTGCGAGTTACAAAGCTCGTCACTGCGGGTTACAAAGCCCGATACTGCGGGTTACAAAGCCCGACACTGCGGGTTACAAAGCCCCTCACTGCGGGTTACAAAGCCCGTCACTGCGGGTTACAAAGCCCGACACTGCGGGTTACAAAGCTCGTCACTGCGGGTTACAAAGCCCATCACTGCAGTTTACAAAACCCATCACTGCGGCTTACAAAGCCCGACACTGCGGGTTACAAAGCCCGACACTGCGGGTTACAAAGTCCGTCACCGCGGGTTACAAAGATCGTCACCGCGGGTTACAAAGCCCGTCACTGCGGGTTACAAAGCCCGTCACTGCGGGTTACAAAGCCCGTCACTGCGGGTTACAAAGCCCGACACTGCGGGTTACAAAGCTCGTCACTGCGGGTTACAAAGCTCGTCACTGCGGGTTACAAAGCCCCTCACTGCGGGTTACAAAGCCCGACACTACGGGTTACAAAGCCCGACACTGCCGGTTACAAAGCTCGTCACTGCGGGTTACAAAGCCCATCACTGCAGGTTACAAACCCATCACTGCGGGTTACAAAGCACATCACTGCAGGTTACAAACCCATCACTGCGGGTTACAAAGCCCGACACTCCGGTATACAAAGCTCGTCACTGCGGGTTACAAAGCCCATCACTGCGGGTTACAAAGCCCATCACTGCGGGTTACAAAGCCCGACACTGCGGGTTACAAAGCCCGACACTGCGGGTTACAAAGCCCGACACTGATGGTTACAAAGCTCATCACTGCGGGTTACAAAGCCCGATACTGCGGGTTACAAAGCTCGTCACTGCGGGTTACAAAGCCCGTCACTGCGGGTTACAAAGCCCGTCACTGCGGGTTACAAAGCCCGATACTGCGGGTTACAAAGCCCGACACTGCGGGTTACAAAGCACGACACTGCGGGTTACAAAGCTCGTCACTGCGGGTTACAAAGCTTGCCACTGCGGTTTACAAAGCCTGACACTGCGGGTTACAAAGCCCGTCACTGCGAGTTACAAAGCTCGTCACTGCGGGTTACAAAGCCTGACACTACGGGTTACAAAGCTCGTCACTGCGGGTTACAAAGCCCATCACTGCAGGTTACAAAACCCATCACTGCGGGTTATAAAGCCCGACACTGCGGGTTACAAAGCCCGACACTGCGGGTTACAAAGCCCGACACTGCGGGTTACAAAGCTCGTCACTGCGGGTTACAAAGCCTGACACTGCGGGTTACAAAGCCCGTCACTGCGGGTTACAAAGCCCGACACTGCGGGTTACAAAGCTCGTCACCGCGGGTTACAAAGCCCCTCACTGCGGGTTACAAAGCCCGTCACTGCGGGTTACAAAGCCCTTCACTGCGGGTTACAAAGCCCGACACTGCGGGTTACAAAGCCCGTCACTGCGGGTTACAAAGCCCTTCACTGCGGGTTACAAAGCCCCTCACTGCGGCTTACAAAGCTCGTCACTGCGGGTTACAAAGCCCGTCACTGCGGGTTACAAAGCTCGTCACTGCGGGTTACAAAGCCCGACACTGCGGGTTACAAAGCCCGTCACTGCGGATTACAAAGCCCCTCACTGCGGGTTACAAAGCTCGTCACTGTGGGTTACGAAGCCCGACACTGCGGGTTACAAAGCCCGACACTGCGGGTTACAAAGCGCGACACTGCGGGCTACAAAGCTCGTCACTGCGGGTTACAAACCCTGACACTGCGGGTTACAAAGCCCGTCACTGCGAGTTACAAAGCCTGACACTGCGGGTTACAAAGCTCATCACTGCGGGTTACAAAGCCCGACACTGCGGGTTACAAAGCTCCTCACTGCGGGTTACAAAGCTCGTCACTGCGGGTTACAAAGCCCGTCACTGCGGGTTACAAAGCCCGTCACTGCGGGTTACAAAGCCCGATACTGCGGGTTACAAAGCCCGACACTGCGGGTTACAAAGCACGACACTGCGGGTTACAAAGCTCGTCACTGCGGGTTACAAAGCTCGTCACTGCGGGTTACAAAGCCTGACACTGCGGGTTACAAAGCCCGTCACTGCGAGTAACAAAGCCCGACACTGCGGTATACGAAGCTCGTCACTGCGGGTTACAAAGCCCATCACTGCGGGTTACAAAGCCCATCACTGCTGGCTACAAAGCCCGACACTGCGGGTTACAAAGCCCATCACTGCGGGTTACAAAGCCCGACACTGCGGGTTACAAAGCCCGACACTGCGGGTTACAAAGCCCGACACTGATGGTTACAAAGCTCATCACTGCGGGTTACAAAGCCCGACACTGCGGGTTACAAAGCTCGTCACTGCGGGTTACAAAGATGGTCACTGCGGGTTACAAAGCCCGTCACTGCGGGTTACAAAGCCCGTCACTGCGGGTTACAAAGCCCGATACTGCGGGTTACAAAGCCCGACACTGCGGGTTACAAAGCACGACACTGCGGGTTACAAAGCCCATCACTGCGGGTTACAAAGCCCGATACTGCGGGGTACAAAGCCCGACACTGCGGGTTACAAAGCACGACACTGCGGGTTACAAAGCCCGATACTGCGGGTTACAAAGCCCGATACTGCGGGTTACAAAGCACGACACTGCGGGTTACAACGCCCGTCACTGCGGGTTACAAAGCCCGATACTGCGGGTTACAAAGCACGACACTGCGGGTTACAAAGCCCGTCACTGCGGGTTACAAAGCCCAATACTGCGGGTTACAAAGCACGACACTGCGGGTTACAAAGCCCATCACTGCGGGTTACAAAGCCCGATACTGCGGGTTACAAAGCCCGATACTGCGGGTTACAAAGCACGACACTGCGGGTTACAAAGCCCGTCACTGCGGGTTACAAAGCCCGATACTGCGGGTTACAAAGCCCGACACTGCGGGTTACAAAGCCCCTCACTGCGGGTTACAAAGCCCGTCACTGCGGGTTACAAAGCCCGACACTGCGGGTTACAAAGCTCGTCACTGCGGGTTACAAAGCCCATCACTGCAGTTTACAAAACCCATCACTGCGGCTTACAAAGCCCGACACTGCGGGTTACAAAGCCCGACACTGCGGGTTACAATGCCCGACACTGCGGGTTACAAAGCTCATCACTGCGGGTTACAAAGCCTGACACTGCGGGTTACAAAGCCCGTCACTGCGAGTTAGAAAGCTCGTCACTGCGGGTTACAAAGCCTGACACAGCGGGTTGCAAAGCCCGTCACTGCGGGTTACAAAGCCCATCACTGCGGGTTACAAAGCCTGACACTGCGGGTTACAAAGTCCGTCACTGCGGGTTACAAAGATCGTCACCGCGGGTTACAAAGCCCGTCACTGCGGGTTACAAAGCCCGTCACTGCGGGTTACAAAGCCCGTCACTGCGGGTTACAAAGCCCGACACTGCGGGTTACAAAGCTCGTCACTGCGGGTTACAAAGCCCGTCACTGCGGGTTACAAAGCCCCTCACTGCGGGTTACAAAGCCCGACACTACGGGTTACAAAGCCCGACATTGCCGGTTACAAAGCTCGTCACTGCGGGTTACAAAGCCCATCACTGCAGGTTACAAACCCATCACTGCGGGTTACAAAGCACATCACTGCAGGTTACAAACCCATCACTGCGGGTTACAAAGCCCGACACTCCGGTATACAAAGCTCGTCACTGCGGGTTACAAAGCCCATCACTGCGGGTTACAAAGCCCATCACTGCGGGTTACAAAGCCCGACACTGCGGGTTACAAAGCCCGACACTGCGGGTTACAAAGCCCGACACTGATGGTTACAAAGCTCATCACTGCGGGTTACAAAGCCCGATACTGCGGGTTACAAAGCTCGTCACTGCGGGTTACAAAGCCCGTCACTGCGGGTTACAAAGCCCGTCACTGCGGGTTACAAAGCCCGATACTGCGGGTTACAAAGCCCGACACTGCGGGTTACAAAGCACGACACTGCGGGTTACAAAGCTCGTCACTGCGGGTTACAAAGCTTGCCACTGCGGGTTACAAAGCTCGTCACTGCGGGTTACAAACCCTGACACTGCGGGTAACAAAGCCCGTCACTGCGAGTTACAAAGCTCGTCACTGCGGGTTACAAAGCCCGATACTGCGGGTTACAAAGCCCGACACTGCGGGTTACAAAGCCCCTCACTGCGGGTTACAAAGCCCGTCACTGCGGGTTACAAAGCCCGACACTGCGGGTTACAAAGCTCGTCACTGCGGGTTACAAAGCCCATCACTGCAGTTTACAAAACCCATCACTGCGGCTTACAAAGCCCGACACTGCGGGTTACAAAGCCCGACACTGCGGGTTACAATGCCCGACACTGCGGGTTACAAAGCTCGTCACTGCGGGTTACAAAGCCTGACACTGCGGGTTACAAAGCCCGTCACTGCGAGTTACAAAGCTCGTCACTGCGGGTTACAAAGCCTGACACTGCGGGTTACAAAGCCCGACACTGCGGGTTACAAAGCTCGTCACTGCGGGTTACAAAGCCTGACACAGCGGGTTGCAAAGCCCGTCACTGCGGGTTACAAAGCCCATCACTGCGGGTTACAAAGCCTGACACTGCGGGTTACAAAGTCCGTCACTGCGGGTTACAAAGCCTGACACTACGGGTTACAAAGCTCGTCACTGCGGGTTACAAAGCCCATCACTGCAGGTTACAAAACCCATCACTGCGGGTTATAAAGCCCGACACTGCGGGTTACAAAGCCCGACACTGCGGGTTACAAAGCCCGACACTGCGGGTTACAAAGCTCGTCACTGCGGGTTACAAAGCTCGTCACTGCGGGTTACAAAGCCTGACACTGCGGGTTACAAAGCCCGTCACTGCGGGTTACAAAGCCCGACACTGCGGGTTACAAAGCTCGTCACCGCAGGTTACAAAGCCCCTCACTGCGGGTTACAAAGCCCGTCACTGCGGGTTACAAAGCCCTTCACTGCGGGTTACAAAGCCCGACACTGCGGGTTACAAAGCTCGTCACTGCAGGTTACAAAGCCCGTCACTGCGGGTTACAAAGCCCGTCACTGCGGGTTACAAAGCCCCTCACTGCGGGTTACAAAGCTCGTCACTGCGGGTTACAAAGCACGACACTGCGGGTTACAAGCCCCTCACTGCGGGTTACAAAGCTCGTCACTGCGGGTTACAAAGCTCGTCCCTGCGGGTTACAAAGCCCCTCACTGCGGCTTACAAAGCTCGTCACTGCGGGTTACAAAGCCCGTCACTGCGGGTTACAAAGCTCGTCACTGCGGGTTACAAAGCCCGACACTGCGGGTTACAAAGCCCGTCACTGCGGATTACAAAGCCCCTCACTGCGGGTTACAAAGCTCGTCACTGTGGGTTACGAAGCCCGACACTGCGGGTTACAAAGCCCGACACTGCGGGTTACAAAGCGCGACACTGCGGGCTACAAAGCTCGTCACTGCGGGTTACAAACCCTGACACTGCGGGTTACAAAGCCCGTCACTGCGAGTTACAAAGCCTGACACTGCGGGTTACAAAGCTCATCACTGCGGGTTACAAAGCCCGACACTGCGGGTTACAAAGCTCCTCACTGCGGGTTACAAAGCTCGTCACTGCGGGTTACAAAGCCCGTCACTGCGGGTTACAAAGCCCGTCACTGCGGGTTACAAAGCCCGATACTGCGGGTTACAAAGCCCGACACTGCGGGTTACAAAGCACGACACTGCGGGTTACAAAGCTCGTCACTGCGGGTTACAAAGCTCGTCACTGCGGGTTACAAAGCCTGACACTGCGGGTTACAAAGCCCGTCACTGCGAGTAACAAAGCCCGACACTGCGGTATACGAAGCTCGTCACTGCGGGTTACAAAGCCCATCACTGCGGGTTACAAAGCCCATCACTGCGGGTTACAAAGCCCATCACTGCTGGCTACAAAGCCCGACACTGCGGGTTACAAAGCCCATCACTGCGGGTTACAAAGCCCGACACTGCGGGTTACAAAGCCCGACACTGCGGGTTACAAAGCCCGACACTGATGGTTACAAAGCTCATCACTGCGGGTTACAAAGCCCGACACTGCGGGTTACAAAGCTCGTCACTGCGGGTTACAAAGATGGTCACTGCGGGTTACAAAGCCCGTCACTGCGGGTTACAAAGCCCGTCACTGCGGGTTACAAAGCCCGATACTGCAGGTTACAAAGCCCGACACTGCGGGTTACAAAGCACGACACTGCGGGTTACAAAGCCCATCACTGCGGGTTACAAAGCCCGATACTGCGGGGTACAAAGCCCGACACTGCGGGTTACAAAGCACGACACTGCGGGTTACAAAGCCCGATACTGCGGGTTACAAAGCCCGATACTGCGGGTTACAAAGCACGACACTGCGGGTTACAACGCCCGTCACTGCGGGTTACAAAGCCCGATACTGCGGGTTACAAAGCACGACACTGCGGGTTACAAAGCCCGTCACTGCGGGTTACAAAGCCCAATACTGCGGGTTACAAAGCACGACACTGCGGGTTACAAAGCCCATCACTGCGGGTTACAAAGCCCGATACTGCGGGTTACAAAGCCCGATACTGCGGGTTACAAAGCACGACACTGCGGGTTACAAAGCCCGTCACTGCGGGTTACAAAGCCCGATACTGCGGGTTACAAAGCCCGACACTGCGGGTTACAAAGCCCCTCACTGCGGGTTACAAAGCCCGTCACTGCGGGTTACAAAGCCCGACACTGCGGGTTACAAAGCTCGTCACTGCGGGTTACAAAGCCCTTCACTGCAGTTTACAAAACCCATCACTGCGGCTTACAAAGCCCGACACTGCGGGTTACAAAGCCCGACACTGCGGGTTACAATGCCCGACACTGCGGGTTACAAAGCTCATCACTGCGGGTTACAAAGCCTGACACTGCGGGTTACAAAGCCCGTCACTGCGAGTTACAAAGCTCGTCACTGCGGGTTACAAAGCCTGACACTGCGGGTTACAAAGCCCGACACTGCGGGTTACAAAGCTCGTCACTGCGGGTTACAAAGCCTGACACAGCGGGTTGCAAAGCCCGTCACTGCGGGTTACAAAGCCCATCACTGCGGGTTACAAAGCCTGACACTGCGGGTTACAAAGTCCGTCACTGCGGGTTACAAAGATCGTCACCGCGGGTTACAAAGCCCGTCACTGCGGGTTACAAAGCCCGTCACTGCGGGTTACAAAGCCCGTCACTGCGGGTTACAAAGCCCGACACTGCGGGTTACAAAGCTCGTCACTGCGGGTTACAAAGCCCGTCACTGCGGGTTACAAAGCCCCTCACTGCGGGTTACAAAGCCCGACACTACGGGTTACAAAGCCCGACATTGCCGGTTACAAAGCTCGTCACTGCGGGTTACAAAGCCCATCACTGCAGGTTACAAACCCATCACTGCGGGTTACAAAGCACATCACTGCAGGTTACAAACCCATCACTGCGGGTTACAAAGCCCGACACTCCGGTATACAAAGCTCGTCACTGCGGGTTACAAAGCCCATCACTGCGGGTTACAAAGCCCATCACTGCGGGTTACAAAGCCCGACACTGCGGGTTACAAAGCCCGACACTGCGGGTTACAAAGCCCGACACCGATGGTTACAAAGCTCATCACTGCGGGTTACAAAGCTCGTCACTGCGGGTTACAAAGCACGACACTGCGGGTTACAAGCCCCTCACTGCGGGTTACAAAGCTCGTCACTGCGGGTTACAAAGCTCGTCCCTGCGGGTTACAAAGCCCCTCACTGCGGCTTACAAAGCTCGTCACTGCGGGTTACAAAGCCCGTCACTGCGGGTTACAAAGCTCGTCACTGCGGGTTACAAAGCCCGACACTGCGGGTTACAAAGCCCGTCACTGCGGATTACAAAGCCCCTCACTGCGGGTTACAAAGCTCGTCACTGTGGGTTACGAAGCCCGACACTGCGGGTTACAAAGCCCGACACTGCGGGTTACAAAGCGCGACACTGCGGGCTACAAAGCTCGTCACTGCGGGTTACAAACCCTGACACTGCGGGTTACAAAGCCCGTCACTGCGAGTTACAAAGCCTGACACTGCGGGTTACAAAGCTCATCACTGCGGGTTACAAAGCCCGACACTGCGGGTTACAAAGCTCCTCACTGCGGGTTACAAAGCTCGTCACTGCGGGTTACAAAGCCCGTCACTGCGGGTTACAAAGCCCGTCACTGCGGGTTACAAAGCCCGATACTGCGGGTTACAAAGCCCGACACTGCGGGTTACAAAGCACGACACTGCGGGTTACAAAGCTCGTCACTGCGGGTTACAAAGCTCGTCACTGCGGGTTACAAAGCCTGACACTGCGGGTTACAAAGCCCGTCACTGCGAGTAACAAAGCCCGACACTGCGGTATACGAAGCTCGTCACTGCGGGTTACAAAGCCCATCACTGCGGGTTACAAAGCCCATCACTGCTGGCTACAAAGCCCGACACTGCGGGTTACAAAGCCCATCACTGCGGGTTACAAAGCCCGACACTGCGGGTTACAAAGCCCGACACTGCGGGTTACAAAGCCCGACACTGATGGTTACAAAGCTCATCACTGCGGGTTACAAAGCCCGACACTGCGGGTTACAAAGCTCGTCACTGCGGGTTACAAAGATGGTCACTGCGGGTTACAAAGCCCGTCACTGCGGGTTACAAAGCCCGTCACTGCGGGTTACAAAGCCCGATACTGCAGGTTACAAAGCCCGACACTGCGGGTTACAAAGCACGACACTGCGGGTTACAAAGCCCATCACTGCGGGTTACAAAGCCCGATACTGCGGGGTACAAAGCCCGACACTGCGGGTTACAAAGCACGACACTGCGGGTTACAAAGCCCGATACTGCGGGTTACAAAGCCCGATACTGCGGGTTACAAAGCACGACACTGCGGGTTACAACGCCCGTCACTGCGGGTTACAAAGCCCGATACTGCGGGTTACAAAGCACGACACTGCGGGTTACAAAGCCCGTCACTGCGGGTTACAAAGCCCAATACTGCGGGTTACAAAGCACGACACTGCGGGTTACAAAGCCCATCACTGCGGGTTACAAAGCCCGATACTGCGGGTTACAAAGCCCGATACTGCGGGTTACAAAGCACGACACTGCGGGTTACAAAGCCCGTCACTGCGGGTTACAAAGCCCGATACTGCGGGTTACAAAGCCCGACACTGCGGGTTACAAAGCCCCTCACTGCGGGTTACAAAGCCCGTCACTGCGGGTTACAAAGCCCGACACTGCGGGTTACAAAGCTCGTCACTGCGGGTTACAAAGCCCATCACTGCAGTTTACAAAACCCATCACTGCGGCTTACAAAGCCCGACACTGCGGGTTACAAAGCCCGACACTGCGGGTTACAATGCCCGACACTGCGGGTTACAAAGCTCATCACTGCGGGTTACAAAGCCTGACACTGCGGGTTACAAAGCCCGTCACTGCGAGTTACAAAGCTCGTCACTGCGGGTTACAAAGCCTGACACTGCGGGTTACAAAGCCCGACACTGCGGGTTACAAAGCTCGTCACTGCGGGTTACAAAGCCTGACACAGCGGGTTGCAAAGCCCGTCACTGCGGGTTACAAAGCCCGTCACTGCGGGTTACAAAGTCCGTCACTGCGGGTTACAAAGATCGTCACCGCGGGTTACAAAGCCCGTCACTGCGGGTTACAAAGCCCGTCACTGCGGGTTACAAAGCCCGTCACTGCGGGTTACAAAGCCCGACACTGCGGGTTACAAAGCTCGTCACTGCGGGTTACAAAGCCCGTCACTGCGGGTTACAAAGCCCCTCACTGCGGGTTACAAAGCCCGACACTACGGGTTACAAAGCCCGACATTGCCGGTTACAAAGCTCGTCACTGCGGGTTACAAAGCCCATCACTGCAGGTTACAAACCCATCACTGCGGGTTACAAAGCACATCACTGCAGGTTACAAACCCATCACTGCGGGTTACAAAGCCCGACACTCCGGTATACAAAGCTCGTCACTGCGGGTTACAAAGCCCATCACTGCGGGTTACAAAGCCCATCACTGCGGGTTACAAAGCCCGACACTGCGGGTTACAAAGCCCGACACTGCGGGTTACAAAGCCCGACACTGATGGTTACAAAGCTCATCACTGCGGGTTACAAAGCCCGATACTGCGGGTTACAAAGCTCGTCACTGCGGGTTACAAAGCCCGTCACTGCGGGTTACAAAGCCCGTCACTGCGGGTTACAAAGCCCGATACTGCGGGTTACAAAGCCCGATACTGCGGGTTACAAAGCACGACACTGCGGGTTACAAAGCTCGTCACTGCGGGTTACAAAGCTTGCCACTGCGGGTTACAAAGCCTGACACTGCGGGTAACAAAGCCCGTCACTGCGAGTTACAAAGCTCGTCACTGCGGGTTACAAAGCCCGATACTGCGGGTTACAAAGCCCGACACTGCGGGTTACAAAGCCTTTCACTGCGGGTTACAAAGCCCGTCACTGCGGGTTACAAAGCCCGACACTGCGGGTTACAAAGCTCGTCACTGCGGGTTACAAAGCCCATCACTGCAGTTTACAAAACCCATCACTGCGGCTTACAAAGCCCGACACTGCGGGTTACAAAGCCCGACACTGCGGGTTACAATGCCCGACACTGCGGGTTACAAAGCTCGTCACTGCGGGTTACAAAGCCTGACACTGCGGGTTACAAAGCCCGTCACTGCGAGTTACAAAGCTCGTCACTGCGGGTTACAAAGCCTGACACTGCGGGTTACAAAGCCCGACACTGCGGGTTACAAAGCCTGACACAGCGGGTTGCAAAGCCCGTCACTGCGGGTTACAAAGCCCATCACTGCGGGTTACAAAGCCTGACACTGCGGGTTACAAAGTCCGTCACTGCGGGTTACAAAGATCGTCACCGCGGGTTACAAAGCCCGTCACTGCGGGTTACAAAGCCCGTCACTGCGGGTTACAAAGCCCGTCACTGCGGGTTACAAAGCCCGACACTGCGGGTTACAAAGCTCGTCACTGCGGGTTACAAAGCCCGTCACTGCGGGTTACAAAGCCCCTCACTGCGGGTTACAAAGCCCGACACTACGGGTTACAAAGCCCGACACTGCCGGTTACAAAGCTCGTCACTGCGGGTTACAAAGCCCATCACTGCAGGTTACAAACCCATCACTGCGGGTTACAAAGCACATCACTGCAGGTTACAAACCCATCACTGCGGATTACAAAGCCCGACACTCCGGTATACAAAGCTCGTCACTGCGGGTTACAAAGCCCATCACTGCGGGTTACAAAGCCCATCACTGCGGGTTACAAAGCCCGACACTGCGGGTTACAAAGCCCGACACTGCGGGTTACAAAGCCCGACACTGATGGTTACAAAGCTCATCACTGCGGGTTACAAAGCCCGATACTGCGGGTTACAAAGCTCGTCACTGCGGGTTACAAAGCCCGTCACTGCGGGTTACAAAGCCCGTCACTGCGGGTTACAAAGCCCGACACTGCGGGTTACAAAGCCCGACACTGCGGGTTACAAAGCACGACACTGCGGGTTACAAAGCTCGTCACTGCGGGTTACAAAGCTTGCCACTGCGGGTTACAAAGCCTGACACTGCGGGTTACAAAGCCCGTCACTGCGAGTTACAAAGCTCGTCACTGCGGGTTACAAAGCCTGACACTACGGGTTACAAAGCTCGTCACTGCGGGTTACAAAGCCCATCACTTCAGGTTACAAAACCCATCACTGCGGGTTATAAAGCCCGACACTGCGGGTTACAAAGCCCGACACTGCGGGTTACAAAGCCCGACACTGCGGGTTACAAAGCTCGTCACTGCGGGTTACAAAGCCTGACACTGCGGGTTACAAAGCCCGTCACTGCGGGTTACAAAGCCCGACACTGCGGGTTACAAAGCTCGTCACCGCAGGTTACAAAGCCCCTCACTGCGGGTTACAAAGCCCGTCACTGCGGGTTACAAAGCCCTTCACTGCGGGTTACAAAGCCCGACACTGCGGGTTACAAAGCTCGTCACTGCGGGTTACAAAGCCCGTCACTGCGGGTTACAAAGCTCGTCACTGCGGGTTACAAAGCCCGTCACTGCGGGTTACAAAGCCCGTCACTGCGGGTTACAAAGCCCCTCACTGCGGGTTACAAAGCTCGTCACTGCGGGTTACAAAGCACGACACTGCGGGTTACAAGCCCCTCACTGCGGGTTACAAAGCTCGTCACTGCGGGTTACAAAGCTCGTCCCTGCGGGTTACAAAGCCCCTCACTGCGGGTTACAAAGCTCGTCACTGCGGGTTACAAAGCCCTTCACTGCGGGTTACAAAGCTCGTCACTGCGGGTTACAAAGCCCGACACTGCGGGTTAAAAGCCCGTCACTGCGGATTACAAAGCCCCTCACTGCGGGTTACAAAGCTCGTCACTGTGGGTTACGAAGCCCGACACTGCGGGTTACAAAGCCCGACACTGCGGGTTACAAAGCGCGACACTGCGGGCTACAAAGCTCGTCACTGCGGGTTACAAACCCTGACACTGCGGGTTACAAAACCCGTCACTGCGAGTTACAAAGCCTGACACTGCGGGTTACAATGCTCGTCACAGCGGGTTACAAAGCCCGACACTGCGGGTTACAAAGCCCGACACTGCGGGTTACAAAGCCCGACACTGCGGGTTACAAAGCCCATCACTGCGGGTTACAAAGCCCATCACTGTGGGTTACAAAGCCCGACACTGCGGGTTACAAAGCCCGACACTGCGGGTTACAAAGCCCGACACTTATGGTTACAAAGCTCATCAGTGCGGGTTACAAAGCCCGACACTGCGGGTTACAAAGCTCCTCACTGCGGGTTACAAAGCTCGTCACTGCGGGTTACAAAGCCCGTCACTGCGGGTTACAAAGCCCGTCACTGCGGGTTACAAAGCCCGATACTGCGGGTTACAAAGCCCGACACTGCGGGTTACAAAGCACGACACTGCGGGTTACAAAGCACGACACTGCGGGTTACAAAGCTCGTCACTGCGGGTTACAAAGCCCGACACTGCGGGTTACAAAGCCCGACACTGCGGGTTACAAAGCCCATCACTGCGGGTTACAAAGCCCATCACTGTGGGTTACAAAGCCCGACACTGCGGGTTACAAAGCCCGACACTGCGGGTTACAAAGCCCGACACTTATGGTTACAAAGCTCATCAGTGCGGGTTACAAAGCCCGTCACTGCGGGTTACAAAGCCCGATACTGCGGGTTACAAAGCCCGACACTGCGGGTTACAAAGCACGACACTGCGGGTTACAAAGCACGACACTGCGGGTTACAAAGCTCGTCACTGCGGGTTACAAAGCTCGTCACTGCGGGTTACAAAGCCTGACACTGCGGGTTACAAAGCCCGTCACTGCGAGTTACAATGCTCGTCACTGCGGGTTACAAAGCCCGTCACTGCGGGTTACAAAGCCCGTCACTGCGAGTTACAAAGCCCGACACTGCGGGTTACAAAGCCCGACACTGCGGGTTACAAAGCCTGACACTGCGGGTTGCAAAGCCCGTCACTGCGGGTTACAAAGCCCGTCACTGCGGGTTACAAAGCTCGTCACTGCGGGTTACAAAGCTCGTCACTGCGGGTTACAAAGCCTGACACTGCGGGTTACAAAGCCCGTCACTGCGGGTTACAAAGCTCGTCACCGCGGGTTACAAAGCCCGACACTGCGGGTTACAAAGCCCGACACTGCGGGTTACAAAGCTCGTCACTGCGGGTTACAAAGCCCGTCACTGCCGGTTACAAAACCCATCACTGCGGCTTATAAAGCCCGACACTGCGGGTTACAAAGCCCGACACTGCGGGTTACAAAGCCCGTCACTGCGGGTTACAAAGCCCATCACTGCGGGTTACAAAGCCCATCACTGCGGGTTACAAAGCCCGACACTGCGGGTTACAAAGCCCGACACTGCGGGTTACAAAGCACGACACTGCGGGTTACAAAACTCGTCACTGCGGGTTACAAATCTTGCCACTGCGGGTTACAAAGCCTGACACTTCGGGTTACAAAGCCCGTCACTGCGAGTTACAAAGCTCGTCACTGCGGGTTACAAAGCCTGACACTACGGGTTACAAAGCTCGTCACTGCGGGTTACAAAGCCCATCACTGCAGGTTACAAAACCCATCACTGCGGGTTATAAAGCCCGACACTGCGGGTTACAAAGCCCGACACTGCGGGTTACAAAGCCCGACACTGCGGGTTACAAAGCTCGTCACTGCGGGTTACAAAGCCTGACACTGCGGGTTACAAAGCCCGTCACTGCGGGTTACAAAGCCCGACACTGCGGGTTACAAAGCTCGTCACCGCAGGTTACAAAGCCCCTCACTGCGGGTTACAAAGCCCGTCACTGCGGGTTACAAAGCCCTTCACTGCGGGTTACAAAGCCCGACACTGCGGGTTACAAAGCTCGTCACTGCGGGTTACAAAGCCCGTCACTGCGGGTTACAAAGCTCGTCACTGCGGGTTACAAAGCCCGTCACTGCGGGTTACAAAACCCGTCACTGCGGGTTACAAAGCCCCTCACTGCGGGTTACAAAGCTCGTCACTGCGGGTTACAAAGCACGACACTGCGGGTTACAAGCCCCTCACTGCGGGTTACAAAGCTCGTCACTGCGGGTTACAAAGCTCGTCCCTGCGGGTTACAAAGCCCCTCACTGCGGGTTACAAAGCTCGTCACTGCGGGTTACAAAGCTCGTCACTGCGGGTTACAAAGCCCGACACTGCGGGTTACAAAGCCCGTCACTGCGGATTACAAAGCCCCTCACTGCGGGTTACAAAGCTCGTCACTGTGGGTTACGAAGCCCGACACTGCGGGTTACAAAGCCCGACACTGCGGGTTACAAAGCGCGACACTGCGGGCTACAAAGCTCGTCACTGCGGGTTACAAACCCTGACACTGCGGGTTGCAAAGCCCGTCACTGCGAGTTACAAAGCCTGACACTGCGGGTTACAATGCTCGTCACTGCGGGTTACAAAGCCCGACACTGCGGGTTACAAAGCCCGACACTGCGGGTTACAAAGCCCGACACTGCGGGTTACAAAGCCCATCACTGCGGGTTACAAAGCCCATCACTGTGGGTTACAAAGCCCGACACTGCGGGTTACAAAGCTCATCACTGCGGGTTACAAAGCCCGACACTGCGGGTTACAAAGCTCCTCACTGCGGGTTACAAAGTTCGTCACTGCGGGTTACAAAGCCCGTCACTGCGGGTTACAAAGCCCGTCACTGCGGGTTACAAAGCCCGATACTGCGGGTTACAAAGCCCGACACTGCGGGTTACAAAGCACGACACTGCGGGTTACAAAGCTCGTCACTGCGGGTTACAAAGCTCGTCACTGCGGGTTACAAAGCTCGTCACTGCGGGTTACAAACCCTGACACTGCGGGTTACAAAGCACGACACTGCGGGTTACAAAGCTCGTCACTGCGGGTTACAAAGCCTGACACTGCGGGTTACAAAGCTCGTCACTGCGGGTTACAAAGCTCGTCACTGCGGGTTACAAAGCTCGTCACTGCGGGTTACAAACCCAGACACTGCGGGTTACAAAGCTCGTCACTGCGAGTTACAATGCTCGTCACTGCGGGTTACAAAGCCTGACACTGCGGGTTACAAAGCCCGACACTGCGGGTTACAAAGCCCGTCACTGCGGGTTACAAAGCCCGACACTGCGGGTTGCAAAGCCCGTCACTGCGGGTTACAAAGCCCGTCACTGCGGGTTACAAAGCCCGTCACTGCGGGTTACAAAGCCTGACACTGCGGGTTACAAAGCCCGTCACTGCGGGTTACAAAGCTCGTCACCGCGGGTTACAAAGCCCGACACTGCGGGTTACAAAGCCCGACACTGCGGGTTACAAAGCTCGTCACTGCGGGTTACAAAGCCCGTCACTGCCGGTTACAAAACCCATCACTGCGGCTTATAAAGCCCGACACTGCGGGTTACAAAGCCCGACACTGCGGGTTACAAAGCCCGTCACTGCGGGATACAAAGCCCATCACTGCGGGTTACAAAGCCCATCACTGCGGGTTACAAAGCCCGACACTGCGGGTTACAAAGCTCGTCACCGCGGGTTACAAACCCCCTCACTGCGGGTTACAAAGCTCGTCACTGCGGGTTACAAAGCCCGTCACTGCGGGTTACCAAGCCCGTCACTGCGGGTTACAAAGCCCCTCACTGCGGGTTACAAAGCTCGTCACTGCGGGTTACAAAGCACGACACTGCGGGTTACAAAGCCCCTCACTGCGGGTTACAAAGCTCGTCACTGCGGGTTACAAAGCTCGTCCCTGCGGGTTACAAAGCCCCTAACTGCGGGTTACAAAGCTCGTCACTGCGGGTTACAAAGCCCGTCACTGCGGGTTACAAAGCTCGTCACTGCGGGTTACAAAGCCCGACACTGCGGGTTACAAAGCCCGTCACTGCGGATTACAAAGCCCCTCACTGCGGGTTACAAAGCCCGACACTGCGGGTTACAAAGCCCGACACTTATGGTTACAAAGCTCATCACTGCGGGTTACGAAGCCCGACACTGTGGGTTATTAAGCCCGACACTGCGGGTTACAAAGCGCGACACTGCGGGTTACAAAGCTCGTCACTGCGGGTTACAAAGCCTGACACTGCGGGTTACAAAGCCCGTCACTGCGAGTTACAAAGCCTGACACTGCGGGTTACAATGCTTGTCACTGCGGGTTACAAAGCCCATCACTGCGGGTTACAAAGCCCATCACTGCGGGTTACAAAGCCCGAAACTGCGGGTTACAAAGCCCGACACTGCAGGTTACAAAGCCCGTCACTGCGGCTTACAAAGCTCGTCATTGCGGGTTACAAAGCCCGACACTGCGGGTTACAAAGCCCATCACTGCGGGTTACAAAGCCCATCACAGCGGGTTACAAAGCCCGAAACTGCGGGTTACAAAGCCCGACACTGCAGGTTACAAAGCTCGTCACTGCGGGTTACAAAGCTCGTCACTGCGGGGTACAAAGCCCGACACTGCGGGTTACAAACCCGACACTGCGGTATACAAAGCTCGTCACTGCGGGTTACAAAGACCGTCACTGCGGGTTACAAAGCCCCTCACTGCGGGTTACAAAGCTCGTCACTGCGGGTTACAAAGCACGACACTGCGGGTTACAAGCCCCTCACTGCGGGTTACAAAGCTCGTCACTGCGGGTTACAAAGCTCGTCCCTGCGGGTTACAAAGCCCCTCACTGCGGGTTACAAAGCTCGTCACTGCGGGTTACAAAGCCCGTCACTGCGGGTTACAAAGCTCGTCACTGCGGGTTACAAAGCCCGACACTGCGGGTTACAAAGCCCGTCACTGCGGATTACAAAGCCCCTCACTGCGGGTTACAAAGCTCGTCACTGTGGGTTACGAAGCCCGACACTGCGGGTTACAAAGCCCGACACTGCGGGTTACAAAGCGCGACACTGCGGGTTACAAAGCTCGTCACTGCGGGTTACAAACCCTGACACTGCGGGTTACAAAGCCCGTCACTGCGAGTTACAAAGCCTGACACTGCGGGTTACAATGCTCGTCACTGCGGGTTACAAAGCCCGACACTGCGGGTTACAAAGCCCGACACTGCGGGTTACAAAGCCCGACACTGCGGGTTACAAAGCCCATCACTGCGGGTTACAAAGCCCATCACTGCGGGTTACAAAGCCCGACATTGCGGGTTACAAAGCCCGACACTGCGGGTTACAAAGCCCGACACTTATGGTTACAAAGCTCATCACTGCGGGTTACAAAGCCCGACACTGCGGGTTACAAAGCTCCTCACTGCGGGTTACAAAGCTCCTCACTGCGGGTTACAAAGCTCGTCAATGCGGGTTACAAAGCCCGTCACTGCGGGTTACAAAGCCCGTCACTGCGGGTTACAAAGCCCGATACTGCGGGTTACAAAGCCCGACACTGCGGGTTACAAAGCACGACACTGCGGGTTACAAAGCTCGTCACTGCGGGTTACAAAGCCCGTCACTGCGGGTTACCAAGCCCGTCACTGCGGGTTACAAAGCCCCTCACTGCGGGTTACAAAGCTCCTCACTGCGGGTTACAAAGCACGACACTGCGGGTTACAAAGCCCCTCACTGCAGGTTACAAAGCTCGTCACTGCGGGTTACAAAGCTCGTCACTGCGGGGTACAAAGCCCGACACTGCGGGTTACAAACCCGACACTGCGGTATACAAAGCTCGTCACTGCGGGTTACAAAGCCCGTCACTGCGGGTTACAAAGCCCCTCACTGCGGGTTACAAAGCTCGTCACTGCGGGTTACAAAGCACGACACTGCGGGTTACAAGCCCCTCACTGCGGGTTACAAAGCTCGTCACTGCGGGTTACAAAGCTCGTCCCTGCGGGTTACAAAGCCCCTCACTGCGGGTTACAAAGCTCGTCACTGCGGTTTACAAAGCCCGTCACTGCGGGTTACAAAGCTCGTCACTGCGGGTTACAAAGCCCGACACTGCGGGTTACAAAGCCCGTCACTGCGGATTACAAAGCCCCTCACTGCGGGTTACAAAGCTCGTCACTGTGGGTTACGAAGCCCGACACTGCGGGTTACAAAGCCCGACACTGCGGGTTACAAAGAGCGACACTGCGGGTTACAAAGCTCGTCACTGCGGGTTACAAACCCTGACACTGCGGGTTACAAAGCCCGTCACTGCGAGTTACAAAGCCTGACACTGCGGGTTACAATGCTCGTCACTGCGGGTTACAAAGCCCGACACTGCGGGTTACAAAGCCCGACACTGCGGTTTACAAAGCCCGACACTGCGGGTTACAAAGCCCATCACTGCGGGTTACAAAGCCCATCACTGCGGGTTACAAAGCCCGACACTGCGGGTTACAAAGCCCGACACTGCGGGTTACAAAGCCCGACACTTATGGTTACAAAGCTCATCACTGCGGGTTACAAAGCCCGACACTGCGGGTTACAAAGCTCCTCACTGCGGGTTACAAAGCTCGTCACTGCGGGTTACAAAGCCCGTCACTGCGGGTTACAAAGCCCGTCACTGCGGGTTACAAAGCCCGATACTGCGGGTTACAAAGCCCGACACTGCGGGTTACAAAGCACGACACTGCGGGTTACAAAGCTCGTCACTGCGGGTTACAAAGCTCGTCACTGCGGGTTACAAAGCCTGACACTGCGGGTTACAAAGCCCGTCACTGCGAGTTACAATGCTCGTCACTGCGGGTTACAAAGCCTGACACTGCGGGTTACAAAGCCCGACACTGCGGGTTACAAAGCTCGTCACTGCGGGTTACAAAGCCTGACACTGCGGGTTGCAAAGCCCGTCACTGCGGGTTACAAAGCCCGTCACTGCGGGTTACAAAGCCTGACACTGCGGGTTACAAAGCCCGTCACTGCGGGTTACAAAGCTCGTCACCGCGGGTTACAAAGCCCGACACTGCGGGTTACAAAGCCCGACACTGCGGGTTACAAAGCTCGTCACTGCGGGTTACAAAGCCCGTCACTGCCGGTTACAAAACCCATCACTGCGGCTTATAAAGCCCGACACTGCGGGTTACAAAGCCCGACACTGCGGGTTACAAAGCCCGACGCTGCGGGTTACAAAGCCCGTCACTGCGGGTTACAAAGCCCATCACTGCGGGTTACAAAGCCCATCACTGCGGGTTACAAAGCCCGACACTGCGGGTTACAAAGCTCGTCACCGCGGGTTACAAACCCCCTCACTGCGGGTTACAAAGCTCGTCACTGCGGGTTACAAAGCCCGTCACTGCGGGTTACCAAGCCCGTCACTGCGGGTTACAAAGCCCCTCACTGCGGGTTACAAAGCTCGTCACTGCGGGTTACAAAGCACGACACTGCGGGTTACAAAGCCCCTCACTGCGGGTTACAAAGCTCGTCACTGCGGGTTACAAAGCTCGTTCCTGCGGGTTACAAAGCACCTAACTGCGGGTTACAAAGCTCGTCACTGCGGGTTACAAAGCCCGTCACTGCGGGTTACAAAGCTCGTCACTGCGGGTTACAAAGCCCGACACTGCGGGTTACAAACCCGTCACTGCGGATTACAAAGCCCCTCACTGCGGGTTACAAAGCTCGTCACTGCGGGTTGCGAAGCCCGACACTGCGGGTTACAAAGCCCGACACTGCGGGTTACAAAGCGCGACACTGCGGGTTACAAAGCTCGTCACTGCGGGTTACAAAGCCTGACACTGCGGGTTACAAAGCCCGTCACTGCGAGTTACAAAGCCTGACACTGCGGGTTACAATGCTCGTCACTGCGGGTTACAAAGCCCATCACTGCGCGTTACAAAGCCCATCACTGCGGGTTACAAAGCCCGAAACTGCGGGTTACAAAGCCCGACACTGCAGGTTACAAAGCCCGTCACTGCGGGTTACAAAGCTCGTCATTGCGGGTTACAAAGCTCGTCACTGCGGGTTACAAAGCTCGTCACTGCGGGTTACAAAGCCCGACACTGCGGGTTACAAACCCGACACTGCGGTATACAAAGCTCGTCACTGCGGGTTACAAAGCCCATCACTGCGGGTTACAAAGCCCATCACTGCGGGTTACAAAGCCCGACACTGCGGATTACAAAGCCCGACACTGCGGGTTACAAAGCCCGACACTGCTGGTTACAAAGCTCGTCACTGCGGGTTACAAAGCTCGTCACTGCGGGTTACAAAGCCTGACACAGCGGGTTACAAAGCCCGTCACTGCGGGTTACAAAGCCTGACACTGCGGGTTACAAAGCCCGTCACTGCGGGTTACAAAGCCCGTCACTGCGGGTTACAAAGCCCGTCACTGCGGGTTACAAAGCCCGACACTGCGGGTTACAAAGCCTGACACAGCGGGTTGCAAAGCTCGTCACTGCGGGTTACAAAGCCCGTCACTGCGGGTTACAAAGCCTGACACTGCGGGTTACAAAGCCTGACACAGCGGGTTGCAAAGCTCGTCACTGCGGGTTACAAAGCCCGTCATTGCGGGTTACAAAGCTCGTCACTGCGGGTTACAAAGCCCGTCACTGCGGGTTACAAAGCCCGTCACTGCGGGTTACAAAGCTCGTCACTGCGGGTTACAAAGCCGGACACAGCGGGTTGCAAAGCTCGTCACTGCGGGTTACAAAGCTCGTCACTGCGGGTTACAAAGCCTGACACTGCCGGTTACAAAGCTCGTCACTGCGGGTTACAAAGCCTGACACTGCCGGTTACAAAGCCCGTCACTGCGGGTTACAAAGCCTGACACTGCGGGTTACAAAGCCCGTCACTGCGGGTTACAAAGCCTGACACTGCCGGTTACAAAGCCCGTCACTGCGGGTTACAAAGCCCGTCACTGCGGGTTACAAAGCCCCTCACTGCGGGTTACAAAGCTCGTCACTGCGGGTTACAAAGCCTGACACAGCGGGTTGCAAAGCCCGACACTGCGGGTTACAAAGCCCCTCACTGCGGGTTACAAAGCTCGTCACTGCGGGTTACAAAGCCCGTCACTGCAGGTTACAAAGCCCGTCACTGCGGGTTACAAAGCCCGACACTGCGGGTTACAAAGCTCGTCACTGCGGGTTACAAAGCCCGTCACTGCGGGTTACAAAGCCCATCACTGCGGGTTACAAAGCCCGACACTGCGGGTTACAAAGCCCGACACTGCAGGTTACAAAGCTCGTCACTGCGGGTTACAAAGCTCGTCATTGCGGGTTACAAAGCCCATCACTGCAGGTTACAAAACCCATCACTGCGGGTTACAAAGCCCGACACTGCGGTATACAAAGCCCGACACTGCGGGTTACAAAGCTCGTCACTGCGGGTTACAAAGCTCGTCACTGCGGGTTACAAAGCCCGTCACTGCGGGTTACAAAGCCCGATACTGCGGGTTACAAAGCCCGACACTGCAGGTTACAAAGCACGACACTGCGGGTTACAAAGCCCGACACTGCGGGTTACAAAGCCAGACACTGCAGGTTACAAAGCTCGTCACTGCGGATTACAAAGCTCGTCATTGCGGGTTACAAAGCCTGACACTGCGGGTTACAAAACCCATCACTGCGGGTTTCAAAGCCCGACACTGCGGTATACAAAGCCCGACACTGCGGGTTACAAAGCCCGACACTGCGGGTTACAAAGCACGACACTGCGGGTTACAAAGCTCGTCACTGCGGGTTACAAAGCTCGTCACTGCGGGTTTCAAAGCCTGGCACTGCGGGTTACAAAGCCCGTCACTGCGAGTTACAATGCTCGTCACTGCGGGTTACAAAGCCTGACACAGCGGGTTGCAAAGCCCGACACTGCGGGTTACAAAGCCCATCACTGCGGGTTACAAAGCCCGTCACTGCGGGTTACAAAGCCCGACACTGCGGGTTACAAAGCACGACACTGCGGGTTACAAAGCACGACACTGCGGGTTACAAAGCCCGACACTGCGGGTTACAAAGCCAGACACTGCAGGTTACAAAGCTCGTCACCGCGGGTTACAAAGCCCGTCACTGCGGGTTACAAAGCCCGTCACTGCAGGTTACAAAGCCCGTCACTGCGGGTTACAAAGCCCGACACTGCGGGTTACAAAGCTCGTCACTGCGGGTTACAAAGCCCGTCACTGCGGGTTACAAAGCCCATCACTGCGGGTTACAAAGCCCGACACTGCGGGTTACGAAGCCCGACACTGCGGGTTACAAAGCCCGACACTGCGGGTTACAAAGAGCGACACTGCGGGTTACAAAGCTCGTCACTGCGGGTTACAAAGCTCGTCACTGCGGGTTACAAAGCGCGACACTGCGGGTTACAAAGCTCGTCACTGCGGGTTACAAACCCTGACACTGCGGGTTACAAAGCCCGTCACTGCGAGTTACAAAGCCTGACACTGCGGGTTACAATGCTCGTCACTGCGGGTTACAAAGCCCGACACTGCGGGTTACAAAGCCCGACACTGCGGGTTACAAAGCCCGACACTGCGGGTTACAAAGCCCATCACTGCGGGTTACAAAGCCCATCACTGCGGGTTACAAAGCCCGACACTGCGGGTTACAAAGCCCGACACTGCGGGTTACAAAGCCCGACACTGCGGGTTACAAAGCTCCTCACTGCGGGTTACAAAGCCCGACACTGCGGGTTACAAAGCTCCTCACTGCGGGTTACAAAGCTCGTCAATGCGGGTTACAAAGCCCGTCACTGCGGGTTACAAAGCCCGTCACTGCGGGTTACAAAGCCCGATACTGCGGGTTACAAAGCCCGACACTGCGGGTTACAAAGCACGACACTGCGGGTTACAAAGCTCGTCACTGCGGGTTACAAAGCTCGTCACTGCGGGTTACAAAGCCTGACACTGCGGGTTACAAAGCCCGTCACTGCGAGTTACAATGCTCGTCACTGCGGGTTACAAAGCCTGACACTGCGGGTTACAAAGCCCGTCACTGCGGGTTACAAAGCTCGTCACTGCGGGTTACAAAGCCCGACACTGCGGGTTACAAAGCCCGACACTGCGGGTTACAAAGCTCGTCACTGCGGGTTGCAAAGCCCGTCACTGCGGGTTACAAAGCCCGTCACTGCGGGTTACAAAGCCTGACACTGCGGGTTACAAAGCCCGTCACTGCGGGTTACAAAGCTCGTCACCGCGGGTTACAAAGCCCGACACTGCGGGTTACAAATCCCGACACTGCGGGTTACAAAGCTCGTCACTGCGGGTTACAAAGCCCGTCACTGCCGGTTACAAAACCCATCACTGCGGCTTATAAAGCCCGACACTGCGGGTTACAAAGCCCGACACTGCGGGTTACAAAGCCCGTCACTGCGGGTTACAAAGCCCATCACTGCGGGTTACAAAGCCCATCACTGCGGGTTACAAAGCCCGACACTGCGGGTTACAAAGCTCGTCACCGCGGGTTACAAACCCCCTCACTGCGGGTTACAAAGCTCGTCACTGCGGGTTACAAAGCCCGTCACTGCGGGTTACCAAGCCCGTCACTGCGGGTTACAAAGCCCCTCACTGCGGGTTACAAAGCTCGTCACTGCGGGTTACAAAGCCCGACACTTATGGTTACAAAGCTCATCACTGCGGGTTACAAAGCCCGACACTGCGGGTTACAAAGCTCCTCACTGCGGGTTACAAAGCTCGTCACTGCGGGTTACAAAGCCCGTCACTGCGGGTTACAAAGCCCGTCACTGCGGGTTACAAAGCCCGATACTGCGGGTTACAAAGCCCGACACTGCGGGTTACAAAGCACGACACTGCGGGTTACAAAGCTCGTCACTGCGGGTTACAAAGCTCGTCACTGCGGGTTACAAAGCCTGACACTGCGGGTTACAAAGCCCGTCACTGCGAGTTACAATGCTCGTCACTGCGGGTTACAAAGCCTGACACTGCGGGTTACAAAGCCCGACACTGCGGGTTACAAAGCTCGTCACTGCGGGTTACAAAGCCTGACACTGCGGGTTACAAAGCCCGACACTGCGGGTTACAAAGCCCGTCACTGCGGGTTACAAAGCCCATCACTGCGGGTTACAAAGCCCATCACTGCGGGTTACAAAGCCCGACACTGCGGGTTACAAAGCTCGTCACCGCGGGTTACAAACCCCCTCACTGCGGGTTACAAAGCTCGTCACTGCGGGTTACAAAGCCCGTCACTGCGGGTTACCAAGCCCGTCACTGCGGGTTACAAAGCCCCTCACTGCGGGTTACAAAGCTCGTCACTGCGGGTTACAAAGCACGACACTGCGGGTTACAAAGCCCCTCACTGCGGGTTACAAAGCTCGTCACTGCGGGTTACAAAGCTCGTTCCTGCGGGTTACAAAGCCCCTAACTGCGGGTTACAAAGCTCGTCACTGCGGGTTACAAAGCCCGTCACTGCGGGTTACAAAGCTCGTCACTGCGGGTTACAAAGCCCGACACTGCGGGTTTCAAAGCCCGTCACTGCGGATTACAAAGCCCCTCACTGCGGGTTACAAAGCTCGTCACTGCGGGTTACGAAGCCCGACACTGCGGGTTACAAAGCCCGACACTGCGGGTTACAAAGCGCGACACTGCGGGTTACAAAGCTCGTCACTGCGGGTTACAAAGCCTGACACTGCGGGTTACAAAGCCCGTCACTGCGAGTTACAAAGCCTGACACTGCGGGTTACAATGCTCGTCACTGCGGGTTACAAAGCCCATCACTGCGCGTTACAAAGCCCATCACTGCGGGTTACAAAGCCCGAAACTGCGGGTTACAAAGCCCGACACTGCAGGTTACAAAGCCCGTCACTGCGGGTTACAAAGCTCGTCATTGCGGGTTACAAAGCCCGACACTGCGGGTTACAAAGCCCATCACTGCGGGTTACAAAGCCCATCACTGCGGGTTACAAAGCCCGAAACTGCGGGTTACAAAGCCCGACACTGCAGGTTACAAAGCTCGTCACTGCGGGTTACAAAGCTCGTCACTGCGGGTTACAAAGCCCGACACTGCGGGTTACAAACCCGACACTGCGGTATACAAAGCTCGTCACTGCGGGTTACAAAGCCCATCACTGCGGGTTACAAAGCCCATCACTGCGGGTTACAAAGCCCGACACTGCGGATTACAAAGCCCGACACTGCGGGTTACAAAGCCCGACACTGCTGGTTACAAAGCTCGTCACTGCGGGTTACAATGCTCGTCACTGCGGGTTACAAAGCCTGACACTGCGGGTTACAAAGCCCGTCACTGCGAGTTACAATGCTCGTCACTGCGGGTTACAAAGCCTGACACTGCGGGTTACAAAGCCCGTCACTGCGGGTTACAAAGCCCGTCACTGCGGGTTACAAAGCTCGTCACTGCGGGTTACAAAGCCTGACACAGCGGGTTGCAAAGCCCGTCACTGCGGGTTACAAAGCCCGTCACTGCGGGTTACAAAGCCCGACACTGCGGGTTACAAAGCCCGTCACTGCGGGTTACAAAGCCTGACACTGCGGGTTACAAAGCCCGTCACTGCGGGTTACAAAGCTCGTCACCGCGGGTTACAAAGCCCGTCACTGCGGGTTACAAAGCCCGTCACTGCGGATTACAAAGCCCGACACTGCGGGTTACAAAGCTCGTCACTGCGGGTTACAAAGCCCGTCACTGCGGGTTACAAAGCCCATCACTGCGGGTTACAAAGCCCGACACTGCGGGTTACAAAGCCAGACACTGCAGGTTACAAAGCTCGTCACTGCGGATTACAAAGCTCGTCATTGCGGGTTACAAAGCCCGTCACTGCAGGTTACAAAACCCATCACTGCGGGTTACAAAGCCCGACACTGCGGTATACAAAGCCCGACACTGCGGGTTACAAAGCCCGACACTGCGGGTTACAAAGCACGACACTGCGGGTTACAAAGCTCGTCACTGCGGGTTACAAAGCTCGTCACTGCGGGTTTCAAAGCCTGACACTGCGGGTTACAAAGCCCGTCACTGCGAGTTACAATGCTCGTCACTGCGGGTTACAAAGCCTGACACTGCGGGTTACAAAGCCCGTCACTGCGGGTTACAAAGCCCCTCACTGCGGGTTACAAAGCACGACACTGCGGGTTACAAAGCCGGACACTGCGGGTTACAAAGCCTGACGCTGCGGGTTGCAAAGCCCGTCACTGCGGTTTACAAAGCCCGTCACTGCGGGTTACAAAGCCTGACACTGCGGGTTACAAAGCCCGTCACTGCGGGTTACAAAGCCCGTCACCGCGGGTTACAAAGCCCGTCACTGCGGGTTACAAAGCCCGTCACTGCAGGTTACAAAGCCCGTCACTGCGGGTTACAAAGCCCGACACTGCGGGTTACAAAGCTCGTCACTGCGGGTTACAAAGCCCGTCACTGCGGGTTACAAAGCCCATCACTGCGGGTTACAAAGCCCGACACTGCGGGTTACAAAGCCCGACACTGCAGGTTACAAAGCTCGTCACTGCGGGTTACAAAGCTCGTCATTGCGGGTTACAAAGCCCATCACTGCAGGTTACAAAACCCATCACTGCGGGTTACAAAGCCCGACACTGCGGTATACAAAGCCCGACACTGCGGGTTACAAAGCTCGTCACTGCGGGTTACAAAGCTCGTCACTGCGGGTTACAAAGCCCGTCACTGCGGGTTACAAAGCCCGATACTGCGGGTTACAAAGCCCGACACTGCAGGTTACAAAGCACGACACTGCGGGTTACAAAGCCCGACACTGCGGTTACAAAGCCAGACACTGCAGGTTACAAAGCTCGTCACTGCGGATTACAAAGCTCGTCATTGCGGGTTACAAAGCCCGTCACTGCAGGTTACAAAACCCATCACTGCGGGTTTCAAAGCCCGACACTGCGGTATACAAAGCCCGACACTGCGGGTTACAAAGCCCGACACTGCGGGTTACAAAGCACGACACTGCGGGTTACAAAGCTCGTCACTGCGGGTTACAAAGCTCGTCACTGCGGGTTTCAAAGCCTGGCACTGCGGGTTACAAAGCCCGTCACTGCGAGTTACAATGCTCGTCACTGCGGGTTACAAAGCCTGACACTGCGGGTTACAAAGCCCGTCACTGCGGGTTACAAAGCCCCTCACTGCGGGTTACAAAGCTCGTCACTGCGGGTTACAAAGCCTGACACAGCGGGTTGCAAAGCCCGTCACTGCGGGTTACAAAGCCCGTCACTGCGGGTTACAAAGCCTGACACTGCGGGTTACAAAGCCCGTCACTGCGGGTTACAAAGCTCGTCACCGCGGGTTACAAAGTCCGTCACTGCGGGTTACAAAGCCCGTCACTGCAGGTTACAAAGCCCGTCACTGCGGGTTACAAAGCCCGACACTGCGGGTTACAAAGCTCGTCACTGCGGGTTACAAAGCCCGTCACTGCGGGTTACAAAGCCCATCACTGCGGGTTACAAAGCCCGACACTGCGGGTTACAAAGCCCGACACTGCAGGTTACAAAGCTCGTCACTGCGGGTTACAAAGCTCGTCCCTGCGGGTTACAAAGCCCCTCACTGCGGGTTACAAAGCTCGTCACTGCGGGTTACAAAGCCCGTCACTGCGGGTTACAAAGCTCGTCACTGCGGGTTACAAAGCCCGACACTGCGGGTTACAAAGCCCGTCACTGCGGATTACAAAGCCCCTCACTGCGGGTTACAAAGCTCGTCACTGTGGGTTACGAAGCCCGACACTGCGGGTTACAAAGCCCGACACTGCGGGTTACAAAGAGCGACACTGCGGGTTACAAAGCTCGTCACTGCGGGTTACAAACCCTGACACTGCGGGTTACAAAGCCCGTCACTGCGAGTTACAAAGCCTGACACTGCGGGTTACAATGCTCGTCACTGCGGGTTACAAAGCCCGACACTGCGGGTTACAAAGCCCGACACTGCGGGTTACAAAGCCCGACACTGCGGGTTACAAAGCCCATCACTGCGGGTTACAAAGCCCATCACTGCGGGTTACAAAGCCCGACACTGCGGGTTACAAAGCCCGACACTGCGGGTTACAAAGCCCGACACTTATGGTTACAAAGCTCATCACTGCGGGTTACAAAGCCCGACACTGCGGGTTACAAAGCTCCTCACTGCGGGTTACAAAGCTCGTCACTGCGGGTTACAAAGCCCGTCACTGCGGGTTACAAAGCCCGTCACTGCGGGTTACAAAGCCCGATACTGCGGGTTACAAAGCCCGACACTGCGGGTTACAAAGCACGACACTGCGGGTTACAAAGCTCGTCACTGCGGGTTACAAAGCCTGACACTGCGGGTTACAAAGCCCGTCACTGCAGGTTACAAAGCTCGTCACCGCGGGTTACAAAGCCCGACACTGCGGGTTACAAAGCCCGACACTGCGGGTTACAAAGCCCGACACTGCGGGTTACAAAGCTCGTCACTGCGGGTTACAAAGCCTGACACTGCGGGTTACAAAGCCCGTCACTGCGAGTTACAAAGCTCGTCACTGCGGGTTACAAAGCCCGACACTGCGGGTTACAAAGCCCGACACTGCGGGTTACAAAGCTCGTCACTGCGGGTTACAAAGCCTGACACTGCGGGTTACAAAGCCCGTCACTGCTGGTTACAAAGCCTGATACTGCGGGTTACAAATCCCGTCACTGCTGGTTACAAAGCTCGTCACCGCGGGTTACAAAGCCCGTCACTGCGGGTTACAAAGCCCGTCACTGCGGGTTACAAAGCCCGACACTGCGGGTTACAAAGCCCGTCACTGCGAGTTACAAAGCTCGTCACTGCGGGTTACAAAGCCCGACACTGTGGGTTACAAAGCTCGTCACTGCGGGTTACAAAGCATGACACTGCGGGTTGCAAAGTCCGTCACTGCGGGTTACAAAGCCCGTCACTGCGAGTTACAATGCTCGTCACTGCGGGTTACAAAGCCTGACACTGCGGGTTACAAAGCCCGACACTGCGGGTTACAAAGCTCGTCACTGCGGGTTACAAAGCCTGACACTGCGGGTTGCAAAGCCCGTCACTGCGGGTTACAAAGCCCGTCACTGCGGGTTACAAAGCCTGACACTGCGGGTTACAAAGCCCGTCACTGCGGGTTACAAAGCTCGTCACCGCGGGTTACAAAGCCCGACACTGCGGGTTACAAAGCCCGACACTGCGGGTTACAAAGCTCGTCACTGCGGGTTACAAAGCCCGTCACTGCCGGTTACAAAACCCATCACTGCGGCTTATAAAGCCCGACACTGCGGGTTACAAAGCCCGACACTGCGGGTTACAAAGCCCGTCACTGCGGGTTACAAAGCCCATCACTGCGGGTTACAAAGCCCGACACTGCGCGTTACAAAGCCCGACACTGCGGGTTACAAAGCTCGTCACCGCGGGTTACAAACCCCCTCACTGCGGGTTACAAAGCCCGTCACTGCGGGTTACAAAGCCCATCACTGCGGGTTACAAAGCCCGACACTGCGGGTTACAAAGCTCGTCACTGCGGGTTACAAAGCACGTCACTGCGGGTTACAAAGCTCGTCACTGCGGGTTACAAAGCCCGTCACTGCGGGTTACCAAGCCCGTCACTGCGGGTTACAAAGCCCCTCACTGCGGGTTACAAAGCTCGTCACTGCGGGTTACAAAGCACGACACTGCGGGTTACAAAGCCCCTCACTGCGGGTTACAAAGCTCGTCACTGCGGGTTACAAAGCTCGTCCCTGCGGGTTACAAAGCCCCTAACTGCGGGTTACAAAGCTCGTCACTGCGGGTTACAAAGCCCGTCACTGCGGGTTACAAAGCTCGTCACTGCGGGTTACAAAGCCCGACACTGCGGGTTACAAAGCCCGTCACTGCGGATTACAAAGCCCCTCACTGCGGGTTACAAAGCTCGTCACTGCGGGTTACGAAGCCCGACACTGCGGGTTACAAAGCCCGACACTGCGGGTTACAAAGCGCGACACTGCGGGTACAAAGCTCGTCACTGCGGGTTACAAAGCCTGACACTGCGGGTTACAAAGCCCGTCACTGCGAGTTACAAAGCCTGACACTGCGGGTTACAATGCTCGTCACTGCGGGTTACAAAGCCCATCACTGCGGGTTACAAAGCCCATCACTGCGGGTTACAAAGCCCGAAACTGCGGGTTACAAAGCCCGACACTGCAGGTTACAAAGCCCGTCACTGCGGGTTACAAAGCTCGTCATTGCGGGTTACAAAGCCCAACACTGCGGGTTACAAAGCCCATCACTGCGGGTTACAAAGCCCGAAACTGCGGGTTACAAAGCCCGACACTGCAGGTTACAAAGCCCGACACTGCAGGTTACAAAGCTCGTCACTGCGGGGTACAAAGCTCGTCACTGCGGGTTACAAAGCCCGACACTGCGGGTTACAAACCCGACACTGCGGTATACAAAGCTCGTCACTGCGGGTTACAAAGCCCATCACTGCGGGTTACAAAGCCCATCACTGCGGGTTACAAAGCCCGACACTGCGGGTTACAAAGCCCGACACTGCGGGTTACAAAGCCCGACACTGCTGGTTACAAAGCTCGTCACTGCGGGTTACAAAGCTCGTCACTGCGGGTTACAAAGCCTGACACTGCGGGTTACAAAGCCCGTCACTGCGAGTTACAATGCTCGTCACTGCGGGTTACAAAGCCTGACACTGCGGGTTACAAAGCCCGTCACTGCGGGTTACAAAGCCCGTCACTGCGGGTTACAAAGCCCGTCACTGCGGGTTACAAAGCCCGTCACTGCGGGTTACAAAGCCCGTCACTGCGGATTACAAAGCCCGACACTGCGGGTTACAAAGCTCGTCACTGCGGGTTACAAAGCCCGTCACTGCGGGTTACAAAGCCCATCACTGCGGGTTACAAAGCCCGACACTGCTGGTTACAAAGCCAGACACTGCAGGTTACAAAGCTCGTCACTGCGGATTACAAAGCTCGTCATTGCGGGTTACAAAGCCCGTCACTGCAGGTTACAAAACCCATCACTGCGGGTTACAAAGCCCGACACTGCGGGTTACAAAGCACGACACTGCGGGTTACAAAGCTCGTCACTGCCGGTTACAAAGCTCGTCACTGCGGGTTTCAAAGCCTGACACTGCGGGTTACAAAGCCCGTCACTGCGAGTTACAATGCTCGTCACTGCGGGTTACAAAGCCTGACACTGCGGGTTACAAAGCCCGTCACTGCGGGTTACAAAGCCCCTCACTGCGGGTTACAAAGCCCGTCACTGCGGGTTACAAAGCCTGACACTGCGGGTTACAAAGCCCGTCACTGCGGGTTTCAAAGCCCCTCACTGCGGGTTACAAAGCCCGTCACTGCGGGTTTCAAAGCCTGACACTGCGGGTTACAAAGCCAGTCACTGCGGGTTACAAAGCTCATCACTGCGGGTTACAAAGCCTGACACTGCGGGTTACAAAGCCAGTCACTGCGGGTTACAAAGCTCGTCACTGCGGGTTACAAAGCCTGACACTGCGGGTTGCAAAGCCCGTCACTGCGGGTTACAAAGCCCGTCACTGCGGGTTACAAAGCCTGACACTGCGGGTTACAAAGCCCGTCACTGCGGGTTACAAAGCTCGTCACCGCGGGTTACAAAGCCCGTCACTGCGGGTTACAAAGCCCGTCACTGCAGGTTACAAAGCCCGTCACTGCGGGTTACAAAGCCCGACACTGCGGGTTACAAAGCTCGTCACTGCGGGTTACAAAGCACGTCACTGAGGGTTACAAAGCCCATCACTGCGGGTTACAAAGCCCGACACTGCGGGTTACAAAGCCCGTCACTGCGGGTTACAAAGCCCGACACTGCAGGTTACAAAGCTCGTCACTGCGGGTTACAAAGCCCGACACTGCAGGTTACAAAGCTCGTCACTGCAGGTTACAAAGCTCGTCATTGCGGGTTACAAAGCCCATCACTGCAGGTTACAAAACCCATCACTGCGGGTTACAAAGCCCGACACTGCGGTATACAAAGCCCGACACTGCGGGTTACAAAGCTCGTCACTGCGGGTTACAAAGCTCGTCACTGCGGGTTACAAAGCCCGTCACTGCGGGTTACAAAGCCCGTCACTGCGGGTTACAAAGCCCGATACTGCGGGTTACAAAGCCCGACACTGCAGGTTACAAAGCACGACACTGCGGGTTACAAAGCTCGTCACTGCGGGTTAGAAAGCTTGTCACTGCGGGTTACAAAGCCTGACACTGCGGGTTACAAAGCCCGTCACTGCGAGTTACAAAGCTCGTCACTGCGGGTTACAAAGCCTGAAACTACGGGTTACAAAGCCCGACACTGCGGGTTACAAAGCTCGTCACTGCGGGTTACAAAGCCTGAAACTACGGGTTACAAAGCCTGACACTGCGGGTTGCAAAGCCTGACACTGCGGGTTACAAAGCCCGTCACTGCGGGTTACAAAGCCCGTCACTGCGGGTTACAAAGCCTGACACTGCGGGTTACAAAGCCAGTCACTGCAGGTTACAAAGCTCGTCACCGCGGGTTACAAAGCCCGACACTGCGGGTTACAAAGCCCGACACTGCGGGTTACAAAGCTCGTCACTGCGGGTTACAAAGCCCATCACTGCAGGTTACAAAACCCATCACTGCGGGTTGCAAAGCCCGACACTGCGGGTTACAAAGCCCGACACTGCGGGTTACAAAGCCCGACACTGCGGGTTACAAAGCTCGTCACTGCGGGTTACAAAGCCTGACACTGCGGGTTACAAAGCCCGTCACTGCGAGTTACAAAGCTCGTCACTGCGGGTTACAAAGCCTGACACTGCGGGTTACAAAGCCCGACACTGCGGGTTACAAAGCTCGTCACTGCGGGTTACAAAGCCTGATACTGCGGGTTACAAATCCCGTCACTGCTGGTTACAAAGCTCGTCACCGCGGGTTACAAAGCCCGTCACTGCGGGTTACAAAGCCCGTCACTGCAGGTTTAAAAGCCCGACACTGCGGGTTACAAAGCCCGTCACTGCGAGTTACAAAGCTCGTCACTGCGGGTTACAAAGCCCGACACTGTGGGTTACAAAGCTCGTCACTGCGGGTTACAAAGCATGACACTGCGGGTTGCAAAGCCCGTCACTGCAGGTTACAAAGCCCGCCACTGCGAGTTACAAAGCCTGATACTGCGGGTTACAAAGCCCGTCACTGCGGGTTACAAAGCTCGTCACCGCGGGTTACAAAGCCCGTCACTGCGGGTTACAAATCCCGACACTGCGGGTTACAAAGCTCGTCACCGCGGGTTACAAAGCCCCTCACTGCGGGTTACAAAGCCCGTCACTGCGGGTTACAAAGCCCATCACTGCGGGTTACAAAGCCCGACACTGCGGGTTACAAAGCTAGTCATTGCGGGTTATAAAGCCCGTCACTGCGGGTTACAAAGCTCGTCACTGCGGGTTACAAAGCTCGTCACTGCGGGTTACAAAGCCCGTCACTGCGGGTTACAAAGCCCCTCACTGCGGGTTACAAAGCTTGTCACTGCGGGTTACAAAGCACGACACTGCGGGTTACAAAGCCCGTCACTGCGGTTTACAAAGCCCGTCACTGCGGGTTACATAGCCCCTCACTGCGGGTTACAAAGCTCGTCACTGCGGGTTACAAAGCCCGACACTGCGGGTTACAAAGCCCCTCACTGCGGGTTACAAAGCTCGTCACTGCGGGTTACAAAGCTCGTCCCTGCGGGTTACAAAGCCCCTCACTGCGGGTTACAAAGCTCGTCACTGCGGGTTACAAAGCCCGTCACTGCGGGTTACAAAGCTCGTCACTGCGGGTTACAAAGCCCGACACTGCGGGTTACTAAGCCCGTCACTGCGGATTACAAAGCCCCTCACTGCGTGTTACAAAGCTCGTCACTGCGGGTTACAAAGCCCGACACTGCGGGTTACAAAGCCCGACACTGCGGGTTACAAAGCGCGACACTGCGGGTTACAAAGCTCGCCACTGCGGGTTACAAAACCTGACACTGCGGGTTACAAAGCCCGTCACTGCGAGTTACAACGCCTGACACTGCGGGTTACAATGCTCGTCACTGCGGGTTACAAAGCCCATCACTGCGGGTTACAAAGCCCATCACTGCGGGTTACAAAGCCCGAAACTGCGGGTTACAAAGCCCGACACTGCAGGTTACAAAGCTCGTCACTGCGGGTTACAAAGCTCGTCATTGCGGGTTACAAAGCCCATCATTGCAGGTTACAAAACCCATCACTGCGGGTTACAAACCCGACACTGCGGTATACAAAGCTCGTCACTGCGGGTTACAAAGCCCATCACTGCGGGTTACAAAGCCCATCACTGCGGGTTACAAAGCCCGACACTGCGGGTTACAAAGCCCGACACTGCGGGCTACAAAGCCCATCACTGCGGGTTACAAAGCCCATCACTGCGGGTTACAAAGCCCATCACTGCGGGTTACAAAGCCCATCACTGCGGGTTACAAAGCCCATCACTGCGGGTTACAAAGCCCGACACTGCGGGTTACAAAGCCCGACACTGATGGTTACAAAGCCCATCACTGCGGGTTACAAAGCCCGACACTGCGGGTTACAAAGCCCGACACTGATGGTTACAAAGCTCATCACTGCGGGTTACAAAGCCCGACACTGCGGGTTAGAAAGCCCGTCACTGCGGGTTACAAAGTCCGTCACTGCGGGTTACAAAGCCCGATACTGCGGGTTACAAAGCCCGACACTGCGGGTTACAAAGCACGACACTGCGGGTTACAAAGCTCGTCACTGCGGGTTACAAAGCCCGTCACTGCGGGTTACAAAGTCCGTCACTGCGGGTTACAAAGCCCGATACTGCGGGTTACAAAGCCCGACACTGCGGGTTACAAAGCACGACACTGCGGGTTACAAAGCCCGACACTGCGGGTTACAAAGCACGACACTGCGGGTTACAAAGCACGACACTGCGGGATACAAAGCCCGTCACTGCGGGTTACAAACCCTGACACTGCGGGTTACAAAGCCCGTCACTGCGAGTTACAATGCTCGTCACTGCGGGTTACAAAGCCTGACACTGCGGGTTACAAACCCCGACACTGCGGGTTACAAAGCTCGTCACTGCTGGTTACAAAGCTCGTCACCGCGGGTTACAAAGCCCGACACTGCGGGTTACAAAGCTCGTCACTGCGGGTTACAAAGCCCGTCACTGCGGGTTACAAAGCCTGACACTGCGGGTTGCAAAGCCCGTCACTGCGGGTTACAAAGCCCGTCACTGCGGGTTACAAAGCCTGACACTGCGGGTTACAAAGCCCGTCACTGCGGGTTACAAAGCTCGTCACCGCGGGTTACAAAGCCCGTCACCGCGGGTTACAAAGCTCGTCACCGCGGGTTACAAAGCCCGTCACTGCGGGTTACAAAGCTCGTCACTGCGGGTTACAAAGCTCGTCACTGCGGGTTACAAAGCCCGACACTGCGGGTTACAAAGCCCGACACTGCGGGTTACAAAGCCCGACACTGCGGGTTACAAAGCCCGACACTGCGAGTTACAAAGCTCGCCACTGCGGGTTACAAAGCTCGTCATTGCGGGTTACAAAGCCCATCACTGCAGGTTACAAAACCCATCACTGCGGGTTACAAAGCCCGACACTGCGGGTTACAAAGCTCGTCACTGCGGGTTACAAAGCTCGTGACTGCGGGTTACAAAGCCCGTCACTGCGGGTTACAAAGCCCGTCACTGCGGGTTACAAAGCCCGATACTGCGGGTTACAAAGCACGACACTGCGGGTTACAAAGCACGACACAGCGGGTTACAAAGCTCGTCACTGCGGGTTACAAAGCTTGTCACTGCGGGTTACAAAGCCTGACACTGCGGGTTACAAAGCTCGTCACTGCGAGTTACAAAGCTCGACACTGCGGGTTACAAAGCCTGACACTACGGGTTACAAAGCCCGACACTGCGGGTTACAAAGCTCGTCACTGCGGGTTACAAAGCTCGTCACTGCGGGTTACAAAGCCTGACACTACGGGTTACAAAGCCCGACACTACGGGTTACAAAGCCCGACACTGCGGGTTGCAAAGCTCGTCACTGCGGGTTACAAAGCCTGACACTGCGGGTTGCAAAGCCCGTCACTGCGGGTTACAAAGCCCGTCACTGCGGGTTGCAAAGCCTGTCACTGCGGGTTACAAAGCCCGTCACTGCGGGTTGCAAAGCCCGACACTGCGGGTTACAAAGCTCGTCACTGCGGGTTGCAAAGCCCGTCACTGCGGGTTACAAAGCCCCTCACTGCGGGTTACAAAGCCCGACACTGCGGGTTACAAAGCCCGTCACTGCGGGTTGCAAAGCTCGTCACTGCGGGTTACAAAGCCCGTCACTGCGGGTTGCAAAGCCCGTCACTGCGGGTTACAAAGCTCGTCACCGCGGGTTACAAAGCCCGTCACTGCGGGTTACAAAGCCCGTCACTGCGGGTTACAAAGCCCGACACTGCGGGTTACAAAGCCCGTCACTGCGGGTTGCAAAGCCCGTCACTGCGGGTTACAAAGCCCGTCACTGCGGGTTACAAAGCCTGACACTGCGGGTTACAAAGCCCGTCACTGCAGGTTACAAAGCTCGTCACCGCGGGTTACAAAGCCCGACACTGCGGGTTACAAAGCCCGACACTGCGGGTTACAAAGCTCGTCACTGCGGGTTACAAAGCCCCTCACTGCGAGTTACAAAGCTCGTCACTGCGGGTTACAAAGCCTGACACTGCGGGTTACAAAGCCCGACACTGCGGGTTACAAAGCCCGTCACTGCGGGTTACAAAGCCTAATACTGCGGGTTACAAATCCCGTCACTGCTGGTTACAAAGCTCGTCACCGCGGGTTACAAAGCCCGTCACTGCGGGTTACAAAGCCCGTCACTGCGGGTTACAAAGCCCGACACTGCGGGTTACAAAGCCCGTCACTGCGAGTTACAAAGCTCGTCACTGCGGGTTACAAAGCCCGACACTGTGGGTTACAAAGCTCGTCACTGCGGGTTACAAAGCATGACACTGCGGGTTACAAAGCCCGACACTGTGGGTTACAAAGCTCGTCACTGCGGGTTACAAAGCATGACACTGCGGGTTGCAAAGCCCGTCACTGCAGGTTACAAAGCCCGTCACTGCGGGTTACAAAGCCTGATACTGCGGGTTACAAAGCCCGTCACTGCGGGTTACAAAGCTCGTCACCGCGGGTTACAAAGCCCGTCACTGCGGGTTACAAAGCCCGACACTGCGGGTTACAAAGCTCGTCACCGCGGGTTACAAAGCCCCTCACTGCGGGTTACAAAGCCCGTCACTGCGGGTTACAAAGCCCATCACTGCGGGTTACAAAATCCCGACACTGCGGGTTACAAAGCTAGTCATTGCGGGTTACAAAGCCCGTCACTGCGGGTTACAAAGCTCGTCACTGCGGGTTACAAAGCTCGTCACTGCGGGTTACAAAGCTCGTCACTGCGGGTTACAAAGCCCGTCACTGCGGGTTACAAAGCTCGTCACTGCGGGTTACAAAGCACGACACTGCGGGTTACAAAGCCCGTCACTGCGGGTTACAAAGCCCGTCACTGCGGGTTACAAAGCCCCTCACTGCGGGTTACAAAGCTCGTCACTGCGGGTTACAAAGCCCGACACTGTGGGTTACAAAGCCCCTCACTGCGGGTTACAAAGCTCGTCACTGCGGGTTACAAAGCCCGACACTGCGGGTTACAAAGCCCGTCACTGCGGATTACAAAGCCCCTCACTGCGGGTTACAAAGCTCGTCACTGCGGGTTACAAAGCCCGACACTGCGGGTTACAAAGCCAGACACTGCGGGTTACAAAGCGCGACACTGCGGGTTACAAAGCTCGCCACTGCGGGTTAAAAAGCCTGACACTGCGGGTTACAAAGCCCGTCACTGCGGGTTACAAAGCCCGAAACTGCGGGTTACAAAGCCCATCACTGCGGGTTACAAAGCCCGAAACTGCGGTTTACAAAGCCCGACACTGCAGCTTACAAAGCTCGTCACTGCGGGTTACAAAGCTCGTCATTGCGGGTTACAAAGCCTGACACTGCGGGTTACAAAGCCCGTCACTGCGAGTTACAACGCCTGACACTGCGGGTTACAATGCTCGTCACTGCGGGTTACAAAGCCCATCACTGCGGGTTACAAAGCCCATCACTGCGGGTTACAAAGCCCGAAACTGCGGGTTACAAAGCCCGTCACTGCAGGTTACAAAGCTCGTCACTGCGGGTTACAAAGCTCGTCATTGCGGGTTACAAAGCCCATCATTGCAGGTTACAAAACCCATCACTGCGGGTTACAAACCCGACACTGCGGTATACAAAGCTCGTCACTGCGGGTTACAAAGCCCATCACTGCGGGTTACAAAGCCCATCACTGCGGGTTACAAAGCCCGACACTGCGGGTTACAAAGCCCGACACTGCGGGTTACAAAGCCCATCACTGCGGGTTACAAAGCCCATCACTGCGGGTTACAAAGCCCATCACTGCGGGTTACAAAGCCCATCACTGCAGGTTACAAAGCCCATCACTGCGGGTTACAAAGCCCGACACTGCGGGTTACAAAGCCCGACACTGATGGTTACAAAGCTCATCACTGCGGGTTACAAAGCCCGACACTGCGGGTTACAAAGCTCGTCACTGCGGGTTACAAAGCTCGTCACTGCGGGTTACAATGCCCGTCACTGCGGGTTACAAAGCCCGTCACTGCGGGTTACAAAGCCCGATACTGCGGGTTACAAAGCCCGACACTGCGGGTTACAAAGCTCGTCACTGCGGGTTACAAAGCTCGTCACTGCGGGTTACAATGCCCGTCACTGCGGGTTACAAAGCCCGTCACTGCGGGTTACAAAGCCCGATACTGCGGGTTACAAAGCCCGACACTGCGGGTTACAAAGCACGACACTGCGGGTTACAAAGCTCGTCACTGCGGGTTACAAAGCTCGTCACTGCGGGTTACAAACCCTGACACTGCGGGTTACAAAGCCCGTCACTGCCAGTTACAATGCTCGTCACTGCGGGTTACAAAGCCTGACACTGCGGGTTACAAAGCCCGACACTGCGGGTTACAAAGCTCGTCACTGCTGGTTACAAAGCCTGACACTGCGGGTTGCAAAGCCCGTCACTGCGGGTTACAAAACCCGTCACTGCGGGTTACAAAGCCTGACACTGCGGGTTACAAAGCACGTCACTGCAGGTTACAAAGCTCGTCACCGCGGGTTACAAAGCCCGACACTGCGGGTTACAAAGCCCGACACTGCGGGTTACAAAGCTCGTCACTGCGGGTTACAAAGCCCATCACTGCCGGTTACAAAACCCATCACTGCGGCTTACAAAGCCCGACACTGCGGGTTACAAAGCCCGACACTGCGGGTTACAAAGCCCGACACTGCGAGTTACAAAGCTCGCCACTGCGGGTTACAAAGCCTGATATTGCGGGTTACAAAGCACGTCACTGCGGGTTACAAAGCCCGTCACTGCGGGTTACAAAGCCTGACACTGCGAGTTACAAAGCCCGACACTGCGGGTTACAAAACCCGACACTGCGAGTTACAACGCTCGTCACTGCTGGTTACAAAGCACGTCACTGCGCGTTACAAAGCCCGTCACTGCGGGTTACAAAGCTCGTCACCGCGGGTTACAAAGCCCGACACTGCGGGTTACAAAGGCCGACACTGCGGGTTACAAAGCTCGTCACTGCGGGTTACAAAGCCTGACACTGCGGGTTACAAAGCTCCTCATTGCGGGTTACAAAGCTCGTCATTGCGGGTTACAAAGCCCATCACTGCAGGTTACAAAACCCATCACTGCGGGTTACAAAGCCCGACACTGCGGTATACAAAGCTCGTCACTGCGGGTTACAAAGCCCATCACTGCGGGTTACAAAGCCCGACACTGCGGGTTACAAAGCCCGACACTGCGGGTTACAAAGCCCGACACTGATGGTTACAAAGCTCATCACTGCAGGTTACAAAGCCCGACACTGCGGGTTACAAAGCTCGTCACTGCGGGTTACAAAGCTCGTCACTGCGGGTTACAAAGCCCGTCACTGCGGGTTACAAAGCTCGTCACTGCGGGTTACAAAGCCCGATACTGCGGGTTACAAAGCCCGACACTGCGGGTTACAAAGCACGACACTGCGGGTTACAGAGCTCGTCACTGCGGGTTACAAAGCTCGTCACTGCGAGTTACAAAGCCCGTCACTGCGAGTTACAAAGCTCGTCACTGCGGGTTACAAAGCCTGACACTGCGGGTTACAAAGCCCGACACTGCGGGTTATAAAGCCCGACACTGCGGGTTACAAAGCCCGACACTGCGGGTTATAAAGCCCGACATTGCGGGTTACAAAGCCCGACACTGCGGGTTACAAAGCTCGTCACTGCGGGTTACAAAGCTCGTCACTGCGGGTTACAAAGCCCGTCACTGCGGGTTGCAAAGCCCGTCACTGCGGGTTACAAAGCCCGTCACTGCGGGTTACAAAGCCCGTCACTGCGGGTTACAAAGCTCGTCACCGCGGGTTACAAAGCCCGACACTGCGGGTTACAAAGCACGACACTGCGGGTTACAAAGCTCGTCACTGCGGGTTACAAAGCCCGTCACTGCGGGTTACAAAACCCATCACTGCGGGTTACAAAGCCCGACACTGCGGGTTACAAAGCCCGACACTGATGGTTACAAAGCTCATCACTGCGGGTTACAAAGCCCGACACTGCGGGTTACAAAGCTCGTCACTGCGGGTTACAAAGCTCGTCACTGCGGGTTACAAAGCCCGTCACTGCGGGTTACAAAGCTCGTCACTGCGGGTTACAAAGCCCGATACTGCGGGTTACAAAGCCCGACACTGCGGGTTACAAAGCACGACACTGCGGGTTACAAAGCTCGTCACTGCGGGTTACAAAGCTCGTCACTGCGGGTTACAAAGCCCGTCACTGCGAGTTACAAAGCTCGTCACTGCGGGTTACAAAGCCTGACACTGCGGGTTACAAAGCCCGACACTGCGGGTTATAAAGCTCGTCACTGCGGGTTACAAAGCCTGACACTGCGGGTTGCAAAGCCCGTCACTGCGGGTTACAAAGCCCGTCACTGCGGGTTACAAAGCTCGTCACCGCGGGTTACAAAGCCCGACACTGCGGGTTACAAAGCCCGACACTGCGGGTTACAAAGCTCGTCACTGCGGGTTACAAAGCTCGTCACTGTGGGTTACAAAGCCCGTCACTGCAGGTTACAAAACCCATCACTGCGGGATACAAAGCCCGACACTGCGGGTTACAAAGCCCGACACTGCGGGTTACAAAGCCCGTCACTGCGAGTTACAAAGCTCGTCACAGCGGGTTACAAAGCCTGACACTGCGGGTTACAAAGCCTGACACTGCGGGTTACAAAGCTCGTCACCGCGGGTTACAAAGCCCGACACTGCGGGTTACAAAGCCCGACACTGCGGGTTACAAAGCTCGTCACTGCGGGTTACAAGGCCCATCACTGCGGGTTACAAAACCCATCACTGCGGGTTACAAAGCCCGACACTGCGGGTTACAAAGCCCGACACTGCGGGTTACAAAGCCCGACACTGATGGTTACAAAGCTCATCACTGCGGGTTACAAAGCCCGACACTGCGGGTTACAAAGCTCGTCACTGCGGGTTACAAAGCTCGTCACTGCGGGTTACAAAGCCCGTCACTGCGGGTTACAAAGCTCGTCACTGCGGGTTACAAAGCCCGAAACTGCGGGTTACAAAGCCCGACACTGCGGGTTACAAAGCACGACACTGCGGGTTACAAAGCTCGTCACTGCGGGTTACAAAGCTCGTCACTGCGGGTTACAAAGCCCGTCACTGCGAGTTACAAAGCTCGTCACTGCGGGTTACAAAGCCTGACACTGCGGGTTGCAAAGCCCGTCACTGCGGGTTACAAAGCCCGACACTGCGGGTTACAAAGCCCGACACTGCGGGTTACAAAGCTCGTCACTGCGGGTTACAAAGCTCGTCACTGTGGGTTACAAAGCCCGTCACTGCAGGTTACAAAACCCATCACTGCGGGATACAAAGCCCGACACTGCGGGTTACAAAGCCCGACACTGCGGGTTACAAAGCCCGACACTGCGGGTTACAAAGCCCGACACTGCGGGTTACAAAGCTCGTCACTGCGGGTTACAAAGCCCGATACTGCGGGTTACAAAGCTCGTCACTGCGGGTTACAAAGCCGGTCACTGCGGGTTACAAAGCTCGTCACCGCGGGTTACAAAGCCCGTCACTGCGGGTTACAAAGCCCGTCACTGCGGGTTACAAAGCCCGACACTGCGGGTTACAAAGCTCGTCACCGCGGGTTACAAAGCCCGTCACTGCGGGTTACAAAGCCCGTCACTGCGGGTTACAAAGCATGACACTGCGGGTTACAAAGCCCGTCACTGCGGGTTACAAAGCCTATCACTGCAGGTTACAAAACCCATCACTGCGGGTTACAAAGCCCGTCACTGCGGGTTACAAAGCCCGACACTGCGGGTTACAAAGCTCGTCACCGCGGGTTACAAAGCCCGTCACTGCGGGTTACAAAGCATGATACTGCGGGTTACAAAGCCCGTCACTGCGGGTTACAAAGCCTATCACTGCAGGTTACAAAACCCATCACTGCGGGTTACAAAGCCCGTCACTGCGGGTTACAAAGCCCGACACTGCGGGTTACAAAGCCCGTCACTGATGGTTACAAAGCTCATCACTGCGGGTTACAAAGCCCGACACTGCGGGTTACAAAGCCCGTCACTGCGGGTTACAAAGCCCGACACTGCGGGTTACAAAGCCCGTCACTGCGGGTTACAAAGCCTGTCACTGCGGGTTACAAAGCTCGTCACTGCGGGTTACAAAGCCCGACACCGCGGGTTGCAAAGCCCATCACTGCGGGTTACAAAGCCCGTCACTGCGGGTTACAAAGCTCGTCACTGCGGGTTTCAAAGCCCGTCACTGCGGGTTACAAAGCTCGTCACTGCGGGTTACAAAGCCCGATACTGCGGGTTACAAAGCACGACACTGCGGGTTACAAAGCCCGACACTGATGGTTACAAAGCACGACACTGCGGGTTACAAAGCCCGTCACTGCGGGTTACAAAGCTCGACACTGCGGGTTACAAAGCCCGTCACTGCGGGTTACAAAGCCCGTCACTGCGGGTTACAAAGCCCGTCACTGCGGGTTACAAAGCCCGACACTGCGGGTTACAAAGCTCGTCACTGCGGGTTACAAAGCCCGTCACTGCGGGTTACAAAGCCCGTCACTGCGGGTTACAAAGCCCGATACTGCGGGTTACAAAGCCCGACACTGCGGGTTACAAAGCACGACACTGCGGGTTACAAAGCTCGTCACTGCGGGTTACAAAGCTCGTCACTGCGGGTTACAAACCCTGACACTGCGGGTTACAAAGCCAGTCACTGCGGGTTACAAAGCCTGACACTGCGGGTTACAAAGCCCGACACTGCGGGTTACAAAGCTCGTCACTGCTGGTTACAAAGCCCGTCACTGCGGGTTGCAAAGCCCGACACTGCGGGTTACAAAGCTCGTCACTGCGGGTTACAAAGCCTGACACTGCGGGTTACAAAGCTCGTCACTGCTGGTTACAAAGCCCGTCACTGCGGGTTACAAAGCCTGACACTGCGGGTTACAAAGCTCGTCACTGCTGGTTACAATGCTCGTCACTGCGGGTTACAAAGCCTGACACTGCGGGTTGCAAAGCCCGTCACTGCGGGTTACAAAGCCTGACACTGCGGGTTACAAAGCCCGTCACTGCGGGTTACAAAGCTCGTCACCGCGGGTTACAAAGCCCGACACTGCGGGTTACATGCCCGACACTGCTGGTTACAATGCTCGTCACTGCGGGTTGCAAAGCCCGACACTGCGGGTTACAAAGCCCGTCACTGCGGGTTACAAAGCCCGTCACTGCGGGTTACAAAGCCTGACACTGCGGGTTACAAAGCACGACACTGCGGGTTACAAAGCCCGTCACTGCGGGTTACAAAGCTCGTCACCGCGGGTTACAAAGCCCGACACTGCGGGTTACATGCCCGACACTGCGGGTTACAAAGCTCGTCACTGCGGGTTACAAAGCCCATCACTGCCGGTTACAAAACCCATCACTGCGGCTTACAAAGCCCGACACTGCGGGTTACAAAGCTCGTCATTGCGGGTTACAAAGCCCGACACTGCGGGTTACAAAGCCCGACACTGCGAGTTACAAAGCTCGCCACTGTGGGTTACAAAGCTCGTCATTGCGGGTTACAAAGCCAATCACTGCAGGTTACAAAACCCATCACTGCGGTATACAAAGCCCGACACTGCGGGTTACAAAGCTCGTCACTGCGGGTTACAAAGCTCGTCACTGCGGGTTACAAAGCCCGTCACTGCGGGTTACAAAGCCCGTCACTGCGGGTTACAAAGCCCGATACTGCGGGTTACAAAGCTCGTCACTGCGGGTTACAAAGCCTGACACTGCGGGTTACAAAGCCCGATACTGCGGGTTACAAAGCCCGACACTGCGGGTTACAAAGCACGACACTGCGGGTTACAAAGCTCGTCACTGCGGGTTACAAAGCTTGTCACTGCGGGTTCCAAAGCCTGACACTGCGGGTTACAAAGCCCGTCACTGCGAGTTACAAAGCTCGTCACTGCGGGTTACAAAGCCTGACACTACGGGTTACAAAGCCCGACACTGCGGGTTACAAAGCTCGTCACTGCGGGTTACAAAGCCTGACTCTGCGCGTTGCAAAGCCCGTCACTGCGGGTTACAAAGCCCGTCACTGCGGGTTACAAAGCCTGACACTGCGGGTTACAAAGCCCGTCACTGCAGGTTACAAAGCTCGTCACCGAGGGTTACAAAGCCCGACACTGCGGGTTACAAAGCTCGTCACTGCGGGTTACAAAGCCCATCACTGCAGGTTACAAAGCCCATCACTGCAGGTTACAAAACCCATCACTACGGGTTACCAAGCCCGACACTGCGGGTTACAAAGCCCGACACTGCGGGTTACAAAGCCCGTCACTGCGAGTTACAAAGCTCGTCACTGCGGGTTACAAAGCCAGGCACTGCGGGTTACAAAGCCCGACACTGTGGGTTACAAAGCTCGTCACTGCGGATTACAAAGCATGACACTGCGGGTTGCAAAGCCCGTCACTGCAGGTTACAAAGCTCGTCACTGCGGGTTACAAAGCTCGTCACTGCGGGTTACAAAGCCTGATACTGCGGGTTACAAAGCCCATCACTGCGGGTTACAAAGGTCGTCACTGCGGGTTACAAAGCCTGATACTGCGGGTTACAAAGCCCGTCACTGCGGGTTACAAAGCCCGTCACTGCGGGTTACAAAGCTCGTCACCGCGGGTTACAAAGCCCGTCACTGCGGGTTACAAAGCCCGACACAGCGGGTTACAAAGCTCGTCACCGCGGGTTACAAAGCCCCTCACTGCGGGTTACAAAGCCCGTCACTGCGGGTTACAAAGCCCGTCACTGCGGGTTACAAAGCCCGACACTGCGGGTTACAAAGCTAGTCATTGCGGGTTGCAAAGCCCGTCACTGCTGGTTACAAAGCTCGTCACTGCGGGTTACAAAGCTCGTCACTGCGGGTTACAAAGCTCGTCACTGCGGGTTACAAAGCCCGTCACTGCGGGTTACAAAGCTCGTCACTGCGGGTTACAAAGCACGACACTGCGGGTTACAAAGCCCGCAACTGCGGGTTACAAAGCCCGTCACTGCGGGTTACAAAGCCCCTCACTGCGGGTTACAAAGCTCGTCACTGCGGGTTACAAAGCCCGACACTGCGGGTTACAAAGCCCCTCACTGCGGGTTACAAAGCTTGTCACTGCGGGTTACAAAGCTCGTCCCTGCGGGTTACAAAGCCCCTCACTGCGGGTTACAAAGCTCGTCACTGCGGGTTACAAAGCCCGTCACTGCGGGTTACAAAGCTCGTCACTGCGGGTTACAAAGCCCGACACTGCGGGTTACAAAGCCCGTCACTGGGGATTACAAAGCCCCTCACTGCGGGTTACAAAGCTCGTCACTGCGGGTTACAAAGCCCGACACTGCGGGTTACAAAGCCCGACACTGCGGGTTACAAAGCGCGACACTGCGGGTTACAAAGCTCGCCACTGCGGGTTACAAAGCCTGACACTGCGGGTTACAAAACCCGTCACTGCGAGTTACAACGCCTGACACTGCGGGTTACAATGCTCGTCACTGCGGGTTACAAAGCCCATCACTGCGGGTTACAAAGCCCGAAACTGCGGGTTACAAAGCCCGACACTGCGGGTTACAAAGCCCATCACTGCGGGTTACAAAGCCCATCACTGCGGGTTACAAAGCCCATCACTGCGGGTTACAAAGCCCATCACTGCGGGTTACAAAGCCCATCACTGCGGGTTACAAAGCCCGACACTGCGGGTTACAAAGCCCGACACTGATGGTTACAAAGCTCATCACTGCGGGTTACAAAGCCCGACACTGCGGGTTACAAAGCTCGTCATTGCGGGTTACAAAGCCCATCATTGCAGGTTACAAAACCCATCACTGCGGGTTACAAACCCGACACTGCGGTATACAAAGCTCGTCACTGCGGGTTACAAAGCCCATCACTGCGGGTTACAAAGCCCATCACTGCGGGTTACAAAGCCCGACACTGCGGGTTACAAAGCCCGACACTGCGGGTTACAAAGCCCATCACTGCGGGTTACAAAGCCCATCACTGCGGGTTACAAAGTCCATCACTGCGGGTTACAAAGCCCATCACTGCGGGTTACAAAGCCCATCACTGCGGGTTACAAAGCCCGACACTGCGGGTTACAAAGCCCGACACTGATGGTTACAAAGCTCATCACTGCGGGTTACAAAGCCCGACACTGCGGGTTACAAAGCTCGTCACTGCGGGTTACAAAGCTCGTCACTGCGGGTTACAAAGCCCGTCACTGCGGGTTACAAAGCCCGTCACTGCGGGTTACAAAGCCCGATACTGCGGGTTACAAAGCCCGACACTGCGGGTTACAAAGCACGACACTGCGGGTTACAAAGCTCGTCACTGCGGGTTACAAAGCTCGTCACTGCGGGTTACAAACCCTGACACTGCGGGTTACAAAGCCCGTCACTGCGAGTTACAATGCTCATCACTGCGGGTTACAAAGCCTGACACTGCTGGTTACAAAGCCCGACACTGCGGGTTACAAAGCTCGTCACTGCTGGTTACAAAGCCCGACACTGCGGGTTACAAAGCCCGACACTGCAGGTTACAAAGCTCGTCACTGCGGGTTACAAAGCTCGTCATTGCGGGTTACAAAGCCTGACACTGCGGGTTACAAAGCCCGTCACTGCGAGTTACAACGCCTGACACTGCGGGTTACAATGCTCGTCACTGCGGGTTACAAAGCCCATCACTGCGGGTTACAAAGCCCATCACTGCGGGTTACAAAGCCCGAAACTGCGGGTTACAAAGCCCGACACTGCAGGTTACAAAGCTCGTCACTGCGGGTTACAAAGCTCGTCATTGCGGGTTACAAAGCCCATCATTGCAGGTTACAAAACCCATCACTGCGGGTTACAAACCCGACACTGCGGTATACAAAGCTCGTCACTGCGGGTTACAAAGCCCATCACTGCGGGTTACAAAGCCCATCACTGCGGGTTACAAAGCCCGACACTGCGGGTTACAAAGCCCGACACTGCGGGTTACAAAGCCCATCACTGCGGGTTACAAAGCCCATCACTGCGGGTTACAAAGCCCATCACTGCGGGTTACAAAGCCCATCACTGCAGGTTACAAAGCCCATCACTGCGGGTTACAAAGCCCGACACTGCGGGTTACAAAGCCCGACACTGATGGTTACAAAGCTCATCACTGCGGGTTACAAAGCCCGACACTGCGGGTTACAAAGCTCGTCACTGCGGGTTACAAAGCTCGTCACTGCGGGTTACAATGCCCGTCACTGCGGGTTACAAAGCCCGTCACTGCGGGTTACAAAGCCCGATACTGCGGGTTACAAAGCCCGTCACTGCGGGTTGCAAAGCCCGATACTGCGGGTCACAAAGCCCGACACTGCGGGTTACAAAGCCCGATACTGCGGGTTACAAAGCCCGACACTGCGGGTTACAAAGCTCGTCACTGCGGGTTACAAAGCTCGTCACTGCGGGTTACAAACCCTGACACTGCGGGTTACAAAGCCCGTCACTGCCAGTTACAATGCTCGTCACTGCGGGTTACAAAGCCTGACACTGCGGGTTACAAAGCCCGACACTGCGGGTTACAAAGCTCGTCACTGCTGGTTACAAAGCCTGACACTGCGGGTTGCAAAGCCCGTCACTGCGGGTTACAAAACCCGTCACTGCGGGTTACAAAGCCTGACACTGCGGGTTACAAAGCACGTCACTGCAGGTTACAAAGCTCGTCACCGCGGGTTACAAAGCCCGACACTGCGGGTTACAAAGCCCGACACTGCGGGTTACAAAGCTCGTCACTGCGGGTTACAAAGCCCATCACTGCCGGTTACAAAACCCATCACTGCGGCTTACAAAGCCCGACACTGCGGGTTACAAAGCCCGACACTGCCGGTTACAAAACCCATCACTGCGGGTTACAAAGCCCGACACTGCGGGTTACAAAGCCCGACACTGCGAGTTACAAAGCTCGCCACTGCGGGTTACAAAGCCTGATATTGCGGGTTACAAAGCACGTCACTGCGGGTTACAAAGCCCGTCACTGCGGGTTACAAAGCCTGACACTGCGAGTTACAAAGCCCGACACTGCGGGTTACAAAACCCGACACTGCGAGTTACAACGCTCGTCACTGCTGGTTACAAAGCACGTCACTGCGGGTTACAAAGCCCGTCACTGCGGGTTACAAAGCTCGTCACCGCGGGTTACAAAGCCCGACACTGCGGGTTACAAAGGCCGACACTGTGGGTTACAAAGCTCGTCACTGCGGGTTACAAAGCCTGACACTGCGGGTTACAAAGCTCGTCACTGCGGGTTACAAAGCTCCTCATTGCGGGTTACAAAGCTCGTCATTGCGGGTTACAAAGCCCATCACTGCAGGTTACAAAACCCATCACTGCGGGTTACAAAGCCCGACACTGCGGTATACAAAGCTCGTCACTGCGGGTTACAAAGCCCATCACTGCGGGTTACAAAACCCATCACTGCGGGTTACAAAGCCCGACACTGCGGGTTACAAAGCCCGACACTGCGGGTTACAAAGCCCGACACTGATGGTTACAAAGCTCATCACTGCGGGTTACGAAGCCCGACACTGCGGGTTACAAAGCTCGTCACTGCGGGTTACAAAGCTCGTCACTGCGGGTTACAAAGCCCGTCACTGCGGGTTACAAAGCTCGTCACTGCGGGTTACAAAGCCCGATACTGCGGGTTACAAAGCCCGACACTGCGGGTTACAAAGCACGACACTGCGGGTTACAGAGCTCGTCACTGCGGGTTACAAAGCTCGTCACTGCGGGTTACAAAGCCCGTCACTGCGAGTTACAAAGCTCGTCACTGCGGGTTACAAAGCCTGACACTGCGGGTTACAAAGCCCGACACTGCGGGTTACAAAGCTCGTCACTGCGGGTTACAAAGCTCGTCACTGCGGGTTACAAAGCCCGTCACTGCGAGTTACAAAGCTCGTCACTGCGGGTTACAAAGCCTGACACTGCGGGTTACAAAGCCCGACACTGCGGGTTATAAAGCTCGTCACTGCGGGTTACAAAGCCTGACACTGCGGGTTGCAAAGCCCGTCACTGCGGGTTACAAAGCCCGACACTGCGGGTTACAAAGCCCGTCACTGCGGGTTACAAAGCTCGTCACCGCGGGTTACAAAGCCCGACACTGCGGGTTACAAAGCCCGACACTGCGGGTTACAAAGCTCGTCACTGCGGGTTACAAAGCCCATCACTGCGGGTTACAAAACCCATCACTGCGGGTTACAAAGCCCGACACTGCGGGTTACAAAGCCCGACACTGCGGGTTACAAAGCCCGACACTGATGGTTACAAAGCTCATCACTGCGGGTTACAAAGCCCGACACTGCGGGTTACAAAGCTCGTCACTGCGGGTTACAAAGCTCGTCACTGCGGGTTACAAAGCCCGTCACTGCGGGTTACAAAGCTCGTCACTGCGGGTTACAAAGCCCGATACTGCGGGTTACAAAGCTCGTCACTGCGGGTTACAAAGCCCGTCACTGCGGGTTACAAAGCTCGTCACTGCGGGTTACAAAGCCCGATACTGCGGGTTACAAAGCACGACACTGCGGGTTACAAAGCTCGTCACTGCGGGTTACAAAGCTCGTCACTGCGGGTTACAAAGCCCGTCACTGCGAGTTACAAAGCTCGTCACTGCGGGTTACAAAGCCTGACACTGCGGGTTACAAAGCCCGACACTGCGGGTTATAAAGCTCGTCACTGCGGGTTACAAAGCCTGACACTGCGGGTTACAAAGCCCGACACTGCGGGTTATAAAGCTCGTCACTGCGGGTTACAAAGCCTGACACTGCGGGTTACAAAGCCCGACACTGCGGGTTATAAAGCTCGTCACTGCGAGTTACAAAGCCCGTCACTGCGGGTTACAAAGCTCGTCACCGCGGGTTACAAAGCCCGACACTGCGGGTTACAAAGCCCGACACTGCGGGTTACAAAGCCCATCACTGCGAGTTACAAAGCTCGTCACTGTGGGTTACAAAGCCCGTCACTGCAGGTTACAAAACCCATCACTGCGGGATACAAAGCCCGACACTGCGGGTTACAAAGCCCGACACTGCGGGTTACAAAGCCCGTCACTGCGAGTTACAAAGCTCGTCACAGCGGGTTACAAAGCCTGACACTGCGGGTTACAAAGCCTGACACTGCGGGTTACAAAGCTCGTCACCGCGGGTTACAAAGCCCGACACTGCGGGTTACAAAGCCCGACACTGCGGGTTACAAAGCTCGTCACTGCGGGTTACAAGGCCCATCACTGCGGGTTACAAAACCCATCACTGCGGGTTACAAAGCCCGACACTGCGGGTTACAAAGCCCGACACTGCGGGTTACAAAGCCCGACACTGATGGTTACAAAGCTCATCACTGCGGGTTACAAAGCCCGACACTGCGGGTTACAAAGCTCGTCACTGCGGGTTACAAAGCCCGTCACTGCGGGTTACAAAGCCCGTCACTGCGGGTTACAAAGCTCGTCACTGCGGGTTACAAAGCCCGAAACTGCGGGTTACAAAGCCCGACACTGCGGGTTACAAAGCACGACACTGCGGGTTACAAAGCTCGTCACTGCGGGTGACAAAGCTCGTCACTGCGGGTTACAAAGCCCGTCACTGCGAGTTACAAAGCTCGTCACTGCGGGTTACAAAGCCTGACACTGCGGGTTACAAAGCCCGACACTGCGGGTTATAAAGCTCGTCACTGCGGGTTACAAAGCCCGTCACTGCGGGTTACAAAGCCTGACACTGCGGGTTGCAAAGCCCGTCACTGCGGGTTACAAAGCCCATCACTGCGGGTTACAAAGCCCGACACTGCGGGTTACAAAGCCCGACACTGATGGTTACAAAGCTCATCACTGCGGGTTACAAAGCCCGACACTGCGGGTTACAAAGCTCGTCACTGCGGGTTACAAAGCTCGTCACTGCGGGTTACAAAGCCCGTCACTGCGGGTTACAAAGCCCGTCACTGCGGGTTACAAAGCCCGATACTGCGGGTTACAAAGCCCGACACTGCGGGTTACAAAGCACGACACTGCGGGTTACAAAGCTCGTCACTGCGGGTTACAAAGCTCGTCACTGCGGGTTACAAACCCTGACACTGCGGGTTACAAAGCCCGTCACTGCGAGTTACAATGCTCATCACTGCGGGTTACAAAGCCTGACACTGCTGGTTACAAAGCCCGACACTGCGGGTTACAAAGCTCGTCACTGCTGGTTACAAAGCCCGACACTGCGGGTTACAAAGCCCGACACTGCAGGTTACAAAGCTCGTCACTGCGGGTTACAAAGCTCGTCATTGCGGGTTACAAAGCCTGACACTGCGGGTTACAAAGCCCGTCACTGCGAGTTACAACGCCTGACACTGCGGGTTACAATGCTCGTCACTGCGGGTTACAAAGCCCATCACTGCGGGTTACAAAGCCCATCACTGCGGGTTACAAAGCCCGAAACTGCGGGTTACAAAGCCCGACACTGCAGGTTACAAAGCTCGTCACTGCGGGTTACAAAGCTCGTCATTGCGGGTTACAAAGCCCATCATTGCAGGTTACAAAACCCATCACTGCGGGTTACAAACCCGACACTGCGGTATACAAAGCTCGTCACTGCGGGTTACAAAGCCCATCACTGCGGGTTACAAAGCCCATCACTGCGGGTTACAAAGCCCGACACTGCGGGTTACAAAGCCCGACACTGCGGGTTACAAAGCCCATCACTGCGGGTTACAAAGCCCATCACTGCGGGTTACAAAGCCCATCACTGCGGGTTACAAAGCCCATCACTGCAGGTTACAAAGCCCATCACTGCGGGTTACAAAGCCCGACACTGCGGGTTACAAAGCCCGACACTGATGGTTACAAAGCTCATCACTGCGGGTTACAAAGCCCGACACTGCGGGTTACAAAGCTCGTCACTGCGGGTTACAAAGCTCGTCACTGCGGGTTACAATGCCCGTCACTGCGGGTTACAAAGCCCGTCACTGCGGGTTACAAAGCCCGATACTGCGGGTTACAAAGCCCGTCACTGCGGGTTGCAAAGCCCGATACTGCGGGTCACAAAGCCCGACACTGCGGGTTACAAAGCCCGATACTGCGGGTTACAAAGCCCGACACTGCGGGTTACAAAGCTCGTCACTGCGGGTTACAAAGCTCGTCACTGCGGGTTACAAACCCTGACACTGCGGGTTACAAAGCCCGTCACTGCCAGTTACAATGCTCGTCACTGCGGGTTACAAAGCCTGACACTGCGGGTTACAAAGCCCGACACTGCGGGTTACAAAGCTCGTCACTGCTGGTTACAAAGCCTGACACTGCGGGTTGCAAAGCCCGTCACTGCGGGTTACAAAACCCGTCACTGCGGGTTACAAAGCCTGACACTGCGGGTTACAAAGCACGTCACTGCAGGTTACAAAGCTCGTCACCGCGGGTTACAAAGCCCGACACTGCGGGTTACAAAGCCCGACACTGCGGGTTACAAAGCTCGTCACTGCGGGTTACAAAGCCCATCACTGCCGGTTACAAAACCCATCACTGCGGCTTACAAAGCCCGACACTGCGGGTTACAAAGCCCGACACTGCCGGTTACAAAACCCATCACTGCGGGTTACAAAGCCCGACACTGCGGGTTACAAAGCCCGACACTGCGAGTTACAAAGCTCGCCACTGCGGGTTACAAAGCCTGATATTGCGGGTTACAAAGCACGTCACTGCGGGTTACAAAGCCCGTCACTGCGGGTTACAAAGCCTGACACTGCGAGTTACAAAGCCCGACACTGCGGGTTACAAAACCCGACACTGCGAGTTACAACGCTCGTCACTGCTGGTTACAAAGCACGTCACTGCGGGTTACAAAGCCCGTCACTGCGGGTTACAAAGCTCGTCACCGCGGGTTACAAAGCCCGACACTGCGGGTTACAAAGGCCGACACTGTGGGTTACAAAGCTCGTCACTGCGGGTTACAAAGCCTGACACTGCGGGTTACAAAGCTCGTCACTGCGGGTTACAAAGCTCCTCATTGCGGGTTACAAAGCTCGTCATTGCGGGTTACAAAGCCCATCACTGCAGGTTACAAAACCCATCACTGCGGGTTACAAAGCCCGACACTGCGGTATACAAAGCTCGTCACTGCGGGTTACAAAGCCCATCACTGCGGGTTACAAAACCCATCACTGCGGGTTACAAAGCCCGACACTGCGGGTTACAAAGCCCGACACTGCGGGTTACAAAGCCCGACACTGATGGTTACAAAGCTCATCACTGCGGGTTACGAAGCCCGACACTGCGGGTTACAAAGCTCGTCACTGCGGGTTACAAAGCTCGTCACTGCGGGTTACAAAGCCCGTCACTGCGGGTTACAAAGCTCGTCACTGCGGGTTACAAAGCCCGATACTGCGGGTTACAAAGCCCGACACTGCGGGTTACAAAGCACGACACTGCGGGTTACAGAGCTCGTCACTGCGGGTTACAAAGCTCGTCACTGCGGGTTACAAAGCCCGTCACTGCGAGTTACAAAGCTCGTCACTGCGGGTTACAAAGCCTGACACTGCGGGTTACAAAGCCCGACACTGCGGGTTACAAAGCTCGTCACTGCGGGTTACAAAGCTCGTCACTGCGGGTTACAAAGCCCGTCACTGCGAGTTACAAAGCTCGTCACTGCGGGTTACAAAGCCTGACACTGCGGGTTACAAAGCCCGACACTGCGGGTTATAAAGCTCGTCACTGCGGGTTACAAAGCCTGACACTGCGGGTTGCAAAGCCCGTCACTGCGGGTTACAAAGCCCGACACTGCGGGTTACAAAGCCCGTCACTGCGGGTTACAAAGCTCGTCACCGCGGGTTACAAAGCCCGACACTGCGGGTTACAAAGCCCGACACTGCGGGTTACAAAGCTCGTCACTGCGGGTTACAAAGCCCATCACTGCGGGTTACAAAACCCATCACTGCGGGTTACAAAGCCCGACACTGCGGGTTACAAAGCCCGACACTGCGGGTTACAAAGCCCGACACTGATGGTTACAAAGCTCATCACTGCGGGTTACAAAGCCCGACACTGCGGGTTACAAAGCTCGTCACTGCGGGTTACAAAGCTCGTCACTGCGGGTTACAAAGCCCGTCACTGCGGGTTACAAAGCTCGTCACTGCGGGTTACAAAGCCCGATACTGCGGGTTACAAAGCTCGTCACTGCGGGTTACAAAGCCCGTCACTGCGGGTTACAAAGCTCGTCACTGCGGGTTACAAAGCCCGATACTGCGGGTTACAAAGCACGACACTGCGGGTTACAAAGCTCGTCACTGCGGGTTACAAAGCTCGTCACTGCGGGTTACAAAGCCCGTCACTGCGAGTTACAAAGCTCGTCACTGCGGGTTACAAAGCCTGACACTGCGGGTTACAAAGCCCGACACTGCGGGTTATAAAGCTCGTCACTGCGGGTTACAAAGCCTGACACTGCGGGTTACAAAGCCCGACACTGCGGGTTATAAAGCTCGTCACTGCGGGTTACAAAGCCTGACACTGCGGGTTACAAAGCCCGACACTGCGGGTTATAAAGCTCGTCACTGCGAGTTACAAAGCCCGTCACTGCGGGTTACAAAGCTCGTCACCGCGGGTTACAAAGCCCGACACTGCGGGTTACAAAGCCCGACACTGCGGGTTACAAAGCCCATCACTGCGAGTTACAAAGCTCGTCACTGTGGGTTACAAAGCCCGTCACTGCAGGTTACAAAACCCATCACTGCGGGATACAAAGCCCGACACTGCGGGTTACAAAGCCCGACACTGCGGGTTACAAAGCCCGTCACTGCGAGTTACAAAGCTCGTCACAGCGGGTTACAAAGCCTGACACTGCGGGTTACAAAGCCTGACACTGCGGGTTACAAAGCTCGTCACCGCGGGTTACAAAGCCCGACACTGCGGGTTACAAAGCCCGACACTGCGGGTTACAAAGCTCGTCACTGCGGGTTACAAGGCCCATCACTGCGGGTTACAAAACCCATCACTGCGGGTTACAAAGCCCGACACTGCGGGTTACAAAGCCCGACACTGCGGGTTACAAAGCCCGACACTGATGGTTACAAAGCTCATCACTGCGGGTTACAAAGCCCGACACTGCGGGTTACAAAGCTCGTCACTGCGGGTTACAAAGCCCGTCACTGCGGGTTACAAAGCCCGTCACTGCGGGTTACAAAGCTCGTCACTGCGGGTTACAAAGCCCGAAACTGCGGGTTACAAAGCCCGACACTGCGGGTTACAAAGCACGACACTGCGGGTTACAAAGCTCGTCACTGCGGGTTACAAAGCTCGTCACTGCGGGTTACAAAGCCCGTCACTGCGAGTTACAAAGCTCGTCACTGCGGGTTACAAAGCCTGACACTGCGGGTTACAAAGCCCGACACTGCGGGTTATAAAGCTCGTCACTGCGGGTTACAAAGCCCGTCACTGCGGGTTACAAAGCCTGACACTGCGGGTTGCAAAGCCCGTCACTGCGGGTTACAAAGCCCGACACTGCGGGTTACAAAGCCCGACACTGCGGGTTACAAAGCTCGTCACTGCGGGTTACAAAGCTCGTCACTGTGGGTTACAAAGCCCGTCACTGCAGGTTACAAAACCCATCACTGCGGGATACAAAGCCCGACACTGCGGGTTACAAAGCCCGACACTGCGGGTTACAAAGCCCGACACTGCGGGTTACAAAGCCCGACACTGCGGGTTACAAAGCCTGACACTGCGGGTTACAAAGCCTGACACTGCGGGTTACAAAGCTCGTCACTGCGGGTTACAAAGCCCGTCACTGCGGGTTACAAAGCCTGTCACTGCGGGTTACAAAGCTCGTCACCGCGGGTTACAAAGCCCGTCACTGCGGGTTACAAAGCCCGTCACTGCGGGTTACAAAGCCCGACACTGCGGGTTACAAAGCTCGTCACCGCGGGTTACAAAGCCCGTCACTGCGGGTTACAAAGCATGACACTGCGGGTTACAAAGCCCGTCACTGCGGGTTACAAAGCCTATCACTGCAGGTTACAAAACCCATCACTGCGGGTTACAAAGCCCGTCACTGCGGGTTACAAAGCCCGACACTGCGGGTTACAAAGCCCGTCACTGCGGGTTACAAAGCTCGTCACTGCGGGTTACAAAGCCCGATACTGCGGGTTACAAAGCACGACACTGCGGGTTACAAAGCCCGACACTGCGGGTTACAAAGCTCGTCACTGCGGGTTACAAAGCTCGTCACTGCGGGTTACAAAGCCCGTCACTGCGAGTTACAAAGCTCGTCACTGCGGGTTACAAAGCCTGACACTGCGGGTTACAAAGCCCGACACTGCGGGTTATAAAGCTCGTCACTGCGGGTTACAAAGCCCGTCACTGCGGGTTACAAAGCCCGACACTGCGGGTTACAAAGCCCGTCACTGCGGGTTACAAAGCCTGACACTGCGGGTTGCAAAGCCCGTCACTGCGGGTTACAAAGCCCGTCACTGCGGGTTACAAAGCTCGTCACCGCGGGTTACAAAGCCCGACACTGCGGGTTACAAAGCCCGACACTGCGGGTTACAAAGCCCATCACTGCGAGTTACAAAGCCCGACACTGCGGGTTACAAAGCCCGTCACTGCGGGTTACAAAGCCTGACACTGCGGGTTGCAAAGCCCGTCACTGCGGGTTACAAAGCCCGTCACTGCGGGTTACAAAGCTCGTCACCGCGGGTTACAAAGCCCGACACTGCGGGTTACAAAGCCCGACACTGCGGGTTACAAAGCCCATCACTGCGAGTTACAAAGCTCGTCACTGTGGGTTACAAAGCCCGTCACTGCAGGTTACAAAACCCATCACTGCGAGTTACAAAGCTCGTCACAGCGGGTTACAAAGCCTGACACTGCGGGTTACAAAGCCTGACACTGCGGGTTACAAAGCTCGTCACCGCGGGTTACAAAGCCCGACACTGCGGGTTACAAAGCCCGACACTGCGGGTTACAAAGCTCGTCACTGCGGGTTACAAGGCCCATCACTGCGGGTTACAAAACCCATCACTGCGGGTTACAAAGCCCGACACTGCGGGTTACAAAGCCCGACACTGCGGGTTACAAAGCCCGACACTGATGGTTACAAAGCTCATCACTGCGGGTTACAAAGCCCGACACTGCGGGTTACAAAGCTCGTCACTGCGGGTTACAAAGCCCGTCACTGCGGGTTACAAAGCCCGTCACTGCGGGTTACAAAGCTCGTCACTGCGGGTTACAAAGCCCGAAACTGCGGGTTACAAAGCCCGACACTGCGGGTTACAAAGCACGACACTGCGGGTTACAAAGCTCGTCACTGCGGGTTACAAAGCTCGTCACTGCGGGTTACAAAGCCCGTCACTGCGAGTTACAAAGCTCGTCACTGCGGGTTACAAAGCCTGACACTGCGGGTTACAAAGCCCGACACTGCGGGTTATAAAGCTCCTCACTGCGGGTTACAAAGCCCGTCACTGCGGGTTACAAAGCCTGACACTGCGGGTTGCAAAGCCCGTCACTGCGGGTTACAAAGCCCGACACTGCGGGTTACAAAGCCCGACACTGCGGGTTACAAAGCTCGTCACTGCGGGTTACAAAGCTCGTCACTGTGGGTTACAAAGCCCGTCACTGCAGGTTACAAAACCCATCACTGCGGGATACAAAGCCCGACACTGCGGGTTACAAAGCCCGACACTGCGGGTTACAAAGCCCGACACTGCGGGTTACAAAGCCCGACACTGCGGGTTACAAAGCCTGACACTGCGGGTTACAAAGCTCGTCACTGCGAGTTACAAAGCCCGACACTGCGGGTTACAAAGCCTGACACTGCGGGTTACAAAGCTCGTCACTGCGGGTTACAAAGCCCGTCACTGCGGGTTACAAAGCCTGTCACTGCGGGTTACAAAGCTCGTCACCGCGGGTTACAAAGCCCGTCACTGCGGGTTACAAAGCCCGTCACTGCGGGTTACAAAGCCCGACACTGCGGGTTACAAAGCTCGTCACCGCGGGTTACAAAGCCCGTCACTGCGGGTTACAAAGCATGACACTGCGGGTTACAAAGCCCGTCACTGCGGGTTACAAAGCCTATCACTGCAGGTTACAAAACCCATCACTGCGGGTTACAAAGCCCGTCACTGCGGGTTACAAAGCCCGACACTGCGGGTTACAAAGCTCGTCACCGCGGGTTACAAAGCCCGTCACTGCGGGTTACAAAGCATGATACTGCGGGTTACAAAGCCCGTCACTGCGGGTTACAAAGCCTATCACTGCAGGTTACAAAACCCATCACTGCGGGTTACAAAGCCCGTCACTGCGGGTTACAAAGCCCGACACTGCGGGTTACAAAGCCCGTCACTGATGGTTACAAAGCTCATCACTGCGGGTTACAAAGCCCGACACTGCGGGTTACAAAGCCCGTCACTGCGGGTTACAAAGCCCGACACTGCGGGTTACAAAGCCCGTCACTGCGGGTTACAAAGCCTGTCACTGCGGGTTACAAAGCTCGTCACTGCGGGTTACAAAGCCCGACACCGCGGGTTGCAAAGCCCATCACTGCGGGTTACAAAGCCCGTCACTGCGGGTTACAAAGCTCGTCACTGCGGGTTTCAAAGCCCGTCACTGCGGGTTACAAAGCTCGTCACTGCGGGTTACAAAGCCCGATACTGATGGTTACAAAGCACGACACTGCGGGTTACAAAGCCCGTCACTGCGGGTTACAAAGCTCGACACTGCGGGTTACAAAGCACGACACTGCGGGTTACAAAGCCCGACACTGATGGTTACAAAGCACGACACTGCGGGTTACAAAGCCCGTCACTGCGGGTTACAAAGCTCGACACTGCGGGTTACAAAGCCCGTCACTGCGGGTTACAAAGCCCGTCACTGCGGGTTACAAAGCCCGTCACTGCGGGTTACAAAGCCCGACACTGCGGGTTACAAAGCTCGTCACTGCGGGTTACAAAGCCCGTCACTGCGGGTTACAAAGCCCGTCACTGCGGGTTACAAAGCCCGATACTGCGGGTTACAAAGCCCGACACTGCGGGTTACAAAGCACGACACTGCGGGTTACAAAGCTCGTCACTGCGGGTTACAAAGCTCGTCACTGCGGGTTACAAACCCTGACACTGCGGGTTACAAAGCCAGTCACTGCGGGTTACAATGCTCGTCACTGCGGGTTACAAAGCCTGACACTGCGGGTTAGAAAGCCCGACATTGCGGGTTACAAAGCTCGTCACTGCTGGTTACAAAGCCTGACACTGCGGGTTGCAAAGCCCGTCACTGCGGGTTACAAAGCCAGTCACTGCGGGTTACAAAGCCTGACACTGCGGGTTACAAAGCCCGTCACTGCGGGTTACAAAGCTCGTCACCGCGGGTTACAAAGCCCGACACTGCGGGTTACATGCCCGACACTGCGGGTTACAAAGCTCGTCACTGCGGGTTACAAAGCTCGTCACTGCGGGTTACAAAGCCCATCACTGCCGGTTACAAAACCCATCACTGCGGCTTACAAAGCCCGACACTGCGGGTTACAAAGCCCGACACTGCGGGTTACAAAGCCCGACACTGCGAGTTACAAAGCTCGCCACTGTGGGTTACAAAGCTCGTCATTGCGGGTTACAAAGCCCATCACTGCAGGTTACAAAACCCATCACTGCGGGTTACAAAGCCCGACACTGCGGTATACAAAGCCCGACACTGCGGGTTACAAAGCTCGTCACTGCGGGTTACAAAGCTCGTCACTGCGGGTTACAAAGCCCGTCACTGCGGGTTACAAAGCCCGTCACTGCGGGTTACAAAGCCCGATACTGCGGGTTACAAAGCTCGTCACTGCGGGTTACAAAGCCTGACACTGCGGGTTACAAAGCCCGATACTGCGGGTTACAAAGCCCGACACTGCGGGTTACAAAGCACGACACTGCGGGTTACAAAGCTCGTCACTGCGGGTTACAAAGCTTGTCACTTCGGGTTCCAAAGCCTGACACTGCGGGTTACAAAGCCCGTCACTGCGAGTTACAAAGCTCGTCACTGCGGGTTACAAAGCCTGACACTACGGGTTACAAAGCCCGACACTGCGGGTTACAAAGCTCGTCACTGCGGGTTACAAAGCCTGACTCTGCGCGTTGCAAAGCCCGTCACTGCGGGTTACAAAGCCCGTCACTGCGGGTTACAAAGCCTGACACTGCGGGTTACAAAGCCCGTCACTGCAGGTTACAAAGCTCGTCACCGAGGGTTACAAAGCCCGACACTGCGGGTTACAAAGCTCGTCACTGCGAGTTACAAAGCCCATCACTGCAGGTTACAAAACCCATCACTACGGGTTACCAAGCCCGACACTGCGGGTTACAAAACCCGACACTGCGGGTTACAAAGCCCGTCACTGCGAGTTACAAAGCTCGTCACTGCGGGTTACAAAGCCAGGCACTGCGGGTTACAAAGCCCGACACTGTGGGTTACAAAGCTCGTCACTGCGGATTACAAAGCATGACACTGCGGGTTGCAAAGCCCGTCACTGCAGGTTACAAAACCCGTCACTGCGGGTTACAAAGCCTGATACTGCGGGTTACAAAGCCCGTCACTGCGGGTTACAAAGCCCGTCACTGCGGGTTACAAAGCTCGTCACCGCGGGTTACAAAGCCCGTCACTGCGGGTTACAAAGCCCGACACAGCGGGTTACAAAGCTCGTCACCGCGGGTTACAAAGCCCCTCACTGCGGGTTACAAAGCCCGTCACTGCGGGTTACAAAGCCCGTCACTGCGGGTTACAAAGCCCGACACTGCGGGTTACAAAGCTAGTCATTGCGGGTTGCAAAGCCCGTCACTGCTGGTTACAAAGCTCGTCACTGCGGGTTACAAAGCTCGTCACTGCGGGTTACAAAGCTCGTCACTGCGGGTTACAAAGCCCGTCACTGCGGGTTACAAAGCTCGTCACTGCGGGTTACAAAGCACGACACTGCGGGTTACAAAGCCCGTCACTGCGGGTTACAAAGCCCGTCACTGCGGGTTACAAAGCCCCTCACTGCGGGTTACAAAGCTCGTCACTGCGGGTTACAAAGCCCGACACTGCGGGTTACAAAGCCCCTCACTGCGGGTTACAAAGCTTGTCACTGCGGGTTACAAAGCTCGTCCCTGCGGGTTACAAAGCCCCTCACTGCGGGTTACAAAGCTCGTCACTGCGGGTTACAAAGCCCGTCACTGCGGGTTACAAAGCTCGTCACTGCGGGTTACAAAGCCCGACACTGCGGGTTACAAAGCCCGTCACTGGGGATTACAAAGCCCCTCACTGCGGGTTACAAAGCTCGTCACTGCGGGTTACAAAGCCCGACACTGCGGGTTACAAAGCCCGACACTGCGGGTTACAAAGCGCGACACTGCGGGTTACAAAGCTCGCCACTGCGGGTTACAAAGCCTGACACTGCGGGTTACAAAACCCGTCACTGCGAGTTACAACGCCTGACACTGCGGGTTACAATGCTCGTCACTGCGGGTTACAAAGCCCATCACTGCGGGTTACAAAGCCCATCACTGCGGGTTACAAAGCCCGAAACTGCGGGTTACAAAGCCCGACACTGCGGGTTACAAAGCCCATCACTGCGGGTTACAAAGCCCATCACTGCGGGTTACAAAGCCCATCACTGCGGGTTACAAAGCCCATCACTGCGGGTTACAAAGCCCATCACTGCGGGTTACAAAGCCCGACACTGCGGGTTACAAAGCCCGACACTGATGGTTACAAAGCTCATCACTGCGGGTTACAAAGCCCGACACTGCGGGTTACAAAGCTCGTCATTGCGGGTTACAAAGCCCATCATTGCAGGTTACAAAACCCATCACTGCGGGTTACAAACCCGACACTGCGGTATACAAAGCTCGTCACTGCGGGTTACAAAGCCCATCACTGCGGGTTACAAAGCCCATCACTGCGGGTTACAAAGCCCGACACTGCGGGTTACAAAGCCCGACACTGCGGGTTACAAAGCCCATCACTGCGGGTTACAAAGCCCATCACTGCGGGTTACAAAGCCCATCACTGCGGGTTACAAAGCCCATCACTGCGGGTTACAAAGCCCATCACTGCGGGTTACAAAGCCCGACACTGCGGGTTACAAAGCCCGACACTGATGGTTACAAAGCTCATCACTGCGGGTTACAAAGCCCGACACTGCGGGTTACAAAGCTCGTCACTGCGGGTTACAAAGCTCGTCACTGCGGGTTACAAAGCCCGTCACTGCGGGTTACAAAGCCCGTCACTGCGGGTTACAAAGCCCGATACTGCGGGTTACAAAGCCCGACACTGCGGGTTACAAAGCACGACACTGCGGGTTACAAAGCTCGTCACTGCGGGTTACAAAGCTCGTCACTGCGGGTTACAAACCCTGACACTGCGGGTTACAAAGCCCGTCACTGCAAGTTACAATGCTCGTCACTGCGGGTTACAAAGCCTGACACTGCTGGTTACAAAGCCCGACACTGCGGGTTACAAAGCTCGTCACTGCTGGTTACAAAGCCTGACAATGCGGGTTGCAAAGCCCGTCACTGCGGGTTACAAAGCCCGTCACTGCGGGTTACAAAGCCTGACACTGCGGGTTACAAAGCCCGTCACTGCGGGTTACAAAGCTCGTCACTGCGGGTTACAAAGCCAGGCACTGCGGGTTACAAAGCCCGACACTGTGGGTTACAAAGCTCGTCACTGCGGGTTACAAAGCATGACACTGCGGGTTGCAAAGCCCGTCACTGCAGGTTACAAAGCCCGTCACTGCGAGTTACAAAGCCTGATACTGCGGGTTACAAAGCCCGTCACTGCGGGTTACAAAGCTCGTCACCGCGGGTTACAAAGCCCGTCACTGCGGGTTACAAAGCCCGACACTGCGGGTTACAAAGCTCGTCACCGCGGGTTACAAAGCCCCTCACTGCGGGTTACAAACCCGTCACTGCGGGTTACAAAGCCCATCACTGCGGGTTACAAACCCCGACACTGCGGGTTACAAAGCTAGTCATTGCGGGTTACAAAGCCCGTCACTGCGGGTTACAAAGCTCGTCACTGCGGGTTACAAAGCTCGTCACTGCGGGTTACAAAGCTCGTCACTGCGGGTTACAAAGCCCGTCACTGCGGGTTACAAAGCTCGTCACTGCGGGTTACAAAGCACGGCACTGCGGGTTACAAAGCCCGTCACTGCGGGTTACAAAGCCCGTCACTGCGGGTTACAAAGCCCCTCACTGCGGGTTACAAAGCTCGTCACTGCGGTTTACAAAGCCCGACACTGCGGGTTACAAAGCCCCTCACTGCGGGTTACAAAGCTCGTCACTGCGGGTTACAAAGCTCGTCCCTGCGGGTTACAAAGCCCCTCACTGCGGGTTACAAAGCTCGTCACTGCGGGTTACAAAGCCCGTCACTGCGGGTTACAAAGCTCGTCACTGCGGGTTACAAAGCCCGACACTGCGGGTTACAAAGCCCGTCACTGCGGATTACAAAGCCCCTCACTGCGGGTTACAAAGCTCGTCACTGCGGGTTACAAAGCCCGACACTGCGGGTTACAAAGCCCGACACTGCGGGTTACAAAGCGCGACACTGCGGGTTACAAAGCTCGCCACTGCGGGTTACAAAGCCTGACACTGCGGGTTAAAATGCCCGTCACTGCGAGTTACAACGCCTGACACTGCGGGTTACAATGCTCGTCACTGCGGGTTACAAAGCCCTTCACTGCGGGTTACAAAGCCCATCACTGCGGGTTACAAATCCCGAAACTGCGAATTACAAAGCCCGACACTGCAGGTTACAAAGCTCGTCACTGCGGGTTACAAAGCTCGTCACTGCGGGTTACAAACCCTGACACTGCGGGTTACAAAGCCCGTCACTGCGAGTTACAATGCTCGTCACTGCGGGTTACAAAGCCTGACACTGCTGGTTACAAAGCCCGACACTGCGGGTTACAAAGCTCGTCACTGCTGGTTACAAAGCCTGACAATGCGGGTTGCAAAGCCCGTCACTGCGGGTTACAAAGCCCGTCACTGCGGGTTACAAAGCCTGACACTGCGGGTTACAAAGCCCGTCACTGCGGGTTACAAAGCTCGTCACTGCGGGTTACAAAGCCAGGCACTGCGGGTTACAAAGCCCGACACTGTGGGTTACAAAGCTCGTCACTGCGGGTTACAAAGCATGACACTGCGGGTTGCAAAGCCCGTCACTGCAGGTTACAAAGCCCGTCACTGCGAGTTACAAAGCCTGATACTGCGGGTTACAAAGCCCGTCACTGCGGGTTACAAAGCTCGTCACCGCGGGTTACAAAGCCCGTCACTGCGGGTTACAAAGCCCGACACTGCGGGTTACAAAGCTCGTCACCGCGGGTTACAAAGCCCCTCACTGCGGGTTACAAACCCGTCACTGCGGGTTACAAAGCCCATCACTGCGGGTTACAAACCCCGACACTGCGGGTTACAAAGCTAGTCATTGCGGGTTACAAAGCCCGTCACTGCGGGTTACAAAGCTCGTCACTGCAGGTTACAAAGCTCGTCACTGCGGGTTACAAAGCTCGTCACTGCGGGTTACAAAGCCCGTCACTGCGGGTTACAAAGCTCGTCACTGCGGGTTACAAAGCACGGCACTGCGGGTTACAAAGCCCGTCACTGCGGGTTACAAAGCCCGTCACTGCGGGTTACAAAGCCCCTCACTGCGGGTTACAAAGCTCGTCACTGCGGTTTACAAAGCCCGACACTGCGGGTTACAAAGCCCCTCACTGCGGGTTACAAAGCTCGTCACTGCGGGTTACAAAGCTCGTCCCTGCGGGTTACAAAGCCCCTCACTGCGGGTTACAAAGCTCGTCACTGCGGGTTACAAAGCCCGTCACTGCGGGTTACAAAGCTCGTCACTGCGGGTTACAAAGCCCGACACTGCGGGTTACAAAGCCCGTCACTGCGGATTACAAAGCCCCTCACTGCGGGTTACAAAGCTCGTCACTGCGGGTTACAAAGCCCGACACTGCGGGTTACAAAGCCCGACACTGCGGGTTACAAAGCGCGACACTGCGGGTTACAAAGCTCGCCACTGCGGGTTACAAAGCCTGACACTGCGGGTTAAAATGCCCGTCACTGCGAGTTACAACGCCTGACACTGCGGGTTACAATGCTCGTCACTGCGGGTTACAAAGCCCTTCACTGCGGGTTACAAAGCCCATCACTGCGGGTTACAAATCCCGAAACTGCGAATTACAAAGCCCGACACTGCAGGTTACAAAGCTCGTCACTGCGGGTTACAAAGCTCGTCATTGCGGGTTACAAAGCCCATCATTGCAGGTTACAAAACCCATCACTGCGGGTTACAAACCCGACACTGCGGTATACAAAGCTCGTCACTGCGGGTTACAAAGCCCATCACTGCGGGTTACAAAGCCCATCACTGCGGGTTACAAAGCCCGAAACTGCGGGTTACAAAGCCCGACACTGCGGGTTACAAAGACCATCACTGCGGGTTACAAAGCCCATCACTGCAGGTTACAAAGCCCATCACTGCGGGTTACAAAGCCCATCACTGCGGGTTACAAAGTCCGACACTGCGGGTTACAAAGCCCGACACTGATGGTTACAAAGCTCATCACTGCGGGTTACAAAGCCCGACACTGCGGGTTACAAAGCTCGTCAATGCGGGTTACAAAGCTCGTCACTGCGGGTTACAAAGCCCGTCACTGCGGGTTACAAAGCCCGTCACTGCGGGTTACAAAGCCCGATACTGCGGGTTACAAAGCCCGACACTGCGGGTTACAAAGCCCGTCACTGCGGGTTACAAAGCCCATCACTGCGGGTTACAAAGCCCATCACTGCGGGTTACAAAGCCCATCACTGCGGGTTACAAAGCCCATCACTGCGGGTTACAAAGCCCGACACTGCGGGTTACAAAGCCCGACACTGATGGTTACAAAGCTCATCACTGCGGGTTACAAAGCCCGACACTGCGGGTTACAAAGCTCGTCATTGCGGGTTACAAAGCCCATCATTGCAGGTTACAAAACCCATCACTGCGGGTTACAAACCCGACACTGCGGTATACAAAGCTCGTCACTGCGGGTTACAAAGCCCATCACTGCGGGTTACAAAGCCCATCACTGCGGGTTACAAAGCCCGACACTGCGGGTTACAAAGCCCGACACTGCGGGTTACAAAGCCCATCACTGCGGGTTACAAAGCCCATCACTGCGGGTTACAAAGCCCATCACTGCGGGTTACAAAGCCCATCACTGCGGGTTACAAAGCCCGACACTGCGGGTTACAAAGCCCGACACTGATGGTTACAAAGCTCATCACTGCGGGTTACAAAGCCCGACACTGCGGGTTACAAAGCTCGTCACTGCGGGTTACAAAGCTCGTCACTGCGGGTTACAAAGCCCGTCACTGCGGTTTACAAAGCCCGTCACTGCGGGTTACAAAGCCCGATACTGCGGGTTACAAAGCCCGACACTGCGGGTTACAAAGCACGACACTGCGGGTTACAAAGCTCGTCACTGCGGGTTACAAAGCTCGTCACTGCGGGTTACAAACCCTGACACTGCGGGTTACAAAGCCCGTCACTGCGAGTTACAATGCTCGTCACTGCGGGTTACAAAGCCTGACACTGCTGGTTACAAAGCCCGACACTGCGGGTTACAAAGCCCGTCACTGCGGGTTACAAAGCCTGACACTGCGGGTTACAAAGCCCGTCACTGCGGGTTACAAAGCTCGTCACTGCGGGTTACAAAGCCTGACACTGCTGGTTACAAAGCCTGACAATGCGGGTTGCAAAGCCCGTCACTGCGGGTTACAAAGCCCGTCACTGCGGGTTACAAAGCCTGACACTGCGGGTTACAAAGCCCGTCACTGCGGGTTACAAAGCCCGTCACTGCGGGTTACAAAGCCTGACACTGCTGGTTACAAAGCCTGACAATGCGGGTTGCAAAGCCCGTCACTGCGGGTTACAAAGCCCGTCACTGCGGGTTACAAAGCCTGACACTGCGGGTTACAAAGCCCGTCACTGCGGGTTACAAAGCCCGACACTGCGGGTTACAAAGCTCGTCACTGCGGGTTACAAAGCCCGTCACTGCGGGTTACAAAGCTCGTCACTGCGGGTTACAAAGCCCGACACTGTGGGTTACAAAGCTCGTCACTGCGGGTTACAAAGCTCGTCACTGCGGGTTACAAAGCTCGTCACTGCGGGTTACAAAGCCTGACACTGCGGGTTACAAAGCCCGTCACTGCGGGTTACAAAGCCCGACACTGCGGGTTACAAAGCTCGTCACTGCGGGTTACAAAGCCCGTCACTGCGGGTTACAAAGCTCGTCACTGCGGGTTACAAAGCCCGACACTGTGGGTTACAAAGCTCGTCACTGCGGGTTACAAAGCCCGTCACTGCGGGTTACAAAGCCTGACACTGCGGGTTACAAAGCCCGTCACTGCGGGTTACAAAGCTCGTCACTGCGGGTTACAAAGCTCGTCACTGCGGGTTACAAAGCCCGTCACTGCGGGTTACAAAGCCCGACACTGCGGGTTACAAAGCCCGTCACTGCGGGTTACAAAGCCCGTCACTGCGGGTTACAAAGCTCGTCACTGCGGGTTACAAAGCCCGACACTGCGGGTTGCAAAGCCCGACACTGCGGGTTATAAAGCCCGTCATTGCGGGTTACAAAGCCCGTCATTGCGGGTTACAAAGCCCGTCACTGCAGGTTACAAAGCCCGTCACTGCGGGTTACAAAGCCCGTCATTGCGGGTTACAAAGCCCGACACTGCGGGTTGCAAAGCCCGTCACTGCAGGTTACAAAGCCCATCACTGCGGGTTACAAAGCCCGTCACTGCGGGTTACAAAGCCCGTCACTGCGGGTTACAAAGCTCGTCACCGCGGGTTACAAAGCCCGTCACTGCGGGTTACAAAGCCCGACACTGCGGGTTACAAAGCTCGTCACCGCGGGTTACAAAGCCCCTCACTGCGGGTTACAAAGCCCGTCACTGCGGGTTACAAAGCCCATCACTGCGGGTTACAAAGCCCATCACTGCGGGTTACAAACCCCGACACTGCGGGTTACAAAGCTAGTCATTGCGGGTTACAAAGCCCGTCACTGCGGGTTACAAAGCTCGTCACTGCGGGTTACAAAGCTCGTCACTGCGGGTTACAAAGCTCGTCACTGCGGGTTACAAAGCCCGTCACTGCGGGTTACAAAGCTCGTCACTGCGGGTTACAAAGCACGGCACTGCGGGTTACAAAGCCCGTCACTGCGGGTTACAAAGCCCGTCACTGCGGGTTACAAAGCCCCTCACTGCGGGTTACAAAGCTCGTCACTGCGGGTTACAAAACCCGACACTGCGGGTTACAAAGCCCCTCACTGCGGGTTACAAAGCTCGTCACTGCGGGTTACAAAGCTCGTCCCTGCGGGTTACAAAGCCCCTCACTGCGGGTTACAAAGCTCGTCACTGCGGGTTACAAAGCCCGTCACTGCGGGTTACAAAGCTCGTCACTGCGGGTTACAAAGCCCGACACTGCGGGTTACAAAGCCCGTCACTGCGGATTACAAAGCCCCTCACTGCGGGTTACAAAGCTCGTCACTGCGGGTTACAAAGCCCGACACTGCGGGTTACAAAACCCATCACTGCGGGTTACAAAGCCCGACACTGCGGTATACAAAGCCCGACACTGCGGGTTACAAAGCTCGTCACTGCGGGTTACAAAGCTCGTCACTGCGGGTTACAAAGCCCGTCACTGCGGGTTACAAAGCCCGTCACTGCGGGTTACAAAGCCCGATACTGCGGCTTACAAAGCTCGTCACTGCGGGTTACAAAGCCTGACACTGCGGGTTACAAAGCCCGATACTGCGGGTTACAAAGCCCGACACTGCGGGTTACAAAGCACGACACTGCGGGTTACAAAGCTCGTCACTGCGGGTTACAAAGCTTGTCACTGCGGGTTCCAAAGCCTGACACTGCGGGTTACAAAGCCCGTCACTGCGAGTTACAAAGCTCGTCACTGCGGGTTACAAAGCCTGACACTACGGGTTACAAAGCCCGACACTGCGGGTTACAAAGCTCGTCACTGCGGGTTACAAAGCCTGACTCTGCGCGTTGCAAAGCCCGTCACTGCGGGTTACAAAGCCCGTCACTGCGGGTTACAAAGCCTGACACTGCGGGTTACAAAGCCCGTCACTGCAGGTTACAAAGCTCGTCACCGAGGGTTACAAAGCCCGACACTGCGCGTTACAAAGCTCGTCACTGCGGGTTACAAAGCCCATCACTGCAGGTTACAAAACCCATCACTGCGGGTTACAAAGCCCGACACTGCGGGTTACAAAGCCCGACACTGCGGGTTACAAAGCCCGACACTGCGGGTTACAAAGCTCGTCACTGCGGGTTACAAAGCCAGGCACTGCGGGTTACAAAGCCCGACACTGCGGGTTACAAAGCTCGTCACTGCGGATTACAAAGCATGACACTGCGGGTTGCAAAGCCCGTCACTGCAGGTTACAAAGCCCGTCACTGCGGGTTACAAAGCCTGATACTGCGGGTTACAAAGCCCGTCACTGCGGGTTACAAAGCTCGTCACCGCGGGTTACAAAGCCCGTCACTGCGGGTTACAAAGCCCGACACTGCGGGTTACAAAGCTCGTCACCGCGGGTTACAAAGCCCCTCACTGCGGGTTACAAAGCCCGTCACTGCGGGTTACAAAGCCCGTCACTGCGGGTTACAAAGCCCGACACTGCGGGTTACAAAGCTAGTCATTGCGGGTTGCAAAGCCCGTCACTGCGGGTTACAAAGCTCGTCACTGCGGGTTACAAAGCTCGTCACTGCGGGTTACAAAGCTCGTCACTGCGGGTTACAAAGCCCGTCACTGCGGGTTACAAAGCTCGTCACTGCGGGTTACAAAGCACGACACTGCGGGTTACAAAGCCCGTCACTGCGGGTTACAAAGCCCGTCACTGCGCGTTACAAAGCCCCTCACTGCGGGTTACAAAGCTCGTCACTGCGGGTTACAAAGCCCGACACTGCGGGTTACAAAGCCCGTCACTGCGGGTTACAAAGCCCGTCACTGCGGGTTACAAAGCCCCTCACTGCGGGTTACAAAGCTCGTCACTGCGGGTTACAAAGCCCGACACTGCGGGTTACAAAGCCCCTCACTGCGGGTTACAAAGCATTTTCACTGCGGGTTACAAAGCTCGTCCCTGCGGGTTACAAAGCCCCTCACTGCGGGTTACAAAGCTCGTCACTGCGGGTTACAAAGCCCGTCACTGCGGGTTACAAAGCTCGTCACTGCGGGTTACAAAGCCCGACACTGCGGGTTACAAAGCCCGTCACTGGGGATTACAAAGCCCCTCACTGCGGGTTACAAAGCTCGTCACTGCGGGTTACAAAGCCCGACACTGCGGGTTACAAAGCCCGACACTGCGGGTTACAAAGCGCGACACTGCGGGTTACAAAGCTCGCCACTGCGGGTTACAAAGCCTGACACTGCGGGTTACAAAACCCGTCACTGCGAGTTACAACGCCTGACACTGCGGGTTACAATGCTCGTCACTGCGGGTTACAAAGCCCATCACTGCGGGTTACAAAGCCCATCACTGCGGGTTACAAAGCCCATCACTGCGGGTTACAAAGCCCGAAACTGCGGGTTACAAAGCCCGACACTGCGGGTTACAAAGCCCATCACTGCGGGTTACAAAGCCCATCACTGCGGGTTACAAAGCCCATCACTGCAGGTTACAAAGCCCATCACTGCGGGTTACAAAGCCCATCACTGCGGGTTACAAAGCCCGACACTGCGGGTTACAAAGCCCGACACTGATGGTTACAAAGCTCATCACTGCGGGTTACAAAGCCCGACACTGCGGGTTACAAAGCTCGTCATTGCGGGTTACAAAGCCCATCATTGCAGGTTACAAAACCCATCACTGCGGGTTACAAACCCGACACTGCGGTATACAAAGCTCGTCACTGCGGGTTACAAAGCCCTTCACTGCGGGTTACAAAGCCCATCACTGCGGGTTACAAAGCCCGACACTGCGGGTTACAAAGCCCGACACTGCGGGTTACAAAGCCCATCACTGCGGGTTACAAAGCCCACCACTGCGGGTTACAAAGCCCATCACTGCGGGTTACAAAGCCCATCACTGCGGGTTACAAAGCCCATCACTGCGGGTTACAAAGCCCGACACTGCGGGTTACAAAGCCCGACACTGATGGTTACAAAGCTCATCACTGCGGGTTACAAAGCCCGACACTACGGGTTACAAAGCTCGTCACTGCGGGTTACAAAGCTCGTCACTGCGGGTTACAAAGCCCGTCACTGCGGGTTACAAAGCCCGTCACTGCGGGTTACAAAGCCCGATACTGCGGGTTAAAAAGCCCGACACTGCGGGTTACAAAGCACGACACTGCGGGTTACAAAGCTCGTCACTGCGGTATACAAAGCTCGTCACTGCGGGTTACAAAGCCCATCACTGCGGGTTACAAAGCCCATCACTGCGGGTTACAAAGCCCGACACTGCGGGTTACAAAGCCCGACACTGCGGGTTACAAAGCCCATCACTGCGGGTTACAAAGCCCATCACTGCGGGTTACAAAGCCCATCACTGCGGGTTACAAAGCCCATCACTGCGGGTTACAAAGCCCATCACTGCGGGTTACAAAGCCCGACACTGCGGGTTACAAAGCCCGACACTGATGGTTACAAAGCTCATCACTGCGGGTTACAAAGCCCGACACTGCGGGTTACAAAGCTCGTCACTGCGGGTTACAAAGCTCGTCACTGCGGGTTACAAAGCCCGTCACTGCGGGTTACAAAGCCCGTCACTGCGGGTTACAAAGCCCGATACTGCGGGTTACAAAGCCCGACACTGCGGGTTACAAAGCACGACACTGCGGGTTACAAAGCTCGTCACTGCGGGTTACAAAGCTCGTCACTGCGGGTTACAAACCCTGACACTGCGGGTTACAAAGCCCGTCACTGCGAGTTACAATGCTCGTCACTGCGGGTTACAAAGCCTGACACTGCTGGTTACAAAGCCCGACACTGCGGGTTACAAAGCTCGTCACTGCTGGTTACAAAGCCTGACAATGCGGGTTGCAAAGCCCGTCACTGCGGGTTACAAAGCCCGTCACTGCGGGTTACAAAGCCTGACACTGCGGGTTACAAAGCCCGTCACTGCGGGTTACAAAGCTCGTCACTGCGGGTTACAAAGCCAGGCACTGCGGGTTACAAAGCCCGACACTGTGGGTTACAAAGCTCGTCACTGCGGGTTACAAAGCATGACACTGCGGGTTGCAAAGCCCGTCACTGCGGGTTACAAAGCCCGACACTGCGGGTTACAAAGCCTGACACTGCGGGTTACAAAGCCTGACACTGCGGGTTACAAAGCCCGTCACTGCGGGTTACAAAGCTCGTCACCGCGGGTTACAAAGCTCGTCACTGCGAGTTACAAAGCCTGATACTGCGGGTTACAAAGCCCGACACTGCGGGTTACAAAGCTCGTCACTGCGGGTTACAAAGCCCATCACTGCAGGTTACAAAACCCATCACTGCGGGTTACAAAGCCCGACACTGCGGGTTACAAAGCCCGACACTGCGGGTTACAAAGCTCGTCACTGCGAGTTACAAAGCTCGTCACTGCGGGTTACAAAGCCAGGCACTGCGGGTTACAAAGCCCGACACTGTGGGTTACAAAGCTCGTCACTGCGGATTACAAAGCATGACACTGCGGGTTGCAAAGCCCGTCACTGCAGGTTACAAAGCCCGTCACTGCGGGTTACAAAGCCTGATACTGCGGGTTACAAAGCCCGTCACTGCGGGTTACAAAGCTCGTCACCGCGGGTTACAAAGCCCGTCACTGCGGGTTACAAAGCCCGACACTGCGGGTTACAAAGCTCGTCACCGCGGGTTACAAAGCCCCTCACTGCGGGTTACAAAGCCCGTCACTGCGGGTTACAAAGCCCGTCACTGCGGGTTACAAAGCCCGACACTGCGGGTTACAAAGCTAGTCATTGCGGGTTGCAAAGCCCGTCACTGCGGGTTACAAAGCTCGTCACTGCGGGTTACAAAGCTCGTCACTGCGGGTTACAAAGCTCGTCACTGCGGGTTACAAAGCCCGTCACTGCGGGTTACAAAGCTCGTCACTGCGGGTTACAAAGCACGACACTGCGGGTTACAAAGCCCGTCACTGCGGGTGACAAAGCCCGTCACTGCGCGTTACAAAGCCCCTCACTGCGGGTTACAAAGCTCGTCACTGCGGGTTACAAAGCCCGACACTGCGGGTTACAAAGCCTGTCACTGCGGCTTACAAAGCCCGTCACTGCGGATTACAAAGCCCCTCACTGCGGGTTACAAAGCTCGTCACTGCGGGTTACAAAGCCCGACACTGCGGGTTACAAAGCCCCTCACTGCGGGTTACAAAGCTTGTCACTGCGGGTTACAAAGCTCGTCCCTGCGGGTTACAAAGCCCCTCACTGCGGGTTACAAAGCTCGTCACTGCGGGTTACAAAGCCCGTCACTGCGGGTTACAAAGCTCGTCACTGCGGGTTACAAAGCCCGACACTGCGGGTTACAAAGCCCGTCACTGGGGATTACAAAGCCCCTCACTGCGGGTTACAAAGCTCGTCACTGCGGGTTACAAAGCCCGACACTGCGGGTTACAAAGCCCGACACTGCGGGTTACAAAGCCCGTCACTGCGGGTGACAAAGCCCGTCACTGCGCGTTACAAAGCCCCTCACTGCGGGTTACAAAGCTCGTCACTGCGGGTTACAAAGCCCGACACTGCGGGTTACAAAGCCTGTCACTGCGGCTTACAAAGCCCGTCACTGCGGATTACAAAGCCCCTCACTGCGGGTTACAAAGCTCGTCACTGCGGGTTACAAAGCCCGACACTGCGGGTTACAAAGCCCCTCACTGCGGGTTACAAAGCTTGTCACTGCGGGTTACAAAGCTCGTCCCTGCGGGTTACAAAGCCCCTCACTGCGGGTTACAAAGCTCGTCACTGCGGGTTACAAAGCCCGTCACTGCGGGTTACAAAGCTCGTCACTGCGGGTTACAAAGCCCGACACTGCGGGTTACAAAGCCCGTCACTGGGGATTACAAAGCCCCTCACTGCGGGTTACAAAGCTCGTCACTGCGGGTTACAAAGCCCGACACTGCGGGTTACAAAGCCCGACACTGCGGGTTACAAAGCGCGACACTGCGGGTTACAAAGCTCGCCACTGCGGGTTACAAAGCCTGACACTGCGGGTTACAAAACCCGTCACTGCGAGTTACAACGCCTGACACTGCGGGTTACAATGCTCGTCACTGCGGGTTACAAAGCCCATCACTGCGGGTTACAAAGCCCATCACTGCGGGTTACAAAGCCCGAAACTGCGGGTTACAAAGCCCGACACTGCGGGTTACAAAGCCCATCACTGCGGGTTACAAAGCCCATCACTGCGGGTTACAAAGCCCATCACTGCAGGTTACAAAGCCCATCACTGCGGGTTACAAAGCCCATCACTGCGGGTTACAAAGCCCGACACTGCGGGTTACAAAGCCCGACACTGATGGTTACAAAGCTCATCACTGCGGGTTACAAAGCCCGACACTGCGGGTTACAAAGCTCGTCATTGCGGGTTACAAAGCCCATCATTGCAGGTTACAAAACCCATCACTGCGGGTTACAAACCCGACACTGCGGTATACAAAGCTCGTCACTGCGGGTTACAAAGCCCTTCACTGCGGGTTACAAAGCCCATCACTGCGGGTTACAAAGCCCGACACTGCGGGTTACAAAGCCCGACACTGCGGGTTACAAAGCCCATCACTGCGGGTTACAAAGCCCACCACTGCGGGTTACAAAGCCCATCACTGCGGGTTACAAAGCCCATCACTGCGGGTTACAAAGCCCATCACTGCGGGTTACAAAGCCCGACACTGCGGGTTACAAAGCCAGACACTGATGGTTACAAAGCTCATCACTGCGGGTTACAAAGCCCGACACTGCGGGTTACAAAGCTCGTCACTGCGGGTTACAAAGCTCGTCACTGCGGGTTACAAAGCCCGTCACTGCGGGTTACAAAGCCCGTCACTGCGGGTTACAAAGCCCGATACTGCGGGTTAAAAAGCCCGACACTGCGGGTTACAAAGCACGACACTGCGGGTTACAAAGCTCGTCACTGCGGTATACAAAGCTCGTCACTGCGGGTTACAAAGCCCATCACTGCGGGTTACAAAGCCCATCACTGCGGGTTACAAAGCCCGACACTGCGGGTTACAAAGCCCGACACTGCGGGTTACAAAGCCCATCACTGCGGGTTACAAAGCCCATCACTGCGGGTTACAAAGCCCATCACTGCGGGTTACAAAGCCCATCACTGCGGGTTACAAAGCCCATCACTGCGGGTTACAAAGCCCGACACTGCGGGTTACAAAGCCCGACACTGATGGTTACAAAGTTCATCACTGCGGGTTACAAAGCCCGACACTGCGGGTTACAAAGCTCGTCACTGCGGGTTACAAAGCTCGTCACTGCGGGTTACAAAGCCCGTCACTGCGGGTTACAAAGCCCGTCACTGCGGGTTACAAAGCCCGATACTGCGGGTTACAAAGCCCGACACTGCGGGTTACAAAGCACGACACTGCGGGTTACAAAGCTCGTCACTGCGGGTTACAAAGCTCGTCACTGCGGGTTACAAACCCTGACACTGCGGGTTACAAAGCCCGTCACTGCGAGTTACAATGCTCGTCACTGCGGGTTACAAAGCCTGACACTGCTGGTTACAAAGCCCGACACTGCGGGTTACAAAGCTCGTCACTGCTGGTTACAAAGCCTGACAATGCGGGTTGCAAAGCCCGTCACTGCGGGTTACAAAGCCCGTCACTGCGGGTTACAAAGCCTGACACTGCGGGTTACAAAGCCCGTCACTGCGGGTTACAAAGCTCGTCACTGCGGGTTACAAAGCCAGGCACTGCGGGTTACAAAGCCCGACACTGTGGGTTACAAAGCTCGTCACTGCGGGTTACAAAGCATGACACTGCGGGTTGCAAAGCCCGTCACTGCGGGTTACAAAGCCTGATACTGCGGGTTACAAAGCCCGTCACTGCGGGTTACAAAGCTCGTCACCGCGGGTTACAAAGCCCGTCACTGCGGGTTACAAAGCCCGACACTGCGGGTTACAAAGCTCGTCACCGCGGGTTACAAAGCCCCTCACTGCGGGTTACAAAGCCCGTCACTGCGGGTTACAAAGCCCATCACTGCGGGTTACAAACCCCGACACTGCGGGTTACAAAGCCCGTCACTGCGGGTTACAAAGCTCGTCACTGCGGGTTACAAAGCTCGTCACTGCGGGTTACAAAGCTCGTCACTGCGGGTTACAAAGCCCGTCACTGCGGGTTACAAAGCTCGTCACTGCGGGTTACAAAGCACGGCACTGCGGGTTACAAAGCCCGTCACTGCGGGTTACAAAGCCCGTCACTGCGGGTTACAAAGCCCCTCACTGCGGGTTACAAAGCTCGTCACTGCGGGTTACAAAGCCCGACACTGCGGGTTACAAAGCAGTTCACTGCGGGTTACAAAGCTCGTCACTGCGGGTTACAAAGCTCGTCCCTGCGGGTTACAAAGCCCCTCACTGCGGGTTACAAAGCTCGTCACTGCGGGTTACAAAGCCCGTCACTGCGGGTTACAAAGCTCGTCACTGCGGGTTACAAAGCCCGACACTGCGGGTTACAAAGCCCGTCACTGCGGATTACAAAGCCCCTCACTGCGGGTTACAAAGCTCGTCACTGCGGGTTACAAAGCCCGACACTGCGGGTTACAAAGCCCGACACTGCGGGTTACAAAGCGCGACACTGCGGGTTACAAAGCTCGCCACTGCGGGTTACAAAGCCTGACACTGCGGGTTAAAATGCCCGTCACTGCGAGTTACAACGCCTGACACTGCGGGTTACAATGCTCGTCACTGCGGGTTACAAAGCCCTTCACTGCGGGTTACAAAGCCCATCACTGCGGGTTACAAATCCCGAAACTGCGAATTACAAAGCCCGACACTGCAGGTTACAAAGCTCGTCACTGCGGGTTACAAAGCTCGTCATTGCGGGTTACAAAGCCCATCATTGCAGGTTACAAAACCCATCACTGCGGGTTACAAACCCGACACTGCGGTATACAAAGCTCGTCACTGCGGGTTACAAAGCCCATCACTGCGGGTTACAAAGCCCATCACTGCGGGTTACAAAGCCCGACACTGCGGGTTACAAAGCCCGACACTGCGGGTTACAAAGACCATCACTGCGGGTTACAAAGCCCATCACTGCGGGTTACAAAGCCCATCACTGCGGGTTACAAAGCCCATCACTGCGGGTTACAAAGCCCGACACTGCGGGTTACAAAGCCCGACACTGATGGTTACGAAGCTCATCACTGCGGGTTACAAAGCCCGACACTGCGGGTTACAAAGCTCGTCACTGCGGGTTACAAAGCCCGTCACTGCGGGTTACAAAGCCCGTCACTGCGGGTTACAAAGCCCGATACTGCGGGTTACAAAGCCCGACACTGCGGGTTACAAAGCCCGTCACTGCGGGTTACAAAGCCCATCACTGCGGGTTACAAAGCCCATCACTGCGGGTTACAAAGCCCATCACTGCGGGTTACAAAGCCCGACACTGCGGGTTACAAAGCCCGACACTGATGGTTACAAAGCTCATCACTGCGGGTTACAAAGCCCGACACTGCGGGTTACAAAGCTCGTCATTGCGGGTTACAAAGCCCATCATTGCAGGTTACAAAACCCATCACTGCGGGTTACAAACCCGACACTGCGGTATACAAAGCTCGTCACTGCGGGTTACAAAGCCCATCACTGCGGGTTACAAAGCCCATCACTGCGGGTTACAAAGCCCGACACTGCGGGTTACAAAGCCCGACACTGTGGGTTACAAAGCCCATCACTGCGGGTTACAAAGCCCATCACTGCGGGTTACAAAGCCCATCACTGCGGGTTACAAAGCCCATCACTGCGGGTTACAAAGCCCATCACTGCGGGTTACAAAGCCCGACACTGCGGGTTACAAAGCCCGACACTGATGGTTACAAAGCTCATCACTGCGGGTTACAAAGCCCGACACTGCGGGTTACAAAGCTCGTCACTGCGGGTTACAAAGCTCGTCACTGCGGGTTACAAAGCCCGTCACTGCGGGTTACAAAGCCCGTCACTGCGGGTTACAAAGCCCGATACTGCGGGTTACAAAGCCCGACACTGCGGGTTACAAAGCACGACACTGCGGGTTACAAAGCTCGTCACTGCGGGTTACAAAGCTCGTCACTGCGGGTTACAAACCCTGACACTGCGGGTTACAAAGCCCGTCACTGCGAGTTACAATGCTCGTCACTGCGGGTTACAAAGCCTGACACTGCTGGTTACAAAGCCCGACACTGCGGGTTACAAAGCTCGTCACTGCTGGTTACAAAGCCTGACAATGCGGGTTGCAAAGCCCGTCACTGCGGGTTACAAAGCCCGTCACTGCGGGTTACAAAGCCTGACACTGCGGGTTACAAAGCCCGTCACTGCGGGTTACAAAGCTCGTCACCGCGGGTTACAAAGCCCGTCACTGCGGGTTACAAAGCCCGACACTGCGGGTTACAAAGCTCGTCACCGCGGGTTACAAAGCCCCTCACTGCGGGTTACAAAGCCCGTCACTGCGGGTTACAAAGCCCATCACTGCGGGTTACAAACCCCGACACTGCGGGTTACAAAGCTCGTCACTGCGGGTTACAAAGCCCGTCACTGCGGGTTACAAAGCTCGTCACTGCGGGTTACAAAGCACGGCACTGCGGGTTACAAAGCCCGTCACTGCGGGTTACAAAGCCCGTCACTGCGGGTTACAAAGCCCCTCACTGCGGGTTACAAAGCTCGTCACTGCGGGTTACAAAGCCCGACACTGCGGGTTACAAAGCCCCTCACTGCGGGTTACAAAGCTCGTCACTGCGGGTTACAAAGCTCGTCCCTGCGGGTTACAAAGCCCCTCACTGCGGGTTACAAAGCTCGTCACTGCGGGTTACAAAGCCCGTCACTGCGGGTTACAAAGCTCGTCACTGCGGGTTACAAAGCCCGACACTGCGGGTTACAAAGCCCGTCACTGCGGATTACAAAGCCCCTCACTGCGGGTTACAAAGCTCGTCACTGCGGGTTACAAACCCGACACTGCGGTATACAAAGCTCGTCACTGCGGGTTACAAAGCCCATCACTGCGGGTTACAAAGCCCATCACTGCGGGTTACAAAGCCCGACACTGCGGGTTACAAAGCCCGACACTGTGGGTTACAAAGCCCATCACTGCGGGTTACAAAGCCCATCACTGCGGGTTACAAAGCCCATCACTGCGGGTTACAAAGCCCATCACTGCGGGTTACAAAGCCCATCACTGCGGGTTACAAAGCCCGACACTGCGGGTTACAAAGCCCGACACTGATGGTTACAAAGCTCATCACTGCGGGTTACAAAGCCCGACACTGCGGGTTACAAAGCTCGTCACTGCGGGTTACAAAGCTCGTCACTGCGGGTTACAAAGCCCGTCACTGCGGGTTACAAAGCCCGTCACTGCGGGTTACAAAGCCCGATACTGCGGGTTACAAAGCCCGACACTGCGGGTTACAAAGCACGACACTGCGGGTTACAAAGCTCGTCACTGCGGGTTACAAAGCTCGTCACTGCGGGTTACAAACCCTGACACTGCGGGTTACAAAGCCCGTCACTGCGAGTTACAATGCTCGTCACTGCGGGTTACAAAGCCTGACACTGCTGGTTACAAAGCCCGACACTGCGGGTTACAAAGCTCGTCACTGCTGGTTACAAAGCCTGACAATGCGGGTTGCAAAGCCCGTCACTGCGGGTTACAAAGCCCGTCACTGCGGGTTACAAAGCCTGACACTGCGGGTTACAAAGCCCGTCACTGCGGGTTACAAAGCTCGTCACTGCGGGTTACAAAGCCCGACACTGTGGGTTACAAAGCTCGTCACTGCGGGTTACAAAGCATGACACTGCGGGTTGCAAAGCCCGTCACTGCAGGTTACAAAGCCCGTCACTGCGAGTTACAAAGCCTGATACTGCGGGTTACAAAGCCCGTCACTGCGGGTTACAAAGCTCGTCACCGCGGGTTACAAAGCCCGTCACTGCGGGTTACAAAGCCCGACACTGCGGGTTACAAAGCTCGTCACCGCGGGTTACAAAGCCCCTCACTGCGGGTTACAAAGCCCGTCACTGCGGGTTACAAAGCCCATCACTGCGGGTTACAAACCCCGACACTGCGGGTTACAAAGCTCGTCACTGCGGGTTACAAAGCCCGTCACTGCGGGTTACAAAGCTCGTCACTGCGGGTTACAAAGCACGGCACTGCGGGTTACAAAGCCCGTCACTGCGGGTTACAAAGCCCGTCACTGCGGGTTACAAAGCCCCTCACTGCGGGTTACAAAGCTCGTCACTGCGGGTTACAAAGCCCGACACTGCGGGTTACAAAGCCCCTCACTGCGGGTTACAAAGCTCGTCACTGCGGGTTACAAAGCTCGTCCCTGCGGGTTACAAAGCCCGACACTGCGGGTTACAAAGCCCGTCACTGCGGATTACAAAGCCCCTCACTGCGGGTTACAAAGCTCGTCACTGCGGGTTACAAAGCCCGACACTGCGGGTTACAAAGCCCCTCACTGCGGGTTACAAAGCTCGTCACCGCGGGTTACAAAGCCCGTCACTGCGGGTTACAAAGCCCGACACTGCGGGTTACAAAGCTCGTCACCGCGGGTTACAAAGCCCCTCACTGCGGGTTACAAAGCCCGTCACTGCGGGTTACAAAGCCCATCACTGCGGGTTACAAACCCCGACACTGCGGGTTACAAAGCTCGTCACTGCGGGTTACAAAGCCCGTCACTGCGGGTTACAAAGCTCGTCACTGCGGGTTACAAAGCACGGCACTGCGGGTTACAAAGCCCGTCACTGCGGGTTACAAAGCCCGTCACTGCGGGTTACAAAGCCCCTCACTGCGGGTTACAAAGCTCGTCACTGCGGGTTACAAAGCCCGACACTGCGGGTTACAAAGCCCCTCACTGCGGGTTACAAAGCTCGTCACTGCGGGTTACAAAGCTCGTCCCTGCGGGTTACAAAGCCCCTCACTGCGGGTTACAAAGCTCGTCACTGCGGGTTACAAAGCCCGTCACTGCGGGTTACAAAGCTCGTCACTGCGGGTTACAAAGCCCGACACTGCGGGTTACAAAGCCCGTCACTGCGGATTACAAAGCCCCTCACTGCGGGTTACAAAGCTCGTCACTGCGGGTTACAAACCCGACACTGCGGTATACAAAGCTCGTCACTGCGGGTTACAAAGCCCATCACTGCGGGTTACAAAGCCCATCACTGCGGGTTACAAAGCCCGACACTGCGGGTTACAAAGCCCGACACTGTGGGTTACAAAGCCCATCACTGCGGGTTACAAAGCCCATCACTGCGGGTTACAAAGCCCATCACTGCGGGTTACAAAGCCCATCACTGCGGGTTACAAAGCCCATCACTGCGGGTTACAAAGCCCGACACTGCGGGTTACAAAGCCCGACACTGATGGTTACAAAGCTCATCACTGCGGGTTACAAAGCCCGACACTGCGGGTTACAAAGCTCGTCACTGCGGGTTACAAAGCTCGTCACTGCGGGTTACAAAGCCCGTCACTGCGGGTTACAAAGCCCGTCACTGCGGGTTACAAAGCCCGATACTGCGGGTTACAAAGCCCGACACTACGGGTTACAAAGCACGACACTGCGGGTTACAAAGCTCGTCACTGCGGGTTACAAAGCTCGTCACTGCGGGTTACAAACCCTGACACTGCGGGTTACAAAGCCCGTCACTGCGAGTTACAATGCTCGTCACTGCGGGTTACAAAGCCTGACACTGCTGGTTACAAAGCCCGACACTGCGGGTTACAAAGCTCGTCACTGCTGGTTACAAAGCCTGACAATGCGGGTTGCAAAGCCCGTCACTGCGGGTTACAAAGCCCGTCACTGCGGGTTACAAAGCCTGACACTGCGGGTTACAAAGCCCGTCACTGCGGGTTACAAAGCTCGTCACTGCGGGTTACAAAGCCCGACACTGTGGGTTACAAAGCTCGTCACTGCGGGTTACAAAGCATGACACTGCGGGTTGCAAAGCCCGTCACTGCAGGTTACAAAGCCCGTCACTGCGAGTTACAAAGCCTGATACTGCGGGTTACAAAACCCGTCACTGCGGGTTACAAAGCTCGTCACCGCGGGTTACAAAGCCCGTCACTGCGGGTTACAAAGCCCGACACTGCGGGTTACAAAGCTCGTCACCGCGGGTTACAAAGCCCCTCACTGCGGGTTACAAAGCCCGTCACTGCGGGTTACAAAGCCCATCACTGCGGGTTACAAACCCCGACACTGCGGGTTACAAAGCTCGTCACTGCGGGTTACAAAGCCCGTCACTGCGGGTTACAAAGCTCGTCACTGCGGGTTACAAAGCACGGCACTGCGGGTTACAAAGCCCGTCACTGCGGGTTACAAAGCCCGTCACTGCGGGTTACAAAGCCCCTCACTGCGGGTTACAAAGCTCGTCACTGCGGGTTACAAAGCCCGACACTGCGGGTTACAAAGCCCCTCACTGCGGGTTACAAAGCTCGTCACTGCGGGTTACAAAGCTCGTCCCTGCGGGTTACAAAGCCCCTCACTGCGGGTTACAAAGCTCGTCACTGCGGGTTACAAAGCCCGTCACTGCGGGTTACAAAGCTCGTCACTGCGGGTTACAAAGCCCGACACTGCGGGTTACAAAGCCCGTCACTGCGGATTACAAAGCCCCTCACTGCGGGTTACAAAGCTCGTCACTGCGGGTTACAAAGCCCGACACTGCGGGTTACAAAACCCATCACTGCGGGTTACAAAGCCCGACACTGCGGTATACAAAGCCCGACACTGCGGGTTACAAAGCTCGTCACTGCGGGTTACAAAGCTCGTCACTGCGGGTTACAAAGCCCGTCACTGCGGGTTACAAAGCCCGTCACTGCGGGTTACAAAGCCCGATACTGCGGGTTACAAAGCTCGTCACTGCGGGTTACAAAGCCTGACACTGCGGGTTACAAAGCCCGATACTGCGGGTTACAAAGCCCGACACTGCGGGTTACAAAGCACGACACTGCGGGTTACAAAGCTCGTCACTGCGGGTTACAAAGCTTGTCACTGCGGGTTCCAAAGCCTGACACTGCGGGTTACAAAGCCCGTCACTGCGAGTTACAAAGCTCGTCACTGCGGGTTACAAAGCCTGACACTACGGGTTACAAAGCCCGACACTGCGGGTTACAAAGCTCGTCACTGCGGGTTACAAAGCCTGACTCTGCGCGTTGCAAAGCCCGTCACTGCGGGTTACAAAGCCCGTCACTGCGGGTTACAAAGCCTGACACTGCGGGTTACAAAGCCCGTCACTGCAGGTTACAAAGCTCGTCACCGAGGGTTACAAAGCCCGACACTGCGGGTTACAAAGCTCGTCACTGCGGGTTACAAAGCCCATCACTGTAGGTTACAAAACCCATCACTGCGGGTTACAAAGCCCGACACTGCGGGTTACAAAGCCCGACACTGCGGGTTACAAAGCCCGTCACTGCGAGTTACAAAGCTCGTCACTGCGGGTTACAAAGCCAGGCACTGCGGGTTACAAAGCCCGACACTGTGGGTTACAAAGCTCGTCACTGCGGATTACAAAGCATGACACTGCGGGTTGCAAAGCCCGTCACTGCAGGTTACAAAGCCCGTCACTGCGGGTTACAAAGCCTGATACTGCGGGTTACAAAGCCCGTCACTGCGGGTTACAAAGCTCGTCACCGCGGGTTACAAAGCCCGTCACTGCGGGTTACAAAGCCCGACACTGCGGGTTACAAAGCTCGTCACCGCGGGTTACAAAGCCCCTCACTGCGGGTTACAAAGCCCGTCACTGCGGGTTACAAAGCCCGTCACTGCGGGTTACAAAGCCCGACACTGCGGGTTACAAAGCTAGTCATTGCGGGTTGCAAAGCCCGTCACTGCGGGTTACAAAGCTCGTCACTGCGGGTTACAAAGCTCGTCACTGCGGGTTACAAAGCTCGTCACTGCGGGTTACAAAGCCCGTCACTGCGGGTTACAAAGCTCGTCACTGCGGGTTACAAAGCACGACACTGCGGGTTACAAAGCCCGTCACTGCGGGTTACAAAGCCCGTCACTGCGGGTTACAAAGCCCCTCACTGCGGGTTACAAAGCCCGTCACTGCGGGTTACAAAGCCCGTCACTGCGGGTTACAAAGCCCCTCACTGCGGGTTACAAAGCCCCTCACTGCGGGTTACAAAGCCCCTCACTGCGGGTTACAAAGCTTGTCACTGCGGGTTACAAAGCTCGTCCCTGCGGGTTACAAAGCCCCTCACTGCGGGTTACAAAGCTCGTCACTGCGGGTTACAAAGCCCGTCACTGCGGGTTACAAAGCTCGTCACTGCGGGTTACAAAGCCCGACACTGCGGGTTACAAAGCCCGTCACTGGGGATTACAAAGCCCCTCACTGCGGGTTACAAAGCTCGTCACTGCGGGTTACAAAGCCCGACACTGCGGGTTACAAAGCCCGACACTGCGGATTACAAAGCGCGACACTGCGGGTTACAAAGCTCGCCACTGCGGGTTACAAAGCCTGACACTGCGGGTTACAAAACCCGTCACTGCGAGTTACAACGCCTGACACTGCGGGTTACAATGCTCGTCACTGCGGGTTACAAAGCCCATCACTGCGGGTTACAAAGCCCATCACTGCGGGTTACAAAGCCCGAAACTGCGGGTTACAAAGCCCGACACTGCGGGTTACAAAGCCCATCACTGCGGGTTACAAAGCCCATCACTGCGGGTTACAAAGCCCATCACTGCGGGTTACAAAGCCCATCACTGCGGGTTACAAAGCCCATCACTGCGGGTTACAAAGCCCGACACTGCGGGTTACAAAGCCCGACACTGATGGTTACAAAGCTCATCACTGCGGGTTACAAAGCCCGACACTGCGGGTTACAAAGCTCGTCATTGCGGGTTACAAAGCCCATCATTGCAGGTTACAAGACCCATCACTGCGGGTTACAAACCCGACACTGCGGTATACAAAGCTCGTCACTGCGGGTTACAAAGCCCATCACTGCGGGTTACAAAGCCCGACACTGCGGGTTACAAAGCCCGACACTGCGGGTTACAAAGCCCATCACTGCGGGTTACAAAGCCCACCACTGCGGGTTACAAAGCCCATCACTGCGGGTTACAAAGCCCATCACTGCGGGTTACAAAGCCCATCACTGCGGGTTACAAAGCCCGACACTGCGGGTTACAAAGCCCGACACTGATGGTTACAAAGCTCATCACTGCGGTTTACAAAGCCCGACACTGCGGGTTACAAAGCTCGTCACTGCGGGTTACAAAGCTCGTCACTGCGGGTTACAAAGCCCGTCACTGCGGGTTACAAAGCCCGTCACTGCGGGTTACAAAGCCCGATACTGCGGGTTACAAAGCCCGACACTGCGGGTTACAAAGCACGACACTGCGGGTTACAAAGCTCGTCACTGCGGGTTACAAAGCTCGTCACTGCGGGTTACAAACCCTGACACTGCGGGTTACAAAGCCCGTCACTGCGAGTTACAATGCTCGTCACTGCGGGTTACAAAGCCTGACACTGCTGGTTACAAAGCCCGACACTGCGGGTTACAAAGCTCGTCACTGCTGGTTACAAAGCCTGACAATGCGGGTTGCAAAGCCCGTCACTGCGGGTTACAAAGCCCGTCACTGCGGGTTACAAAGCCTGACACTGCGGGTTACAAAGCCCGTCACTGCGGGTTACAAAGCTCGTCACTGCGGGTTACAAAGCCAGGCACTGCGGGTTACAAAGGCCGACACTGTGGGTTACAAAGCTCGTCACTGCGGGTTACAAAGCATGACACTGCGGGTTGCAAAGCCCGTCACTGCAGGTTACAAAGCCCGTCACTGCGAGTTACAAAGCCTGATACTGCGGGTTACAAAGCCCGTCACTGCGGGTTACAAAGCTCGTCACCGCGGGTTACAAAGCCCGTCACTGCGGGTTACAAAGCCCGACACTGCGGGTTACAAAGCTCGTCACCGCGGGTTACAAAGCCCCTCACTGCGGGTTACAAAGCCCGTCACTGCGGGTTACAAAGCCCATCACTGCGGGTTACAAACCCCGACACTGCGGGTTACAAAGCTAGTCATTGCGGGTTACAAAGCCCGTCACTGCGGGTTACAAAGCTCGTCACTGCGGGTTACAAAGCTCGTCACTGCGGGTTACAAAGCCCGTCACTGCGGGTTACAAAGCTCGTCACTGCGGGTTACAAAGCACGGCACTGCGGGTTACAAAGCCCGTCACTGCGGGTTACAAAGCCCGTCACTGCGGGTTACAAAGCCCCTCACTGCGGGTTACAAAGCTCGTCACTGCGGGTTACAAAGCCCGACACTGCGGGTTACAAAGCCCCTCACTGCGGGTTACAAAGCTCGTCACTGCGGGTTACAAAGCTCGTCCCTGCGGGTTACAAAGCCCCTCACTGCGGGTTACAAAGCTCGTCACTGCGGGTTACAAAGCCCGTCACTGCGGGTTACAAAGCTCGTCACTGCGGGTTACAAAGCCCGACACTGCGGGTTACAAAGCCCGTCACTGCGGATTACAAAGCCCCTCACTGCGGGTTACAAAGCTCGTCACTGCGGTTTACAAAGCCCGACACTGCGGGTTACAAAGCCCGACACTGCGGGTTACAAAGCGCGACACTGTGGGTTACAAAGCTCGCCACTGCGGGTTACAAAGCCTGACACTGCGGGTTACAAAGCCCATCACTGCAGGTTACAAAACCCATCACTGCGGGTTACAAAGCCCGACACTGCGGGTTACTAAGCCCGACACTGCGGGTTACAAAGCCCGTCACTGCGAGTTACAAAGCTCGTCACTGCGGGTTACAAAGCCAGGCACTGCGGGTTACAAAGCCCGACACTGCGGGTTGCAAAGCCCGTCACTGCAGGTTACAAAGCCCGTCACTGCGGGTTACAAAGCCTGATACTGCGGGTTACAAAGCCCGTCACTGCGGGTTACAAAGCTCGTCACCGCGGGTTACAAAGCCCGTCACTGCGGGTTACAAAGCCCGACACTGCGGGTTACAAAGCTCGTCACCGCGGGTTACAAAGCCCCTCACTGCGGGTTACAAAGCCCGTCACTGCGGGTTACAAAGCCCATCACTGCGGGTTACAAAGCCCGACACTGCGGGTTACAAAGCTAGTCATTGCGGGTTGCAAAGCCCGTCACTGCGGGTTACAAAGCTCGTCACTGCGGGTTACAAAGCTCGTCACTGCGGGTTACAAAGCTCGTCACTGCGGGTTACAAAGCCCGTCACTGCGGGTTACAAAGCTCGTCACTGCGGGTTACAAAGCACGACACTGCGGGTTACAAAGCCCGTCACTGCGGGTTACAAAGCCCGTCACTGCGGGTTACAAAGCCCCTCACTGCGGGTTACAAAGCTCGTCACTGCGGGTTACAAAGCCCGACACTGCGGGTTACAAAGCCCGTCACTGCGGGTTACAAAGCCCGTCACTGCGGGTTACAAAGCCCCTCACTGCGGGTTACAAAGCTCGTCACTGCGGGTTACAAAGCCCGACACTGCGGGTTACAAAGCCCCTCACTGCGGGTTACAAAGCTTGTCACTGCGGGTTACAAAGCTCGTCCCTGCGGGTTACAAAGCCCCTCACTGCGGGTTACAAAGCTCGTCACTGCGGGTTACAAAGCCCGTCACTGCGGGTTACAAAGCTCGTCACTGCGGGTTACAAAGCCCGACACTGCGGGTTACAAAGCCCGTCACTGGGGATTACAAAGCCCCTCACTGCGGGTTACAAAACCCGTCACTGCGAGTTACAACGCCTGACACTGCGGGTTACAATGCTCGTCACTGCAGGTTACAAAGCCCATCACTGCGGGTTACAAAGCCCATCACTGCGGGTTACAAAGCCCGAAACTGCGGGTTACAAAGCCCGACACTGCGGGTTACAAAGCCCATCACTGCGGGTTACAAAGCCCATCACTGCGGGTTACAAAGCCCATCACTGCGGGTTACAAAGCCCATCACTGCGGGTTACAAAGCCCATCACTGCGGGTTACAAAGCCCGACACTGCGGGTTACAAAGCCCGACACTGATGGTTACAAAGCTCATCACTGCGGGTTACAAAGCCCGACACTGCGGGTTACAAAGCTCGTCATTGCGGGTTACAAAGCCCATCATTGCAGGTTACAAAACCCATCACTGCGGGTTACAAACCCGACACTGCGGTATACAAAGCTCGTCACTGCGGGTTACAAAGCCCATCACTGCGGGTTACAAAGCCCATCACTGCGGGTTACAAAGCCCGACACTGCGGGTTACAAAGCCCGACACTGCGGGTTACAAAGCCCATCACTGCGGGTTACAAAGCACAACACTGCGGGTTACAAAGCCCATCACTGCGGGTTACAAAGCCCATCACTGCGGGTTACAAAGCCCATCACTGCGGGTTACAAAGCCCGACACTGCGGGTTACAAAGCCCGACACTGATGGTTACAAAGCTCATCACTGCGGGTTACAAAGCCCGACACTGCGGGTTACAAAGCTCGTCACTGCGGGTTACAAAGCTCGTCACTGCGGGTTACAAAGCCCGTCACTGCGGGTTACAAAGCCCGTCACTGCGGGTTACAAAGCCCGATACTGCGGGTTACAAAGCCCGACACTGCGGGTTACAAAGCACGACACTGCGGGTTACAAAGCTCGTCACTGCGGGTTACAAAGCTCGTCACTGCGGGTTACAAACCCTGACACTGCGGGTTACAAAGCCCGTCACTGCGAGTTACAATGCTCGTCACTGCGGGTTACAAAGCCTGACACTGCTGGTTACAAAGCCCGACACTGCGGGTTACAAAGCTCGTCACTGCTGGTTACAAAGCCTGACAATGCGGGTTGCAAAGCCCGTCACTGCGGGTTACAAAGCCCGTCACTGCGGGTTACAAAGCCTGACACTGCGGGTTACAAAGCCCGTCACTGCGGGTTACAAAGCTCGTCACTGCGGGTTACAAAGCCAGGCACTGCGGGTTACAAAGCCCGACACTGTGGGTTACAAAGCTCGTCACTGCGGGTTACAAAGCCCGTCACTGCGGGTTACAAAGCATGACACTGCGGGTTGCAAAGCCCGTCACTGCGGGTTACAAAGCCCGTCACTGCGGGTTACAAAGCCTGATACTGCGGGTTACAAAGCCCGTCACTGCGGGTTACAAAGCTCGTCACCGCGGGTTACAAAGCCCGTCACTGCGGGTTACAAAGCCCGACACTGCGGGTTACAAAGCTCGTCACCGCGGGTTACAAAGCCCCTCACTGCGGGTTACAAAGCCCGTCACTGCGGGTTACAAAGCCCATCACTGCGGGTTACAAACCCCGACACTGCGGGTTACAAAGCTAGTCATTGCGGGTTACAAAGCCCGTCACTGCGGGTTACAAAGCTCGTCACTGCGGGTTACAAAGCTCGTCATTGCGGGTTACAAAGCCCATCATTGCAGGTTACAAAACCCATCACTGCGGGTTACAAACCCGACACTGCGGTATACAAAGCTCGTCACTGCGGGTTACAAAGCCCGACACTGCGGGTTACAAAGCTCGTCACTGCGGGTTACAAAGCCCGACACTGCGGGTTGCAAAGCCCGTCACTGCAGGTTACAAAGCCCGTCACTGCGAGTTACAAAGCCCGACACTGCGGGTTACAAAGCCTGATCCTGCGGGTTACAAAGCCCGTCACTGCGGGTTACAAAGCTCGTCACCGCGGGTTACAAAGCCCGTCACTGCGGGTTACAAAGCCCGACACTGCGGGTTACAAAGCTCGTCACCGCGGGTTACAAAGCCCCTCACTGCGGGTTACAAAGCCCGTCACTGCGGGTTACAAAGCCCATCACTGCGGGTTACAAACCCCGACACTGCGGGTTACAAAGCTAGTCATTGCGGGTTACAAAGCCCGTCACTGCGGGTTACAAAGCTCGTCACTGCGGGTTACAAAGCTCGTCACTGCGGGTTACAAAGCTCGTCACTGCGGGTTACAAAGCCCGTCACTGCGGGTTACAAAGCTCGTCACTGCGGGTTACAAAGCACGGCACTGCGGGTTACAAAGCCCGTCACTGCGGGTTACAAAGCCCGTCACTGCGGGTTACAAAGCCCCTCACTGCGGGTTACAAAGCTCGTCACTGCGGGATACAAAGCCCGACACTGCGGGTTACAAAGCCCCTCACTGCGGGTTACAAAGCTCGTCACTGCGGGTTACAAAGCCCATCATTGCAGGTTACAAAACCCATCACTGCGGGTTACAAACCCGACACTGCGGTATACAAAGCTCGTCACTGCGGGTTACAAAGCCCGACACTGCGGGTTACAAAGCTCGTCACTGCGGGTTACAAAGCCCGACACTGCGGGTTGCAAAGCCCGTCACTGCAGGTTACAAAGCCCGTCACTGCGAGTTACAAAGCCCGACACTGCGGGTTACAAAGCCTGATACTGCGGGTTACAAAGCCCGTCACTGCGGGTTACAAAGCTCGTCACCGCGGGTTACAAAGCCCGTCACTGCGGGTTACAAAGCCCGACACTGCGGGTTACAAAGCTCGTCCCTGCGGGTTACAAAGCCCCTCACTGCGGGTTACAAAGCTCGTCACTGCGGGTTACAAAGCCCGTCACTGCGGGTTACAAAGCTCGTCACTGCGGGTTACAAAGCCCGACACTGCGGGTTACAAAGCCCGTCACTGCGGATTACAAAGCCCCTCACTGCGGGTTACAAAGCTCGTCACTGCGGGTTACAAAGCCCGACACTGCGGGTTACAAAACCCATCACTGCGGGTTACAAAGCCCGACACTGCGGTATACAAAGCCCGACACTGCGGGTTACAAAGCTCGTCACTGCGGGTTACAAAGCTCGTCACTGCGGGTTACAAAGCCCGTCACTGCGGGTTACAAAGCCCGTCACTGCGGGTTACAAAGCCCGATACTGCGGGTTACAAAGCTCGTCACTGCGGGTTACAAAGCCTGACACTGCGGGTTACAAAGCCCGATACTGCGGGTTACAAAGCCCGACACAGCGGGTTACAAAGCACGACACTGCGGGTTACAAAGCTCGTCACTGCGGGTTACAAAGCTTGTCACTGCGGGTTCCAAAGCCTGACACTGCGGGTTACAAAGCCCGTCACTGCGAGTTACAAAGCTCGTCACTGCGGGTTACAAAGCCTGACACTACGGGTTACAAAGCCCGACACTGCGGGTTACAAAGCTCGTCACTGCGGGTTACAAAGCCTGACTCTGCGCGTTGCAAAGCCCGTCACTGCGGGTTACAAAGCCCGTCACTGCGGGTTACAAAGCCTGACACTGTGGGTTACAAAGCCCGTCACTGCAGGTTACAAAGCTCGTCACCGAGGGTTACAAAGCCCGACACTGCGGGTTACAAAGCTCGTCACTGCGGGTTACAAAGCCCATCACTGCAGGTTACAAAACCCATCACTGCGGGTTACAAAGCCCGACACTGCGGGTTACAAAGCCCGACACTGCGGGTTACAAAGCCCGTCACTGCGAGTTACAAAGCTCGTCACTGCGGGTTACAAAGCCAGGCACTGCGGGTTACAAAGCCCGACACTGTGGGTTACAAAGCTCGTCACTGCGGATTACAAAGCATGACACTGCGGGTTGCAAAGCCCGTCACTGCGGGTTACAAAGCCCGTCACTGCGGGTTACAAAGCCTGTTACTGCGGGTTACAAAGCCCGACACTGCGGGTTACAAAGCCCGTCACTGCGGGTTACAAAGCTCGTCACCGCGGGTTACAAAGCCCGTCACTGCGGGTTACAAAGCCCGACACTGCGGGTTACAAAGCTCGTCACCGCGGGTTACAAAGCCCCTCACTGCGGGTTACAAAGCCCGTCACTGCGGGTTACAAAGCCCGTCACTGCGGGTTACAAAGCCCGACACTGCGGGTTACAAAGCTAGTCATTGCGGGTTGCAAAGCCCGTCACTGCGGGTTACAAAGCTCGTCACTGCGGGTTACAAAGCTCGTCACTGCGGGTTACAAAGCTCGTCACTGCGGGTTACAAAGCCCGTCACTGCGGGTTACAAAGCTCGTCACTGCGGGTTACAAAGCCCGTCACTGCGGGTTACAAAGCCTGATACTGCGGGTTACAAAGCCCGTCACTGCGGGTTACAAAGCTCGTCACCGCGGGTTACAAAGCCCGTCACTGCGGGTTACAAAGCCCGACACTGCGGGTTACAAAGCTCGTCACCGCGGGTTACAAAGCCCCTCACTGCGGGTTACAAAGCCCGTCACTGCGGGTTACAAAGCCCGTCACTGCGGGTTACAAAGCCCGACACTGCGGGTTACAAAGCTAGTCATTGCGGGTTGCAAAGCCCGTCACTGCGGGTTACAAAGCTCGTCACTGCGGGTTACAAAGCTCGTCACTGCGGGTTACAAAGCTCGTCACTGCGGGTTACAAAGCCCGTCACTGCGGGTTACAAAGCTCGTCACTGCGGGTTACAAAGCACGACACTGCGGGTTACAAAGCCCGTCACTGCGGGTTACAAAGCCCGTCACTGCGGGTTACAAAGCCCCTCACTGCGGGTTACAAAGCTCGTCACTGCGGGTTACAAAGCCCGATACTGCGGGTTACAAAGCCCGTCACTGCGGGTTACAAAGCCCGTCACTGCGGGTTACAAAGCCCCTCACTGCGGGTTACAAAGCTCGTCACTGCGGGTTACAAAGCCCGACACTGCGGGTTACAAAGCCCCTCACTGCGGGTTACAAAGCTTGTCACTGCGGGTTACAAAGCTCGTCCCTGCGGGTTACAAAGCCCCTCACTGCGGGTTACAAAGCTCGTCACTGCGGGTTACAAAGCCCGTCACTGCGGGTTACAAAGCTCGTCACTGCGGGTTACAAAGCCCGACACTGCGGGTTACAAAGCCCGTCACTGGGGATTACAAAGCCCCTCACTGCGGGTTACAAAGCTCGTCACTGCGGGTTACAAAGCCCGACACTGCGGGTTACAAAGCCCGACACTGCGGGTTACAAAGCGCGACACTGCGGGTTACAAAGCTCGCCACTGCGGGTTACAAAGCCTGACACTGCGGGTTACAAAACCCGTCACTGCGAGTTACAACGCCTGACACTGCGGGTTACAATGCTCGTCACTGCGGGTTACAAAGCCCATCACTGCGGGTTACAAAGCCCATCACTGCGGGTTACAAAGCCCGAAACTGCGGGTTACAAAGCCCGACACTGCGGGTTACAAAGCCCATCACTGCGGGTTACAAAGCCCATCACTGCGGGTTACAAACCCCATCACTGCGGGTTACAAAGCCCATCACTGCGGGTTACAAAGCCCATCACTGCGGGTTACAAAGCCCGACACTGCGGGTTACAAAGCCCGACACTGATGGTTACAAAGCTCATCACTGCGGGTTACAAAGCCCGACACTGCGGGTTACAAAGCTCGTCATTGCGGGTTACAAAGCCCATCATTGCAGGTTACAAAACCCATCACTGCGGGTTACAAACCCGACACTGCGGTATACAAAGCTCGTCACTGCGGGTTACAAAGCCCATCACTGCGGGTTACAAAGCCCATCACTGCGGGTTACAAAGCCCGACACTGCGGGTTACAAAGCCCGACACTGCGGGTTACAAAGCCCATCACTGCGGGTTACAAAGCCCACCACTGCGGGTTACAAAGCCCATCACTGCGGGTTACAAAGCCCATCACTGCGGGTTACAAAGCCCATCACTGCGGGTTACAAAGCCCGACACTGCGGGTTACAAAGCCCGACACTGATGGTTACAAAGCTCATCACTGCGGGTTACAAAGCCCGACACTGCGGGTTACAAAGCTCGTCACTGCGGGTTACAAAGCTCGTCACTGCGGGTTACAAAGCCCGTCACTGCGGGTTACAAAGCCCGTCACTGCGGGTTACAAAGCCCGATACTGCGGGTTACAAAGCCCGACACTGCGGGTTACAAAGCACGACACTGCGGGTTACAAAGCTCGTCACTGCGGGTTACAAAGCTCGTCACTGCGGGTTACAAACCCTGACACTGCGGGTTACAAAGCCCGTCACTGCGAGTTACAATGCTCGTCACTGCGGGTTACAAAGCCTGACACTCTGGTTACAAAGCCCGACACTGCGGGTTACAAAGCTCGTCACTTCTGGTTACAAAGCCTGACAATGCGGGTTGCAAAGCCCGTCACTGCGGGTTACAAAGCCCGTCACTGCGGGTTACAAAGCCTGACACTGCGGGTTACAAAGCCCGACACTGTGGGTTACAAAGCTCGTCACTGCGGGTTACAAAGCCAGGCACTGCGGGTTACAAAGCCCGACACTGTGGGTTACAAAGCTCGACACTGCGGGTTACAAAGCATGACACTGCGGGTTGCAAAGCCCGTCACTGCAGGTTACAAAGCCCGTCACTGCGAGTTACAAAGCCTGATACTGCGGGTTACAAAGCCCGTCACTGCGGGTTACAAAGCTCGTCACCGCGGGTTACAAAGCCCGTCACTGCGGGTTACAAAGCCCGACACTGCGGGTTACAAAGCTCGTCACCGCGGGTTACAAAGCCCCTCACTGCGGGTTACAAAGCCCGTCACTGCGGGTTACAAAGCCCATCACTGCGGGTTACAAACCCCGACACTGCGGGTTACAAAGCTAGTCATTGCGGGTTACAAAGCCCGTCACTGCGGGTTACAAAGCTCGTCACTGCGGGTTACAAAGCTCGTCACTGCGGGTTACAAAGCTCGTCACTGCGGGTTACAAAGCCCATCACTGCGGGTTACAAAGCTCGTCACTGCGGGTTACAAAGCCCGACACTGCGGGTTACAAAGCTCGTCACTGCCGGTTACAAAACCCATCACTGCGGCTTACAAAGCCCGACACTGCGGGTTACAAAGCCCGACACTGCGGGTTACAAAGCCCGACACTGCGAGTTACAAAGCTCGCCACTGCGGGTTACAAAGCCTGATACTGCGGGTTACAAAGCACGTCACTGCGGGTTACAAAGCCTGTCACTGCGGGTTACAAAGCCTGACACTGCGAGTTACAAAGCCCGACACTGCGGGTTACAAAGCCCGACACTGCGAGTTACAACGCTCGTCACTGCTGGTTACATAACACGTCACTGCGGGTTACAAAGCCCATCACTGCGGGTTACAAAGCCCGTCACTGCGGGTTACAAAGCCTGTCACTGCGGGTTACAAAGCCCGTCACCGCGGGTTACAAAGCTCGTCACCGCAGGTTACAAAGCCCGTCACTGCGGGTTACAAAGCCCGTCACTGCGGGTTACAAAGCACGTCACTGCGGGTTACAAAGCCCGACACTGCGGGTTACAAAGCTCGTCACTGCGGGTTACAAAGCCCGTCACTGCGGGTTACAAAGCCCGACACTGCGGGTTACAAAGCCCCTCACTGCGGGTTACAAAGCTCGTCACTGCGGGTTACAAAGCTCGTCCCTGCGGGTTACAAAGCCCCTCACTGCGGGTTACAAAGCTCGTCACTGCGGGTTACAAAGCCCGTCACTGCGGGTTACAAAGCTCGTCACTGCGGGTTACAAAGCCCGACACTGCGGGTTACAAAGCCCGTCACTGCGGATTACAAAGCCCCTCACTGCGGGTTACAAAGCTCGTCACTGCGGGTTACAAAGCCCGACACTGCGGGTTACAAAGCCCGACACTGCGGGTTACAAAGCGCGACACTGCGGGTTACAAAGCTCGCCACTGCGGGTTACAAAGCCTGACACTGCGGGTTAAAATGCCCGTCACTGCGAGTTACAACGCCTGACACTGCGGGTTACAATGCTCGTCACTGCGGGTTACAAAGCCCTTCACTGCGGGTTACAAAGCCCATCACTGCGGGTTACAAATCCCGAAACTGCGAATTACAAAGCCCGACACTGCAGGTTACAAAGCTCGTCACTGCGGGTTACAAAGCTCGTCATTGCGGGTTACAAAGCCCATCATTGCAGGTTACAAAACCCATCACTGCGGGTTACAAACCCGACACTGCGGTATACAAAGCTCGTCACTGCGGGTTACAAAGCCCGTCACTGCGGGTTACAAAGCCCATCACTGCGGGTTACAAAGCCCGACACTGCGGGTTACAAAGCCCGACACTGCGGGTTACAAAGACCATCACTGCGGGTTACAAAGCCCATCACTGCGGGTTACAAAGCCCATCACTGCGGGTTACAAAGCCCATCACTGCGGGTTACAAAGTCCGACACTGCGGGTTACAAAGCCCGACACTGATGGTTACAAAGCTCATCACTGCGGGTTACAAAGCCCGACACTGCGGGTTACAAAGCTCGTCAATGCGGGTTACAAAGCTCGTCACTGCGGGTTACAAAGCCCGTCACTGCGGGTTACAAAGCCCGTCACTGCGGGTTACAAAGCCCGATACTGCGGGTTACAAAGCCCGACACTGCGGGTTACAAAGCACGACACTGCGGGTTACAAAGCTCGTCACTGCGGGTTACAAAGCTCGTCAGTGCGGGTTACAAACCCTGACACTGCGGGTTACAAAGCCCGTCACTGCGAGTTACAATGCTCGTCACTGCGGGTTACAAAGCCTGACACTGCTGGTTACAAAGCCTGACACTGCGGGTTGCAAAGCCCGTCACTGCGGGTTACAAAGCCCGTCACTGCGGGTTACAAAGCCTGACACTGCGGGTTACAAAGCCCGTCACTGCGGGTTACAAAGCTCGTCACCGCGGGTTACAAAGCCCGACACTGCGGGTTACAAAGCCCGACACTGCGGGTTACAAAACCCATCACTGCGGCTTACAAAGCCCGACACTGCGGGTTACAAAGCCCGACACTGCGGGTTACAAAGCCCGACACTGCGAGTTACAAAGCTCGCCACTGCGGGTTACAAAGCCTGATACTGCGGGTTACAAAGCACGTCACTGCGGGTTACAAAGCCTGTCACTGCGGGTTACAAAGCCTGACACTGCGAGTTACAAAGCCCGACACTGCGGGTTACAAAGCCCGACACTGCGAGTTACAACGCTCGTCACTGCTGGTTACATAACACGTCACTGCGGGTTACAAAGCCCATCACTGCGGGTTACAAAGCCCGTCACTGCGGGTTACAAAGCCTGTCACTGCGGGTTACAAAGCCCGTCACTGCGGGTTACAAAGCTCGTCACCGCAGGTTACAAAGCCCGTCACTGCGGGTTACAAAGCCCGTCACTGCGGGTTACAAAGCACGTCACTGCGGGTTACAAAGCCCGACACTGCGGGTTACAAAGCTCGTCACTGCGGGTTACAAAGCCCGTCACTGCGGGTTACAAAGCCCATCACTGCGGGTTACAAAGCCCGACACTGCGGGTTACAAAGCCCGACACTGCAGGTTACTAAGCTCGTCACTGCGGGTTACAAAGCTCGTCATTGCGGGTTACAAAGCTCGTCATTGCGGGTTACAAAGCCCATCACTGCAGGTTACAAAACCCATCACTGCGGGTTACAAAGCCCGACACTGCGGTATACAAAGCTCGTCACTGCGGGTTACAAAGCCCATCACTGCGGGTTACAAAACCCATCACTGCGGGTTACAAAGCCCGACACTGCGGGTTACAAAGCCCGACACTGCGGGTTACAAAGCCCGACACTGATGGTTACAAAGCTCATCACTGCGGGTTACAAAGCCCGACACTGCGGGTTACAAAGCTCGTCACTGCGGGTTACAAAGCTCGTCACTGCGGGTTACAAAGCCCGTTTCTGCGGGTTACAAAGCTCGTCACTGCGGGTTACAAAGCCCGATACTGCGGGTTACAAAGCCCGACACTGCGGGTTACAAAGCACGACACTGCGGGTTACAAAGCTCGTCACTGCGAGTTACAAAGCTCGTCACTGCGGGTTACAAAGCCTGACACTGCGGGTTACAAAGCCCGACACTGCGGGTTACAAAGCTCGTCACTGCGGGTTACAAAGCCTGACACTGCGGGTTACAAAGCCTGACACTGCGGGTTACAAAGCCCGACACTGCGGGTTACAAAGCTCGTCACTGCGGGTTACAAAGCCTGACACTGCGGGTTACAAAGCCCGTCACTGCGGGTTACAAAGCTCGTCACTGCGGGTTACAAAGCTCGTCACTGCGGGTTACAAAGCTCGACACTGCGGGTTACAAAGCCCGTCACTGCGAGTTACAAAGCCCGTCACTGCGGGTTACAAAGCCCGTCACTGCGGGTTGCAAAGCCCGTCACTGCGGGTTACAAAGCCCGTCACTGCGGGTTACAAAGCTCGTCACCGCGGGTTACAAAGCCCGACACTGCGGGTTACAAAGCTCGTCACTGCGGGTTACAAAGCCCATCACTGCAGGTTACAAAACCCATCACTGCGGGTTACAAAGCCCGACATGGCGGGTTACAAAGCCCGACACTGCGGGTTACAAAGCCCGACACTGATGGTTACAAAGCTCATCACTGCGGGTTACAAAGCCCGACACTGTGGGTTACAAAGCCCGACACTGATGGTTACAAAGCTCGTCACTGCGGGTTACAAAGCCCGACATTGCGGGTTACAAAGCCCGACACTGCGGGTTACAAAGCACGACACTGCGGGTTACAAAGCTCGTCACTGCGGGTTACAAAGCTCGTCACTGCGGGTTACAAAGCCCGTCACTGCGAGTTACAAAGCACGTCACTGCGGGTTACAAAGCCCGACACTGCGAGTTACAAAGCTCGTCACTGCGAGTTACAAAGCTCGTCACTGCGGGTTACAAAGCCCGTCACTGCGAGTTACAAAGCTCGTCACTGCGGGTTACAAAGCCTGACACTGCGGGTTACAAAGCCCGTCACTGCGAGTTACAAAGCTCGTCACTGCGAGTTACAAAGCTCGTCACTGCGGGTTACAAAGCCCGTCACTGCGAGTTACAAAGCTCGTCACTGCGGGTTACAAAGCCTGACACTGCGGGTTGCAAAGCCCGTCACTGCGGGTTACAAAGCCCGTCACTGCGGGTTACAAAGCTCGTCACCGCGGGTTACAAAGCCCGACACTGCGGGTTACAAAGCTCGTCACTGCGGGTTACAAAGCCCATCACTGCAGGTTACAAAACCCATCACTGCGGGTTACAAAGCCCGACACTGCGGGTTACAAAGCCCGACACTGCGGGTTACAAAGCCTGACACTGCGGGTTACAAAGCCTGACACTGCGGGTTACAAAGCCTGACATAGCGGGTTGCAAAGCCCATCACTGCGAGTTACAAAGCTCGTCACTGCGGGTTACAAAGCCTGACACTGCGGGTTACAAAGCCTGACACTGCGGGTTACAAAGCTCGTCACTGCGGGTTACAAAGCCTGACATAGCGGGTTGCAAAGCCCGTCATTGCGGGTTAGAAAGCCCGTCACTGCGGGTTACAAAGCCTGACACTGCGGGTTACAAAGCCTGTCACTGCGGGTTACAAAGCTCGTCACCGCGGGTTACAAAGCCCGTCACTGCGGGTTATAAAGCATGACACTGTGGGTTACAAAGCCCGTCACTGCGGGTTACAAAGCCTATCACTGCAGGTTACAAAACCCATCACTGCGGTATACAAAGCTCGACACTGCGGGTTACAAAGCCCGACACTGCGGGTTACAAAGCCCGACACTGATGGTTACAAAGCTCATCACTGCGGGTTACAAAGCCCGACACTGCGGGTTACAAAGCTCGTCACTGCGGGTTACAAAGCTCGTCACTGCGGGTTACAAAGCCCGTCACTGCGAGTTACAAAGCTCGTCACTGCGGGTTACAAAGCCCGTCACTGCGGGTTACAAAGCCCGTCACTGCGAGTTACAAAGCCTGACACTGCGGGTTGCAAAGCCCGTCACTGCGGGTTACAAAGCCCGTCACTGCGAGTTACAAAGCCTGACACTGCGGGTTACAAAGCCCGTCACTGCGGGTTACAAAGCCCGTCACTGCGGGTTACAAAGCTCGTCACCGCGGGTTACAAAGCCCGTCACTGCGGGTTACAAAGCCCGTCACTGCGGGTTACAAAGCCCGTCACTGCGGGTTACAAAGCTCGTCACCGCGGGTTACAAAGCCCGTCACTGCGGGTTACAAAGCCCCTCACTGCGGGTTACAAAGCCCGTCACTGCGGGTTACAAAGCTCGTCACTGCGGGTTACGAAGCCCGTCACTGCGGGTTACAAAGCCCATCACTGCGGGTTACAAAGCCCGACACTGCGGGTTACAAAACCCGACACTGCAGGTTACAAAGCTCGTCACTGCGAGTTACAAAGCTCGTCATTGAGGGTTACAAAGCTCGTCATTGCGGGTTACAAAGCCAATCACTGCAGGTAACAAAACCCATCACTGCGGGTTACAAAGCCCGACACTGCGGTATACAAAGGTCGTCACTGCGGGTTACAAAGCCCTTCACTGCGGGTTACAAAACCCATCACTGCGGGTTACAAAGCCCGACACTGCGGGATACAAAGCCCGACACTGCGGGTTACAAAGCCCGACACTGATGGTTACAAAGCTCATCACTGCGTGTTACAAAGCCCGACACTGCGGGTTACAAAGCTCGTCACTGCGGGTTACAAAGCTCGTCACTGCGGGTTACAAAGCCCCTCACTGCGGGTTACAAAGCCCGTCACTGCGGGTTACAAAGCTCGTCACTGCGGGTTACAAAGCCCGATACTGCGGGTTACAAAGCCCGACACTGCGGGTTACAAAGCACGACACTGCGGGTTACAAATCTCGTCACTGCGGGTTACAAAGCTCGTCACTGCGGGTTACAAAGCCCGTCACTGCGAGTTACAAAGCTCGTCACTGCGGGTTACAAAGCCTGACACTGCGGGTTACAAAGCCCGACACTGCGGGTTACAAAGCTCGTCACTGCGGGTTACAAAGCCTGACACTGCGGGTTGCAAAGCCCGTCACTGCGGGTTACAAAGCCCGTCACTGCGGGTTACAAAGCCCGTCACTGCGGGTTACAAAGCCCATCACTGCGGGTTACAAAGCCCGACACTGCGGGTTACAAAGCCCGACACTGCGGGTTACAAAGCTCGTCACTGCGGGTTACAAAGCCCATCACTGCAGGTTACAAAACCCATCACTGCGGGTTACAAAGCCCGACACTGCGGGTTACAAAGCCCGACACTGCGGGTTACAAAGCCCGTCACTGCGAGTTACAAAGCTCTTCACTGCGGGTTACAAAGCCTGACACTGCGGGTTACAAAGCCTGACACTGCGGGTTACAAAGGTCGTCACTGCGGGTTACAAAGCCTGACATAGCGGGTTGCAAAGCCCGTCATTGCGGGTTAGAAAGCCCGTCACTGCGGGTTACAAAGCCTGAAACTGCGGGTTACAAAGCCTGTCACTGCGGGTTACAAAGCTCGTCACCGCGGGTTACAAAGCCCGTCACTGCGGGTTACAAAGCCCGTCACTGCGGGTTACAAAGCTCGACACTGCGGGTTACAAAGCTCGTCACCGCGGGTTACAAAGCCCGTCACTGCGGGTTACAAAGCATGACACTGCGGGTTACAAAGCCCGTCACTGCGGGTTACAAAGCCTATCACTGCAGGTTACAAAACCCATCACTGCGGGTTACAAAGCCCGACACTGCGGTATACAAAGCTCGACACTGCGGGTTACAAAGCCCGACACTGCGGGTTACAAAGCCCGACACTGATGGTTACAAAGCTCATCACTGCGGGTTACAAAGCCCGACACTGCGGGTTACGAAGCTCGTCACTGCGGGTTACAAAGCTCGTCACTGCGGGTTACAAAGCCCGTCACTGCGGGTTACAAAGCTCGTCACTGCGGGTTACAAAGCCCGATACTGCGGGTTACAAAGCCCGACACTGCGGGTTACAAAGCTCGTCACTGCGGGTTACAAAGCTCGTCACTGCGGGTTACAAAGCTCGTCACTGCGGGTTACAAAGCCCGTCACTGCGAGTTACAAAGCTCGTCACTGCGGGTTACAAAGCCTGACACTGCGGGTTACAAAGCCCGACACTGCGGGTTACAAAGCTCGTCACTGCGGGTTACAAAGCCCGTCACTGCGGGTTACAAAGCCCGACACTGCGGGTTACAAAGCTCGTCACCGCGGGTTACAAAGCCCGTCACTGCGGGTTATAAAGCATGACACTGCGGGTTACAAAGCCCGTCACTGCGGGTTACAAAGCCTATCACTGCAGGTTACAAAACCCATCACTGCGGGTTACAAAGCCCGTCACTGCGGGTTATAAAGCTCGACACTGCGGGTTACAAAGCCCGACACTGCGGGTTACAAAGCCCGACACTGCGGGCTACAAAGCTCGTCACTGCGGTATACAAAGCCTGAAACTGCGGGTTACAAAGCCCGACACTGCGGGTTACAAAGCTCGTCACTGCGGGTTACAAAGCTCGTCACTGCGGGTTACAAAGCTCGTCACTGCGGGTTACAAAGCCCGTCACTGCGGGTTACAAAGCTCGTCACTGCGGGTTACAAAGCCTGACACTGCGGGTTGCAAAGCCCGTCACTGCGGGTTACAAAGCCCGTCACTGCGGGTTACAAAGCTCGTCACTGCGGGTTACAAAGCTCGTCACTGCGGGTTGCAAAGCCCGTCACTGCGGGTTACAAAGCCCGTCACTGCGGGTTACAAAGCTCGTCACTGCGGGTTACAAAGCCCGTCACTGCGGGTTACAAAGCTCGTCACTGCGGGTTACAAAGCCTGACACTGCGGGTTGCAAAGCCCGTCACTGCGGGTTACAAAGCCTGACACTGCGAGTTACAAAGCCTGACACTGCGGGTTGCAAAGCCCGTCACTGCGAGTTACAAAGCCTGACACTGCGGGTTACAAAGCCCGTCACTGCGGGTTACAAAGCCCGTCACTGCGGGTTACAAAGCCCGACACTGCGGGTTACAAAGCCCGTCACTGCGGGTTACAAAGCTCGTCACCGCGGGTTACAAAGCCCGTCACTGCGGGTTACAAAGCCCGTCACTGCGGGTTACAAAGCCCGTCACTGCGGGTTACAAAGCCCGACACTGCGGGTTACAAAGCTCGTCACTGCGGGTTACAAAGCCCGTCACTGCGGGTTACAAAGCCCATCACTGCGGGTTACAAAGCCCGACACTGCGGGTTACAAAGCCCGACACTGCAGGTTACAAAGCTCGTCACTGCGGGTTACAAAGCTCGTCATTGCGGGTTACAAAGCTCGTCATTGCGGGTTACAAAGCCCTTCACTGCGGGTTACAAAACCCATCACTGCGGGTTACAAAGCCCGACACTGCGGGATACAAAGCCCGACACTGCGGGTTACAAAGCCCGACACTGATGGTTACAAAGCTCATCACTGCGTGTTACAAAGCCCGACACTGCGGGTTACAAAGCTCGTCACTGCGGGTTACAAAGCTCGTCACTGCGGGTTACAAAGCCCCTCACTGCGGGTTACAAAGCCCGTCACTGCGGGTTACAAAGCTCGTCACTGCGGGTTACAAAGCCCGATACTGCGGGTTACAAAGCCCGACACTGCGGGTTACAAAGCACGACACTGCGGGTTACAAATCTCGTCACTGCGGGTTACAAAGCTCGTCACTGCGGGTTACAAAGCCCGTCACTGCGAGTTACAAAGCTCGTCACTGCGGGTTACAAAGCCTGACACTGCGGGTTACAAAGCCCGACACTGCGGGTTACAAAGCTCGTCACTGCGGGTTACAAAGCCTGACACTGCGGGTTGCAAAGCCCGTCACTGCGGGTTACAAAGCCCGTCACTGCGGGTTACAAAGCTCGTCACCACGGGTTACAAAGCCCGACACTGCGGGTTACAAAGCCCGACACTGCGGGTTACAAAGCTCGTCACTGCGGGTTACAAAGCCCATCACTGCAGGTTACAAAACCCATCACTGCGGGTTACAAAGCCCGACACTGCGGGTTACAAAGCCCGACACTGCGGGTTACAAAGCCCGTCACTGCGAGTTACAAAGCTCGTCACTGCGGGTTACAAAGCCTGACACTGCGGGTTACAAAGCCCATCACTGCGAGTTACAAAGCTCGTCACTGCGGGTTACAAAGCCTGACACTGCGGGTTACAAAGCTCGTCACTGCGGGTTACAAAGCCTGACATAGCGGGTTGCAAAGCCCGTCATTGCGGGTTAGAAAGCCCGTCACTGCGGGTTACAAAGCCTGAAACTGCGGGTTACAAAGCCTGTCACTGCGGGTTACAAAGCTCGTCACCGCGGGTTACAAAGCCCGTCACTGCGGGTTACAAAGCCCGTCACTGCGGGTTACAAAGCTCGACACTGCGGGTTACAAAGCTCGTCACCGCGGGTTACAAAGCCCGTCACTGCGGGTTACAAAGCATGACACTGCGGGTTACAAAGCCCGTCACTGCGGGTTACAAAGCCTATCACTGCAGGTTACAAAACCCATCACTGCGGGTTACAAAGCCCGACACTGCGGTATACAAAGCTCGACACTGCGGGTTACAAAGCCCGACACTGCGGGTTACAAAGCCCGACACTGATGGTTACAAAGCTCATCACTGCGGGTTACAAAGCCCGACACTGCGGGTTACGAAGCTCGTCACTGCGGGTTACAAAGCTCGTCACTGCGGGTTACAAAGCCCGTCACTGCGGGTTACAAAGCTCGTCACTGCGGGTTACAAAGCCCGATACTGCGGGTTACAAAGCCCGACACTGCGGGTTACAAAGCTCGTCACTGCGGGTTACAAAGCTCGTCACTGCGGGTTACAAAGCTCGTCACTGCGGGTTACAAAGCCCGTCACTGCGAGTTACAAAGCTCGTCACTGCGGGTTACAAAGCCTGACACTGCGGGTTACAAAGCCCGACACTGCGGGTTACAAAGCTCGTCACTGCGGGTTACAAAGCCCGACACTGCGGGTTACAAAGCTCGTCACTGCGGGTTACAAAGCTCGTCACTGCGAGTTACAAAGCTCGTCACTGCGGGTTACAAAGCCTGACACTGCGGGTTACAAAGCCCGACACTGCGGGTTACAAAGCCCGTCACTGCGGGTTACAAAGTCTGACACTGCGGGTTACAAAGCTCGTCACTGCGGGTTACAAAGCCCGTCACTGCGGGTTACAAAGCCTGACACTGCGGGTTTCAAAGCCCGTCACTGCGGGTTACAAAGCCTGACACTGCGGGTTACAAAGCCCGTCACTGCGGGTTACAAAGCTCGTCACCGCGGGTTAAAAAGCCCGACACTGCGGGTTACAAAGCCCGACACTGCGGGTTACAAAGCTCGTCACTGCGAGTTACAAAGCCCATCACTGCAGGTTACAAAACCCATCACTGCGGGTTACAAAGCCCGACACTGCGGGTTACAAAGCCCGACACTGCGGGTTACAAAGCTCGTCACTGCGGGTTACAAAGCCTGACACTGCGGGTTACAAAGCCCGTCACTGCGGGTTACAAAGCCTGACACTGCGGGTTACAAAGCCCGTCACTGCGGGTTACAAAGCCTGACACTGCGGGTTACAAAGCCCGTCACTGCGAGTTACAAAGCTCGTCACTGCGGGTTACAAAGCCTGACACTGCGGGTTACAAAGCCTGACACTGCGGGTTACAAAGCCCGTCACTGCGGGTTACAAAGCTCGTCACCGCGGGTTAAAAAGCCCGACACTGCGGGTTACAAAGCCCGACACTGCGGGTTACAAAGCTCGTCACTGCGAGTTACAAAGCCCATCACTGCAGGTTACAAAACCCATCACTGCGGGTTACAAAGCCCGACACTGCGGGTTACAAAGCCCGACACTGCGGGTTACAAAGCTCGTCACTGCGGGTTACAAAGCCTGACACTGCGGGTTACAAAGCCCGTCACTGCGGGTTACAAAGCCTGACACTGCGGGTTACAAAGCCCGTCACTGCGGGTTACAAAGCCTGACACTGCGGGTTACAAAGCCCGTCACTGCGAGTAACAAAGCTCGTCACTGCGGGTTACAAAGCCTGACACTGCGGGTTACAAAGCCCGACACTGCGGGTTACAAAGCTCGTCACCGCGGGTTACAAAGCCCGTCACTGCGGGTTACAAAGCATGACACTGCGGGTTACAAAGCCCGTCACTGCGGGTTACAAAGCCTATCACTGCAGGTTACAAAACCCATCACTGCGGGTTACAAAGCCCGACACTGCGGTATACAAAGCTCGACACTGCGGGTTACAAAGCCCGACACTGCGGGTTACAAAGCCCGACACTGATGGTTACAAAGCTCATCACTGCGGGTTACAAAGCCCGACACTGCGGGTTACGAAGCTCGTCACTGCGGGTTACAAAGCTCGTCACTGCGGGTTACAAAGCCCGTCACTGCGGGTTACAAAGCTCGTCACTGCGGGTTACAAAGCCCGATACTGCGGGTTACAAAGCCCGACACTGCGGGTTACAAAGCTCGTCACTGCGGGTTACAAAGCTCGTCACTGCGGGTTACAAAGCTCGTCACTGCGGGTTACAAAGCCCGTCACTGCGAGTTACAAAGCTCGTCACTGCGGGTTACAAAGCCTGACACTGCGGGTTACAAAGCCCGACACTGCGGGTTACAAAGCTCGTCACTGCGGGTTACAAAGCCCGACACTGCGGGTTACAAAGCCCGACACTGCGGGTTACAAAGCTCGTCACTGCGGGTTACAAAGCTCGTCACTGCGAGTTACAAAGCTCGTCACTGCGGGTTACAAAGCCTGACACTGCGGGTTACAAAGCCCGACACTGCGGGTTACAAAGCCCGTCACTGCGGGTTACAAAGTCTGACACTGCGGGTTGCAAAGCCCGTCACTGCGGGTTACAAAGCCTGACACTGCGGGTTACAAAGCCCGTCACTGCGAGTTACAAAGCCTGACACTGCGGGTTACAAAGCCCGTCACTGCGGGTTACAAAGCCTGACACTGCGGGTTACAAAGCCCGTCACTGCGAGTTACAAAGCCTGACACTGCGGGTTACAAAGCCCGTCACTGCGGGTTACAAAGCCTGACACTGCGGGTTACAAAGCCCGTCACTGCGGGTTACAAAGCTCGTCACCGCGGGTTAAAAAGCCCGACACTGCGGGTTACAAAGCCCGACACTGCGGGTTACAAAGCTCGTCACTGCGAGTTACAAAGCCCATCACTGCAGGTTACAAAACCCATCACTGCGGGTTACAAAGCCCGACACTGCGGGTTACAAAGCCCGACACTGCGGGTTACAAAGCTCGTCACTGCGGGTTACAAAGCCTGACACTGCGGGTTACAAAGCCCGTCACTGCGGGTTACAAAGCCTGACACTGCGGGTTACAAAGCCCGTCACTGCGGGTTACAAAGCCTGACACTGCGGGTTACAAAGCCCGTCACTGCGAGTTACAAAGCTCGTCACTGCGGGTTACAAAGCCTGACACTGCGGGTTACAAAGCCTGACACTGCGGGTTACAAAGCTCGTCACTGCGGGTTACAAAGCCTGACATAGCGGGTTACAAAGCCTGACACTGCGGGTTACAAAGCCCGTCACTGCGGGTTACAAAGCCCGACACTGCGGGTTACAAAGCCCGTCACTGCGGGTTACAAAGCTCGTCACTGCGTGTTACAAAGCCTGACATAGCGCGTTGCAAAGCCCGTCACTGCGCGTTACAAAGCCCGTCACTGCGGGTTACAAAGCTCGTCACCGCGGGTTACAAAGCCCGACACTGCGGGTTACAAAGCTCGTCACTGCGGGTTACAAAGCCCATCACTGCAGGTTACAAAACCCATCACTGCGGGTTACAAAGCCCGACACTGCGGGTTACAAAGCCCGACACTGCGGGTTACAAAGCCCGACACTGATGGTTACAAAGCTCATCACTGCGGGTTACAAAGCCCGACACTGCGGGTTACAAAGCCCGACACTGATGGTTACAAAGCTCATCACTGCGGGTTACAAAGCCCGACACTGCGGGTTACAAAGCTCGTCACTGCGGGTTACAAAGCTCGTCACTGCGGGTTACAAAGCCCGTCACTGCGGGTTACAAAGCTCGTCACTGCGGGTTACAAAGCCCGATACTGCGGGTTACAAAGCCCGACACTGCGGGTTACAAAGCACGACACTGCGGGTTACAAAGCTCGTCACTGCGGGTTACAAAGCTCGTCACTGCGGGTTACAAAGCCCGTCACTGCGAGTTACAAAGCACGTCACTGCGGGTTACAAAGCCCGACACTGCGGGTTACAAAGCTCGTCACTGCGGGTTACAAAGCCTGACACTGCGGGTTGCAAAGCCCGACACTGCGGGTTACAAAGCACGTCACTGCGGGTTACAAAGCCCGACACTGCGGGTTACAAAGCTCGTCACTGCGGGTTACAAAGCCCGTCACTGCGGGTTACAAAGCTCGTCACCGCGGGTTACAAAGCCCGACACTGCGGGTTACAAAGCTCGTCACTGCGGGTTACAAAGCCCATCACTGCAGGTTACAAAACCCATCACTGCGGGTTACAAAGCCCGACACTGCGGGTTACAAAGCCCGACACTGCGGGTTACAAAGCCTGACACTGCGGGTTACAAAGCCTGACACTGCGGGTTACAAAGCTCGTCACTGCGGGTTACAAAGCCTGACATAGCGGGTTGCAAAGCCCATCACTGCGAGTTACAAAGCTCGTCACTGCGGGTTACAAAGCCTGACACTGCGGGTTACAAAGCATGACACTGCGGGTTACAAAGCCCGTCACTGCGGGTTACAAAGCCTATCACTGCAGGTTACAAAACCCATCACTGCGGGTTACAAAGCTCGTCACTGCGGGTTACAAAGCTCGTCACTGCGGGTTACAAAGCCCGTCACTGCGAGTTACAAAGCTCGTCACTGCGGGTTACAAAGCCTGACACTGCGGGTTACAAAGCCCGACACTGCGGGTTACAAAGCTCGTCACTGCGGGTTACAAAGCTCGTCACTGCGGGTTACAAAGCCCGTCACTGCGAGTTACAAAGCTCGTCACTGCGGGTTACAAAGCCTGACACTGCGGGTTACAAAGCCCGACACTGCGGGTTACAAAGCTCGTCACTGCGGGTTACAAAGCCTGACACTGCGGGTTGCAAAGCCCGTCACTGCGGGTTACAAAGCCCGTCACTGCGAGTTACAAAGCCTGACACTGCGGGTTACAAAGCCCGTCACTGCGGGTTACAAAGCCCGTCACTGCGGGTTACAAAGCCTGACACTGCGGGTTACAAAGCCCGTCACTGCGGGTTACAAAGCTCGTCACCGCGGGTTACAAAGCCCGTCACTGCGGGTTACAAAGCTCGTCACTGCGGGTTACAAAGCCCATCACTGCGGGTTACAAAGCCCGTCACTGCGGGTTACAAAGCCCGTCACTGCCGGTTACAAATCCCGACACTGCGGGTTACAAAGCCCGACACTGCGGGTTACAAAGCACGACACTGCGGGTTACAAAGCTCGTCACTGCGGGTTACAAAGCTCGTCACTGCGGGTTACAAAGCCCGTCACTGCGAGTTACAAAGCACGTCACTGCGGGTTACAAAGCCCGACACTGCGGGTTACAAAGCTCGTCACTGCGGGTTACAAAGCCTGACACTGCGGGTTGCAAAGCCCGACACTGCGGGTTACAAAGCACGTCACTGCGGGTTACAAAGCCCGACACTGCGGGTTACAAAGCTCGTCACTGCGGGTTACAAAGCCCGTCACTGCGGGTTACAAAGCTCGTCACCGCGGGTTACAAAGCTCGTCACCGCGGGTTACAAAGCCCGACACTGCGGGTTACAAAGCTCGTCACTGCGGGTTACAAAGCCCATCACTGCAGGTTACAAAACCCATCACTGCGGGTTACAAAGCCCGACACTGCGGGTTACAAAGCCCGACACTGCGGGTTACAAAGCCTGACACTGCGGGTTACAAAGCCTGACACTGCGGGTTACAAAGCTCGTCACTGCGGGTTACAAAGCCTGACATAGCGGGTTGCAAAGCCCATCACTGCGAGTTACAAAGCTCGTCACTGCGGGTTACAAAGCCTGACACTGCGGGTTACAAAGCATGACACTGCGGGTTACAAAGCCCGTCACTGCGGGTTACAAAGCCTATCACTGCAGGTTACAAAACCCATCACTGCGGGTTACAAAGCTCGTCACTGCGGGTTACAAAGCTCGTCACTGCGGGTTACAAAGCCCGTCACTGCGAGTTACAAAGCTCGTCACTGCGGGTTACAAAGCCTGACACTGCGGGTTACAAAGCCCGACACTGCGGGTTACAAAGCTCGTCACTGCGGGTTACAAAGCTCGTCACTGCGGGTTACAAAGCCCGTCACTGCGAGTTACAAAGCTCGTCACTGCGGGTTACAAAGCCTGACACTGCGGGTTACAAAGCCCGACACTGCGGGTTACAAAGCTCGTCACTGCGGGTTACAAAGCCTGACACTGCGGGTTGCAAAGCCCGTCACTGCGGGTTACAAAGCCCGTCACTGCGAGTTACAAAGCCTGACACTGCGGGTTACAAAGCCCGTCACTGCGGGTTACAAAGCCCGTCACTGCGGGTTACAAAGCCTGACACTGCGGGTTACAAAGCCCGTCACTGCGGGTTACAAAGCTCGTCACCGCGGGTTACAAAGCCCGTCACTGCGGGTTACAAAGCTCGTCACTGCGGGTTACAAAGCCCATCACTGCGGGTTACAAAGCCCGTCACTGCGGGTTACAAAGCCCGTCACTGCGGGTTACAAATCCCGACACTGCGGGTTACAAAGCTCGTCACTGCGGGTTACAAAGCCCGTCACTGCGGGTTACAAAGCCCATCACTGCGGGTTACAAAGCCCGACACTGCGGGTTACAAAGCCCGACACTGCAGGTTACAAAGCTCGTCACTGCGGGTTACAAAGCTCGTCATTGCGGGTTACAAAGCTCGTCATTGCGGGTTACAAAGCCAATCACTGCAGGTAACAAAACCCATCACTGCGGGTTACAAAGCCCGACACTGCGGTATACAAAGGTCGTCACTGCGGGTTACAAAGCCCTTCACTGCGGGTTACAAAACCCATCACTGCGGGTTACAAAGCCCGACACTGCGGGTTACAAAGCCCGACACTGCGGGTTACAAAGCCCGACACTGATGGTTACAAAGCTCATCACTGCGTGTTACAAAGCCCGACACTGCGGGTTACAAAGCTCGTCACTGCGGGTTACAAAGCCCCTCACTGCGGGTTAGAAAGCCCGTCACTGCGGGTTACAAAGCTCGTCACTGCGGGTTACAAAGCCCGATACTGCGGGTTACAAAGCCCGACACTGCGGGTTACAAAGCACGACACTGCGGGTTACAAATCTCGTCACTGCGGGTTACAAAGCTCGTCACTGCGGGTTACAAAGCCCGTCACTGCGAGTTACAAAGCTCGTCACTGCGGGTTACAAAGCCTGACACTGCGGGTTACAAAGCCCGACAATGCGGGTTACAAAGCTCGTCACTGCGGGTTACAAAGCCTGACACTGCGGGTTACAAAGCCCGTCACTGCGGGTTGCAAAGCCCGTCACTGCGGGTTACAAAGCCCGTCACTGCGGGTTACAAAGCTCGTCACCACGGGTTACAAAGCCCGACACTGCGGGTTACAAAGCCCGACACTGCGGGTTACAAAGCTCGTCACTGCGGGTTACAAAGCCCATCACTGCAGGTTACAAAACCCATCACTGCGGGTTACAAAGCCCGACACTGCGGGTTACAAAGCCCGACACTGCGGGTTACAAAGCCTGACACTGCGGGTTACAAAGCCTGACACTGCGGGTTACAAAGCTCGTCACTGCGGGTTACAAAGCCTGACATAGCGGGTTGCAAAGCCCATCACTGCGAGTTACAAAGCTCGTCACTGCGGGTTACAAAGCCTGACACTGCGGGTTACAAAGCCTGACACTGCGGGTTACAAAGCTCGTCACTGCGGGTTACAAAGCCTGACATAGCGGGTTGCAAAGCCCGTCATTGCGGGTTAGAAAGCCCGTCACTGCGGGTTACAAAGCCTGACACTGCGGGTTACAAAGCCTGTCACTGCGGGTTACAAAGCTCGTCACCGCGGGTTACAAAGCCCGTCACTGCGGGTTACAAAGCCCGTCACTGCGGGTTACAAAGCCCGACACTGCGGGTTACAAAGCTCGTCACCGCGGGTTACAAAGCCCGTCACTGCGGGTTATAAAGCATGACACTGCGGGTTACAAAGCCCGTCACTGCGGGTTACAAAGCCTATCACTGCAGGTTACAAAACCCATCACTGCGGGTTACAAAGCCCGACACTGCGGGTTACAAAGCTCGTCACCGCGGGTTACAAAGCCCGTCACTGCGGGTTATAAAGCATGACACTGCGGGTTACAAAGCCCGACACTGCGGGTTACAAAGCCCGACACTGATGGTTACAAAGCTCATCACTGCGTGTTACAAAGCCCGACACTGCGGGTTACAAAGCTCGTCACTGCGGGTTACAAAGCTCGTCACTGCGGGTTACAAAGCCCCTCACTGCGGGTTAGAAAGCCCGTCACTGCGGGTTACAAAGCTCGTCACTGCGGGTTACGAAGCCCGAAACTGCGGGTTACAAAGCCCGACACTGCGGGTTACAAAGCACGACACTGCGGGTTACAAATCTCGTCACTGCGGGTTACAAAGCTCGTCACTGCGGGTTACAAAGCCCGTCACTGCGAGTTACAAAGCTCGTCACTGCGGGTTACAAAGCCTGACACTGCGGGTTACAAAGCTCGTCACTGCGGGTTACAAAGCCTGACACTGCGGGTTGCAAAGCCCGTCACTGCGGGTTACAAAGCCCGTCACTGCGGGTTACAAAGCTCGTCACCACGGGTTACAAAGCCCGACACTGCGGGTTACAAAGCCCGACACTGCGGGTTACAAAGCTCGTCACTGCGGGTTACAAAGCCCATCACTGCAGGTTACAAAACCCATCACTGCGGGTTACAAAGCCCGACACTGCGGGTTACAAAGCCCGACACTGCGGGTTACAAAGCCCGACACTGCGGGTTACAAAGCCCGACACTGCGGGTTACAAAGCCTGACACTGCGGGTTACAAAGCCCGTCACTGCGGGTTACAAAGCCCGTCACTGCGAGTTACAAAGCTCGTCACTGCGGGTTACAAAGCCTGACACTGCGGGTTACAAAGCCTGACACTGCGGGTTACAAAGCTCGTCACTGCGGGTTACAAAGCCTGACATAGCGGGTTGCAAAGCCCGTCATTGCGGGTTAGAAAGCCCGTCACTGCGGGTTACAAAGCCTGAAACTGCGGGTTACAAAGCCTGTCACTGCGGGTTACAAAGCTCGTCACCGCGGGTTACAAAGCCCGTCACTGCGGGTTACAAAGCCCGTCACTGCGGGCTACAAAGCCCGACACTGCGGGTTACAAAGCTCGTCACCGCGGGTTACAAAGCCCGTCACTGCGGGTTACAAAGCATGACACTGCGGGTTACAAAGCCCGTCACTGCGGGTTACAAAGCCCGTCACTGCGGGTTACAAAGGCTATCACTGCAGGTTACAAAACCCATCACTGCGGGTTACAAAGCCCGACACTGCGGTATACAAAGCTCGACACTGCGGGTTACAAAGCCCGACACTGCGGGTTACAAAGCCCGACACTGATGGTTACAAAGCTCATCACTGCGGGTTACAAAGCCCGACACTGCGGGTTACGAAGCTCGTCACTGCGGGTTACAAAGCTCGTCACTGCGGGTTACAAAGCCCGTCACTGCGGGTTACAAAGCTTGTCACTGCGGGTTACAAAGCCCGATACTGCGGGTTACAAAGCCCGACACTGCGGGTTACAAAGCTCGTCACTGCGGGTTACAAAGCTCGTCACTGCGGGTTACAAAGCTCGTCACTGCGGGTTACAAAGCCCGTCACTGCGAGTTACAAAGCTCGTCACTGCGGGTTACAAAGCCTGACACTGCGGGTTACAAAGCCCGACACTGCGGGTTACAAAGCTCGTCACTGCGGGTTACAAAGCCCGACACTGCGGGTTACAAAGCTCGTCACTGCGGGTTACAAAGCTCGTCACTGCGAGTTACAAAGCTCGTCACTGCGGGTTACAAAGCATGACACTGCGGGTTACAAAGCCCGACACTGCGGGTTACAAAGCCCGTCACTGCGGGTTACAAAGTCTGACACTGCGGGTTACAAAGCTCGTCACTGCGGGTTACAAAGCTCGTCACTGCGAGTTACAAAGCTCGTCACTGCGGGTTACAAAGCCCGACACTGCGGGTTACAAAGCCCGACACTGCGGGATACAAAGCCCCACACTCCGGCTTACAAAACCCGTCACTGCGGGTTACAAAGCCCGTCACTGCGAGTTACAAAGCCTGACACTGCGGGTTACAAAGCCCGTCACTGCGGGTTACAAAGCTCGTCACCGCGGGTTAAAAAGCCCGACACTGCGGGTTACAAAGCCCCTCACTGCAGGTTACAAAGCCCGACACTGCGGGTTACAAAGCCCGACACTGCGGGATACAAAGCCCCACACTCCGGCTTACAAAACCCGTCACTGCGGGTTACAAAGCCCGACACTGCGGGTTACAAAGCTCGTCACTGCGGGTTACAAAGCTCGTCACTGCGGGTTACAAAGCCCGTCACTGCGGGTTACAAAGCCCGTCACTGCGGGTTACAAAGCCCGATACTGCGGGTTACAAAGCCCGACACTGCGGGTTACAAAGCACGACACTGCGGGTTACAAAGCTCGTCACTGCGGGTTACAAAGCTCGTCACTGCGGGTTACAAACCCTGACACTGCGGGTTACAAAGCCCGTCACTGCGAATTACAATGCTCGTCACTGCGGGTTACAAAGCCTGACACTGCGGGTTACAAAGCACGACACTGCGGGTTACAAAGCCTGACACTGCGGGTTGCAAAGCCCGTCACTGCGGGTTACAAAGCTCGTCACTGCGGGTTACAAAGCCTGACACTGCGGGTTGCAAAGCCCGTCACTGCGGGTTACAAAGCCCGTCACTGCGAGTTACAAAGCCTGACACTGCGGGTTACAAAGCCCGTCACTGCGGGTTACAAAGCCCGTCACTGCGGGTTACAAAGCCTGACACTGCGGGTTACAAAGCCCGTCACTGCGGGTTACAAAGCTCGTCACCGCGGGTTACAAAGCCCGTCACTGCGGGTTACAAAGCTCGTCACTGCGGGTTACAAAGCCCATCACTGCGGGTTACAAAGCCCGTCACTGCGGGTTACAAAGCCCGTCACTGCGGGTTACAAATCCCGACACTGCGGGTTACAAAGCTCGTCACTGCGGGTTACAAAGCCCGTCACTGCGGGTTACAAAGCCCATCACTGCGGGTTACAAAGCCCGACACTGCGGGTTACAAAGCCCGACACTGCAGGTTACAAAGCTCGTCACTGCGGGTTACAAAGCTCGTCATTGCGGGTTACAAAGCTCGTCATTGCGGGTTACAAAGCCAATCACTGCAGGTAACAAAACCCATCACTGCGGGTTACAAAGCCCGACACTGCGGTATACAAAGGTCGTCACTGCGGGTTACAAAGCCCTTCACTGCGGGTTACAAAACCCATCACTGCGGGTTACAAAGCCCGACACTGCGGGTTACAAAGCCCGACACTGCGGGTTACAAAGCCCGACACTGATGGTTACAAAGCTCATCACTGCGTGTTACAAAGCCCGACACTGCGGGTTACAAAGCTCGTCACTGCGGGTTACAAAGCCCCTCACTGCGGGTTAGAAAGCCCGTCACTGCGGGTTACAAAGCTCGTCACTGCGGGTTACAAAGCCCGATACTGCGGGTTACAAAGCCCGACACTGCGGGTTACAAAGCACGACACTGCGGGTTACAAATCTCGTCACTGCGGGTTACAAAGCTCGTCACTGCGGGTTACAAAGCCCGTCACTGCGAGTTACAAAGCTCGTCACTGCGGGTTACAAAGCCTGACACTGCGGGTTACAAAGCCCGACAATGCGGGTTACAAAGCTCGTCACTGCGGGTTACAAAGCCTGACACTGCGGGTTACAAAGCCCGTCACTGCGGGTTGCAAAGCCCGTCACTGCGGGTTACAAAGCCCGTCACTGCGGGTTACAAAGCTCGTCACCACGGGTTACAAAGCCCGACACTGCGGGTTACAAAGCCCGACACTGCGGGTTACAAAGCTCGTCACTGCGGGTTACAAAGCCCATCACTGCAGGTTACAAAACCCATCACTGCGGGTTACAAAGCCCGACACTGCGGGTTACAAAGCCCGACACTGCGGGTTACAAAGCCTGACACTGCGGGTTACAAAGCCTGACACTGCGGGTTACAAAGCTCGTCACTGCGGGTTACAAAGCCTGACATAGCGGGTTGCAAAGCCCATCACTGCGAGTTACAAAGCTCGTCACTGCGGGTTACAAAGCCTGACACTGCGGGTTACAAAGCCTGACACTGCGGGTTACAAAGCTCGTCACTGCGGGTTACAAAGCCTGACATAGCGGGTTGCAAAGCCCGTCATTGCGGGTTAGAAAGCCCGTCACTGCGGGTTACAAAGCCTGACACTGCGGGTTACAAAGCCTGTCACTGCGGGTTACAAAGCTCGTCACCGCGGGTTACAAAGCCCGTCACTGCGGGTTACAAAGCCCGTCACTGCGGGTTACAAAGCCCGACACTGCGGGTTACAAAGCTCGTCACCGCGGGTTACAAAGCCCGTCACTGCGGGTTATAAAGCATGACACTGCGGGTTACAAAGCCCGTCACTGCGGGTTACAAAGCCTATCACTGCAGGTTACAAAACCCATCACTGCGGGTTACAAAGCCCGACACTGCGGGTTACAAAGCTCGTCACCGCGGGTTACAAAGCCCGTCACTGCGGGTTATAAAGCATGACACTGCGGGTTACAAAGCCCGACACTGCGGGTTACAAAGCCCGACACTGATGGTTACAAAGCTCATCACTGCGTGTTACAAAGCCCGACACTGCGGGTTACAAAGCTCGTCACTGCGGGTTACAAAGCTCGTCACTGCGGGTTACAAAGCCCCTCACTGCGGGTTAGAAAGCCCGTCACTGCGGGTTACAAAGCTCGTCACTGCGGGTTACAAAGCCCGAAACTGCGGGTTACAAAGCCCGACACTGCGGGTTACAAAGCACGACACTGCGGGTTACAAATCTCGTCACTGCGGGTTACAAAGCTCGTCACTGCGGGTTACAAAGCCCGTCACTGCGAGTTACAAAGCTCGTCACTGCGGGTTACAAAGCCTGACACTGCGGGTTACAAAGCTCGTCACTGCGGGTTACAAAGCCTGACACTGCGGGTTGCAAAGCCCGTCACTGCGGGTTACAAAGCCCGTCACTGCGGGTTACAAAGCTCGTCACCACGGGTTACAAAGCCCGACACTGCGGGTTACAAAGCCCGACACTGCGGGTTACAAAGCTCGTCACTGCGGGTTACAAAGCCCATCACTGCAGGTTACAAAACCCATCACTGCGGGTTACAAAGCCCGACACTGCGGGTTACAAAGCCCGACACTGCGGGTTACAAAGCCCGACACTGCGGGTTACAAAGCCCGACACTGCGGGTTACAAAGCCTGACACTGCGGGTTACAAAGCCCGTCACTGCGGGTTACAAAGCCCGTCACTGCGAGTTACAAAGCTCGTCACTGCGGGTTACAAAGCCTGACACTGCGGGTTACAAAGCCTGACACTGCGGGTTACAAAGCTCGTCACTGCGGGTTACAAAGCCTGACATAGCGGGTTGCAAAGCCCGTCATTGCGGGTTAGAAAGCCCGTCACTGCGGGTTACAAAGCCTGAAACTGCGGGTTACAAAGCCTGTCACTGCGGGTTACAAAGCTCGTCACCGCGGGTTACAAAGCCCGTCACTGCGGGTTACAAAGCCCGTCACTGCGGGCTACAAAGCCCGACACTGCGGGTTACAAAGCTCGTCACCGCGGGTTACAAAGCCCGTCACTGCGGGTTACAAAGCAGGACACTGCGGGTTACAAAGCCCGTCACTGCGGGTTACAAAGCCCGTCACTGCGGGTTACAAAGGCTATCACTGCAGGTTACAAAACCCATCACTGCGGGTTACAAAGCCCGACACTGCGGTATACAAAGCTCGACACTGCGGGTTACAAAGCCCGACACTGCGGGTTACAAAGCCCGACACTGATGGTTACAAAGCTCATCACTGCGGGTTACAAAGCCCGACACTGCGGGTTACGAAGCTCGTCACTGCGGGTTACAAAGCTCGTCACTGCGGGTTACAAAGCCCGTCACTGCGGGTTACAAAGCTTGTCACTGCGGGTTACAAAGCCCGATACTGCGGGTTACAAAGCCCGACACTGCGGGTTACAAAGCTCGTCACTGCGGGTTACAAAGCTCGTCACTGCGGGTTACAAAGCTCGTCACTGCGGGTTACAAAGCCCGTCACTGCGAGTTACAAAGCTCGTCACTGCGGGTTACAAAGCCTGACACTGCGGGTTACAAAGCCCGACACTGCGGGTTACAAAGCTCGTCACTGCGGGTTACAAAGCCCGACACTGCGGGTTACAAAGCTCGTCACTGCGGGTTACAAAGCTCGTCACTGCGAGTTACAAAGCTCGTCACTGCGGGTTACAAAGCATGACACTGCGGGTTACAAAGCCCGACACTGCGGGTTACAAAGCCCGTCACTGCGGGTTACAAAGTCTGACACTGCGGGTTACAAAGCTCGTCACTGCGGGTTACAAAGCTCGTCACTGCGAGTTACAAAGCTCGTCACTGCGGGTTACAAAGCCCGACACTGCGGGTTACAAAGCCCGACACTGCGGGATACAAAGCCCCACACTCCGGCTTACAAAACCCGTCACTGCGGGTTACAAAGCCCGTCACTGCGAGTTACAAAGCCTGACACTGCGGGTTACAAAGCCCGTCACTGCGGGTTACAAAGCTCGTCACCGCGGGTTAAAAAGCCCGACACTGCGGGTTACAAAGCCCCTCACTGCAGGTTACAAAGCCCGACACTGCGGGTTACAAAGCCCGACACTGCGGGATACAAAGCCCCACACTCCGGCTTACAAAACCCGTCACTGCGGGTTACAAAGCCCGACACTGCGGGTTACAAAGCTCGTCACTGCGGGTTACAAAGCTCGTCACTGCGGGTTACAAAGCCCGTCACTGCGGGTTACAAAGCCCGTCACTGCGGGTTACAAAGCCCGATACTGCGGGTTACAAAGCCCGACACTGCGGGTTACAAAGCACGACACTGCGGGTTACAAAGCTCGTCACTGCGGGTTACAAAGCTCGTCACTGCGGGTTACAAACCCTGACACTGCGGGTTACAAAGCCCGTCACTGCGAATTACAATGCTCGTCACTGCGGGTTACAAAGCCTGACACTGCGGGTTACAAAGCACGACACTGCGGGTTACAAAGCCTGACACTGCGGGTTGCAAAGCCCGTCACTGCGGGTTACAAAGCTCGTCACTGCGGGTTACAAAGCCTGACACTGCGGGTTACAAAGCCCGTCACTGCGGGTTACAAAGCCCGTCACTGCGGGTTACAAAGCCTGACACTGCGGGTTGCAAAGCCCGTCACTGCGGGTTACAAAGCTCGTCACTGCGGGTTACAAAGCCTGACACTGCGGGTTACAAAGCCCGTCACTGCGGGTTACAAAGCTCGTCACCGCGGGTTTCAAAGCCCGACACTGCGGGTTACAAAGCCCGACACTGCGGGTTACAAAGCTCGTCACTGCGGGTTACAAAGCCCATCACTGCCGGTTACAAAACCCATCACTGCGGCTTACAAAGCCCGACACTGCGGGTTACAAAGCCCGACACTGCGGGTTACAAAGCCCGACACTGCGAGTTACAAAGCTCGCCACTGCGGGTTACAAAGCCTGATACTGCGTGTTACAAAGCACGTCACTGCGGGTTACAAAGCCCGTCACTGCGGGTTACAAAGCCTGACACTGCGAGTTACAAAACCCGACACTGCGGGTTACAAAGCCCGACACTGCGAGTTACAACGCTCATCACTGCTGGTTACAAAGCACGTCACTGCGGGTTACAAAGCCCGTCACTGCGGGTTACAAAGCCCGTCACTGCGGGTTACAAAGCCCGTCACTGCGAGTTACAAAGCTCGTCACTGCGGGTTACAAAGCCTGACACTGCGGGTTACAAAGCCCGACACTGCGGGTTACAAAGCTCGTCACTGCGGGTTACAAAGCCTGACATAGCGGGTTGCAAAGCCCGTCATTGCGGGTTAGAAAGCCCGTCACTGCGGGTTACAAAGCCCGACACTGCGGGTTACAAAGTCCGTCACTGCGGGTTACAAAGCTCGTCACTGCGGGTTACAAAGCCTGACATAGCGGGTTGCAAAGCCCGTCATTGCGGGTTACAAAGCTCGTCACTGCGGGTTACAAAGCCTGACACTGCGGGTTACAAAGCCCGACACTGCGGGTTACAAAGCTCGTCACTGCGGGTTACAAAGCCTGACATAGCGGGTTGCAAAGCCCGTCATTGCGGGTTAGAAAGCCCGACACTGCGAGTTACAAAGCTCGTCACTGCGGGTTACAAAGCCTGACACTGCGGGTTACAAAGCCCGACACTGCGGGTTACAAAGCCTGACACTGCGGGTTACAAAGCCCGTCACTGCGGGTTACAAAGCTCGTCACCGCGGGTTACAAAGCCCGTCACTGCGGGTTACAAAGCCCGTCACTGCGGGTTACAGACCCCGACACTGCGGGTTACAAAGCTCGTCACCGCGGGTTACAAAGCCCGTCACTGCGGGTTACAAAGCATGACACTGCGGGTTACAAAGCCCGTCACTGCGGGTTACAAAGCTCGTCACCGCGGGTTACAAAGCTCGTCACCGCGGGTTACAAAGCCCGTCACTGCGGGTTACAAAGCCCGACACTGCGGGTTACAAAGCCCCACACTGCGGGTTACAAAGACCGACACTGCGGGTTACAAAGCTCGTCACTGCGGGTTACAAAGCTCGTCACTGCGGGATACAAAGCCCCACACTCCGGCTTACAAAACCCGTCACTGCGGGTTACAAAGCCCGACACTGCGGGTTACAAAGCTCGTCACTGCGGGTTACAAAGCCCGACACTGCGGGTTACAAAGCTCGTCACCGCGGGTTACGAAGCCCGTCACTGCGGGTTACAAAGCCCGACACTGCGGGTTACAAAGCCCCACACTGCGGGTTACAAAGACCGACACTGCGGGTTACAAAGCTCGTCACTGCGGGTTACAAAGCTCGTCACTGCGGGATACAAAGCCCCACACTCCGGCTTACAAAACCCGTCACTGCGGGTTACAAAGACCGACACTGCGGGTTACAAAACTCGTCACTGCGGGTTACAAAGCTCGTCACTGCGGGTTACAAAGCCCGTCACTGCGGGTTACAAAGCCCGTCACTGCGGGTTACAAAGCCCGATACTGCGGGTTACAAAGCCCGACACTGCGGGTTACAAAGCACGACACTGCGGGTTACAAAGCTCATCACTGCGGGTTACAAAGCTCGTCACTGCGGGTTACAAACCCTGACACTGCGGGTTACAAAGCCCGTCACTGCGAGTTACAATGCTCGTCACTGCGGGTTACAAAGCCTGACACTGCTGGTTACAAAGCCTGACACTGCGGGTTACAAAGCCCGTCACTGCCGGTTACAAAGCCCGTCACTGCGGGTTACAAAGCCTGACACTGCGGGTTACAAAGCCCGTCACTGCCGGTTACAAAACCCATCACTGCGGCTTACAAAGCCCGACACTGCGGGTTACAAAGCCCGACACTGCGGGTTACAAAGCTCGTCACTGCGGGTTACAAAGCCTGATACTGCGGGTTACAAAGCACGTCACTGCGGGTTACAAAGCCCGTCACTGCGGGTTACAAAGCCTGACACTGCGAGTTACAAAGCCCGACACTGCGGGTTACAAAGCCCGACACTGCGAGTTACAACGCTCGTCACTGCTGGTTACAAAGCACGTCACTGCGGGTTACAAAGCCCGTCACTGCGGGTTACAAAGCCCGTCACTGCGGGTTACAAAGCCTGTCACTGCGGGTTACAAAGCCCGTCACTGCGGGTTACAAAGCTCGTCACCGCGGGTTACAAAGCCCGTCACTGCGGGTTACAAAGCCCGTCACTGCGGGTTACAAAGCACGTCACTGCGGGTTACAAAGCCCGACACTGCGGGTTACAAAGCTCGTCACTGCGGGTTACAAAGCCCATCACTGCGGGTTACAAAGCCCGACACTGCGGGTTACAAAGCCCGACACTGCAGGTTACAAAGCTCGTCACTGCGGGTTACAAAGCTCGTCATTGCGGGTTACAAAGCTCGTCATTGCGGGTTACAAAGCCCATCACTGCAGGTTACAAAACCCATCACTGCGGGTTACAAAGCCCGACACTGCGTTATACAAAGCTCGTCACTGCGGGATACAAAGCCCGTCACTGCGGGTTACAAAACCCATCACTGCGGGTTACAAAGCCCGACACTGCGGGTTTCAAAGCCCGACACTGCGGGTTACAAAGCCCGACACTGATGGTTACAAAGCTCATCACTGCGGGTTACAAAGCCCGACACTGCGGGTTACAAAGCTCGTCACTGCGCGTTACAAAGCTCGTCACTGCGGGTTACAAAGCCCGTCACTGCGGGTTACAAAGCTCGTCACTGCGGGTTACAAAGCCCGATACCGCGGGTTACAAAGCCCGACACTGCGGGTTACAAAGCACGACACTGCGGGTTACAAAGCTCGTCACTGCGGGTTACAAAGCTCGTCACTGCGGGTTACAAAGCCCGTCACTGCGAGTTACAAAGCTCGTCACTGCGGGTTACAAAGCCTGACACTGCGGGTTACAAAGCCCGTCACTGCGGGTTACAAAGCCCGTCACTGCGGGTTACAAAGCTCGTCACCGCGGGTTACAAAGCCCGACACTGCGGGTTACAAAGCTCGTCACTGCGGGTTACAAAGCCCGACACTGATGGTTACAAAGCTCATCACTGCGGGTTACAAAGCCCGACACTGCGGGTTACAAAGCCCGACACTGATGGTTACAAAGCTCATCACTGCGGGTTACAAAGCCCGATACTGCGGGTTACAAAGCTCGTCACTGCGGGTTACAAAGCTCGTCACTGCGGGTTACAAAGCTCGTCACTGCGGGTTACAAAGCCCGATACTGCGGGTTACAAAGCCCGACACTGCGGGTTACAAAGCTCGTCACTGCGGGTTACAAAGCTCGTCACTGCGGGTTACAAAGCCCGTCACTGCGAGTTACAAAGCTCGTCACTGCGGGTTACAAAGCCCGACACTGTGGGTTACAAAGCCCGACACTGCGGGTTACAAAGCCCGACACTGCGGGTTACAAAGCCCGTCACTGCGGGTTGCAAAGCCCGTCACTGCGGGTTACAAAGCCCGTCACTGCGGGTTACAAAGCCCGTCACTGCGGGTTACAAAGCTCGTCACCGCGGGTTACAAAGCCCGACACTGCGGGTTACAAAGCTCGTCACTGCGGGTTACAAAGCCCGTCACTGCGGGTTACAAAGCCCGACACTGCGGGTTGCAAAGCCCGTCACTGCGGGTTACAAAGCCCGTCACTGCGGGTTACAAAGCTCGTCACCGCGGGTTACAAAGCCCGACACTGCGGGTTACAAAGCTCGTCACTGCGGGTTACAAAGCCCATCACTGCAGGTTACAAAACCCATCACTGCGGGTTAGAAAGCCCGACACTGCGGGTTACAAAGCCCGACACTGCGGGTTACAAAGCCTGACACTGCGGGTTACAAAGCCTGACACTGCGGGTTACAAAGCTCGTCACTGCGGGTTACAAAGCCTGACATAGCGGGTAGCAAAGCCCATCACTGCGAGTTACAAAGCTCGTCACTGCGGGTTAGAAGGCCCGTCACTGCGGGTTACAAAGCCTGACACTGCGGGTTACAAAGCCTGTCACTGCGGGTTACAAAGCTCGTCACCGCGGGTTACAAAACCCGTCACTGCGGGTTACAAAGCCCGTCACTGCGGGTTACAAAGCCCGACACTGCGGGTTACAAAGCTCGTCACCGCGGGTTACAAAGCCCGTCACTGCGGGTTATAAAGCATGACACTGCGGGTTACAAAGCCCGTCACTGCGGGTTACAAAGCCTATCACTGCAGGTTACAAAACCCATCACTGCGGTATACAAAGCTCGACACTGCGGGTTACAAAGCCCGACACTGCGGGTTACAAAGCCCGACACTGATGGTTACAAAGCTCATCACTGCGGGTTACAAAGCCCGACACTGCGGGTTACAAAGCTCGTCACTGCGGGTTACAAAGCTCGTCACTGCGGGTTACAAAGCCCGTCACTGCGGGTTACAAAGCTCGTCACTGCGGGTTACAAAGCCCGATACTGCGGGTTACAAAGCCCGACACTGCGGGTTACAAAGCTCGTCACTGCGGGTTACAAAGCCCGTCACTGCGGGTTACAAAGCTCGTCACCGCGGGTTACAAAGCTCGTCACCGCGGGTTACAAAGCCCGTCACTGCGGGTTACAAAGCCCGACACTGCGGGTTACAAAGCCCCACACTGCGGGTTACAAAGACCGACACTGCGGGTTACAAAGCTCGTCACTGCGGGTTACAAAGCTCGTCACTGCGGGATACAAAGCCCCACACTCCGGCTTACAAAACCCGTCACTGCGGGTTCCAAAGCCCGACACTGCGGTTTACAAAGCTCGTCACTGCGGGTTACAAAGCCCGACACTGCGGTTTACAAACCTCGTCACCGCGGGTTACAAAGCCCGTCACTGCGGGTTACAAAGCCCGACACTGCGGGTTACAAAGCCCCACACTGCGGGTTACAAAGACCGACACTGCGGGTTACAAAGCTCGTCACTGCGGGTTACAAAGCTCGTCACTGCGGGATACAAAGCCCCACACTCCGGCTTACAAAACCCGTCACTGCGGGTTACAAAGCCCGACACTGCGGGTTACAAAACTCGTCACTGCGGGTTACAAAGCTCGTCACTGCGGGTTACAAAGCCCGTCACTGCGGGTTACAAAGCCCGTCACTGCGGGTTACAAAGCCCGATACTGCGGGTTACAAAGCCCGACACTGCGGGTTACAAAGCACGACACTGCGGGTTACAAAGCTCATCACTGCGGGTTACAAAGCTCGTCACTGCGGGTTACAAACCCTGACACTGCGGGTTACAAAGCCCGTCACTGCGAGTTACAATGCTCGTCACTGCGGGTTACAAAGCCTGACACTGCTGGTTACAAAGCCTGACACTGCGGGTTGCAAAGCCCGTCACTGCGGGTTACAAAGCCCGTCACTGCGGGTTACAAAGCCTGACACTGCGGGTTACAAAGCCCGTCACTGCGGGTTACAAAGCTCGTCACCGCGGGTTACAAAGCCCGACACTGCGGGTTACAAAGCCCGACACTGCGGGTTACAAAGCTCGTCACTGCGGGTTACAAAGCCCATCACTGCCGGTTACAAAACCCATCACTGCGGCTTACAAAGCCCGACACTGCGGGTTACAAAGCCCGACACTGCGGGTTACAAAGCCCGACACTGCGAGTTACAAAGCTCGCCACTGCGGGTTACAAAGCCTGATACTGCGGGTTACAAAGCACGTCACTGCGGGTTACAAAGCCCGTCACTGCGGGTTACAAAGCCTGACACTGCGAGTTACAAAGCCCGACACTGCGGGTTACAAAGCCCGACACTGCGAGTTACAACGCTCGTCACTGCTGGTTACAAAGCACGTCACTGCGGGTTACAAAGCCCGTCACTGCGGGTTACAAAGCCCGTCACTGCGGGTTACAAAGCCTGTCACTGCGGGTTACAAAGCCCGTCACTGCGGGTTACAAAGCTCGTCACCGCGGGTTACAAAGCCCGTCACTGCGGGTTACAAAGCCCGTCACTGCGGGTTACAAAGCACGTCACTGCGGATTACAAAGCCCGACACTGCGGGTTACAAAGCTCGTCACTGCGGGTTACAAGGCCCGTCACTGCGGGTTACAAAGCCCATCACTGCGGGTTACAAAGCCCGACACTGCGGGTTACAAAGCCCGACACTGCAGGTTACAAAGCTCGTCACTGCGGGTTACAAAGCTCGTCATTGCGGGTTACAAAGCCCATCACTGCAGGTTACAAAACCCATCACTGCGGGTTACAAAGCCCGACACTGCGTTATACAAAGCTCGTCACTGCGGGATACAAAGCCCGTCACTGCGGGTTACAAAACCCATCACTGCAGGTTACAAAGCCCGACACTGCGGGTTACAAAGCCCGACACTGCGGGTTACAAAGCCCGACACTGATGGTTACAAAGCTCATCACTGCGGGTTACAAAGCCCGACACTGCGGGTTACAAAGCTCGTCACTGCGGGTTACAAAGCTCGTCACTGCGGGTTACAAAGCCCGTCACTGCGGGTTACAAAGCTCGTCACTGCGGGTTACAAAGCCCGATACCGCGGGTTACAAAGCCCGACACTGCGGGTTACAAAGCACGACACTGCGGGTTACAAAGCTCGTCACTGCGGGTTACAAAGCTCGTCACTGCGGGTTACAAAGCCCGTCACTGCGAGTTACAAAGCTCGTCACTGCGGGTTACAAAGCCTGACACTGCGGGTTACAAAGCCCGTCACTGCGGGTTACAAAGCCCGTCACTGCGGGTTACAAAGCTCGTCACCGCGGGTTACAAAGCCCGACACTGCGGGTTACAAAGCTCGTCACTGCGGGTTACAAAGCCCGACACTGATGGTTACAAAGCTCATCACTGCGGGTTACAAAGCCCGATACTGCGGGTTACAAAGCTCGTCACTGCGGGTTACAAAGCTCGTCACTGCGGGTTACAAAGCCCGTCACTGCGGGTTACAAAGCTCGTCACTGCGGGTTACAAAGCCCGATACTGCGGGTTACAAAGCCCGACACTGCGGGTTACAAAGCACGACACTGCGGGTTACAAAGCTCGTCACTGCGGGTTACAAAGCTCGTCACTGCGGGTTACAAAGCCCGTCACTGCGAGTTACAAAGCTCGTCACTGCGGGTTACAAAGCCTGACACTGCGGGTTACAAAGCTCGTCACTGCGGGTTACAAAGCTCGTCACTGCGGGTTGCAAAGCCCGTCACTGCGGGTTACAAAGCCCGTCACTGCGGGTTACAAAGCTCGTCACCGCGGGTTACAAAGCCCGACACTGCGGGTTACAAAGCTCGTCACTGCGGGTTACAAAGCCCATCACTGCAGGTTACAAAACCCATCACTGCGGGTTAGAAAGCCCGACACTGCGGGTTACAAAGCCCGACACTGCGGGTTACAAAGCCTGAAACTGCGGGTTACAAAGCCTGACACTGCGGGTTACAAAGCTCGTCACTGCGGGTTACAAAGCCTGACATAGCGGGTAGCAAAGCCCATCACTGCGAGTTACAAAGCTCGTCACTGCGAGTTACTAAGCCTGACACTGCGGGTTACAAAGCCTGACACTGCGGGTTACAAAGCTCGTCACTGCGGGTTACAAAGCCTGACATAGCGGGTTGCAAAGCCCGTCATTGCGGGTTAGAAAGCCCGTCACTGCGGGTTACAAAGCCTGACACTGCGGGTTACAAAGCCTGTCACTGCGGGTTACAAACCTCGTCACCGCGGGTTACAAAACCCGTCACTGCGGGTTACAAAGCCCGTCACTGCGGGTTACAAAGCCCGACACTGCGGGTTACAAAGCTCGTCACCGCGGGTTACAAAGCCCGTCACTGCGGGTTATAAAGCATGACACTGCGGGTTACAAAGCCCGTCACTGCGGGTTACAAAGCCTATCACTGCAGGTTACAAAACCCATCACTGCGGTATACAAAGCTCGACACTGCGGGTTACAAAGCCCGACACTGCGGGTTACAAAGCCCGACACTGATGGTTACAAAGCTCATCACTGCGGGTTACAAAGCCCGACACTGCGGGTTACAAAGCTCGTCACTGCGGGTTACAAAGCTCGTCACTGCGGGTTACAAAGCCCGTCACTGCGGGTTACAAAGCTCGTCACTGCGGGTTACAAAGCCCGATACTGCGGGTTACAAAGCCCGACACTGCGGGTTACAAAGCTCGTCACTGCGGGTTACAAAGCTCGTCACTGCGGGTTACAAAGCTCGTCACTGCGGGTTACAAAGCCCGTCACTGCGAGTTACAAAGCTCGTCACTGCGGGTTACAAAGCCTGACACTGCGGGTTACAAAGCCCGACACTGCGGGTTACAAAGCTCGTCACTGCGGGTTACAAAGCCTGAGACTGCGGGTTGCAAAGCCCGTCACTGCGGGTTACAAAGCCCGTCACTGCGAGTTACAAAGCCTGACACTGCGGGTTACAAAGCCCGTCACTGCGGGTTACAAAGCCCGTCACTGCGGGTTACAAAGCCCGACACTGCGGGTTACAAAACCCATCACTGCGGTATACAAAGCTCGACACTGCGGGTTACAAAGCCCGACACTGCGGGTTACAAAGCCCGACACTGATGGTTACAAAGCTCATCACTGCGGGTTACAAAGCCCGACACTGCGGGTTACAAAGCCCGTCACTGCGGGTTACAAAGCTCGTCACTGCGGGTTACAAAGCCCGTCACTGCGGGTTACAAAGCTCGTCACTGCGGGTTACAAAGCCCGATACTGCGGGTTACAAAGCCCGACACTGCGGGTTACAAAGCTCGTCACTGCGGGTTACAAAGCTCGTCACTGCGGGTTACAAAGCTCGTCACTGCGGGTTACAAAGCCCGTCACTGCGAGTTACAAAGCTCGTCACTGCGGGTTACAAAGCCTGACACTGCGGGTTACAAAGCCCGACACTGCGGGTTACAAAGCTCGTCACTGCGGGTTACAAAGCCTGAGACTGCGGGTTGCAAAGCCCGTCACTGCGGGTTACAAAGCCCGTCACTGCGAGTTACAAAGCCTGACACTGCGGGTTACAAAGCCCGTCACTGCGGGTTACAAAGCCCGTCACTGCGGGTTACAAAGCCCGACACTGCGGGTTACAAAGCCCGTCACCGCGAGTTACAAAGCTCGTCACCGCGGGTTACAAAGCCCGTCACTGCGGGTTACAAAGCCCGTCACTGCGGGTTACAAAGCCCGTCACTGCGGGTTACAAAGCCCGACACTGCGGGTTACAAAGCTCGTCACTGCGGGTTACAAAGCCCGTCACTGCGGGTTACAAAGCCCGTCACTGCGGGTTACAAAGCCCGACACTGCGGGTTACAAAGCCCGACACTGCAGGTTACAAAGCTCGTCACTGCGGGTTACAAAGCTCGTCATTGCGGGTTACAAAGCTCGTCATTGCGGGTTACAAAGCCAATCACTGCAGGTTAGAAAACCCATCACTGCGGGTTACAAAGCCCGACACTGCGGTATACAAAGGTCGTCACTGCGGGTTACAAAGCCCTTCACTGCGGGTTACAAAACCCATCACTGCGGGTTACAAAGCCCGACACTGCGGGTTACAAAGCCCGACACTGCGGGTTACAAAGCCCGACACTGATGGTTACAAAGCCCGACACTGCGGGTTACGAAGCTCGTCACTGCGGGTTACAAAGCTCGTCACTGCGGGTTACAAAGCCCCTCACTGCGGGTTACAAAGCCCGTCACTGCGGGTTACAAAGCTCGTCACTGCGGGTTACAAAGCCCGATACTGCGGGTTACAAAGCCCGACACTGCGGGTTACAAAGCACGACACTGCGGGTTACAAATCTCGTCACTGCGGGTTACAAAGTTCGTCACTGCGGGTTACAAAGCCCGTCACTGCGAGTTACAAAGCTCGTCACTGCGGGTTACAAAGCCTGACACTGCGGGTTACAAAGCCCGACACTGCGGGTTACAAAGCTCGTCACTGCGGGTTACAAAGCCTGACACTGCGGGTTACAAAGCCCGTCACTGCGAGTTACAAAGCCCGTCACTGCGAGTTACAAAGCTCGTCACTGCGGGTTACAAAGCCTGACACTGCGGGTTACAAAGCCCGACACTGCGGGTTACAAAGACCGTCACTGCGGGTTACAAAGCCCGACACTGCGGGTTACAAAGCTCGCCACCGCGGGTTACAAAGCCCGACACTGCGGGTTGCAAAGCCCGTCACTGCGGGTTACAAAGCCCGTCACTGCGGGTTACAAAGCTCGTCACCACGGGTTACAAAGCCCGACACTGCGGGTTACAAAGCCCGACACTGCGGGTTACAAAGCTCGTCACTGCGGGTTACAAAGCCCATCACTGCAGGTTACAAAACCCATCACTGCGGGTTACAAAGCCCGACACTGCGGGTTACAAAGCCCGACACTGCGGGTTACAAAGCTCGTCACTGCGGGTTACAAAGCCCGTCACTGCGGGTTACAAAGCCCGACACTGCGGGTTACAAAGCTCGTCACTGCGGGTTACAAAGCCTGACACTGCGGGTTGCAAAGCCCGTCACTGCGGGTTACAAAGCCCGTCACCGCGGGTTACAAAGCTCGTCACTGCGGGTTACAAAGCCTGACACTGCGGGTTACAAAGCCCGTCACTGCGGGTTACAAAGCCTGACACTGCGGGTTACAAAGCTCGTCACCGCAGGTTACAAAGCTCGTCACCGCGGGTTACAAAGCCCGACACTGCGGGTTACAAAGCTCGTCACTGCGGGTTACAAAGCCCATCACTGCAGGTTACAAAACCCATCACTGCGGGTTAGAAAGCCCGACACTGCGGGTTACAAAGCCCGACACTGCGGGTTACAAAGCCTGACACTGCGGGTTACAAAGCCTGACACTGCGGGTTACAAAGCTCGTCACTGCGGGTTACAAAGCCTGACATAGCGGGTAGCAAAGCCCATCACTGCGAGTTACAAAGCTCGTCACTGCGGGTTACAAAGCCTGACACTGCGGGTTACAAAGCCTGACACTGCGGGTTACAAAGCTCGTCACTGCGGGTTACAAAGCCTGACATAGCGGGTTGCAAAGCCCGTCATTGCGGGTTAGAAAGCCCGTCACTGCGGGTTACAAAGCCTGACACTGCGGGTTACAAAGCCTGTCACTGCGGGTTACAAAGCTCGTCACCGCGGGTTACAAAGCCCGTCACTGCGGGTTACAAAGCCCGTCACTGCGGGTTACAAAGCACGTCACTGCGGATTACAAAGCCCGACACTGCGGGTTACAAAGCTCGTCACTGCGGGTTACAAGGCCCGTCACTGCGGGTTACAAAGCCCATCACTGCGGGTTACAAAGCCCGACACTGCGGGTTACAAAGCCCGACACTGCAGGTTACAAAGCTCGTCACTGCGGGTTACAAAGCTCGTCATTGCGGGTTACAAAGCCCATCACTGCAGGTTACAAAACCCATCACTGCGGGTTACAAAGCCCGACACTGCGTTATACAAAGCTCGTCACTGCGGGATACAAAGCCCGTCACTGCGGGTTACAAAACCCATCACTGCAGGTTACAAAGCCCGACACTGCGGGTTACAAAGCCCGACACTGCGGGTTACAAAGCCCGACACTGATGGTTACAAAGCTCATCACTGCGGGTTACAAAGCCCGACACTGCGGGTTACAAAGCTCGTCACTGCGGGTTACAAAGCTCGTCACTGCGGGTTACAAAGCCCGTCACTGCGGGTTACAAAGCTCGTCACTGCGGGTTACAAAGCCCGATACCGCGGGTTACAAAGCCCGACACTGCGGGTTACAAAGCACGACACTGCGGGTTACAAAGCTCGTCACTGCGGGTTACAAAGCTCGTCACTGCGGGTTACAAAGCCCGTCACTGCGAGTTACAAAGCTCGTCACTGCGGGTTACAAAGCCTGACACTGCGGGTTACAAAGCCCGTCACTGCGGGTTACAAAGCCCGTCACTGCGGGTTACAAAGCTCGTCACCGCGGGTTACAAAGCCCGACACTGCGGGTTACAAAGCTCGTCACTGCGGGTTACAAAGCCCGACACTGATGGTTACAAAGCTCATCACTGCGGGTTACAAAGCCCGATACTGCGGGTTACAAAGCTCGTCACTGCGGGTTACAAAGCTCGTCACTGCGGGTTACAAAGCCCGTCACTGCGGGTTACAAAGCTCGTCACTGCGGGTTACAAAGCCCGATACTGCGGGTTACAAAGCCCGACACTGCGGGTTACAAAGCACGACACTGCGGGTTACAAAGCTCGTCACTGCGGGTTACAAAGCTCGTCACTGCGGGTTACAAAGCCCGTCACTGCGAGTTACAAAGCTCGTCACTGCGGGTTACAAAGCCTGACACTGCGGGTTACAAAGCCCGACACTGCGGGTTACAAAGCTCGTCACTGCGGGTTACAAAGCTCGTCACTGCGGGTTGCAAAGCCCGTCACTGCGGGTTACAAAGCCCGTCACTGCGGGTTACAAAGCTCGTCACCGCGGGTTACAAAGCCCGACACTGCGGGTTACAAAGCTCGTCACTGCGGGTTACAAAGCCCATCACTGCAGGTTACAAAACCCATCACTGCGGGTTAGAAAGCCCGACACTGCGGGTTACAAAGCCCGACACTGCGGGTTACAAAGCCTGAAACTGCGGGTTACAAAGCCTGACACTGCGGGTTACAAAGCTCGTCACTGCGGGTTACAAAGCCTGACATAGCGGGTAGCAAAGCCCATCACTGCGAGTTACAAAGCTCGTCACTGCGAGTTACTAAGCCTGACACTGCGGGTTACAAAGCCTGACACTGCGGGTTACAAAGCTCGTCACTGCGGGTTACAAAGCCTGACATAGCGGGTTGCAAAGCCCGTCATTGCGGGTTAGAAAGCCCGTCACTGCGGGTTACAAAGCCTGACACTGCGGGTTACAAAGCCTGTCACTGCGGGTTACAAACCTCGTCACCGCGGGTTACAAAACCCGTCACTGCGGGTTACAAAGCCCGTCACTGCGGGTTACAAAGCCCGACACTGCGGGTTACAAAGCTCGTCACCGCGGGTTACAAAGCCCGTCACTGCGGGTTATAAAGCATGACACTGCGGGTTACAAAGCCCGTCACTGCGGGTTACAAAGCCTATCACTGCAGGTTACAAAACCCATCACTGCGGTATACAAAGCTCGACACTGCGGGTTACAAAGCCCGACACTGCGGGTTACAAAGCCCGACACTGATGGTTACAAAGCTCATCACTGCGGGTTACAAAGCCCGACACTGCGGGTTACAAAGCTCGTCACTGCGGGTTACAAAGCTCGTCACTGCGGGTTACAAAGCCCGTCACTGCGGGTTACAAAGCTCGTCACTGCGGGTTACAAAGCCCGATACTGCGGGTTACAAAGCCCGACACTGCGGGTTACAAAGCTCGTCACTGCGGGTTACAAAGCTCGTCACTGCGGGTTACAAAGCTCGTCACTGCGGGTTACAAAGCCCGTCACTGCGAGTTACAAAGCTCGTCACTGCGGGTTACAAAGCCTGACACTGCGGGTTACAAAGCCCGACACTGCGGGTTACAAAGCTCGTCACTGCGGGTTACAAAGCCTGAGACTGCGGGTTGCAAAGCCCGTCACTGCGGGTTACAAAGCCCGTCACTGCGAGTTACAAAGCCTGACACTGCGGGTTACAAAGCCCGTCACTGCGGGTTACAAAGCCCGTCACTGCGGGTTACAAAGCCCGACACTGCGGGTTACAAAACCCATCACTGCGGTATACAAAGCTCGACACTGCGGGTTACAAAGCCCGACACTGCGGGTTACAAAGCCCGACACTGATGGTTACAAAGCTCATCACTGCGGGTTACAAAGCCCGACACTGCGGGTTACAAAGCCCGTCACTGCGGGTTACAAAGCTCGTCACTGCGGGTTACAAAGCCCGTCACTGCGGGTTACAAAGCTCGTCACTGCGGGTTACAAAGCCCGATACTGCGGGTTACAAAGCCCGACACTGATGGTTACAAAGCTCATCACTGCGGGTTACAAAGCCCGATACTGCGGGTTACAAAGCTCGTCACTGCGGGTTACAAAGCTCGTCACTGCGGGTTACAAAGCCCGTCACTGCGGGTTACAAAGCTCGTCACTGCGGGTTACAAAGCCCGATACTGCGGGTTACAAAGCCCGACACTGCGGGTTACAAAGCACGACACTGCGGGTTACAAAGCTCGTCACTGCGGGTTACAAAGCTCGTCACTGCGGGTTACAAAGCCCGTCACTGCGAGTTACAAAGCTCGTCACTGCGGGTTACAAAGCCTGACACTGCGGGTTACAAAGCCCGACACTGCGGGTTACAAAGCTCGTCACTGCGGGTTACAAAGCTCGTCACTGCGGGTTGCAAAGCCCGTCACTGCGGGTTACAAAGCCCGTCACTGCGGGTTACAAAGCTCGTCACCGCGGGTTACAAAGCCCGACACTGCGGGTTACAAAGCTCGTCACTGCGGGTTACAAAGCCCATCACTGCAGGTTACAAAACCCATCACTGCGGGTTAGAAAGCCCGACACTGCGGGTTACAAAGCCCGACACTGCGGGTTACAAAGCCTGAAACTGCGGGTTACAAAGCCTGACACTGCGGGTTACAAAGCTCGTCACTGCGGGTTACAAAGCCTGACATAGCGGGTAGCAAAGCCCATCACTGCGAGTTACAAAGCTCGTCACTGCGAGTTACTAAGCCTGACACTGCGGGTTACAAAGCCTGACACTGCGGGTTACAAAGCTCGTCACTGCGGGTTACAAAGCCTGACATAGCGGGTTGCAAAGCCCGTCATTGCGGGTTAGAAAGCCCGTCACTGCGGGTTACAAAGCCTGACACTGCGGGTTACAAAGCCTGTCACTGCGGGTTACAAACCTCGTCACCGCGGGTTACAAAACCCGTCACTGCGGGTTACAAAGCCCGTCACTGCGGGTTACAAAGCCCGACACTGCGGGTTACAAAGCTCGTCACCGCGGGTTACAAAGCCCGTCACTGCGGGTTATAAAGCATGACACTGCGGGTTACAAAGCCCGTCACTGCGGGTTACAAAGCCTATCACTGCAGGTTACAAAACCCATCACTGCGGTATACAAAGCTCGACACTGCGGGTTACAAAGCCCGACACTGCGGGTTACAAAGCCCGACACTGATGGTTACAAAGCTCATCACTGCGGGTTACAAAGCCCGACACTGCGGGTTACAAAGCTCGTCACTGCGGGTTACAAAGCTCGTCACTGCGGGTTACAAAGCCCGTCACTGCGGGTTACAAAGCTCGTCACTGCGGGTTACAAAGCCCGATACTGCGGGTTACAAAGCCCGACACTGCGGGTTACAAAGCTCGTCACTGCGGGTTACAAAGCTCGTCACTGCGGGTTACAAAGCTCGTCACTGCGGGTTACAAAGCCCGTCACTGCGAGTTACAAAGCTCGTCACTGCGGGTTACAAAGCCTGACACTGCGGGTTACAAAGCCCGACACTGCGGGTTACAAAGCTCGTCACTGCGGGTTACAAAGCCTGAGACTGCGGGTTGCAAAGCCCGTCACTGCGGGTTACAAAGCCCGTCACTGCGAGTTACAAAGCCTGACACTGCGGGTTACAAAGCCCGTCACTGCGGGTTACAAAGCCCGTCACTGCGGGTTACAAAGCCCGACACTGCGGGTTACAAAACCCATCACTGCGGTATACAAAGCTCGACACTGCGGGTTACAAAGCCCGACACTGCGGGTTACAAAGCCCGACACTGATGGTTACAAAGCTCATCACTGCGGGTTACAAAGCCCGACACTGCGGGTTACAAAGCCCGTCACTGCGGGTTACAAAGCTCGTCACTGCGGGTTACAAAGCCCGTCACTGCGGGTTACAAAGCTCGTCACTGCGGGTTACAAAGCCCGATACTGCGGGTTACAAAGCCCGACACTGCGGGTTACAAAGCTCGTCACTGCGGGTTACAAAGCTCGTCACTGCGGGTTACAAAGCTCGTCACTGCGGGTTACAAAGCCCGTCACTGCGAGTTACAAAGCTCGTCACTGCGGGTTACAAAGCCTGACACTGCGGGTTACAAAGCCCGACACTGCGGGTTACAAAGCTCGTCACTGCGGGTTACAAAGCCTGAGACTGCGGGTTGCAAAGCCCGTCACTGCGAGTTACAAAGCCTGACACTGCGGGTTACAAAGCCCGTCACTGCGGGTTACAAAGCCCGTCACTGCGGGTTACAAAGCCCGACACTGCGGGTTACAAAGCCCGTCACCGCGAGTTACAAAGCTCGTCACCGCGGGTTACAAAGCCCGTCACTGCGGGTTACAAAGCCCGTCACTGCGGGTTACAAAGCCCGTCACTGCGGGTTACAAAGCCCGACACTGCGGGTTACAAAGCTCGTCACTGCGGGTTACAAAGCCCGTCACTGCGGGTTACAAAGCCCGTCACTGCGGGTTACAAAGCCCGACACTGCGGGTTACAAAGCCCGACACTGCAGGTTACAAAGCTCGTCACTGCGGGTTACAAAGCTCGTCATTGCGGGTTACAAAGCTCGTCATTGCGGGTTACAAAGCCAATCACTGCAGGTTAGAAAACCCATCACTGCGGGTTACAAAGCCCGACACTGCGGTATACAAAGGTCGTCACTGCGGGTTACAAAGCCCTTCACTGCGGGTTACAAAACCCATCACTGCGGGTTACAAAGCCCGACACTGCGGGTTACAAAGCCCGACACTGCGGGTTACAAAGCCCGACACTGATGGTTACAAAGCCCGACACTGCGGGTTACGAAGCTCGTCACTGCGGGTTACAAAGCTCGTCACTGCGGGTTACAAAGCCCCTCACTGCGGGTTACAAAGCCCGTCACTGCGGGTTACAAAGCTCGTCACTGCGGGTTACAAAGCCCGATACTGCGGGTTACAAAGCCCGACACTGCGGGTTACAAAGCACGACACTGCGGGTTACAAATCTCGTCACTGCGGGTTACAAAGTTCGTCACTGCGGGTTACAAAGCCCGTCACTGCGAGTTACAAAGCTCGTCACTGCGGGTTACAAAGCCTGACACTGCGGGTTACAAAGCCCGACACTGCGGGTTACAAAGCTCGTCACTGCGGGTTACAAAGCCTGACACTGCGGGTTACAAAGCCCGTCACTGCGAGTTACAAAGCCCGTCACTGCGGGTTACAAAGCTCGTCACTGCGGGTTACAAAGCCTGACACTGCGGGTTGCAAAGCCCGTCACTGCGGGTTACAAAGCCCGTCACTGCGGGTTACAAAGCTCGTCACCACGGGTTACAAAGCCCGACACTGCGGGTTACAAAGCCCGACACTGCGGGTTACAAAGCTCGTCACTGCGGGTTACAAAGCCCATCACTGCAGGTTACAAAACCCATCACTGCGGGTTACAAAGCCCGACACTGCGGGTTACAAAGCCCGACACTGCGGGTTACAAAGCTCGTCACTGCGGGTTACAAAGCCTGACACTGCGGGTTACAAAGCCCGACACTGCGAGTTACAAAGCCTGACACTGCGGGTTACAAAGCCTGACACTGCGGGTTACAAAGCACGTCACTGCGGGTTACAAAGCTCGTCACTGCGGGTTACAAAGCCTGACACTGCGGGTTGCAAAGCCCGTCACTGCGGGTTACAAAGCCCGTCACCGCGGGTTACAAAGCTCGTCACTGCGGGTTACAAAGCCTGACACTGCGGGTTACAAAGCCCGTCACTGCGGGTTACAAAGCCTGACACTGCGGGTTACAAAGCTCGTCACCGCAGGTTACAAAGCTCGTCACCGCGGGTTACAAAGCCCGACACTGCGGGTTACAAAGCTCGTCACTGCGGGTTACAAAGCCCATCACTGCAGGTTACAAAACCCATCACTGCGGGTTAGAAAGCCCGACACTGCGGGTTACAAAGCCCGACACTGCGGGTTACAAAGCCTGACACTGCGGGTTACAAAGCCTGACACTGCGGGTTACAAAGCTCGTCACTGCGGGTTACAAAGCCTGACATAGCGGGTAGCAAAGCCCATCACTGCGAGTTACAAAGCTCGTCACTGCGGGTTACAAAGCCTGACACTGCGGGTTACAAAGCCTGACACTGCGGGTTACAAAGCTCGTCACTGCGGGTTACAAAGCCTGACATAGCGGGTTGCAAAGCCCGTCATTGCGGGTTAGAAAGCCCGTCACTGCGGGTTACAAAGCCTGACACTGCGGGTTACAAAGCCTGTCACTGCGGGTTACAAAGCTCGTCACCGCGGGTTACAAAACCCGTCACTGCGGGTTACAAAGCCCGTCACTGCGGGTTACCAAGCCCGACACTGCGGGTTACAAAGCTCGTCACCGCGGGTTACAAAGCCCGTCACTGCGGGTTATAAAGCATGACACTGCGGGTTACAAAGCCCGTCACTGCGGGTTACAAAGCCTATCACTGCAGGTTACAAAACCCATCACTGCGGTATACAAAGCTCGACACTGCGGGTTACAAAGCCCGACACTGCGGGTTACAAAGCCCGACACTGATGGTTACAAAGCTCATCACTGCGGGTTACAAAGCCCGACACTGCGGGTTACAAAGCTCGTCACTGCGGGTTACAAAGCTCGTCACTGCGGGTTACAAAGCCCGTCACTGAGCGTTACAAAGCTCGTCACTGCGGGTTACAAAGCCCGATACTGCGGGTTACAAAGCCCGACACTGCGGGTTACAAAGCTCGTCACTGCGGGTTACAAAGCTCGTCACTGCGGGTTACAAAGCTCGTCACTGCGGGTTACAAAGCCCGTCACTGCGGGTTACAAAGCCCGTCACTGCGGGTTACAAAGCCCGTCACTGCGGGTTACAAAGCTCGTCACTGCGGGTTACAAAGCTCGTCACTGCGGGTTACAAAGCTCGTCACTGCGGGTTACAAAGCCCGTCACTGCGGGTTACAAAGCCTGACACTGCGGGTTACAAAGCCCGACACTGCGGGTTACAAAGCTCGTCACTGCGGGTTACAAAGCCCGTCACTGCGGGTTACAAAGCCCGTCACTGCGGGTTACAAAGCTCGTCACTGCGGGTTACAAAGCCCGATACTGCGGGTTACAAAGCCCGACACTGCGGGTTACAAAGCCCGTCACTGCGAGTTACAAAGCTCGTCACTGCGGGTTACAAAGCCTGAGACTGCGGGTTACAAATCACGACACTGCGGGTTACAAAGCTCGTCACTGCGGGTTACAAAGCCTGACACTGCGGGTTGCAAAGCCCGTCACTGCGGGTTACAAAGCCCGTCACTGCGGGTTACAAAGCTCGTCACCACGGGTTACAAAGCCCGACACTGCGGGTTACAAAGCCCGACACTGCGGGTTACAAAGCTCGTCACTGCGGGTTACAAAGCCCGAAACTGCGGGTTACAAAGCCCGTCACTGCGTGTTACAAAGCCCGACACTGCGGGTTACAAAGCCCAGCACTGCAGGTTACAAAACCCATCACTGCGGGTTACAAAGCCCGACACTGCGGGTTACAAAGCCCGACACTGCGGGTTACAAAGCCCGTCACTGCGAGTTACAAAGCTCGTCACTGCGGGTTACAAAGCCTGACACTGCGGGTTACAAAGCCTGACACTGCGGGTTACAAAGCTCGTCACTGCGGGTTACAAAGCCTGACATAGCGGGTTGCAAAGCCCGTCATTGCGGGTTAGAAAGCCCGTCACTGCGGGTTACAAAGCCTGACACTGCGGGTTACAAAGCCTGTCACTGCGGGTTACAAAGCTCGTCACCGCGGGTTACAAAGCCCGTCACTGCGGGTTACAAAGCCCGTCACTGCGGGTTACAAAGCCCGACACTGCGGGTTACAAAGCTCGTCACCGCGGGTTAAAAAGCCCGTCACTGCGGGTTACAAAGCATGACACTGCGGGTTACAAAGCCCGTCACTGCGGGTTACAAAGCCTATCACTGCAGGTTACAAAACCCATCACTGCGGGTTACAAAGCCCGACACTGCGGGTTACAAAGCTCGACACTGCGGGTTACAAAGCCCGACACTGCGGGTTACAAAACCCATCACTGCGGGTTACAAAGCTCGACACTGCGGGTTACAAAGCCCGACACTGCGGGTTACAAAGCCCGACACTGATGGTTACAAAGCTCATCACTGCGGGTTACAAAGCCCGACACTGATGGTTACAAAGCTCATCACTGCGGGTTACAAAGCCCGACACTGCGGGTTACGAAGCTCGTCACTGCGGGTTACAAAGCTCGTCACTGCGGGTTACAAAGCCCGACACTGCGGGTTACAAAGCCCGACACTGCGGGTTACAAAGCTCGTCACCGCGGGTTACAAAGCCCGTCACTGCGGGTTATAAAGCATGACACTGCGGGTTACAAAGCCCGTCACTGCGGGTTACAAAGCCTATCACTGCAGGTTACAAAACCCATCACTGCGGTATACAAAGCTCGACACTGCGGGTTACAAAGCCCGACACTGCGGGTTACAAAGCCCGACACTGATGGTTACAAAGCTCATCACTGCGGGTTACAAAGCCCGACACTGCGGGTTACAAAGCTCGTCACTGCGGGTTACAAAGCTCGTCACTGCGGGTTACAAAGCCCGTCACTGCGGGTTACAAAGCTCGTCACTGCGGGTTACAAAGCCCGATACTGCGGGTTACAAAGCCCGACACTGCGGGTTACAAAGCTCGTCACTGCGGGTTACAAAGCTCGTCACTGCGGGTTACAAAGCTCGTCACTGCGGGTTACAAAGCCCGTCACTGCGGGTTACAAAGCCCGTCACTGCGGGTTACAAAGCCCGTCACTGCGGGTTACAAAGCCTGACACTGCGGGTTACAAAGCCCGTCACTGCGGGTTACAAAGCCCGTCACTGCGGGTTACAAAGCCCGTCACTGCGGGTTACAAAGCTCGTCACTGCGGGTTACAAAGCCCGATACTGCGGGTTACAAAGCCCGACACTGCGGGTTACAAAGCCCGTCACTGCGAGTTACAAAGCTCGTCACTGCGGGTTACAAAGCCTGACACTGCGGGTTACAAATCACGACACTGCGGGTTACAAAGCTCGTCACTGCGGGTTACAAAGCTCGTCACTGCGGGTTACAAAGCTCGTCACTGCGGGTTACAAAGCCCGACACTGCGGGTTACAAAGCCCGACACTGCGGGTTACAAAGCTCGTCACTGCGGGTTACAAAGCCCGACACTGCGGGTTACAAAGCCCGTCACTGCGTGTTACAAAGCCCGACACTGCGGGTTACAAAGCCCATCACTGCAGGTTACAAAACCCATCACTGCGGGTTACAAAGCCCGACACTGCGGGTTACAAAGCCCGACACTGCGGGTTACAAAGCCCGTCACTGCGAGTTACAAAGCTCGTCACTGCGGGTTACAAAGCCTGACACTGCGGGTTACAAAGCCTGACACTGCGGGTTACAAAGCTCGTCACTGCGGGTTACAAAGCCTGACATAGCGGGTTGCAAAGCCCGTCATTGCGGGTTAGAAAGCCCGTCACTGCGGGTTACAAAGCCTGACACTGCGGGTTACAAAGCCTGTCACTGCGGGTTACAAAGCTCGTCACCGCGGGTTACAAAGCCCGTCACTGCGGGTTACAAAGCCCGTCACTGCGGGTTACAAAGCCCGACACTGCGGGTTACAAAGCTCGTCACCGCGGGTTAAAAAGCCCGTCACTGCGGGTTACAAAGCATGACACTGCGGGTTACAAAGCCCGTCACTGCGGGTTACAAAGCCTATCACTGCAGGTTACAAAACCCATCACTGCGGGTTACAAAGCCCGACACTGCGGGTTACAAAGCTCGACACTGCGGGTTACAATGCCCGACACTGCGGGTTACAAAACCCATCACTGCGGGTGACAAAGCTCGACACTGCGGGTTACAAAGCCCGACACTGCGGGTTACAAAGCCCGACACTGATGGTTACAAAGCTCATCACTGCGGGTTACAAAGCCCGACACTGATGGTTACAAAGCTCATCACTGCGGGTTACAAAGCCCGACACTGCGGGTTACGAAGCTCGTCACTGCGGGTTACAAAGCTCGTCACTGCGGGTTACAAAGCCCGACACTGCGGGTTACGAAGCTCGTCACTGCGGGTTACAAAGCTCGTCACTGCGGGTTACAAAGCCCGACACTGCGGGTTACAAAGCCCGACACTGATGGTTACATAGCTCATCACTGCGGGTTACAAAGCCCGACACTGCGGGTTACGAAGCTCGTCACTGCGGGTTACAAAGCTCGTCACTGCGGGTTACAAAGCCCGTCACTGCGGGTTACAAAGCTCGTCACTGCGGGTTACAAAGCCCGATACTGCGGGTTGCAAAGCCCGACACTGCGGGTTACAAAGCTCGTCACTGCGGGTTACAAAGCTCGTCACTGCGGGTTACAAAGCTCGTCACTGCGGGTTACAAAGCCCGTCACTGCGAGTTACAAAGCTCGTCACTGCGGGTTACAAAGCCTGACACTGCGGGTTACAAAGCCCGACACTGCGGGTTACAAAGCTCGTCACTGCGGGTTACAAAGCTCGTCACTGCGGGTTACAAAGCCCGTCACTGCGAGTTACAAAGCTCGTCACTGCGGGTTACAAAGCCTGACACTGCGGGTTACAAAGCTCGTCACTGCGGGTTACAAAGCCTGACACTGCGGGTTACAAAGCCCGTCACTGCGAGTTACAAAGCTCGTCACTGCGGGTTACAAAACCCGTCACTGCGAGTTACAAAGCTCGTCACTGCGGGTTACAAAGCCTGACACTGCGGGTTACAAAGCCCGACACTGCGGGTTACAAAGCTCGTCACTGCGGGTTACAAAGTCTGACACTGCGGGTTGCAAAGCCCGTCACTGCGGGTTACAAAGCCCGTCACTGCGAGTTACAAAGCCTGACACTGCGGGTTACAAAGCCCGTCACTGCGGGTTACAAAGCTCGTCACCGCGGGTTAAAAAGCCCGACACTGCGGGTTACAAAGCCCGACACTGCGGGTTACAAAGCTCGTCACTGCGAGTTACAAAGCCCATCACTGCAGGTTACAAAACCCATCACTGCGGGTTACAAAGCCCGACACTGCGGGTTACAAAGCCCGACACTGCGGGTTACAAAGCTCGTCACTGCGGGTTACAAAGCCTGACACTGCGGGTTACAAAGCCCGTCACTGCGGGTTACAAAGCCTGACACTGCGGGTTACAAAGCCCGTCACTGCGGGTTACAAAGCCTGACACTGCGGGTTACAAAGCCCGTCACTGCGAGTTACAAAGCTCGTCACTGCGGGTTACAAAGCCTGACACTGCGGGTTACAAAGCCCGACACTGCGGGTTACAAAGCTCGTCACTGCGGGTTACAAAGCCTGACATAGCGGGTTGCAAAGCCCGTCATTGCGGGTTAGAAAGCCCGTCACTGCGGGTTACAAAGCCCGACACTGCGGGTTACAAAGCCCGTCACTGCGGGTTACAAAGCTCGTCACTGCGGGTTACAAAGCCTGACATAGCGGGTTGCAAAGCCCGTCATTGCGGGTTACAAAGCTCGTCACTGCGGGTTACAAAGCCTGACACTGCGAGTTACAGAGCCTGACACTGCGGGTTACAAAGCTCGTCACTGCGGGTTACAAAGCGCATCACTGCGGGTTACAAAGCCCATCACTGCGGGTTACAAAGCCCGACATTGCGGGTTACAAAGCCCGACACTGCGGGTTACAAAGCTCGTCACTGCGGGTTACAAAGCCCATCACTGCAGGTTACAAAACCCATCACTGCGGGTTATAAAGCCCGACACTGCGGATGACAAAGCCCGACACTGCGGGTTACAAAGCCCGACACTGCGGGTTACAAAGCTCGTCACTGCGGGTTACAAAGCCCGTCACTGCGAGTTACAAAGCTCGTCACTGCGGGTTACAAAGCCCGACACTGCGGGTTACAAAGCTCGTCACTGCGGGTTACAAAGCCCGACACTGCGGGTTACAAAGCCTGACACTGCGGGTTACAAAGCCCGTCACTGCGGGTTACAAAGCCCGTCACTGCGGGTTACAAAGCCCGTCACTGCGGGTTACAAAGCCCGACACTGCGGGTTAGAAAGCCCATCACTGCGGGTTACAAAGCTCGTCACTGCGGGTTACAAAGCCCATCACTGCGGGTTACAAAGCCCGACACTGCGGGTTACAAAGCCCGTCACTGCGGGTTACAAAGCTCGTCACTGCGGGTTACAAAGCCCGACACTGCGGGTTACAAAGTCCCTCACTGCGGGTAACGAAGCCCGTCACTGTGGGTTACAAAGCCCGACACTGCGGGTTACAAAGCCCGTCACTGCGGGTTACAAAGCCCGACACTGCGGGTTACAAAGCCCGTCACTGCGGGTTACAAAGCCCGACACTGCGGGTTACAAAGCCCGTCGCTGCGGGTTACAAAGCTCGTCACTGCGGGTTACAAAACCGACACTGCGGGTTACAAAGCCCCTCACTGCGAGTTACAAAGCCCCTCACTGCGGGTTACAAAGCCCCTCACTGCGGGTTACAAAGCTCGTCACTGCGGGTTACAAAACCCGACACTGCGGGTTACAAAGCTCGTCACTGCGGGTTACAAAGCTCGTCACTGCGGGTTACAAAGCCCGACACTGCGGGTTACAAAGCCCGACACTGCGGGTTACAAAGCCCGTCACTGCGGGTTACAAAGCTCGTCACTGCAGGTTACAAAGCCCGACACTGCGGGTTACAAAGCCCGACACTGCGGGTTACAAAGCTCGTCACTGCGGGTTACAAAGCCCGACACTGCGGGTTACAAAGCTCGTCACTGCGGGTTACAAAGCCCGACACTGCGGGTTACAAAGCCCGACACTGCGGGTTACAAAGCCCGACACTGCGAGTTACAAAGCCCGTCACTGCGGGTTACAAAGCCCGTCACTGCGGGTTACAAAGCTCGTCACTGCAGGTTACAAAGCCCGACACTGCGGGTTACAAAGCCCGACACTGCGGGTTACAAAGCTCGTCACTGCGGGTTACAAAGCCCGACACTGCGGGTTACAAAGCTCGTCACTGCGGGTTACAAAGCCCGACACTGCGGGTTACAAAGCCCGACACTGCGGGTTACAAAGCCCGACACTGCGAGTTACAAAGCCCGTCACTGCGGGTTACTAAGCTCGTCACTGCGGGTTACAAAGCTCGTCACTGCGGGTTACAAAGCCCGACACTGCGGGTTACAAAGCCCGACACTGCGGGTTACAAAGCCCGACACTGCGGGTTACAAAGCCCGTCACTGCGGGTTACAAAACCCGTCACTGCGGGTTACAAAGCCCCTCACTGCGGGTTGCAAAGCCCATCACTGCGGGTTACAAAGCCCGCCACTGCGGGTTACAAAGCCCGATACTGCGGGTTACAAAGCCCGACACTGCGGGTTACAAAGCCCGACAATGCGGGTTACAAAGCCCGACACTGCGGGTTACAAAGCCCGTCACTGCGGGTTACAAAGCCCGTCACTGCGGGTTACAAAGCCCGACACTGCGGGTTAGAAAGCCCATCACTGCGGGTTACAAAGTCCCTCACTGCTGGTTACAAAGCCCGTCACTGTGGGTTACAAAGCCCGACACTGCGGGTTACAAAGCCCGTCACTGCGGGTTACAAAGCCCGACACTGCGGGTTACAAAGCCCGTCACTGCGGGTTACAAAGCCCGACACTGCGGGTTACAAAGCCCGTCACTGCGGGTTACAAAGCTCGTCACTGCGGGTTACAAAACCGACACTGCGGGTTACAAAGCCCCTCACTGCGAGTTACAAAGCCCCTCCCTGCGGGTTACAAAGCCCCTCACTGCGGGTTACAAAGCTCGTCACTGCGGGTTACAAAACCCGACACTGCGGGTTACAAAGCTCGTCACTGCGGGTTACAAAGCTCGTCACTGCGGGTTACAAAGCCCGACACTGCGGGTTACAAAGCCCGACACTGCGGGTTACAAAGCCCGACACTGCGGGTTACAAAGCCCGACACTGCGGGTTACAAAGCCCGACACTGCGGGTTACAAAGCTCGTCACTGCGGGTTACAAAGCTCGTCACTGCGGGTTACAAAGCTCGTCACTGCAGGTTACAAAGCCCGACACTGCGGGTTACAAAGCCCGACACTGCGGGTTACAAAGCTCGTCACTGCGGGTTACAAAGCTCGTCACTGCGGGTTACAAAGCCCGACACTGCGGGTTACAAAGCCCGACACTGCGGGTTACAAAGCTCGTCACTGCAGGTTACAAAGCCCGACACTGCGGGTTACAAAGCCCGACACTGCGGGTTACAAAGCTCGTCACTGCGGGTTACAAAGCCCGACACTGCGGGTTACAAAGCCCGACACTGCGGGTTACAAAGCCCGACACTGCGGGTTACAAAGCCCGACACTGCAAGTTACAAAGCCGGCACTGCGGGTTACAAAGCTCGTCACTGCGGGTTACAAAGCCCGACACTGCGCGTTACAACGCTCGTCACTGCGGGTTACAAAGCCCGACACTGCGGGTTACTAAACCCGTCACTGCGGGTTACAAAGCCCGACACTGCGGGTTACAAAGCTCGTCACTGCGGGTTACAAAGCCCCTCACTGCGGGTTACAATGCTCGTCACTGTGGGTTACAAAGCTCGTCACTGCGGGTTACAAAGCCCGACACTGCGGGTTACAAAGCCCGTCACTGCGGGTTACAAAGCCCGTCACTGCGGGTTACAAAGCCCCTCACTGCGGGTTACAAAGCCCAACACTGCGGGTTACAAAGCCCGTCACTGCGGGTTACAAAGCCCGTCACTGCGGGTTACAAAGCCCCTCACTGCGGGTTACAATGCTCGTCACTGTGGGTTACAAAGCTCGTCACTGCGGGTTACAAAGCCCGACACTGCGGGTTACAAAGCCCGTCACTGCGGGTTACAAAGCCCGTCACTGCGGGTTACAAAGCCCCTCACTGCGGGTTACAAAGCCCAACACTGCGGGTTACAAAGCCCGTCACTGCGGGTTACAAAGCCCAACACTGCGGGTTACAAAGCCCGTCACTGCGGGTTACAAAGCCCGTCACTGCGGGTTACAAAGCCCGACACTGCGGGTTACAAAGCTCGTCACTGCGGGTTACAAAGCCCCTCACTGCGGGTTACAATGCTCGTCACTGTGGGTTACAAAGCTCGTCACTGCGGGTTACAAAGCCCGACACTGCGGGTTACAAAGCCCGTCACTGCGGGTTACAAAGCCTGACACTGCGGGTTGCAAAGCACCTCACTGCGGGTTACAAAGCTCGTCACTGCGGGTTACAAAGCCCGTCACTGCAGGTTACAAAGCCCGACACTGCGGGTTACAAAGCCCCTCGCTGCGGGTTACAAAGCTCGTCACTGCGGGTTACAAAGCCCGTCACTGCGGGTTACAAAGCCCGACACTGAGGGTTACAAAGCCCGACACTGCGGGTTACAAAGCCCGACACTGCGGGTTACAAAGCTCGTCACTGCGGGTTACAAAGCTCGTCACTGCGGGTTACAAAGCCCGACACTGAGGGTTACAAAGCCCGACACTGCGGGTTACAAAGCCCGATACTGCGGGTTACAAAGCCCATCACTGCGGGTTACAAAGCTCGCCACTGCGGGTTACAAAGCTCGTCACTGCGGGTTACAAAGTTCGTCACTGCGGGTTACAAAGCCCGACACTGAGGGTTACAAAGCCCGACACTGCGGGTTACAAAGCCCGATACTGCGGGTTACAAAGCCCATCACTGCGGGTTACAAAGCCCATCACTGCGGGTTACAAAGCCCCTCACTGGCGGTTACAAAGCTCGACACTGCGGGTTACAAAACTCGTCACTGCGGGTTACAAAGCTCGTCACTGCGGGTTACAAAGCCCGCCACTGCGGGTTACAAAGCTCATCACTGCGGGTTACAAAGCCCGTCACTGCGGGTTACAAAGCTCGTCACTGCGGGTTACAAAGCCCCTCACTGCGGGTTACAAAGCCCGTCACTGCGGGTTACAAAGCCCGAAACTGCGGGTTACAAAGCCCGACACTGCGGGTTACAAAGCCCCTCGCTGCGGGTTACAAAGCTCGTCACTGCGGGTTACAAAGCCCGTCACTGCGGGTTACAAAGCCCGACACTGAGGGTTACAAAGCCCGACACTGCGGGTTACAAAGCTCGCCACTGCGGGTTACAAAGCTCGTCACTGCGGGTTACAAAGTTCGTCACTGCGGGTTACAAAGCCCGACACTGAGGGTTACAAAGCCCGACACTGCGGGTTACAAAGCCCGATACTGCGGGTTACAAAGCCCGTCACTGCGGGTTACAAAGCCCATCACTGCGGGTTACAAAGCCCCTCACTGGCGGTTACAAAGCTCGACACTGCGGGTTACAAAACTCGTCACTGCGGGTTACAAAGCTCGTCACTGCGGGTTACAAAGCCCGCCACTGCGGGTTACAAAGCTCATCACTGCGGGTTACAAAGCCCGTCACTGCGGGTTACAAAGCTCGTCACTGCGGGTTACAAAGCCCCTCACTGCGGGTTACAAAGCCCGTCACTGCGGGTTACAAAGCCCGACACTGCGGGTTACAAAGCCCCTCACTGCGGGTTACAAAGCCCATCACTGCGGGTTACAAAGCTCGACACTGCGGGTTACAAAACTCGTCACTGCGGGTTACAAAGCTCGTCACTGCGGGTTACAAAGCCCATCACTGCGGGTTACAAAGCCCGACACTGCGGGTTACATAACTCGTCACTGCGGGTTACAAAGCTCGTCACTGTGGGTTACAAAGCTCGCCACTGCGGGTTACAACACCCACCACTGCGGGTTACAAAGCCCGACATTGAGGGTTGCTAAGCCCGACACTGAGGGTTACAAAGCCCGTCACTGCGGGTTACAAAGCCCGTCACTGCGGGTTACAAAGCCTGACACTGCGGGTTACAAAGCCCGTCACTGCGGGTTACAAAGCCCGTCACTGCGGGTTACAAAGCCCGTCACTGCGGGTTACAAAGCTCGTCACTGCGGGTTACAAAGCCCGATACTGCGGGTTACAAAGCCCGACACTGCGGGTTACAAAGCCCGTCACTGCGAGTTACAAAGCTCGTCACTGCGGGTTACAAAGCCTGACACTGCGGGTTACAAATCACGACACTGCGGGTTACAAAGCTCGTCACTGCGGGTTACAAAGCCTGACACTGCGGGTTGCAAAGCCCGTCACTGCGGGTTACAAAGCCCGTCACTGCGGGTTACAAAGCTCGTCACCACGGGTTACAAAGCCCGACACTGCGGGTTACAAAGCCCGACACTGCGGGTTACAAAGCTCGTCACTGTGGGTTACAAAGCCCGACACTGCGGGTTACAAAGCCCGTCACTGCGTGTTACAAAGCCCGACACTGCGGGTTACAAAGCCCATCACTGCAGGTTACAAAACCCATCACTGCGGGTTACAAAGCCCGACACTGCGGGTTACAAAGCCCGACACTGCGGGTTACAAAGCCCGTCACTGCGAGTTACAAAGCTCGTCACTGCGGGTTACAAAGCCTGACACTGCGGGTTACAAAGCCTGACACTGCGGGTTACAAAGCTCGTCACTGCGGGTTACAAAGCCTGACATAGCGGGTTGCAAAGCCCGTCATTGCGGGTTAGAAAGCCCGTCACTGCGGGTTACAAAGCCTGACACTGCGGGTTACAAAGCCTGTCACTGCGGGTTACAAAGCTCGTCACCGCGGGTTACAAAGCCCGTCACTGCGGGTTACAAAGCCCGTCACTGCGGGTTACAAAGCCCGACACTGCGGGTTACAAAGCTCGTCACCGCGGGTTAAAAAGCCCGTCACTGCGGGTTACAAAGCATGACACTGCGGGTTACAAAGCCCGTCACTGCGGGTTACAAAGCCTATCACTGCAGGTTACAAAACCCATCACTGCGGGTTACAAAGCCCGACACTGCGGGTTACAAAGCTCGACACTGCGGGTTACAAAGCCCGACACTGCGGGTTACAAAACCCATCACTGCGGGTTACAAAGCTCGACACTGCGGGTTACAAAGCCCGACACTGCGGGTTACAAAGCCCGACACTGATGGTTACAAAGCTCATCACTGCGGGTTACAAAGCCCGACACTGATGGTTACAAAGCTCATCACTGCGGGTTACAAAGCCCGACACTGCGGGTTACGAAGCTCGTCACTGCGGGTTACAAAGCTCGTCACTGCGGGTTACAAAGCCCGACACTGCGGGTTACGAAGCTCGTCACTGCGGGTTACAAAGCTCGTCACTGCGGGTTACAAAGCCCGACACTGCGGGTTACAAAGCCCGACACTGCGGGTTACAAAGCCCCTCACTGCGGGTTACAAAGCCCATCACTGCGGGTTACAAAGCTCGACACTGCGGGTTACAAAACTCGTCACTGCGGGTTACAAAGCTCGTCACTGCGGGTTACAAAGCCCATCACTGCGGGTTACAAAGCCCGACACTGCGGGTTACATAACTCGTCACTGCGGGTTACAAAGCTCGTCACTGTGGGTTACAAAGCTCGCCACTGCGGGTTACAACACCCACCACTGCGGGTTACAAAGCCCGACATTGAGGGTTGCTAAGCCCGACACTGAGGGTTACAAAGCCCGTCACTGCGGGTTACAAAGCCCGTCACTGCGGGTTACAAAGCCTGACACTGCGGGTTACAAAGCCCGTCACTGCGGGTTACAAAGCCCGTCACTGCGGGTTACAAAGCCCGTCACTGCGGGTTACAAAGCTCGTCACTGCGGGTTACAAAGCCCGATACTGCGGGTTACAAAGCCCGACACTGCGGGTTACAAAGCCCGTCACTGCGAGTTACAAAGCTCGTCACTGCGGGTTACAAAGCCTGACACTGCGGGTTACAAATCACGACACTGCGGGTTACAAAGCTCGTCACTGCGGGTTACAAAGCCTGACACTGCGGGTTGCAAAGCCCGTCACTGCGGGTTACAAAGCCCGTCACTGCGGGTTACAAAGCTCGTCACCACGGGTTACAAAGCCCGACACTGCGGGTTACAAAGCCCGACACTGCGGGTTACAAAGCTCGTCACTGTGGGTTACAAAGCCCGACACTGCGGGTTACAAAGCCCGTCACTGCGTGTTACAAAGCCCGACACTGCGGGTTACAAAGCCCATCACTGCAGGTTACAAAACCCATCACTGCGGGTTACAAAGCCCGACACTGCGGGTTACAAAGCCCGACACTGCGGGTTACAAAGCCCGTCACTGCGAGTTACAAAGCTCGTCACTGCGGGTTACAAAGCCTGACACTGCGGGTTACAAAGCCTGACACTGCGGGTTACAAAGCTCGTCACTGCGGGTTACAAAGCCTGACATAGCGGGTTGCAAAGCCCGTCATTGCGGGTTAGAAAGCCCGTCACTGCGGGTTACAAAGCCTGACACTGCGGGTTACAAAGCCTGTCACTGCGGGTTACAAAGCTCGTCACCGCGGGTTACAAAGCCCGTCACTGCGGGTTACAAAGCCCGTCACTGCGGGTTACAAAGCCCGACACTGCGGGTTACAAAGCTCGTCACCGCGGGTTAAAAAGCCCGTCACTGCGGGTTACAAAGCATGACACTGCGGGTTACAAAGCCCGTCACTGCGGGTTACAAAGCCTATCACTGCAGGTTACAAAACCCATCACTGCGGGTTACAAAGCCCGACACTGCGGGTTACAAAGCTCGACACTGCGGGTTACAAAGCCCGACACTGCGGGTTACAAAACCCATCACTGCGGGTTACAAAGCTCGACACTGCGGGTTACAAAGCCCGACACTGCGGGTTACAAAGCCCGACACTGATGGTTACAAAGCTCATCACTGCGGGTTACAAAGCCCGACACTGATGGTTACAAAGCTCATCACTGCGGGTTACAAAGCCCGACACTGCGGGTTACGAAGCTCGTCACTGCGGGTTACAAAGCTCGTCACTGCGGGTTACAAAGCCCGACACTGCGGGTTACGAAGCTCGTCACTGCGGGTTACAAAGCTCGTCACTGCGGGTTACAAAGCCCGACACTGCGGGTTACAAAGCCCGACACTGATGGTTACAAAGCTCATCACTGCGGGTTACAAAGCCCGACACTGCGGGTTACGAAGCTCGTCACTGCGGGTTACAAAGCTCGTCACTGCGGGTTACAAAGCCCGTCACTGCGGGTTACAAAGCTCGTCACTGCGGGTTACAAAGCCCGATACTGCGGGTTGCAAAGCCCGACACTGCGGGTTACAAAGCTCGTCACTGCGGGTTACAAAGCTCGTCACTGCGGGTTACAAAGCTCGTCACTGCGGGTTACAAAGCCCGTCACTGCGAGTTACAAAGCTCGTCACTGCGGGTTACAAAGCCTGACACTGCGGGTTACAAAGCCCGACACTGCGGGTTACAAAGCTCGTCACTGCGGGTTACAAAGCTCGTCACTGCGGGTTACAAAGCCCGTCACTGCGAGTTACAAAGCTCGTCACTGCGGGTTACAAAGCCTGACACTGCGGGTTACAAAGCTCGTCACTGCGGGTTACAAAGCCTGACACTGCGGGTTACAAAGCCCGTCACTGCGAGTTACAAAGCTCGTCACTGCGGGTTACAAAGCCCGTCACTGCGAGTTACAAAGCTCGTCACTGCGGGTTACAAAGCCTGACACTGCGGGTTACAAAGCCCGACACTGCGGGTTACAAAGCTCGTCACTGCGAGTTACAAAGCTCGTCACTGCGGGTTACAAAGCCCGTCACTGCGGGTTACAAAGCCCGACACTGCGGGTTACAAAGCCCGTCACTGCGGGTTACAAAGCCCGTCACTGCGGGTTACAAAGCCCGTCACTGCGAGTTACAAAGCCTGACACTGCGGGTTACAAAGCCCGTCACTGCGGGTTACAAAGCCCCTCACTGCGAGTTACAAAGCTCGTCACTGCGGGTTACAAAGCCCGTCACTGCGGGTTGCAAAGCCCGTCACTGCGGGTTACAAAGCCCGTCACTGCGAGTTACAAAGCCTGACACTGCGGGTTACAAAGCCCGTCACTGCGGGTTACAAAGCTCGTCACCGCGGGTTAAAAAGCCCGACACTGCGGGTTACAAAGCCCGACACTGCGGGTTACAAAGCTCGTCACTGCGAGTTACAAAGCCCATCACTGCAGGTTACAAAACCCATCACTGCGGGTTACAAAGCCCGACACTGCGGGTTACAAAGCCCGACACTGCGGGTTACAAAGCTCGTCACTGCGGGTTACAAAGCCTGACACTGCGGGTTACAAAGCCCGTCACTGCGGGTTACAAAGCCTGACACTGCGGGTTACAAAGCCCGTCACTGCGGGTTACAAAGCCTGACACTGCGGGTTACAAAGCCCGTCACTGCGAGTTACAAAGCTCGTCACTGCGGGTTACAAAGCCTGACACTGCGGGTTACAAAGCCCGACACTGCGGGTTACAAAGCTCGTCACTGCGGGTTACAAAGCCTGACATAGCGGGTTGCAAAGCCCGTCATTGCGGGTTAGAAAGCCCGTCACTGCGGGTTACAAAGCCCGACACTGCGGGTTACAAAGCCCGTCACTGCGGGTTACAAAGCTCGTCACTGCGGGTTACAAAGCCTGACATAGCGGGTTGCAAAGCCCGTCATTGCGGGTTACAAAGCTCGTCACTGCGGGTTACAAAGCCCATCACTGCGGGTTACAAAGCCCGACATTGCGGGTTACAAAGCCCGACACTGCGGGTTACAAAGCTCGTCACTGCGGGTTACAAAGCCCATCACTGCAGGTTACAAAACCCATCACTGCGGGTTATAAAGCCCGACACTGCGGATGACAAAGCCCGACACTGCGGGTTACAAAGCCCGACACTGCGGGTTACAAAGCTCGTCACTGCGGGTTACAAAGCCCGTCACTGCGAGTTACAAAGCTCGTCACTGCGGGTTACAAAGCCCGACACTGCGGGTTACAAAGCTCGTCACTGCGGGTTACAAAGCCCGACACTGCGGGTTACAAAGCCTGACACTGCGGGTTACAAAGCCCGTCACTGCGGGTTACAAAGCCCGTCACTGCGGGTTACAAAGCCCGTCACTGCGGGTTACAAAGCCCGACACTGCGGGTTAGAAAGCCCATCACTGCGGGTTACAAAGCTCGTCACTGCGGGTTACAAAGCCCATCACTGCGGGTTACAAAGCCCGACACTGCGGGTTACAAAGCCCGTCACTGCGGGTTACAAAGCTCGTCACTGCGGGTTACAAAGCCCGACACTGCGGGTTACAAAGTCCCTCACTGCGGGTAACGAAGCCCGTCACTGTGGGTTACAAAGCCCGACACTGCGGGTTACAAAGCCCGTCACTGCGGGTTACAAAGCCCGACACTGCGGGTTACAAAGCCCGTCACTGCGGGTTACAAAGCCCGACACTGCGGGTTACAAAGCCCGTCACTGCGGGTTACAAAGCTCGTCACTGCGGGTTACAAAACCGACACTGCGGGTTACAAAGCCCCTCACTGCGAGTTACAAAGCCCCTCACTGCGGGTTACAAAGCCCCTCACTGCGGGTTACAAAGCTCGTCACTGCGGGTTACAAAACCCGACACTGCGGGTTACAAAGCTCGTCACTGCGGGTTACAAAGCTCGTCACTGCGGGTTACAAAGCCCGACACTGCGGGTTACAAAGCCCGACACTGCGGGTTACAAAGCCCGTCACTGCGGGTTACAAAGCTCGTCACTGCAGGTTACAAAGCCCGACACTGCGGGTTACAAAGCCCGACACTGCGGGTTACAAAGCTCGTCACTGCGGGTTACAAAGCCCGACACTGCGGGTTACAAAGCTCGTCACTGCGGGTTACAAAGCCCGACACTGCGGGTTACAAAGCCCGACACTGCGGGTTACAAAGCCCGTCACTGCGGGTTACAAAGCCCGTCACTGCGGGTTACAAAGCTCGTCACTGCGAGTTACAAAGCTCGTCACTGCGGGTTACAAAGCTCGTCACTGCGGGTTACAAAGCCCGACACTGCGGGTTACAAAGCCCGACACTGCGGGTTACAAAGCCCGACACTGCGGGTTACAAAGCCCGTCACTGCGGGTTACAAAGCCCGTCACTGCGGGTTACAAAGCCCGACACTGCGGGTTACGAAGCCCCTCACTGCGGGTTGCGAAGCCCGTCACTGCGGGTTACAAAGCTCGTCACTGCGGGTTACAAAGCCTGACACTGCGGGTTACAAAGCTCGTCACTGCGGGTTACAAATCCCGACACTGCGAGTTACAAAGCTCGTCACTGCGAGTTACAAAGCCTGACACTGCGGGTTACAAAGCCCGACACTGCGGGTTACAAATCCCGACACTGCGAGTTACAAAACCCGTCACTGCGGGTTACAAAGCTCGTCACTGCGGGTTACAAATCCCGACACTGCGAGTTACAAAACCCGTCACTGCGGGTTACAAAGCCCCTCACTGCGGGTTGCAAAGCTCGTCACTGCGGGTTACAAAGCCCGCCACTGCGGGTTACAAAGCCCCTCACTGCGGGTTACAAAACCCGTCACTGCGGGTTACAAAGCCCCTCACTGCGGGTTACAAAGCCCGCCACTGCGGGTTACAAAGCCCGATACTGCGGGTTACAAAGCCCGACACTGCGGGTTACAAAGCCCGACACTGCGGGTTACAAAGCCCGACACTGCGGGTTACAAAGCCCGTCACTGCGGGTTACAAAGCCCGACACTGCGGGTTAGAAAGCCCATCACTGCGGGTTACAAAGTCCCTCACTGCTGGTTACAAAGCCCGTCACTGTGGGTTACAAAGCCCGACACTGCGGGTTACAAAGCCCGTCACTGCGGGTTACAAAGCCCGACACTGCGGGTTACAAAGCCCGTCACTGCGGGTTACAAAGCCCGACACTGCGGGTTACAAAGCCCGTCACTGCGGGTTACAAAGCTCGTCACTGCGGGTTACAAAACCGACACTGCGGGTTACAAAGCCCCTCACTGCGAGTTACAAAGCCCCTCCCTGCGGGTTACAAAGCCCCTCACTGCGGGTTACAAAGCTCGTCACTGCGGGTTACAAAACCCGACACTGCGGGTTACAAAGCTCGTCACTGCGGGTTACAAAGCTCGTCACTGCGGGTTACAAAGCCCGACACTGCGGGTTACAAAGCCCGACACTGCGGGTTACAAAGCCCGACACTGCGGGTTACAAAGCCCGACACTGCGGGTTACAAAGCCCGACACTGCGGGTTACAAAGCTCGTCACTGCGGGTTACAAAGCTCGTCACTGCGGGTTACAAAGCTCGTCACTGCAGGTTACAAAGCCCGACACTGCGGGTTACAAAGCCCGACACTGCGGGTTACAAAGCTCGTCACTGCGGGTTACAAAGCCCGACACTGCGGGTTACAAAGCCCGACACTGCGGGTTACAAAGCCCGACACTGCGGGTTACAAAGCCCGACACTGCAAGTTACAAAGCCGGCACTGCGGGTTACAAAGCTCGTCACTGCGGGTTACAAAGCCCGACACTGCGCGTTACAACGCTCGTCACTGCGGGTTACAAAGCCCGACACTGCGGGTTACTAAACCCGTCACTGCGGGTTACAAAGCCCGACACTGCGGGTTACAAAGCTCGTCACTGCGGGTTACAAAGCCCCTCACTGCGGGTTACAAAGCTCGTCACTGTGGGTTACAAAGCTCGTCACTGCGGGTTACAAAGCCCGACACTGCGGGTTACAAAGCCCGTCACTGCGGGTTACAAAGCCCGTCACTGCGGGTTACAAAGCCCCTCACTGCGGGTTACAAAGCCCAACACTGCGGGTTACAAAGCCCGTCACTGCGGGTTACAAAGCCCGTCACTGCGGGTTACAAAGCCCGACACTGCGGGTTGCAAAGCACCTCACTGCGGGTTACAAAGCTCGTCACTGCGGGTTACAAAGCCCGTCACTGCGGGTTACAAAGCCCGACACTGAGGGTTACAAAGCCCGACACTGCGGGTTACAAAGCTCGCCACTGCGGGTTACAAAGCTCGTCACTGCGGGTTACAAAGTTCGTCACTGCGGGTTACAAAGCCCGACACTGAGGGTTACAAAGCCCGACACTGCGGGTTACAAAGCCCGATACTGCGGGTTACAAAGCCCGTCACTGCGGGTTACAAAGCCCATCACTGCGGGTTACAAAGCCCCTCACTGGCGGTTACAAAGCTCGACACTGCGGGTTACAAAACTCGTCACTGCGGGTTACAAAGCTCGTCACTGCGGGTTACAAAGCCCGCCACTGCGGGTTACAAAGCTCATCACTGCGGGTTACAAAGCCCGTCACTGCGGGTTACAAAGCTCGTCACTGCGGGTTACAAAGCCCCTCACTGCGGGTTACAAAGCCCGTCACTGCGGGTTACAAAGCCCGACACTGCGGGTTACAAAGCCCGACACTGCGGGTTACAAAGCCCCTCGCTGCGGGTTACAAAGCTCGTCACTGCGGGTTACAAAGCCCGTCACTGCGGGTTACAAAGCCCGACACTGAGGGTTACAAAGCCCGACACTGCGGGTTACAAAGCTCGCCACTGCGGGTTACAAAGCTCGTCACTGCGGGTTACAAAGTTCGTCACTGCGGGTTACAAAGCCCGACACTGAGGGTTACAAAGCCCGACACTGCGGGTTACAAAGCCCGATACTGCGGGTTACAAAGCCCGTCACTGCGGGTTACAAAGCCCATCACTGCGGGTTACAAAGCCCCTCACTGGCGGTTACAAAGCTCGACACTGCGGGTTACAAAACTCGTCACTGCGGGTTACAAAGCTCGTCACTGCGGGTTACAAAGCCCGCCACTGCGGGTTACAAAGCTCATCACTGCGGGTTACAAAGCCCGTCACTGCGGGTTACAAAGCTCGTCACTGCGGGTTACAAAGCCCCTCACTGCGGGTTACAAAGCCCGTCACTGCGGGTTACAAAGCCCGACACTGCGGGTTACAAAGCCCCTCACTGCGGGTTACAAAGCCCATCACTGCGGGTTACAAAGCTCGACACTGCGGGTTACAAAACTCGTCACTGCGGGTTACAAAGCTCGTCACTGCGGGTTACAAAGCCCATCACTGCGGGTTACAAAGCCCGACACTGCGGGTTACATAACTCGTCACTGCGGGTTACAAAGCTCGTCACTGTGGGTTACAAAGCTCGCCACTGCGGGTTACAACACCCACCACTGCGGGTTACAAAGCCCGACATTGAGGGTTGCTAAGCCCGACACTGAGGCTTACAAAGCCCGACACTGCGGGTTACAAAGGCCGACACTGCGGGTTACAAAGCTCGCCACTGCGGGTTACAAAGCTCGTCACTGCGGGTTACAAAGCTCGTCACTGCGGGTTACAAAGCCCGGCACTGCGGGTTACTAAGCCCGACACTGCGGGTTACAAAGCCCGACACTGCGGGTTACAAAGCCCGACACTGCGGGTTACAAAGCCCGACACTGCCGTTTACAAAGCCCGACACTGCGGGTTACAAGCCCGACACTGCGGGTTACAAAGCCCGTCACTGCGGGTTACAAAGCCCGTCACTGCGGGTTACAAAGCTCGACACTGCGGGTTACTAAGCCCGATACTGCGGGTTACAAAGCCCGACACTGCGGGTTACAAAGCCCGTCACTGCGGGTTACAAAGCCCGACACTGCGGGTTACAAAGCCCGACACTGCGGGTTACAAAGCCCGACACTGCGGGTTACAAAGCCCGTCACTGCGGGTTACAAAGCCCGACACTGCGGGTTACAAAGCTCGTCACTGCGGGTTACAAAGCTCGTCACTGCGTGTTACAAAGCTCGTCACTGCGGGTTACAAAGGCCGACACTGCGGGTTACAAAGGCCGACACTGCGGGTTACAAAGCCCGACACTGCGGGTTACAAAGCCCGACACTGCGGGTTACAAAGCCCGACACTGCGGGTTACAAAGCCCGTCACTGCGGGTTACAAAGCCCCGCACTGCGGGTTACAAAGGCCGACAGTGTAGGTTACAAAGCTCGTCACTGCGGGTTACAAAGGCCGACACTGCGGGTTACAAAGCCCGACACTGCGGGTTACAAAGCCCGTCACTGCGAGTTACAAAGTCCCTCACTGCGGGTTACAAAGCCCCGCACTGCGGGTTACAAAGGCCGACAGTGTAGGTTACAAAGCTCGTCACTGCGGGTTACAAAGCTCGACACTGCGAGTTACAAAGCTCGTCACTGCGGGTTACAAAGCTCGTCACTGCGGGTTACAAAGCCCGACACTGCGAGTTACAAAGCTCGTCACTGCGGGTTACAAAGCTCGTCACTGCGGGTTACAAAGCCCGACACTGCGGGTTACAAAGCCCGACACTGCGGGTTACAAAGCCCGACACTGCGGGTTACAAAGCTCGTCACTGCGGGTTACAAAGCCCGACACTGCGGGTTACAAAGCCCCTCACTGCGGGTTACAAAGCCCGACACTGCGGGTTACAAAGCTCGTCACTGCAAGTTACAAAGCCCGACACTGCGGGTTACAAAGCTCGTCACTGCAGGTTACAAAGCTCGTCACTGTGGGTTACAAAGCCCCTCAATGCGGGTTACAAAGCCCGACACTGCGGGTTACAAATCCCCTCACTGCGGGTTACAAAGCCCGACACTACGGGTTAAAAAGCCCGTCACTGCGGGTTACAAAGCCCGACACTGCGGGTTACAAAGCCCGTCTCTGCGGGTTACAAAGCTCCTCCCTGCGGGTTACAAAGCCCGTCACTGCGGGTTACAAAGCCTGACACTGCGGGTTACAAAGCCCCTCACTGCGGGTTTCAAAGCTCGTCACTGCGGGTTACAAAGCCCGACACTGCGGGTTACAAAGCCCGACACTGCGGGTTACAAAGCCCCTCACTGCGGGTTACAAAGCTCGTCACTGCGGGTTACAAAGCCCGACACTGCGGGTTACAAACCCCCTCACTGCGGGTTACAAAGCCTGACACTGCGGGTTACAAAGCTCGTCACTGCGGGTTACAAAGCCCGACACTGCGGGTTACAAAGGCCGACACTGCGGGTTACAAAGCACCTCACTGCGGGTTACAAAGCCCGACACTGCGGGTTACAGAGCCCCTCACTGCGGGTTACAAAGCCCGTCACTGCGGGTTACAAAACCCGTCACTGCGGGTTACAAAGCCCGACACTGCGGTTCCAAAGCCCATCACTGCGGGTTACAAAGCCCGCCACTGCGGGTTACAAAGCCCGACACTGCGGGTTACAAAGCCCGACACTGCGGGTTACAAAGCCCATCACTGCGGGTTACAAAGCCCGACACTGCGGGTTACAAAGCCCCTCACTGCGGGTTACAAAGCCCGTCACTGCGGGTTACAATGCCCGACACTGCGGGTTACAAAGCCCGACACTGCGGGTTACAAAGCCCGTCACTGCGGGTTACAAAGCCCGACATTGCGGGTTTCAAAGCCCGACACTGCGGGTTACAAAGCCCGACACTGCGGGTTACAAAGCCCGACACTGCGGATTACAAAGCCCGACACTGCGGATTACAAAGCCCGACACTGCGGGTTACAAAGCACGTCACTGCGGGTTACAATGCCTGTCACTGCGGGTTACAAAGCCCGTCACTGCGGGTTACAAAGCCCGACTCTGCGGGTTACAAAGCCCGTCACTGCGGGTTACAAAGCCCGTCACTGCGGGTTACAAAGCCCGACACTGCGGGTTACAAATCCCGACACTGCGGGTTACAAAGCCCGACACTGCGGGTTACAAAGCCCGTCACTGCGAGTTACAAAGCCCGACACTGCGGGTTACAAAACCCGACACTGCGGGTTACAAAGCCCGACACTGCGGGTTACAAAGCACGTCACTGCGGATTACAAAGCCCGTCACTGCGGGTTACAAAGCCCGTCACTGCGGGTTACAAAGCCCGACACTGCGGGTTACAAAGCCCGTCACTGCGGGTTACAAAGCCCGACACTGCGGGTTACAAAGCCCGACACTGCGGGTTACAAAGCCCGACAGGGCATTGGAGGGAGACAAGATAGCCAGGAGGAAAGGGATTAGGAGAGCTAGGAGAGGGCATGAACAATCTTTGGCGGGTAGGATCAAGGAATACCCCAAGGCCTTTTACACATATGTGAGAAATATGAGAATGACTAGAGCGAGGGTGGGTCCGATCAAGGACAGTAGCGGGAGATTGTGTATGGAGTCTGAAGAGATAGGAGAGGTCTTGAATGAGTACTTTTCTTCTGTATTTACAAATGAGAGGGGCCATATTTTTGGAGAGGACAGTGTGAAACAGACTGGTAAGCTCGAGGAAATACTTGTTAGGAAGGAAGATGTGTTGGGCATTTTGAAAAACGTGAGGATAGACAAGTCCCCCGGGCCTGACGGGATATATCCAAGGATTCTATGGGAAGCAAGAGATGAAATTGCAGAGCCGTTGGCAATGATCTTTTCGTCCGCACTGTCAACGGGGGTGGTACCAGGGGATTGGAGAGTGGCGAATGTCGTGCCCCTGTTCAACAAAGGGACTAGGGATAACCCTGGGAATTACAGGCCAGTTAGTCTTACTTCGGTGGTAGGCAAAGTCATGGAAAGGGTACTGAAGGATAGGATTTCTGAGCATCTGGAAAGACACTGCTTGATTAGGGATAGTCAGCACAGATTTGTGAGGGGTAGGTCTTGCCTTACAAGTCTTATTGAATTCTTTGAGGAGGTGACCAAGCATGTGGATGTAGTGTACATGGATTTTAGTAAGGCATTTGATAAAGTTCCCCATGGTAAGCTTCTGCAGAAAGTAAGGAGGCATGGGATAGTGGGAAATTTGGCCGGTTGGATAACGAACTGGCTAACCGATAGAAGTCAGAGAGTGGTGGTGGATGGCAAATATTCAGCCTGGATCCCAGTTACCAGTGGCGTACCGCAGGGATCAGGTCTGGGTCCTCTGCTGTTTGTGATTTTCATTAATGACTTGGATGAGGGAGTTGAAGGGTGGGTCAGTAAATTTGCAGACGATACGAAGATTGGTGGAGTTGTGGATAGTGAGGGGGGCTGTTGTCGGCTGCAAAGAGATATAGATAGGATGCAGAGCTGGGCTGAGAAGTGGCAGATGGAGTTTAACCCTGAAAAGTGTGAGGTTGTCCATTTTGGAAGGACAAATATGAATGCGGAATACAGGGTTAACGGTAGAGTTCTTGGCAATATGGAGGAGCAGAGAGATCTTGGGGTCTATGTTCATACATCTTTGAAAGTTGCCACTCAAGTGGATAGAGCTGTGATGAAGGCCTATGGTGTGCTAGCGTTCATTAACAGAGGGCTTGAATTTAAGAGCCGTGAGGTGATGATGCAGTTGTACAAAACTTTGGTAAGGCCACATTTGGAGTACTGTGTACAGTTCTGGTCGCCTCATTTTAGGAAGGATGTGGAAGCTTTGGAAAAGGTGCAAAGGAGATTTACCAGGATGTTGCCTGGAATGGAGAGTAGGTCTTACGAGGAAAGGTTGAGGGTGCTAGGCCTTTTCTCATTAGAACGGAGAAGGATGAGGGGCGACTTGATAGAGGTTTATAAGATGATCAGGGGAATAGATAGGGTAGACAGTCAGAGACTTTTTCCCCAGGTGGAACAAACCATTACAAGGGGACATAAATTTAAGGTGAATGGTGGAAGATATAGGGAGGATGTCAGAGGTAGGTTCTTTACCCAGAGAGTAGTGGGGGCATGGAATGCACTGCCTGTGGAAGTAGTTGAGTCGGAAACATTAGGGACCATCAAGCAGCTATTGGATAGGTACATGGATTACGGTAAAATTATATAGTGTAGATTTATTTGTTCTTAAGGGCAGCACGGTAGCATGGTGGTTAGCACAGTTGCTTCACAGCTCCAGGATCCCAGGTTTGATTCCGGCTTGAGTCACTGTCTGTGCGGAGTCTGCACATCCTCCCCGTGTGTGCGTGGGTTTCCTCCGGGTGCTCCGGTTTCCTCCCACAGTCCAAAGATGTGCAGGTTAGGTGGATTGGCCATGATAAATTGCCCTTAGTGTCCAAAATTGCCCTTAGTGTTGGGTGGAGGTGTTGACTCTGGGTAGGGTGCTCTTTCCAAGAGCCGGTGCAGACTCAATGGGCCGAATGGCCTCCTTCTGCACTGTAAATTCAATGATAATATATGATTAATCTGGGACAAAGGTTCGGCACAACATCGTGGGCCGAAGGGCCTGTTCTGTGCTGTATTTTTCTATGTTCTATGTTCTATGTTACAAAGCCCAACACTGCGGGTTACAAAACCGGCCACTGCGGGTTACAAAACCCACCACTGCGGGTTACAAAGCCCGTCACTGCGGGTTACAAAGCTCGTAACTGCGGGTTTCAAAGCCCGACACTGCGGGTTACAAAGCCCGACACTGCGGGTTACAAAGCTCGTCACTGCGGGTTACAAAGCCCATCACTGCGGGTTACAAAGCCCGACACTGCGGGTTACAAAGCCCGTCACTGCGGGTTACAAAGCCTGACACTGCGGGTTACAAAGCCCGACACTGCGGGTTACAAAGCCCGACACTGCGGGTTGCAAAGCCCGTCACTGCGGGTTACAAAGCCCGTCACTGCGGGTTACAAAGCCCGACACTGCGGGTTACAAAACCCACCACTGCGGGTTACAAAGCCCGTCACTGCGGGTTACAAAGCTCGTAACTGCGGGTTTCAAAGCCCGACACTGCGGGTTACAAAGCCCGACACTGCGGGTTACAAAGCTCGTCACTGCGGGTTACAAAGCCCATCACTGCGGGTTACAAAGCCCGACACTGCGGGTTACAAAGCCCGACACTGCGGGTTGCAAAGCCCGTCACTGCGGGTTACAAAGCCCCTCACTGCGGGTTACAAAGCCCATCACTGCGGGTTACAAAGCTCGTCACTGCGGGTTACAAAGCCCGACACTGCGGGTTACAAAGCCCGTCACTGCGGGTTACAAAGCCCGACACTGCGGGTTACAAAGCCCCACACTGCGGGTTACAAAGCCCATCACTGCGGGTTACAAAGCCCCTCACTGCGGGTTACAAAGCCCGACACTGCGGGTTACAAAGCCCGACACTGCGGGTTACAAAGCCCATCACTGCGGGTTACAAAGCCCCTCACTGCGGGTTACAAAGCCCGACACTGCGGGTAACAAAGCCCCTCACTGCGGGTTACAAAGCCCCTCACTGCGGGTTACAAAGCCCGTCACTGCGGGTTACAAAGCCCGTCACTGCGGGTTACAAAGCCCGACACTGCGGGTTACAAAGCCCGTCACTGCGGGTTACAAAGCCCCTCACTGCGGGTTACAAAGCCCGACACTGCGGGTCACAATTCTAATGATGACCATGTAACCATTGTCGATTGTTGTAAAATCCCATCTGGTTCACTAGTGTCGTTTGTGGAAGGAAATCTGCCGTCCTTACCTGGTCTGGCAGACATGTGACTCCAGACTCCAAGGTCGAATCGAGGTGTTCTGGGTGGTTTATATATAGAATAACAGATACCCGGGAGTGAGTTACAGACTGGAATCTAATCGAGGAGTCTGGGATGGTTTATATATAGAACAATAGATACCCAGGAGTGAGTTACAGACTGGAATCTAATCGAGGGGTTCAGGGTGGTTTATATATAGAATAACAGATACCCGGGAGTGAGTTACAGACTGGAATCTAATCGAGGAGTCTGGGATGGTTTATATATAGAACAATAGATACCCAGGAGTGAGTTACAGACTGGAATATAATCGAGGGGTTCGGGGTGGTTTGTTAAGAGAATACCAGATACCGATTGATTGATTGATATTTATTGTCAGACATACCGAAGTACAGTGAAAAGTATTTTTCTGCAGCCAAGGGAACGTACACAGTACGTATGTAGTAGACACAAAAATAATCGACAGAGTACATTGACAAAAGGTGCATCAATAAATAGCGTTTGGTTTTGGTGCGGAACAAGGGCCAAACAAGAGCAGCATAGGGCGTTGTGAATAGTGTTCTTACAGATCAGTCTGAGGGGGAGTCGTTGAGGAGTCTAGTAGCTGTGGGGAAGAAGCTGTTCCTATGTTTGGATGTGCGGGTCTTCAGACTTCTGTATCTTCTGCCTGATGAACGGGTCTGGAAGAGTCTGGAAGAGGGCAAAGCCTGGGTGTGAGGGGTCTCTGATAATGCTGTCTGTAATCCTGAGGCAGCGGAAGGTATATACAGAATCAATGTGGGGGTGGCAAGCTTGTGTGATGCGTTGGGCTGAGTTCACCACACTCTGCAGTTTCTTACGATCTTGGGCCGAGCAGTTGCCAAACCAAGCTGTGATGCAGCCGGATAGGATGCTCTCTATGGCACATTTGTGGACATTTGTGAAAGTCGATGCAGACATGCCAAATTTCTTTAGCTTCCGTAGGAAGTAGAGACATTGTTGGGCTTTCTTGACTGTTGCATCAACGTGAGTGGACCAGGGCAGACTGTTGGTGATGGTGACCCCCAGGAACTTAAATCTATTGACCATCTCCAATTCGGAGCCATTGATGTAGATGGGTGGGGGGGGGGGGGGGGGGTGGAGGTTGTATTACACTTCCTGAAGTCGATGATCAGTTCCTTGGTCTTTCCAACATTTAGGGAGAGGTTGTTTTCGGTACACCATGAAACCAAGTGATCAATCTTCCTTCTGTAGTCTGATTCGTCGTTGTTTGAGATACGACCTACCACAGTCGTATCATCCGCAAACTTATAGATTGAATTGGAGTTGAATCTAGCCACACAGTCATGTGTGTAGGAAGTACAGTAGACTGAGCACACATCCTTGCGGGGTCCCGGTGTTGAGGACTATTGTGGAGGAGGTGCTATTGCCTATCCTGACAGATTGTGGTCTGTTGGTGAGGAAGTCAAGGATCAGCTGCACAGGGAGGGGTCAGGTCCAAGGTTGCAGAGTTTGGTTATTAATCTTGTCAGGATAACGGTGTTGAGGGCAGAGCTGTAGTCTATGAGCAGCAGCCTGACAGAGGTGTTGTCGAGGTGTTCGAGTGTTGATTGTCGGGCCAGAGAGATAGCCTCTGCTGTGGACCATCTGCAGTGATAGGCAACGGCAGTGAATCGATTCCACCTGGGAGTTGCCGTTGATCTATCTCATTACTAGCCGCTCAAAGGATTTCATGATAACAGACATCAGGGCCACCGGTCGGTAGTCATTGAGGCAGGCTACCTTGTTCATCTTTGGTACTGGTATTATGGTGGTCTTCTTGAAGGAGGAGGGGACCTCAGAGCGGAGGAATGAGGTGGTGAAGATATCTGTGAATACACTCGCCAGCTGGTCTGCGCAGGCTCGGAGTGCTCACCAGGGGTCTCCGACGGGGCCCGTCGCTTTCCGTGGGTTTACCTTCAAGAAGGCAGCTCTTATCTCCGAGGCTGCAATAGTGGGTATGGGTGTGTCCAGGGCTGTCGGGGCGGGTGGCACTGATGTATAGGCTGACTGATCAAAGCGGGCATAGAACTTGTTCAGTTCATCGGCGATGGTTGTCCCACCCCAGAGATTCCGCCTAGCCTTGTTTTGTAGCCTGTGATCTCATGTAAGCCCTGCCATAGACGTCGTGGGTTAGCATCGCTAGCCTGGGACTCTAGTTTGATGCGGTATTGTCTTTTTGCATCCCTGATGGCTTTTCACACTTCGTACCTTGATTTCTTATATAGGTCAGGGTCGTCAGGTTTGAACGCCTCCATCCGGAACTTCAGCAGGGAGTGAACCCTTTGGTTGAGCCAGGGTTTCCGATTGGGGAACACTCAGGTGTGTGTTACCGACTGGAATCTAATCAAGGGGTTTGGGTGGTTTATATCTAGAATAACAGATACCCGAGAGTGAGTTACAGACTGGAATCTAATCGAGGGGTTCGGGTGGTTGAGATATCGAATAACAGATACCCGGGAGTGAGTTACAGACTGGAATCTAATCGAGGGGTTCAGGTGGTTTATATATAGAATAACAGATACCCAGGAGTGAGTTACAGACCAGAATCTAATCGAGGGGGTTGGAGTGGTTTATAGATAGAATAACAGATACCTGGGAGTGAGTTACAGACTGGAATCTAATCGAGGGTTCAGGGTGGTTTATATAGAATAACAGATACCCGGGAGTGAGTTACAGACCGGAATCTAATCGAGGGATTCAGGGTGGTTTACATACAGAATAACAGATACCCGGGAGTGAGTTACAGCCTGGAATCTAATTGAGGGGTTCGGGGTGGTTTATATATAGAATAACAGATACCCGGGGGTGAGTCACAGACTGGAATCTAATCGAGGGGTTCGGGTGGTTTATATATAGAATAACAGATACCCGAGAGTGAGTTACAGACTGGAATCTAATCGAGGGGTTCGGGTGGTTTATATATAGAATAACAGATACCCGGGAGTGAGTTACCGACTGGAATCTAATCGAGGGGTTTGGGTGGTTTATATATAGAATAACAGATACCCGGGAGTGAGTCACAGACTGGAATCTAATCGAGGGGTTCGGGTGGTTTATATATAGAATAACAGATACCCGGGAGTGAGTCACAGACTGGAATCTAATCGAGGGGTTTGGGTGGTTTATATCTAGAATAACAGATACCCGAGAGTGAGTTACAGACTGGAATCTAATCGAGGGGTTCGGGTGGTTTATATATAGAATAACAGATACCCGGGAGTGAGTTACAGACTGGAATCTAATCGAGGGGTTCAGGTGGTTTATATATAGAATAACAGATACCCAGGAGTGAGTTACAGACCAGAATCTAATAGAGGGGGTTGGAGTGGTTTATAGATAGAATAACAGATACCTGGGAGTGAGTTACAGACTGGAATCTAATCGAGGGTTCAGGGTGGTTTATATAAAATAACAGATACCAGGGAGTGAGTTACAGACCGGAATCTAATCGAGGGATTCAGGGTGGTTTACATACAGAATAACAGATACCCGGGAGTGAGTTACAGCCTGGAATCTAATTGAGGGGTTCGGGGTGGTTTATATATAGAATAACAGATACCCGGGAGTGAGTCACAGACTGGAATCTAATCGAGGGGTTCGGGTGGTTTATATATAGAATAACAGATACCCGAGAGTGAGTTACAGACTGGAATCTAATCGAGGGGTTCGGGTGGTTTATATATAGAATAACAGATACCCGGGAGTGAGTTACCGACTAGAATCTAATCGAGGGGTTTGGGTGGTTTATATATAGAATAACAGATACCCGGGAGTGAGTCACAGACTGGAATCTAATCGAGGGGTTCGGGTGGTTTATATATAGAATAACAGATACCCGGGAGTGAGTCACAGACTGGAATCTAATCGAGGGGTTTGGGTGGTTTATATCTAGAATAACAGATACCCGAGAGTGAGTTACAGACTGGAATCTAATCGAGGGGTTCGGGTGGTTTATATATAGAATAACAGATACCCGGGAGTGAGTTACAGACTGGAATCTAATCGAGGGGTTCAGGTGGTTTATATATAGAATAACAGATACCCAGGAGTGAGTTACAGACCAGAATCTAATCGAGGGGGTTGGAGTGGTTTATATATAGAATAACAGATACCTGGGAGTGAGTTACAGACTGGAATCTAATCGAGGTTTCAGGGTGGTTTATATAGAATAACAGATACCCGGGAGTGAGTTACAGACCGGAATCTAATCGAGGGATTCAGGGTGGTTTACATACAGAATAACAGATACCCGGGAGTGAGTTACAGCCTGGAATCTAATTGAGGGGTTCGGGGTGGTTTATATATAGAATAACAGATACCCGGGAGTGAGTTACAGACTGGAATCTAATCGAGGGGTTCGGGGTGGTTTATATAGAGAATAACAGATACCCAGGAGTGAGTTACAGCCTGGAATCTAATCAGGGGTTCGGGGTGGTTTATATAGAGAATAACAGATACCCAGGAGTGAGTTACTGACTGGAATCTAATCGAGGTGTTTGGGGTAGTTTATAGAGAGAATAACAGATACCCAGGAGTGAGTTACAGCCTGGAATCTAATCGAGGGGTTCAGGATGGTTTGTATAGAGAATAACAGATACCCAGGAGTGAGTTACAGACTGGAATCTAATCGCGGGGTTCAGGATGGTTTATATCTAGAATAACAGATACCCGGGAGTGAGTTACAGACTGGAATCTAATCGAGGGGTTTGTGTGGTTTATATATAGAATAACAGACACCCAGGAGTGAGTCACAGACTGGAATCTAATCGAGGGGTTCGGGAAGGTTTATATATAGAATAACAGATACCCGGGAGTGAGTTACAGCCTGGAATCTAATCGAGGGGTTCAGGATGGTTTATATAGAGAATAACAGATACCCAGGAGTGAGTCACAGACTGGAATCTAATCGAGGGGTTCAGGATGTTTTATATATAGAATAACAGATACCCGGGAGTGAGTTACAGACTGGAATCTAATCGAGGGGTTCACAGTGGTTTATATATAAAATAACAGATACCCGGGAGTGAGTTACAGACTGGAATCTAATTGAGGGATTCGGGGTGGTTTATATATAGAATAACAGATACCCGGGAGTGAGTTACAGACTGGAATCTAATCGAGGGGTTCGGGTGGTTTATATATAGAATAACAGATACCCGGGAGTGAGTTACAGACTGGAATCTAATCAGGGGTTTCGGGTGGTTTATATATAGAATAATAGATACCCGGGAGTGAGTTACAGACTGGAATCTAATCAGGGGTTTCGGGTGGTTTATATATAGAATAATAGATACCTGGGAGTGAGTTACAGACTGGAATCTAATCAGGGGTTTCGGGTGGTTTCTATATAGAATAACAGATACCCGGGAGTGAGTTACAGACTGGAATCTAATCAGGGGTTTCGGGTGGTTTATATATAGAAAAACAGATACCCAGGAGTGAGTTACAGACTGGAATCTAATCGAGGTGTTCGGAGTGGTTTATATATAGAATAACAGATACCCAGGAGTGAGTTCCAGACTGTAATCTAATTGAAGGATTCGGGGTGGTTTATATATAGAATAACAGATACCCGGGAGTGAGTTACAGACTGGAATCTAATCGAGGGGTTCGGGTGGTTTATATATAGAATAACAGATACCCGGGAGTGAGTTAAAGACTGGAATCTAATCAGTGGTTTCGGGTGGTTTATATATAGAATAATAGATACCCGGGAGTGAGTTACAGACTGGAATCTAATCAGGGGTTTCGGGTGGTTTATATATAGAATAACAGATACCCGGGAGTGAGTTACCGACTGGAATCTAATCGAGGGGTTTGGGTGGTTTATATATAGAATAACAGATACCCGGGAGTGAGTCACAGACTGGAATCTAATCGAGGGGTTCGGGTGGTTTATATATAGAATAACAGATACCCGGGAGTGAGTCACAGACTGGAATCTAATCGAGGGGTTTGGGTGGTTTATATCTAGAATAACAGATACCCGAGAGTGAGTTACAGACTGGAATCTAATCGAGGGGTTCGGGTGGTTTATATATAGAATAACAGATACCCGGGAGTGAGTTACAGACTGGAATCTAATCGAGGGGTTCAGGTGGTTTATATATAGAATAACAGATACCCAGGAGTGAGTTACAGACCAGAATCTAATAGAGGGGGTTGGAGTGGTTTATAGATAGAATAACAGATACCTGGGAGTGAGTTACAGACTGGAATCTAATCGAGGGTTCAGGGTGGTTTATATAGAATAACAGATACCAGGGAGTGAGTTACAGACCGGAATCTAATCGAGGGATTCAGGGTGGTTTACATACAGAATAACAGATACCCGGGAGTGAGTTACAGCCTGGAATCTAATTGAGGGGTTCGGGGTGGTTTATATATAGAATAACAGATACCCGGGATTGAGTCACAGACTGGAATCTAATCGAGGGGTTCGGGTGGTTTATATATAGAATAACAGATACCCGAGAGTGAGTTACAGACTGGAATCTAATCGAGGGGTTCGGGTGGTTTATATATAGAATAACAGATACCCGGGAGTGAGTTACCGACTAGAATCTAATCGAGGGGTTTGGGTGGTTTATATATAGAATAACAGATACCCGGGAGTGAGTCACAGACTGGAATCTAATCGAGGGGTTCGGGTGGTTTATATATAGAATAACAGATACCCGGGAGTGAGTCACAGACTGGAATCTAATCGGGGGGTTTGGGTGGTTTATATCTAGAATAACAGATACCCGAGAGTGAGTTACAGACTGGAATCTAATCGAGGGGTTCGGGTGGTTTATATATAGAATAACAGATACCCGGGAGTGAGTTACAGACTGGAATCTAATCGAGGGGTTCAGGTGGTTTATATATAGAATAACAGATACCAGGAGTGAGTTACAGACCAGAATCTAATCGAGGGGGTTGGAGTGGTTTATATATAGAATAACAGATACCTGGGAGTGAGTTACAGACTGGAATCTAATCGAGGTTTCAGGGTGGTTTATATAGAATAACAGATACCCGGGAGTGAGTTACAGACCGGAATCTAATCGAGGGATTCAGGGTGGTTTACATACAGAATAACAGATACCCGGGAGTGAGTTACAGCCTGGAATCTAATTGAGGGGTTCGGGGTGGTTTATATATAGAATAACAGATACCCGGGAGTGAGTTACAGACTGGAATCTAATCGAGGGGTTCGGGGTGGTTTATATAGAGAATAACAGATACCCAGGAGTGAGTTACAGCCTGGAATCTAATCAGGGGTTCGGGGTGGTTTATATAGAGAATAACAGATACCCAGGAGTGAGTTACTGACTGGAATCTAATCGAGGGGTTTGTGTGGTTTATATATAGAATAACAGACACCCAGGAGTGAGTCACAGACTGGAATCTAATCGAGGGGTTCGGGAAGGTTTATATATAGAATAACAGATACCCGGGAGTGAGTTACAGCCTGGAATCTAATCGAGAGGTTCAGGATGGTTTATATAGAGAATAACAGATACCCAGGAGTGAGTCACAGACTGGAATCTAATCGAGGGGTTCAGGATGTTTTATATATTGAATAACAGATACCCGGGAGTGAGTTACAGACTGGAATCTAATCGAGGGGTTCACAGTGGTTTATATATAAAATAACAGATACCCGGGAGTGAGTTACAGACTGGAATCTAATTGAGGGATTCGGGGTGGTTTATATATAGAATAACAGATACCCGGGAGTGAGTTACAGACTGGAATCTAATCGAGGGGTTCGGGTGGTTTATATATAGAATAACAGATACCCGGGAGTGAGTTACAGACTGGAATCTAATCAGGGGTTTCGGGTGGTTTATATATAGAATAATAGATACCCGGGAGTGAGTTACAGACTGGAATCTAATCAGGGGTTTCGGGTGGTTTATATATAGAATAATAGATACCTGGGAGTGAGTTACAGACTGGAATCTAATCAGGGGTTTCGTGTGGTTTATATATAGAATAACAGATACCCGGGAGTGAGTTACAGACTGGAATCTAATCAGGGGTTTCGGGTGGTTTATATATAGAAAAACAGATACCCAGGAGTGAGTTACAGACTGGAATCTAATCGAGGGGTTCGGAGTGGTTTATATATAGAATAACAGATACCCAGGAGTGAGTTCCAGACTGTAATCTAATTGAAGGATTCGGGGTGGTTTATATATAGAATAACAGATACCCGGGAGTGAGTTACAGACTGGAATCTAATCGAGGGGTTCGGGTGGTTTATATATAGAATAATAGATACCCGGGAGTGAGTTACAGAATGGAATCTAATCAGGGGTTTCGGGTGGTTTATATATAGAATAATAGATACCCGGGAGTGAGTTACAGACTGGAATCTAATCAGGGGTTTCGGGTGGTTTATATATAGAATAATAGATACCTGGGAGTGAGTTACAGACTGGAATCTAATCAGGGGTTTCGGGTGGTTTATATATAGAATAACAGATACCCGGGAGTGAGTTACAGACTGGAATCTAATCAGGGGTTTCGGGTGGTTTATATATAGAAAAACAGATACCCAGGAGTGAGTTACAGACTGGAATCTAATCGAGGGGTTCGGAGTGGTTTATATATAGAATAACAGATACCCAGGAGTGAGTTACAGACTGGAATCTAATCGAGTGATTCGGGGTGGTTTATATATAGAATAACAGATACCCAGAAGTGAGTTATAGACTGGAATCTAATCGAGGAATTCAGGGTGGTTTATATATAGAATAACAGATACCCGGGAGTGAGTTACAGACTGGAATCTAATCGAGGGGTTCGGGTGGTTTATATATAGAATAACAGATACCCGTGAGTGAGTTACTGACTGGAATCTAATCAGGGGTTTCGGGAGGTTTATATATAGAATAACAGATACCCGGGAGTGAGTCACAGACTGGAATCTAATTGAGGGATTCGGGGTGGTTTATATATAGAATAATAGATACCCGGGAGTGAGTTACAGACTGGAATCTAATCAGGGGTTTCGGGTGGTTTATATATAGAATAACAGATACCCGGGAGTGAGTTACAGACTGGAATCTAATCGAGGGATTCGGGGTGGTTTATATATAGAATAATAGATACCCGGGAGTGAGTTACAGACTGGAATCTAATCAGGGGTTTCGGGTGGTTTATATATAGAATAACAGATACCCAGTGATGTGTTGGGTATGCCGGGTCTGCGAGGACTGCGTTTACTGCAGCAGTGTGAGAGACAGGCTTCCAACACTTGAAGAAATGCAACTCGATTTTATTGAACTCTGAACTATCATACATACTTTAACTGTGGGTTGACACTATGCTGACTTGACTGGAGACCTGAGGCTAACCTGACCAGACTATCTTACTACCACATGGTGTATGTTCTTGTTGCTGCTCACGGGCTCTGACTGTCTCAGAGGCTGCATCCCAAGAGAGCGGGAAAACTAGTGCCCTCTGGCTTTATCGTGGTCATGTCCTGTCTGGTGATTGGCTGCTGTGTTCTGTGTGTTCACTGGTCATCCTGTGTGTCAATCACTGACTGTCTGTGCACCATCATATACCTGTGTGTATACTATGACACCCGGGAGTAAGTTACAGACTGGAATCTAATCGAGGGCTTAGGGGTGGTTTATATATAAAGTAACAGATAAAAGCAAAATTACTGTGGATGCTGGAATCTGAAACCAAAGAGAAAATGCTGGAAAATCTCAGCAGGTCTGGCAGCATATGGAGGGAGAGAAAAGAGCTAACCTTTCGAGTCCAGATGACCCTTTCTCAAAGCTGACAAAGGGTCATCTGGACTTGAATCGTCAGCTCCTTTCTCTGCCTACAGATGCTGCCAGACCTGCTGATATTTTCCAGCATTTTCTCTGGAGTAACAAATACAGGGGAGTAAGTTACAGACTGGAATCTAATCAGGGATTCGGAGTGGTTTATATATAGAATAATAGCTATCCATAAGTGAGTTACAGACTGGAATCTAATCGAGGTGTTTGGGGTGGTTTATATATAGAATAACAGATACCCGGGAGTGAGTTACAGACTGGAATCTAATCGAGGGGATTGGGTGGTTTATATATAGAGTAACAGATACCTGGGAGTGAGTTACAGACTGGAATCTAATCGAGGGGTTTGGGTGGTTTATATACAGAATAACAGATACCCGGGAGTGAATTACAGACTGGAATCTAATCGAGGATACGGTGTGGTTTACATTTCGAGTAACAGATACCTGGGAGTGAGTTACAGACTGGAATCTAATCGAGGAGCTTGGGGTGCTTTATATATAGAGTAACAGATACCCGGGAGTGAGTTACAGACTGGAATCTAATCGAGGGGTTCGGGTGGTTTATAGAAAGAATAACAGATACCCGGGAGTGAGTTACAGACTGGAATCTAATCGAGGGGTTCGGGTGGTTTATATATAGAATAACAGATACCCGGGAGTGAGTTACAGACTGGAATCTAATCGAGGGGTTCGGGTGGTTTATATATAGAATAACAGATACCCGGGAGTGAGTTACAGACTGGAATCTAATTGAGGTGTTCGGGGTGGTTTATATATAGAATAACAGATACCCGGGAGTGAGTTACAGACTGGAATCTAATCGAGGGATTTGGGGTGGTTTATACATAGAATAACAGATACCCGGGAGTGAGTTACAGACAAGGATCTTATCCTGTGTTTGGGGAAGTTAATTTGAAGATTAGCAGATGCATCTGTGAGATTCAGCACCTTCAGGACAGAGGGAGCAGAGGACTGCAACGGTTGTCAAGAGCACTTTGAAAGTCAAACATTTCAAGTCTGTAGGAACAGTGCCTCGTCAGTTCTGTAATGTTGAAAGTGTAGAAACAAGAGGGTTATTGGGGTGGGGGGAGCCCGGCCAAGCTGGGAATTCCGAGGAGCAAGGAACGTGACAGAGGAAACAGAGTCTGGTTCCAGCCGACAGCTTCTGTGGCGTGACGTTGGTGGAATACGTGGGGCTCAGGACTGCAGGCTTTGCTCACAGGAGCGTTTGATGTCTCATTAATCAGGGACAGCTGGGAGGGGTCTGATTAGATCGGCTGACGGATGCTAATCATGCATGCGGAGCTGTGGGAGGAGAACAGGGAAAGGCTCCACGAGCCAGAGTCATAACAGAGCCAAGTTCTGTCTGCAGTGCACAGTTAGTGGATGGAGCTGAGGACAGGGGAGGGAGGAGGGTGGTGGGGGGTGCATACATCTGGCTGACCCTGATCAACATATTTTCCTTTGCTTGGGGAGCAGCACAGTGGAGCAGTGGTTAGCACTGCTGCCTACGGCGCTGAGGACCCAGGTTCGATCCCAGTCCCAGCCCACTCCATGTGGGGTTTGCACATTCTCCCTATGTTTGCATGGGTGTCACCCCCACAACCCAAAGATGTGCAGGGTAGATGGATTGGCCACGCTAAATTGCCCCTTAATTGGAAAAAAATTGGGTACTATACATTTGTTTTCAAATTTCCTTTGCTTGGAGGCTCAATTTGGGCTCTAGAATACATGGGTAGTTCTCCAAATCCCCTACCTCACCCAACTCTTTATCCAGATAGAGGTGGTAGGATCTTTTACACCCACCCCAAAGGGCAGCGCAGTGCACCCTCAGTACAGACCCCAATCAACACGGCAATACCTCAGTTCGGACCCTCTGACAGTGCAGCACTCCCTCAGTACTGACCCTCTGACATTGCAGCACTCCCTCAGTACTGACCCTCGGACAGTGCAGCACTCCCTCAGCACAGATTATCCAACATTGCAGAATTGCCTCAGTAGTGACCCTGCGACACTGCAGTAGTGATCTTCTGACTGCAGCACGGCCTCAGTCCCGACCTTCCGACAATGCAGCACTCCCTCAGCACTGACCGTCTGAACGTGCAGCTGTCCCTCAGTACTGACCCTCTGACAGTGCAGCACTCCCTCATCAGTCACCCTCCGATGGTGCAGCACTCCATCAGCACTGACCCTCAACAGTGCAGTACTCCCTCAGTACCGGCCCTGACAATGCAGCACTCTCTCAGTACTGACCCTCTGACAGTGCAGCACTCCCTCAGTACTGACCCTCTGACAGTGCAGCACTCACTCAGTACTGACCCTCTGACAGTGCAGCACTCCCTCAGTACTGACCCTCTGACAGTGCAGCTCTCTCTCAGTACTGACCCTCTCACAGTGCAGCACTCCCTCAGTACTGACCCTCTGACAGTGCAGCTCTCTCTCAGTACTGTTGTGTTTGGTGTTTGATGTCTAGCAAGGAATCTACCAAACGACTTAAGACTTGTCCAAACCAGGATCTTTATTGAATTACAGGTGGAAAGATAACAATCTCTTACAGAGCAAGTTATCATGGAGTTTCTTCGTAGTCCTCTGGAATTACCCTCGGCACGACTATCCACTTGTACGTTTTGTGCCTCCACTTATATCTGAGTGCTTTGTCACATGCCCACCGTCTTGATACCGCATGGTGTGTCTGTACCAGCACCTGCTGGTTGGAGGTCGCACCACCAGCAATCTATGATATTGCTTCCAAGCATATCACCACGTTCTCCCTTCCTCAGAAACCATTATTGTTTGTTTACAACCATCATTACTATTTTAACTTTCTACATTCATGAAATGTCTAACAATGTGAATGTGTTTTACCAGGGTGTCCATAAACCTGATATTCCTGGCCAGTGTCCGTCTCTTTCGCACAGGTCACTGTGCCTCCCTCACGGGATCACCTCTGTGATCATTTGGGATTTTGCTGCTTCTCTTTGTTCCTGGTTTGTCAGTCTTGACCTCGCCTTTTCCTTTTTCACTTTTACCAGTGGGATGAGCTAGCTCTCCCAGTCTTCTCCTCTTTCTTCTTCTTCTTCTGACAATGGGTTGGCAAAGTCTCTTGTGTTTGTGTTTAGGCTTGGCAGCCTCTGGTTTGGTGCTGGTCTTCACCCTGTGCTCGGAGGTCTGCAGAGCTTCAGGTGGATCCTGAGGAGCCGACGCATCACCACTGGGTTGTGTGGCCACGCCCACTTCTGCAGCCTCAACGGAATGTTGGAGCACTTCGCTTTCTGTTGCCTGGGTGGGTGGAGGTTGGATCTACGGCAACAAGTGCTGCCCCTTCTTGGCTCACTTGAGGATCGCTCCATGGCTCTTCTTCACTAGAGGTTATGATGCTGACACTCTCTGGTCGTGATGATCCAGGCATTGGGTCATCATGAGCTCTCTAACATATGAGTGATCCATTGAGCTGCACAGTGAGATTGTCATCAGCTCCTCCACTGTTTCACTCTTGGTGTTGTTAATCTCTTCAACGTCAGGGTTGCTATCATCATATTCATCATCAATGTCTTCCCATTCATCCTCAGTGTCCTTGAGGATCTCCACTGTTTCACTCTTGTCATCGTCAAACTCTTCAACATCAGAGTTGCTCTCATCGTGTGCATCTTCAAAGTCTTCCCATTCATCCTCAGTGTCCTCGTTGACCTGGGAGTCGACTACAGGAATCGTTTCAGAGGCCTGGAACGAGTCACCGAGTACCTCTGGAACAAGCTTCTCTAAGATTGGGACAATATCTTCTGTTTCTAGCTTGGTCAGTGGCTGGTCCTCCGTGATATCAGCAGCTTCGATTGCAGTTTTAATTTTTGAGTGTGCCATCTCCGAGCTCCCGCTCTTCTCAGTGTCCAGCACAGTCTTGGAGTCTCAGGTGACCACCTCATCATTCCATCCAAACCATCAGAGTAGCGCTTCTTGAGCCTTTTCATTGAGGGCGTCTTTGCTGCTGCGAAAAATATCTACAAGCAGTTCATAATGGTCTTCATCTGCCTCACCTTCCATGCCATTGCTTTCTGTCTCCTCTTCGGAGTCTTCAAACAAATATTCGTAGTACTCATCATCAGATTCAGCATTGTCTGCAATGATTTCTCCTGTAAAATATAACATTGCACAAGGAATTGTGTATTCATGCAAGAGGCTGCCAAGTTCAAAGTCAGCCTTGAGTTTGGCTGCCGAAACTTTGCTTAACATTCCACATTGTGGAACTTCAGGAAGACTGAAGAAATTAAAGAACGATTCATTTGGTTCAGTTTTCGTGACTGTTCTGCGAGTGCTTCGACCTTTGTGCTTCAGTTTAGTTTGAATTGTTTGAACGTTACATTTTTGCCCTCCCACCAGTCGATCTTACAGCCTGTGCACCCTATGATTTCTGGAACAAGGCCAGCAGCGCGGGTTCAATTCCCGTACTGGCTGAGAATTCTGAATTCTCCCTCTGCAGGCGCCCCTTCTTGAACAGGCGCCTGAATGTGGCGACTAGGGGCTTTTCACAGTAACCTCATTGCAGTGTTAATGTAAGCCTACTTGTGACAATAAAAAGATTCTTTTTTTTTTGTTATTTATTTTTCATCAAAGAATGATTCAAGCAACCGCGAATCAATCTGATACACTTTCGTGGTCACCTCGTTTCTGAAATACTGATTGGGCTCATACTTAAGCTCCAGAGTGTAGCTCCATGGCTTCTCATGCTCTGACCATTTAACATTAACATCTAGTAGATGCTTTAATACGGGCTTGTCATGTTCCTGTATCATGCCACTGAGCACATGCACGTTCTTGAAGACTGTTAACCAGAATTGCGGAAGGCTCGCTGGCTCTTCCGTCTCTGTGTCTGATTTGTCGTCCTCCACTTGGATTTCTTCTGAATCCTCATCAACCGTGCTCTTGTAGGGATCTGTAGTATTCAGCTGGCCAGCTGTCTTCTGGGACATACAGTCACCCAACTAAATTCAGGGATTCACATGAATCCACTCCTATGATGGACTCAATGTTCATGTCTACAATATGAACATGTCGTCCACGGAGAGCTCCATTTCACATGCGCCGAAGGTCTCCATTGTTCTTGTGCCATAGGTCTCCATTTTTCTTGTGACTACACCCCAGGGTTCTAAAAGAGATAGCTGAGGAGATTGTGGAGGCATTGCTGGTGATCTTTCAGAATTACTGGAGGCAGGGAGGGTTCCAGAGGACTGGAAAGTGCCTAATGTAACACCGCTGTTTAAGAAGGGAGGGAGGCAGAAGACAAGAAACTATAGGCCAGTTAGCCTGACTTCAGTCATTGCTCAGATTTTAGAGTCCGTTATTAAAGATGACATCGCGGACTATTTGGAAGTGCATGATAAAATAGGACTGAGTTAGCACGGCTTTTGACAAATCTGTTAGAGTTCATGAGGAGGTAACAAAGAAGTTAGACAAAGGAGAACCACTGGGCATGATCTATACGTATGATCAAGATTTGCAGAAGGCCTTTGACAAGGTGCCGCATAAGAGACTATTAAATAAGTTAAGAGCTGTGGCGGCATGGCGGCGCAGTGGTTAGCGCTGAAGACCTGGGTTCAATCCCGGCCCTGGGTCACAGTCAGTGTGGAGTTTGCACATTCTCCCTGTGTTTTCCTGGATCTCACAACCCAAAAATGTGCAGGGGAGGTGGATTGGCCACTCCAAATTGCCCCGTAATTGGAAAAAAAAATTGGGTATTCTAAATTTATTTTTAAAAAGTTAAGAGCCCATGGTGTTAAGGGTAAGATCCTGGCATAGATAGAGGATTGGCTGACTGGCAGAAGGCTGAGACGAGAGATAAAGGGGTCTTTTTCAGGAGGCAGCTGGTGACAAGTGGTGTGCCTCAGGGACAACAACTTTTCACAATATACGTTAACGATGTGCAAGAAGGAACTGAAGGTACTGTTGCTACATTTGCAGATGATACAAAGATTTGTAGAGGGACAGGTAGTATTGAGGAAGCAGGGGCCTGCTGAAGGACTTGGACAGGCTAGGAGAGTGGGCAAAGAAGTGGCAGATGGAATACATTGTGGAAAAGTGTGAGGTTATGCATTTTGGAAGGAGGAATGGAGGCACAGACTATTTTCTAAATGGGGAAATGCTGAGGAAATCAGAAGCACAAAGGGACTTGGGAGTCCTTGTTCAAGATTCTCTTAAGGTTAATGTGCAGGTTGATGCACTAAGCGTCAAGAACCACAAAGACATGTGAGACTTTAACCAAGGCTTTAATACACTACATAGGAAGCTTACCCGACACAGACGACTCCAGACAAAATGGGTCCAGTCTCAGAAGCTGGGTCTTATACCTAACTCCCGGGGGAGTGGCCAAGGCGGAGCTCTCCATGGCCAGGTCAGGTTACATACAGGTGACCGAACCTCTACAGAGCTACAGTACAATACACAGTACCATACACAGGATTACAGGGCCACGTTACACACAACTATTATATAACTATGTACAATGCTAGGGAAGTACAGTGGTGTATCACCACATTCACCCCTTGTTTAGAAGGAAGTCCGGGGTGAAAATATGGAATAGCAAACACAATGAACAAACAGGGAGTAACGAACAGAGTCCATCAGGAGGTTCCGTGTCGTCAGAGGTCGAGAAGAACGATGGGTTTGGTCGATCTCTTTGAACGTCGGAGCTGCGGCGCTGAGGTAGTGTCCGGTGGTATCCGTGCGGTCGGTGGAGCTGGGTCGCGAGGCGGCATGACGTCCCCCACCGCTTCGGCCGGCTCGAGGTGAAACTGCGGGATGACAGCGGCTGGCACGGAGTAGTAACAGGCCGAGGGATCAATGGGAGCAGAGAGGGAGCGGGGTGGAGGTTGCGGGGCGGGGGCGGCAGGGGCCCCAGAGGGGGCCAGGTCCTTGATAGAGGCGGTCTCCTCACGCCCGTCGGGGTATGCTATGTACGCGTACTGTGGGTTGGCGTAGAGGAGACGGACTCTCTCCTCCAGGGGCTCCGCCTTAGAGGTCCGCACGTGCTTGCGGAGCAGGACGTCTCCCGGGGATAGGAGCCAGGATGGAAGCGATGTCACGGATGCCGATCTCCTGGAGAAGAGAAACATCCGCTCATGAGGGGTAGCATTCGTTGCAGGACACAAAAGGGACCGGATGGAGTGGAGTGTGGCAGGGAGGGCCTCCTGCCAACGGGAGACAGGTAGGCCTTTGGACTTGAGGGTTAGCAGCACGGCATTCCAAACTGTCGCGTTCTCCCTCTCCACCTGTCCGTTCTCCCGGGGGTTGTAACTGGTCGTCCTGCTCGAGGCAACGCCCCTGGCGAGCAGGTACCGACGCAGCTCCTCACTCATGAAGGAGGAGCCCCGGTCACTGTGAATGTAATTGGGATAACCGAACAGCATGAAGAGGTGGTGCAACGCTTTGATGACGGTGGCGGAGGTCGTGTCGGGGCAGGGAATGGCGAAGGGGAACCGCGAGTACTCGTCGATGACATTGAGGAAGTACGTGTTGCGGTTGTGGGTGGGGAGGGGCCCTTTGAAGTCAATGCTGAGACGTTCAAAGGGGCGGGTAGCCTTGATTAGGTGCGCCTTGTCTGGCTTGTAGAATTGCGGCTTGCACTCCGCACAGACTTGGCAGTCCCTAGTCATGGCCTTGACCTCCTCGACTGAGAAGGGCAGGTTGTGGCCCTTGGTGTAGTGGTAGAACCGCCTGACGCCCGGGTGACAGAGGTCATTATGTAGTGCCCGCAGTCGGTCATCCTGTGCGTTGGCACAAGTACTACGGGACAGGGCATCAGGAGGATCATTGAGCTTACCTGGCCGGTATAAGATACTATAATTGTAGGTGGAGAGTTCGATCCTCCACCGTAATATCTTATCATTTTTGATTTTACCTCGTTGTTTGTTGTTGAACATGAACGCAACTGATCGTTGGTCAGTAACGAGGGTAAATGGTTTTCCGGCCAGGTAGTGCCTCCAGTGCCGGACGGCTTCCACTATGGCCTGTGCCTCCTTCTCAACAGAGGAGTGGCGGATCTCGGGGCCTTGGAGTGTGCGGGATTGGAAGGCGATGGGCCTGCTCGCCATGTGGTGATACACCACTCAGGTTCAGTCGGCGGTTGGGAAGCCAAATGTAATGTTAGCATTCATGTCGAGGGGGCTAGAATATAAGATCAGGGATGTACTTCTGAGGCTGTATCAGGCTCTGATCTGACCCCATTTGGAGTATTGTGAGCAGTTCTGGGCCCCGTCTCGAAGGAAGGATGTGCTGGCCTTAGAAGGGGTCCAGAGGAGGTTCACAAGAATGATCCCTGAAATGAAGAGTTTGTCATATGAGAAACAGTTGAGGACTCTGAGTCTGTACTCGGAGTTTAGAAGGATGGGAGGATATCTGATTGAAAATTATATGATACTGCGAGGCCTGGATAGAGTGGGCGTGGAGAGGAATTTTCAACGTGAAGGAAAAACTAGAATCAGAGAACACAATCTCAGACTAAATGGGCGATCCTTCACAACAGAGATGAGGAGGACTTTCTTTAGCCAGAGGGTGGTGAATCTGTGGAACACTTTGCCGCAGAAGGCTGTGGAGGCCAAATCACTGAGTATCTTTAAGACAGAGATAGATAGGCGCTTAATTAACAAGGGGAGCAGGGGTTATAGGGAGAAGGCAGGAGAATGGGGATGAGAAAAATATCAGCCATGATTGAATGGCGGAGCAGACTCGATGGGCCGAATAGTCTAATTCTGCTCCTATGTCTTCTGATCTTATACTATACTGGCAATCCCGACTGATCAGTGACTTTCAGCTGCATGTTCAGCTTGTGCAATACAGACCGACTGAGGAGGTTAGGTCTCATTTTAGTGTCAAAGTCGCATCGTAATAATGTGTTGTTCAGGAACACCATAGAATTCCACCTGGTTTCCGGAGAGTTCTTACGATCTTCAGTCTTATTTGAAATTTTGTTTTCATCTTTTTTGATCGGACTCTTCTGGTCCTTAGTTGCAATGAGATCGATGAAAAACTGTTTGTCAGTATTTATCTCATCAACCACATTTACTGATCTTATATGGTCCATTGTAGGACGTGCAAAACATTGTTTCACAAGATGCCCAATACGGCCGCATCTGGAACAGGCTTTTCCAAAGGCTGGACATTGCCGTGAGCCATGTCGAGTGCACACTTTTGCCACAAAGTGACGGCTCTTGTCAGACGCTTAAAATGGCCACCCGCACTGAGACCACGTTTCATCGTGACATGCGCCACAGTACTAATGGCGCTGGCGTTTCCCTCTGAGTTGGCGCCAATCCTTTTCAAGTAGAATGTGGGCTAATTTGCTGTGCAGCTACCTCGCTGACCTGCCAAATCTTTATTGCTTCTTCCACGAACAGGCGAGGGTCCACTCAGCCCCTCTGGAACCTGTTACACAGGAACAGGAGGAGGCCCATGTAGCACCCTCGAACAGGAGGAGGCCCATTCAGCTCCCTCGAGCCTGTTACACAGGAACAGGAGGAGGCCCATTCAGCTCCCTTGAGCCTGTTATATAGGAACTGGAGGAGACCCATTAAGCCCCGCCAGCCTGTTACACAGAAACAGGAGGAGGCCCATTCAGCTCCCTCGAGCCTGTTACACAGAAACAGGAGGAGGCCCAATCAGCTCTCTCGAGCCCATTCGATTTAATTTGATTTGATTTATTGTCACATGTACCGAAGTACAGTGAAAAATATTTTTCTGCGGTCGAGGAATGTACACAGTACGTACATAATAGCCACAAGAATAATCAACAGGGAACATTGACAAATGGTACAGAGACAAAACAGTGATTGGTTACAGTGCGGAACAAGGAGACAAACAAAGCAAATACATGAGCAAGAGCAGCATAGGGCGCCGTGAATAGTGTTCTTAAAGGGAACAGATCAGTCCGAGGGGGAGTCTTTAAGGAGTCTTGTAGCTGTGGGGAAGAAGCTGTTTCTATGTCTGGATGTGCGATTTTTCAGACTTCTGTATCTTCGGCCTGATGGAAGGGTCTGGAAGAAGGCAATGCCTGGGTGGGAGGGGTCTCTGATAATGCTGTCTGCCTTCCTGAGGCAGCGGGAGGTGTAGACAGAATCAATGTGGGGGTGGCAAGCTTGTGTGATCCATTGGGCTGAGTTCACTCTCTGCAGTTTCTTGCGATCTTGGGCCGAGCAGTTGCCATACCAGGCTGTGATGCAGCCGGAAAGGATGCTCTCTATCGCACATTTGTAGACGTTTATGAGAGTTGATGCAGACATGCCAAATTTCTTTAGCTTCCGTAGGAAGTAGAGACGTTGTTGGGCTTTCTTGACTGTTGCCTCAACGTGAGTGGACCAGGACAGACTGTTGGTGATGGTGACCCCCAGGAACTTAAAGCTATCAACCATCTCCACTTCGGAACCATTGATGCAGACGGGAGTGTGTGTCGTGCTGCACTTCCTGAAGTCGATGATCAATTCCTTGGTCTTTCCCACATTTAGAGTGAGGCACGATCAATTGAACAAAGACTAGAGTTGGATACAACTGAGGCTTTATTGCTCTAATATGTGTGGCCTCCTACAGCAGCTGGCGAAATGGCTGCAGCATGGAGGACACGCATATTTATACTCCGCCTACTGGACGGAGCCAGCAGGCAGGGACTACCGGCGAACCTGTAGTACAGGTCCTACCATACATCACCTAATAGAGGTGTACAGTGGTTCACCACATTCACCCCCGTTACAATTGAGTCCGGTGGGGGTGGTGGAGAACTATGTACAGCAATGAATTTATATTTACAGTATTTGATCAGAAAAAAATGTCTTTTGAAGTCCGGTGCCAGTTAGAGATTTAACCGGTCTGGTGCCTTGATGTGCCGCTGGGAGCGACGTAGTGGTGGCGGCGATGCCGATGCTGGTCTGATGTCCGGTGACTCCGGGAGCGTGCCAAAATCCTCTTCATCCTCGGGCGTGGGCAGGGGGAGGACGGATGGACCTGGTGGGGTTAATGCTGGGAGCGCCGGGGGCGGGGAGGGTGGCGCCGGGCTGGAGAGGTGTGTGTGTGTGGAACCTGCTGGTGCCAGGTCCCTCAGGGAGACAGTATCTTGGCGGCCGTCGGGGTAAGCCATGTAGGCATACTGGGGGTTGGCATGGAGCAATTGCACCCTTTCCACCAATGGGTCTGCCTTGTGGAGGCGGACGTGCCTACGGAGCAGGACTGGTCCTGGAGCTGAGAGCCAAGTCGGGAGCGACACCCCAGTTGTGGACTTCCTGGGAAAGGCAAAAAGGCGTTCATGGGGTGTGTTGTTAGTGGCGGTGCACAGCAGTGACCGAATGGAGTGGAGTGCATCAGGGAGGACCTCCTGCCAGCGAGAGGCTGGAAGGTTCCTGGACCGTAGGGCAAGTTGGACGGCCTTCCATACCGTCCCGTTCTCCCTCTCTACCTGCCCGTTTCCCCGCGGGTTATAGCTGGTCATCCTGCTGGAGGCGATACCTCTGCTGAGCAGGAACTGACGCAGCTCATCGCTCATGAATGAGGATCCCCTGTCACTGTGGATATAGGCGGGGAAACCTAACAGAGCGAAGATAGTGTTTAAGACTTTGATGACGGTGGCAGACGCCATGTCGGGGCATCGGGTGGCGAAGGGGAATCTGGAGTACTCATTGACCACACTGAGAATATACGTGTTTTGGTCAGTGGAGAGGAGGGGCCCTTTGAAGTCCACGCTGAGGCGCTCAAAGGGGCGGGAAGCCTTCACCAGGAGCGCACGGTCCGGCCGGTAGAAATGCGACTTGCACTCCGCACAGACCTGGCAGTCCCTGGTGATTGTCCGTACTTTCTCGACGGAGTAGGGCAGGTTGCGGGCCTTTATGAAATGGTACAACCGTGTGACTCCTGGGTGACAAAGGCTGTCATGCAGGGTCCGGAGTCGGTCTACTTGTGCGCTGGCACTTGTACCTCGTGATAGGGCATCTGGGGGCTCGTTGAGTTTGCCGGGGTGATACAAAATCTCGTAGTTATAGGTGGAGAGCTCGATCCTCCACCGCAAGATTTTATCATTTTTGATCTTGCCCCGCTGTGTGTTATTGAACATGAAGGCTACCGACCGTTGGTCAGTGAGGAGGGTGAATCTCCTGCCGGCCAGGCAATGCCTCCAATGCCGCACAGCTTCAACGATAGCTTGGGCCTCTTTTTCGACGGATGAGTGCCGAATTTCTGAGGCATGAAGGGTGCGGGAAAAGAATGCCACGGGTCTGCCTGCCTGATTGAGGGTGGCGGCTAGGGCGACATCCGATGCGTCGCTCTCTACTTGAAAGGGCAGTGTCTCGTCTACTGCATGCATCCCGGCCTTGGCGATATCGGCTCTGATATGGGCGAAGACCTGCTGTGCCTCAGCCGTCAGGGGAAAATGGGTGGACTGTATGAGTGGGCGGGCCTTGACCGCATAGTTTGAGACCCACTGGGCGTAGTACGAGAAGAATCCCAGGCAGCGTTTGAGGGCCTTGGGGCGGTAGGGGAGAGAAAGCTCCATGAGGGGGTGCATGCGGTCGGGATTGAGCCCCAGAACTCTGTTCTGGACCACATAGCCGAGTATGGCTAAGGGAGTCGTGCTAAACACGCACTTCTCCTTGTTGTAGATGAGGTTGAGGAGAGTGGCGGTGTGGAGAAATTTGGCAAGGTTGGCATCATGGCCGCAGATGGTGACATTGTCTAGGTACGGGAAGGTGGCCCGCAAACCGTACCGGTCGACCATTCGGTCCATCTCCCTTTGGAAGACCGTGACCCCGTTAGTGACGCCGAAGGGAACCCTGAGGAAGTGATAGAGACGACCGTCCACCTCGAAGGCGGTGTATGGACGGTCTGATTTACGAATGGGGAGCTGGTGGTAGGTGGATTTGAGGTCTACCGTTGAGAAGACCCTGTATTGTCTTAATATACACCAGTATATCATGGTGCAGACACACACACTGATGGACACACAGCAAGACCAATCAACACACACAACACCGCAGCCAATCACCAGTTAGAGCACACTCACTATAAAGACAGAGGGCATCAGTTTTCCCGCTCATTCGGGATGCAGCCTCTCAGAAGGACAGAGCTTACAGTTTACAGCACAGATCTTCACCATGTGCTGAGTGCATAGACTGGTTTGGACAGGCATAGGTCTTTAGTTTAATCTAACATCGTGTTAACCCACAGTGAAAGTATGTTCAACTGTTTTTAGCTTAATAAAATAGTGTTGCACTATTTTAATTGTTGGTGGCCTGTATGTGTTCCACGGATCCAGAGTACCCAACACATCATGGTACCAGTAGTTGAGGGATTTTAGAACTTCTTAGACCTACCTGCAAGTGATCTGCCTTCCACCAGCATACTGTCATCCTGCAAAATGGACAGTGTCCGCCCGCCGCCGCCGCTCCGCATCACCGGTAACCTCGGGGCCAACTGGAAGATATTCAAACAACGCTTCCAGCTCTACTTTGAAGCCACAGACTGGGAAGCTGCCTCAGACACCAGGAAGATCGCTCTCTTCCTATCCACTGCCGGGGAACATGCCATCCACATTTTCAATTCTCTCACCTTTGCTGATGGTGAAGATAAATCAAAATTCAAGACGGTCCTCCTTAAGTTTGACAGTCACTGCGACATCGAGGTGAATGAAAGTTTCAAGCGCTATGTATTCCAACAGCGTTTGCAGAGTGAGGTTGAACCTTTCCAGTTCTTTCTCACCCACCTCCGCATCCTTGTGCAGTCCTGTAATTATGGGTCCACCTCCGACTCCAGATCGCTTTCGGTGTTCAGTCGGACTCCCTACGCCAGCAGCTCCTCAAGGTAAAGCAGCTCACCCGAGCGATTGTCATCGAGATCTGCGTGCTACATGAACACGCCACTAGTCGGTATTCCCACATCCAAGCGGCTGAAACGGCGCGGCAAGGTCCCTATGAGGCAGAACGGGTCCAAGCAATCGAGCAACTCCAGGGCCTCAGCCTGGATGAGGGCGGCCATTTCGCACGCTTTTCGCAGACTCCCGTGCTTGTGTGCACCGAACGAGGGGACGGCGACGAACGTACTATGCAGGCGCGCCACACGTACGGCCCTGCCGCGCATGCGCGGTGGCGCAGCGAGCGTACTGACGCTACAACGTGCGTCAACTATGGCTCCGCCCATTTAAAGCGGCAATGTCCTGCCAAATCCCGCCGATGCCTGCAATGTGGCAAACTTGGCCACTATGCTGCTTTATACAGATCAGCTCAGCCTGCCAACTCTCGTCGCTCCAGCCAGCCTCGCAGGAATGTCCTCGCAGGAATGTTGGGCAGTACGGTAGCATTGTGGATAGCACAATTGCTTCACAGCTCCAGGGTCCCAGGTTCGATTCCGGCTTGGGTCACTGTCTGTGCGGAGTCTGCACGTTCTCCCCGTGTCTGCGTGGGTTTCCTCCGGGTGCTCCGGTTTCCTCCCACAGTCCAAAGATGTGCAGGTTAGGTGGATTCGCCATGATAAATTGCCCTTAGTGTCCAAAATTGCCCTTAGTGTCCAAAATTGCCCTTAGTGTTGGGTGGGATTACTAGGTTATGGGGATAGGATGGAGGTGTTGACATTTGGTAGGGTGCTCTTTCCAAGAGCCGGTGCAGACTCGATGGGCCGAATGGCCTCCTTCTGCACTGTAAATTCTATGATCTATGATTAAACCCACGGTCACCGAGTCCGATTCGGACCTACTACCCGATATTGACACCGAGGACCCGAAGGCGCCTTTTCGAGTTGGTATCATTACAAAAAACAGGGTGTCCCCGAAGCAAAGAATCCAGCCCCTATCGGTATACAGCATCGATCCAGACAATGAGTGGTGTGCCACCCTGATGGTCAACCGGTCCCAAATACGATTCCGCCTGGACACTGGTGCCTCCGCCAATCTCATTGCGCGGTCTGACCTCTAAAGCCTTCGTGTCATCCTGCCATCAGCCTGCCAGCTATAAGATTATAATGGCAATGCCATTGCTGCCAGCGACTCATGCCAACTTGAAGTGACGCACAGGTCACGCAAAGCCATCCTTCCCTTTGAAATCGTGGGCTCCTCGAAAGCCTCCCTGCTTGGCGCGCAGGCATGCAAGCTGTTGAACCTAGTTCAGAGAGTTCACTCTCTCTCTCCTGCTGACACGTCTGCCTTTCAGGACACCGACTTCAGGGCACAGCTCGACATCATTATCAACCAGTACCACAACATCTTCGAGGGCATGGGCACGCTCCCGTACACCTACAAGATTTTATTAAAATCGAATGCCAGCCCTGTGGTGCACGCACCTCGCAGGGTCCCAGCACCCCTTAAGGACCGCCTCAAGTAGCAGCTGCAGGACCTCCAGAACCAAGGAGTGATTTCCAAAGTCACGGAACCGACCGACTGGGTCAGTTCCATGGTATGTGTAAAAAAGCCTTCCGGCGAATTGAGAATTTGCATTGATTCCCAAGGATCTCAATCGCAATATTATGAGAGAGCACTATCCAATTCCTAAGCGCAAAGAGCTCACATGTGAGATGGCTCGCGCCAAGCTCTTTACCAAACTCGACGCCTCAAAAGGATTCTGGCAAATCCAGCTCGATAAATCCAGCAGGAAACTCTGCACGTTTAACACCGCCTTTGGCAGATATTGTTACAACAGGATGCTGTTTGGGATCATATCTGCTTCAGAAGTGTTCCATAGGATTATGGATCAAATGATGGAAGGTATTGAAGGTGTTCGCGTCTATGTCGATGACATAATCATCTGGTCCACCACCCCGCAGGACCATGTTAGTCGCCTCCAGTGCGTATTCAGACGTATACATGAGCATGGCCTCCGCCTCAACAAGGCCAAATGCTCTTTTGGTCAGACAGAAATTACTTCCTCCGGGACCACATCTCCCAATTGGGTGTGCAGCCGGATGCGGACAAGATAGCTGCCATCACAGCTATGAAAACACCAGAGGACAAGAAGGCGGTCCTCTGATTTCTGGGCATGGTCAATTTTTTAGGGAAATTCATCCCTAACCTCGCCTCTCATACCACGGCTCTCAGGAACCTGGTCAGGAAGACGACAGACTTCCAATGGCTCCCTGCCCATGAGCGCGAATGGAGGGAACTCAAGGCAAAACTGACCACGGCCCTGGTCTAAGCCTTCTTTGATCCAGCAAAGGAAACTAAAATATCGACCGATGGCAGTCAATCCGGCATTGGGGCAGTGCTCCTTCAACGTGATGAGGCCTCATCATGGGCCCCCCACGTGCGATGACCCCCACGGAGCAGCGCTACGCGCAGATAGAAAAGGAGTGCCTGGGCCTTCTGACCGGTGTTGTTAAATTTCACGATTATGTCTACGGACTTCCTCAATTCATCGTCGAGACCGACCATCGCCCGCTGGTCAATATAATCCAGAAAGACTTGAACAACATGATGCCTCGCCTCCAGCGTATTCTTCTCAAGCACCGGCGATACGACCTCCAGCTGGTATACACCCCAGGCAAGGACCTCATCATTGCCGACGCTCTCTCCAGGTCAGTCAACACTCCATGTGACCCAGCGGGATTTGTCTGCCAGGTTGACGCCCATGTGGCATTCGCGGCCTCCAATCTACCTGCCTCGGATGAACGTCTCGTCCAAATTCGCCGCGAGACGGCAGCTGACCCCCTGCTACAGCGTGTCATGCGCCACCTAACGGACGGGTGGCTCAAGGGCCAATGCCCTCAATTCTATAATGTCAGAGATAATCTGGCGGTAGTAGACGGGGTTTTTCTAAAACTGGACCGCATTGTCATCCCGCATAGCATGCGCCAACTCGTCCTGGAACAGTTACACGAGGGCCACATTGGCGTGGAAAAGTGGCGCCTATGGTCCCGAGAGGCAGTGTACTGGCCCGGCATTAATGAGGACATAGCCAACACAGTGCTCAACTGCCCCACTTGTCAGCGCTTCCAGCCGGCCCAACCACGTGAGACCCTACAGCCCCATGAGTTGGTCACATCACCGTGGACCAAGGTGGGCATCGACCTGTTCCACGCGCTGGGTAGAGACTATGTCCTGATCGTGGACTACTTTTCGAATTACCCGGAGGTGATATGGCTGCACAACCTCACCTCGTCTGCAGTCATTCGTGCATGTAAAGAAACCTTTGCTCGACACGGCATCCCGCTCACGGTTATGTCGGCCAATGGCCCTTGCTTCGCCAGCCAAGAATGGTCCAACTTTGCCAGGCGGTACAATTTTGCCCATGTGACGTCCAGTCCCCTGTACCCCCAATCCAACGGCAAAGCAGAGAAGGGAGTACATATTGTCAAACGGCTCCTATGCAAGACGGCTGATGCTGGGTCTGATTTCTGCCTCGCCTTGCTGGCCTATCGCTCCGCCCCACTGTCCACTGGCCTGTCGCCAGCCCAAATACCCGTGAATCGCACCCTGAGGACGACGGTGCCGTCCATCCATGTCCCAGACCTCGACCACATTCCAGTCCTTCCCCGGATGCAGCTGTCTCGTGCACAGCACAAGGCGGCTCATGACTCCCGTGCAGCTGATCTCCCTGCTCTGGCTCCAGATGACAACGTCCGCGTCCATCTTCCGGATGGTGGCTGGTCTGCAACCGCTGTTGTCCTTCGGCAGCTGGCCCCCTGCTCGTTCCTGGTTTGTCTACCGGATGTCTCTATTCTGCGCCGCAATCGACGCGCCCTTTGTCTCGTTCCACGCTCGCCACATGATCCTCCAGTGTCGCCTCGCCCTCCTGCTGACCCTGCCACAGACTATGGAGAGCTCCCTGTCACTCTGCCTCCCCCTGACTTTGACACAGTCCAGCCCCTCCTGAACCGGCGGCTCTTGACCCACCCTTGAGGTGGTCAACCAGAATTCGCCGCCCACCTCAGAGACTAAATTTATGAACTTTTCGAATTTATGGACTCTCTGAATTGTTTCGTTGCTTTGTTTGATCGTTTCCCTGGTTTGTATATCGTGTTGATCTCGTTACTCTTGTTGCATACTGCTTCTCTGCACCAGGCACCTTCCCATGTAAATAGCTTAGTTCTCATGTACATAGTCCTGTAAATATGTCTTTGCACCCCACACATAGGCAGGAACACTATCACCACACCATGGGCGGGATTCTCTGAAATGGAGACAGAGTGTTCGCTCCGTCGTGAACACCGTCGAGGTTCACGACGGCGCGAAACGGCCCCTATCCCGACCGATTCAGGGCCCGAAAATGGGCTAGGAGCGGCGCTGCGTCATTTGCGCGCGCCAGGCCTTGGCGCCGCGTAAAGGCAGCGCGGCATACATGACGCGGCCGGCGCCACATAACTGGCGTCACCCGCGCATGCGCGGTTGCCGTCCTCCCCGAGTCCACCCCACAAGAAGATGTCCGACGGATCTTGCGGGGCTGCGGAATAAAGGAGGTCCTCCTTCAGCGACCAGGTGTGGACGGCGCCAGGGGGAACCCGCCGTTTTGGGCAGGCAGCTCGGCCCATCCGGGCCGGAGAATCGCGGGGGTAACGGTGAATCACCATTTTGGCTGTCTCGGGCGATTCACTGGACCGCGTCGCGCAAAACGCGATTGTGCCGATCTGGCCGCTTCCGTGAATCGTGGGTGGGCGCCGGACCGGCGTCGCGGGAAAATTTGGCGACCCAGGAATTCTCTGAAACGGCGCAGGAGCAGAGAATCGCGCCCATTATTTATTGCCACAAACATACATTTTTTTATAAAAGGGGGGATGTCATAATATACACCAGTATATCATGGTGCAGACAGTCACACTGATGGACACACAGCAAGACCAATCAACACACACAACACCGCAGCCAATCACCAGTTAGCGCACACTCACTATAAAGACAGAGGGCATCAGTTATCCCGCTCATTCGGGATGCAGCCTCTCAGAAGGACAGAGCTTGCAGTTTACAGCACAGATCTTCACCATGTGCTGAGTGCATAGACTGGTTTGGACAGGCATAGGTCTTTAGTTTAATCTAACATTGTGTTAACCCACAGTGAAAGTATGTTCAACAGTTTCTAGCTTAATAAAATAGTGTTGCACTATTTTAAGTGTTGGTGGCCTGTATGTGTTCCACGGATCCAGAGCACCCAACACATCAGGTACTGTGCAATCTGATTGACCATATCAGATATGCGTGGGAAGGGGTACACGTCGAGCTGCGTGTACCAATTGATGGTCTGGCTGTAGTCCACGACCATTCGGTGTTTCTCCCCAGTTTTAACTCCAGGGGCTGTTGCTGGCCTCGATAATGCCCTCCCGAAGCAGCCACCGGACCTCGGACCTGACGAAGGTCTTGTCCTGGGTGCTGTACCGTCTGCTCCTGGTGGCGACGGGTTTGCAATCCGGGATTAGATTGGCGAAGAGGGAAGGCGGATCGACCTTTAGGGTCGCGAGACCGCACACAGTGAGGGGTGGTAGGGGCCCGCCGAATTTGAGGGTTAGGCTCTGGAGGTTACACTGGAAGTCCAGGCCGAGTAGCAGGGCAGCGCAGAGGTTAGGGAGGACGTAGAGGCGGAAGCCGTGAGTGTGACCGTGCAGGATGCCGCAGCCAAGGGGGCGGTGTGATCCTCGTTCACCACACCTCAATCCCAAGCCGATTCCTAATTCCCTCCGTGTCAGTGACTTCCCATCCACATTCAGGATGACCATAGACCAGGGAGTGAAAATCCTGCGGAGCACAACTCACCTCCTGACTGCCCCCCAAAGCCTGTCCGCCACCTACAGGGACACAAGTCAGGAATGTGATGGAAAGGGGCAGCACGGTGGCGCAGTGGGTTAGCCCTGCAGCTTCACGGCACCGAGGTCCCAGGTTCGATCCCGGCTCTGGGTCACTGCCCGTGTGGAGTTTGCACATTCTCCCTGTGTCTGCGTGGGTTTCGCCCCCACAACCCAAAGATGTGCGGGGTAGGTGGATTGGCCACGCTAAGTTGCCCCTAAAATTGGAAAAAATTAATTGGGTACTCTAAATTTAAAAAAAAGGAATGTGATGGGATTATCGCCACTCGCCTGGACGAGCGCAGCTCCCAACAACACACCAGGAGCTCAGCACCATCCAGGACTCTGGGATAAATTCCGACAGCACACTGCACCGTTAACAAACTCCACCTGCTTCTTGTTCGGTAACATCGTCCGACTTCATCCCTGCTTCAGCTGTTCGGTTGCTGAAACCCTCACGCAGGCCTTTGTTAACTCCGGACATGACTATTCCATTGCACTCCTGGCTGCTTGCTCACATTCGACCCTTGGCAAACTTACGCTCATCCGGAACTCTGCTACTCCCGTGTCCGAACTCGCACAAAGTCCTTGTTGCCCACTTGAGCCGTCGCTCGCTGACCAACACTGCCCCCCAAAGCAGTGGCATTATTTTTCAATTCTCACCCGGGTTTACAAATCCCACCTTGGCCTCATCCTTCCCTTCCCCTGTAACCTCCTAGAGCCCCCTTCCATTCTCTGTGATCTCCTTCAACCCCCCCACCACCACTCTAACCTCCTCCATTTCCCTCCCTACCTCTGTCACCACCTGGAGCCCCCATTACCCTCCCTATCTCTGTAACCTCCTGCAGCCCCCACAACAACCGTCTGAGATTTCTGCGCTCCTCCAATTCCTGCCTCTAGAGAGCGCCCCCCCCTCCCCCCCCCCCCCCCCCCCCCCCCCACGCACACACACACAATTCCTATCATTCCACTATTGGAGGCTGTGCCTTCAACTGCCTGGATCTTTTCATGACAGGGGTTTTGAGGACGTGAGTGATGCTATGTGGAGAGGTGTTGTTTTTCTGGCAGAATGGGCCAGAAACTGTCTGCAGCACTTGGTGACGAGAGCTGACCAACCAACACACCCACAAACAAGGGAATTCCTGCTCAGCAGTACAAGCCTATATATACACACACGCACACATATGTCGAGCACGCACAATGGGAAGAAGCAATCTCGGCTGTATTTATAGAAAGTCTGGCCTTTTGTTCTTGTGTGTTTCCTGACATACTGACAAGGGGGAGACGTGCATGGAGAGGGGGTCTGTGAGCCTGCGTTGCCTGTCCCACACAGACACACTGGGGTCAGGTGGCGGGGGTGGGGATGGCAGGGAGGGGGCGCGCCGAGTTCTTACCAGTGTCCCGGGGCCAATATTTATCCCTTATCTGACACCACTGGATAAAAAGGAACGGACTGCCCAGATAATTGTCGCATTGCTGCTTCTGGGATCTTGCTGTTCGCACTTTTGCCGCACCGAGTTTCCGACGGGGCAACAGTGGGCTCACTGCAGGAAAGGGTCTTTCATTGGCCTTGGGATGAAGGCATCAGAATTAGCAACTGGAGAAGGCCATTCAGCCCCTCGAGCCTGCAATGCCCACTCCCCCCCCCCGTACCGGCCGGGGCTGATCTGCAAACTCACCCCACAATTTCTCGCCCTCTCCCTCAGCATCCCCACAATTCATCGATCCCCCTCCCCGTATGGAATATACTCAACAATGGGGGCGACCGCGGCTCTCCGGGACGGGCTGGAGAATTCCAAAGGTTCACGCCCTGCTCCAAGTGAAAACATTTCCCCCTCATCTCAGCCCAAAATTGCTGACTCCCGAGATGGTGATGAGCGCGTGGAAGGGGTGAGAGGCAATCATTTTCCTTGATTCAGTCACGGGATGTGGGCAGTCGCTGCTCGGCCAATATTTTTCACCCATACCAAATTGCCCCTCGAGAAGGTGATGGGTGAGCCGCCATCTTCAACCGCTGCAGTCCCTTGTGGTACGCCCATTGTGCTGTTAGGGAGTTCCAGGATTTTGACCCAGCGACAGTGAAGGAACGGCTGACATATTTCCAAGTCAGGATGGTGAGTGACTTGGAGGAGAACCTCCAGGTGGTGGGGTTCCCAGGTATCTGCTGCCTTTGTCCTTATAATGGTGGTGGTCATGGTTTTGGAAGGTGCTGTTGAAGGGACTTGGCGACTTCCTGCAGGGCATCTTGCAGATGGTTCACACGGCTGCCACTGTGCATCGGTGGTGGAGGGTTTGAATGTTTGTTGAAGGGGTGCCAATCAAGCGGGCTGCTGTGACCTGGTGGTGTTGAGTTTCTCAAGTGTTGTTGGAGCTGCCCTCATCCAGGCAAATGGAGCGCATTCCATCACACTACTGACTTGTGGCTTGCAAATGGTGGACAGGCTTTGGTGGGGGCCAGAAGGTGAGTTACTCGCCGCAGGATGCCTCGCGTCTGGCCTGCCATGGTAGCCACGGTATTAATATGACTGGGTCCAGTTCAGTTTCTGAACCCCCAGGATGTTGATTGTGGGGGACTCAGCGATGGTAATGCCATTGAATGTCAAGGGGCGATGGTTAGATCCTCTCTTGTTGGAGATGGTCATTGCCTGGTACTTGTGTGGCGCGAATATAACTTGCCATTTGTCAGCCCAAGCCTGGATATTGTCTGGGTCTTGCTGCATTTGGACCTGGACTGCTTCAGTGTCTGAGGCGTCGCGAATGGTGCTGAAAATTGTGCAGTCATCTGCAAACATCCCCACTTCTGACCTTATGATGGAAGGAAGGTCACAGCTGAAGATGATTGGACCTAGGTCACTACCCTGAGAAACTCCTGCAGTGATGCCCTCGAGCTGAGATGATAGACCCCCAACCACCACAACCATCTACCTTTGTGTCAGGTATGACTCCACCAGTGGAGAATTTTCTCCCTGATTCTCATTGACCCCAATTTTGCGAGAGCTCCTTGACGCCATACTTGATCAAATGCTGCCTTGATATCAAGAGTGTCATGATATTCAGGTAAACATCATGGTACAAACAGACATACATACTGATGGACAGATCAACGGACCAATCAACACACACACAACACCACAGCCAATCACAGGCAAGAGCATACACACTACAAAACAGGGAACACGACACTTCCCGTTCATTCCAGCAGGAGACAGCTCAGGACACAGAGCTCACAGCAAGTCACTCAGACATCCACCATGTGCTGAGTGCCACTCCAAGGTAGTGTTAAGTATAGGTCCACAGATTCAAGGGTTATGATCGAACCTCAGTAACCAGTTTACCACTGTAAATATATGTTAGCAATAAAACCGAGTTGTACCATTCGCAACCATGTTGGTTCGTCTGTGTAGCAGAGCACCCAACACATCAAAGAGCAGTCAGTCTCACCTCACCTCTGGAGTTCAGCTCTTTTGTCCATGTTTGAACCAAGGCTGTAATGAGGTCAGGAGCTGATTGACCCTGGCAGGATCTAAACTGAGCGTCAGTGAGCAGGTTATTAGCGAGTAAGTGCCACTTGATAGCATTGTTGATGACCTTTTCCATCACCTTACTGATGATTGAGAGCAGACGAATAGGGTGGTAATTGGCTGGGTTGGATTTGTCCTGTTTCTTACGTACAGGACACACCTGGACAATTTTCCACATTGCCGGGTAGATGCCAGTGTTGTAGCTGTACTGGAACAGCTTGGCTAGGGGCACAGCAAATTTTGGAGCACACACCTTCAGTACTATTATTGTTGGGCTCGTAGCCTTTGCAACATCCAGTGCCTTCAGTCATATCAGGTTTTTCTATTTTTGGTGATTCAAGGACCCGTTTCCTTGGCTGATCCCAACTATAGATAACTGGATTAGTCACCACCACTCAGCCAGAGACATTCTAAGTCTTAAGTAGCGTGATTATACAATTCTCTTCCTAATTTTCAAATACACACCTGGTATTCTCAACCTTACCTATAAGCCCCTACAACCCTCCCTATCCCTGTAACCTCCTCCAGACTCTGCAGCCCTCACAATCTCTGTAACCTCCTCCAGACCCTGCAACATTCCCTATCTCTGTAACCTCCTCCAGCCTATACAACCCTACCTATCTCTGTAATATCCTCCGGCCCCTACAATCCTCCCTATCTCCGTATCCTCCTCCAGCCGCTACAACATTCGCTATCTCTGTAACCTCCTCTAGCCCCGACAGACCTCCCTGTCTCAGTAACCTCCTACAGCCTCTACAACTCTCCGAGATCTCTGCGCTCCTCCAATTCCGGCTGCCGAGCGTCCTCCCCCCGATTCCCATCGCTCCATCATTGGCAGTGTGCCATCAGCTGCCTGGGTGTGGGCCCCTAAGCTCTGGAATTCCGTTCCTAAACCTCTCCGCCCCTCTCTCTCTCTCTCTTGGGCGGCACGGCAGCAGAGTGGTTAGCACTGTTGCTTCACAGCGCCAGAGTCCCAGGTTCAATTCCTGGCTTAGGTCTTTGTCTGTGCAGAGTCTGCACGTTCTCTCCGTGTCTGCGTGGGTTTCCTCCGGGTGCTCCGGTTTCCTCCCACAAATCCTGATTCACATCTAACCTGAATTGGACATTCTGAGTTCTCCCTCAGTGTACCCAAACAGGCGCTGGAGTGTGGCGACGAGGGGATTTTCACGGTAACTTCATTGCAGCATTAATGTAAGCCTACATGTGACACTAATAAAGATTATTATTATTATTCTCTCTCCTTTAGGATGCGTCTTAAGTGTGACTTAAAACTCCTTTGCAGGCTCGGTGTTGAGGGTGTGAGGTGGACATCTGACAGAGAAAGGACTGATGGTGCAATGCGTGAGTCCACCTAATTGGACGGTAGTCTCACAGAGCTGGTTCAGGCATGCGGGGCTGAATGGCTTAGCAATTGTAGGATTGCTAAGTAACCAATGGCTCCTGTGCTTAGCAATTGTAGGATTCAAATGCTCTCGTGACGCCCGCCACCCCATGCGCCCCCCCCCCCCCCCCCCCGTGACAGGGATTGCCATGCCAAAGGCACCATTTGAAATCCAGTTGGTGTTGTTCCTGTGAATGTTCTGTTACCCTGTCAAGGGGCAGCCCACACATTTCACCCTCATTCCAGTTGCACCTTATCCCCTTGCAAGGCCCCACCGGCCTTATTTGTTTTATTTCTATTGGCCAGTTGACACATTCCGCATATGTCAGTGTATCTGCTTCGAGGTGGGGGCGTCCCTGAAGGATGGAGGGACCGAGACCGCTCGGTGACATTTCGTCCCGGTACAAGCGTGACCCGCCATCCAAATCCCATTGTCGGAGTCACTGTTGTCTGGGAATGCTCGGATTGCAGGGCAGCGGAACTTAGCGAAGCGGGTTGTCCTTGCACCTGGTGAGCTGAAGTCCCCACAATGGGCATCGAGGGCTGCGCCTCACTCTCTACATCCTGACAGAAGACGCTGGCCGGGAATCTTTCGATCCATGTGCGTCCCCTGCTCCCAGCGAGGACGGAGGATTTGCCGCTCGGCCAAAACTCCCATTCAGCCCAACGGGAAACAGACAATCCCGCCGGCCCGTACGGACAGGGAATACTGGCCAACATCCTGCATCGGAATAGCGGCTACGGCGGGCAACGTATCCCATGGTACTTCACAGGAGTGTAAACCAGGCAAAATGTAACCCACACAAGCTTGTATCAGCACATGTGGAGGTGTCAGGGATGGGAGACCCAAAGCTGGACCAAAAAGGTCCGTATTTAAGGAATGTCTCGAAGGAGAGCGAGAGAGAGAAAGTGGTGAGAGAGAGATTGAGAGGGGGAAGAGAGAGGGAGTGGGAGATGGGGGAGAGAGAGAGAGAGAGAGAATGAGAGAAAGTGGAGAGAGAAAGAAAGAGGGAGGAGCGAGAGAAAGAGAAATAGAGAGAGAGGGAGCAGGAAGAGAGAAAGTGAGAGGAGAGAGAGGGAGGAGATAGAGAAAAGGAGAGAGAGGTGGGGGAGAGGAAGGGGCAGAGGAAAAAAAGAAATAGGGACAGAAGAGAGAGTGAAAGGGAGAAACTGGAGAGGGAGGGAAAGAGGGATGGGGAGACACGAAGAGAGAGAGGGGAGGGAGATGGGAGATAGAGAGAAAGAGGGATGAGAGAGAAAGAGAGGTGGGGGAGACAGAGGGAGGGGAAGAGGGGGAGAAAGAGATAGGGAGAGGATAGAGGGAGAAAGAGAGAGAGAGGGTAGAGAGACAGAGTGAGAGGATTTGAAAATTAGCATCAGATCCCCTGCTATCTCCTCTCTTGCCTCACACAGCAGCCTATAATACACCTCATCTGGGCCTGGGAGTTTATCCATTTTTAATCCCGATAATACACTCATACCCCCTCCCTCTCAATAGGATCTGCTTGATTATATCACAGTCCCCCTCCCTGATTTCTGAACCTACATCGTCCTCCATAGCAAACACAGATGCAAAATATTCATCTAAAACTTCACCAATGTCTTTTGGCTCCACACACACATTGCCACTTTGGTCTTTATTGGGCCTTCTCTTTCCCTGGTTATTCTCTTGTCCCTAATATTATTATCAAACACCTCGGGATTGTTGCTTATTTTGCCTGCCAGTCATTTTTCACCCCCGTCCTTTGAACTCTGTAGTTTTTTAAAAATACGACCCTTACACTTTCTACATTCTTCCAGGTCTTCCGCTGTTTTGAGTCCCCCTGTATCTTTCATGTTCCTCCCTTTTTTCCCTGATCCAATCCTGTATATCCCATGACATCCAGGGTTTTCTGGGCTTTTCCTTCGCGGGAACCTGTGCATAAACCATCGCTGTGAATAGAACGTCACTTGTTGTCCATTTAGCCTGTGCCAGCTATTTGAATTCCAATTTATCCCACTCTCTCTCTCTCTCTCTCTCTCCTCCCCATTTTGTTCTTTCCGGGCGTCACTTTGCAACAGTGGTTAGCGCCACTGCCTCATGGTGCCAGGGACCCACGTTCAAATCATAGATTATCATAGAATTTACAGTGCAGAAGGAGGCCATTCAGCCCATCGAGTCTGCACCGGCTCTTGGAAAGAGCACCCTACCCAAGGTTAACACCTCCACCCTATCCCCATAACCCAGTAACCCCACCCAACACTAAGGGCAGTTTTTGGACACTAAGGGCGATTTATCATGGCCAATCCACCTAACCTGCACATCTTTGGACTGTGGGAGGAAACCGGAGCACCCTGAGGAAACCCACGCACACACGGGGAGGATGTGCAGACTCCGCACAGACAGTGACCCAAGCCGGAATCGAACCTGGGACCCTGGAGCTGTGAAGCAATTGTGCTATCCACAATGCTACCGTGCTGGCCTTGGGAGCTCCAATTTCCTCCCACAGTCCAAAGATGTGCAGGTTAGGTGGATTGGCCATGATAAAATTGTTTCTTAGTGTCCAAAGGTTGGATGGGAATATGGGGATAGGGCGGGGTAGTGGACCTAGGTAGGGTGCTCTTTCGAAGGATCGGGGCAGACTCAATGGGCCGAATGGCCTCCTTCTGCAGTGTAGGAATTCAATGATTCCCCATCCCCATAACCCTGAGGATTTTTCCCCTTGGAGTATATATCCAATTCCCCCTTTTTGAAAGCTCCTGTTGAATCTGCCCTCCATGTCACAACAACTTACTGTGTTTAAAAATAAATCCTCATCTCCCCGGCCGCTGAACACACAGACAAAGGCGAACACAATGTGGTTATATTTAGTAGTCGGACAGCGTGGAGAATTAATTGACACTTCCCCCCCCCCCCACCTCCGCTCCACCTCACTTCGAGAGGGGAGGCGGGAATGTTCAAGGCCACATTGCACCCTGCATCCCTGGCTGAGGATGGTCTGAATTATCAACATGTCACATCGCTTCTGTCTTTGTGCTATTTACATGCACCATTGTGCTCGCTCCCATTACCCAGAACTGTCTCCGCGTGATCTCTTCCAGCCTTCAGGGAGCCAAGCGGCACAATGGATGCTCCCGGTGTGGCTTTGTTTGAACACTTGGCGAGTGTCCTTTATTGTTTAAGGTTGTTCAGACAAACATGCCTTGACTGCCGCAGGCGACCTCTGACCTTGGGGATGCAGGGAGCTGAACCTGACGTGCTGGACGAAACCGCTTCCAGTGAGAAAGGTGCCAGTCCCAAAGCGGCGGTGTGACGATCGGAGTTTATTTTTTCGAAGGCGGGAAAACGCAGTGCTGCGCTCGGCAGCAGTGACCACAGAACCGTCGTGCCGTACTCAGCTTCAACTAATTGGGTATATCTCGTTCACACCGGCGCTTGGGTCAAGGGGCCGAGCATTCGAGGATTCACTCCAGAGACTTGAGCCTCATAAAAGAAGTTGCGCACCTCAGCACGAAGAGAGCACTGCACTGTTGGAGGGCCAGTACTGAGGGAGTGCTGCACTGTCAGAGAGTCAGTACTGAGGGAGTGCTGCACTGTCAGAGTGTCAGTACTGAGGGAGTGCAGCACTGTCAGAGGGTCAGTACTGAGGGAGCGCTGTACTGTCAGAGGGTCAGTACAGAGGGAGTGCTGCACTTTCAGAGGGTCAGTACTGAGGGAGTGCTGCACTGTCAGAGGGTCAGTACTGAGGGGGCGCTGCACTGTCAGAGGGTCAGTACTGAGGGAGTGCTGCACTGTGAGAGGGGCAGTACTGAGGGAGTGCTGCACTGTCAGAGTGTCAGTACTGAGGGAGCGCTGCACTGTCAGAGGGTCAGTACTGAGGGAATGCAGCACTGTCAGAGGGTCAGCACTGAGGGAGTGCTGCACTGTCAGAGGGTCAGTACTGAGGGAGTGCTGCACTGTCAGAGGGTCAGTACTGAGGGAATGCAGCACTGTCAGAGGGTCAGCACTGAGGGAGTGCTGCACTGTCAGAGGGTCAGTACTGAGGGAGTGCTGCACTGTCAGAGGGACAGTACTGAGGGAGTGCTGCACTGTCAGAGGGTCAGTACTGAGGGAGTGCTGCACTGTCAGAGGGTCAGTACTGAGGGAGTGCTGCACTGTCAGAGGGTCAGTACTGAGGGAGTGTTGCACTGTCAGAGGGTCAGTACTGAGGGAGTGCTGCACTGTCAGAGGGTCAGTACTGAGGGAGTGCTGCACTTTCAGAGGGTCAGTACTGAGGGAGTGTTGCACTGTCAGAGAGTCAGTACTGAGCGAGTGCTGCACTTTCAGAGGGTCAGTACTGAGGGAGTGCTGCACTGTCAGAGGGTCAGTACTGAGGGAGTGCTGCACTGTCAGAGGGTCAGTGCTGAGGGAGTGCTGCACTGTCAGAGGGTCAGTACTGAGGGAATGCAGCACTGTCAGAGGGTCAGCACTGAGGGAGTGCTGCACTGTCAGAGGGTCAGTACTGAGGGAGTGCTGCACTGTTGGAGAGTCAGTACTGAGGGAGTGCTGCACTGTTGGAGGGCCAGGACTGAGGGAGTGCTGCACTGTCAGAGGGTCAGGACTGAGGGAGAGCTGCACTGTCAGAGGGCCAGTATTGAGGGAGAGCTGCAGTGTCAGAGGGTCAGTACTGAGGGAGTGCTGCACGGTCAGAGGGTCAGTACTGAGGGAGTGCTGCACTGCCAGAGGGTCAGTACTGAGCGAGTGCTGCACTTTCAGAGGGTCAGTACTGAGGGAGTGCTGCACTGTCAGAGGGTCAGTACTGAGGGAGTGCTGCACTGTCAGAGGGTCAGGACTGAGGGAATGCAGCACTGTCAGAGGGTCAGCACTGAGGGAGTGCTGCACTGTCAGAGGGTCAGTACTGAGGGAGTGCTGCACTGTTGGAGAGTCAGTACTGAGGGAGTGCTGCACTGTTGGAGGGCCAGTACTGAGGGAGTGCTGCACTGTCAGAGGGTCAGTACTGAGGGAGTGCTGCACTGTCAGAGGGCCAGTACTGAGGGAGTGCTGCACTGTTGGAGGGCAAGTACTGAGGGAGTGCTGCACTGTCAGAGGGTCAGTACTGAGGGAGTGCTGCACTGTCAGAGGGTCAGTACTGAGGGAGTGCTGCACTGTCAGAGGGTCAGTACTGAGGGAATGCAGCACTGTCAGAGGGTCAGCACTGATGGAGTGCTGCACTGTCAGAGGGTCAGTACTGAGGGAGTGCTGCACTGTTGGAGGGCCAGTACTGAGGGAGTGCTGCACCGTTGGAGGGCCAGTACTGAGGGAGTGCTGCACTGTTGGAGGGCCAGTACTGAGGGAGTGCTGCACTGTTGGAGGGCCACTACTGAGGGAGTGCTGCACTGTTGGAGGGCCAGTACTGAGGGAGTGCTGCACTGTTGGAGGGCCAGTACTGAGGGAGTGCTGCACTGTTGGAGGGCCAGTACTGAGGAAGTGCTGCACTGTTGGAGGGCCAGTACTGAGGGAGTGCTGCATTGTTGGAGGGTCAGTACTGAGAGAGTGCTGCACTGTTGGAGGGCCAGTACTGAGGAAGTGCTGCACTGTTGGAGGGCCAGTACTGAGGGAGTGCTGCATTGTTGGAGGGTCAGTACTGAGAGAGTGCTGCACTGTCAGAGGATCCGCACTCAGGCAGTTCTGCACAAGAAGAGGATCAGTAATGAGCGACTGCTGCATTGCCAGAGGATCAGTACTGAGGGAGTGCTGCATTGTCTGAGGATCATTATTGCGTGAGTGTTGCATTGTCAGATGCTCAGTATTGAGGGAGTGCCGCACTGTCAGAGGGTCAGTACTGAGGGAGTGCTGCACTGTCAGAAGGTCAGTACTGAGGGAGTGCTGCATTGTCAGATGCTCAGTACTGAGGGAGTGCTGCACTGTCAGATGCTCAGTACTGAGTGAGTGCTGCACTGTGAGATGGTCAGTACTGAGGGAGTGCTGCACTGTCGGAGAGTCAGTATTGAGGGAGTGCTGCACTGTTGGAGGGCCAATACTGAGGGAGTGCTGCACTGTCGGAGGGTCAGTACTGAGGGAGTGCTACACTGCCGGAGGATCAGTACTGAGGGAGTGCTGCACGGTCAGATGCTCAGTACTGAGGAAGCACAATATTGTTGGAGGGTCAGTACTGAGGGAGTGCTGCACTGTCAGCGAGTCATTAATGAGGGAGGGCTGCACTGTTGGAGGGCCAATACTGAAGGAATGCTGTGTAGCCATCTGGGATGGCCACTTCCAGAATACAAAATGGAGATTTGCAAAGATTGCAGGGAAAAATGGACAATGTTGAGAAAGCAAGCAAGCACAGAGGCTGTCTGCATATTGGAGAAACAGATCCCAGACGAGTCTGAAACTGTAGGCCCATTAGCATTTGGATGGCCCATCTCCGGGAACAAAGGAAGATACTTAAGTAACCGATCTGGCCCCAGACCTCGCGGTGCCAGTTCCCCAAAGCGAAAGCGCAAACAAAGCAGGTCAACGACCACCTAGGACACGCCCAGCCATCAGGGCACCCACCCCTTTATTGGTCAGGATCAATGCGGATGATCAAGAAATGGCCCAATTGATTGGGGCCAAGTTCAAGGCCCGTCCAAAAGCGTGTGAAGCCCCCTTCGGGTATAAGAAGACGGACCTAAGAAGGAATCGCTCTCTCGGACTCGGCTCTCACAGCGGAGAGACCCTTCCACCAGCTGCACCAGAAGCAAGTAGTCCAAGGTCAACGCTCGCTACCAGACGGACGACCTTAGCTGTTCCCCTTCACCACTTCGACCCCAGCAACCTCAGAACCAAACAACGGCCATTGTTCCTCTGACTGAGTGGACGTCCGAAGCTAAGTATAGGCTTTAGCAGCAGTGATAGTTTAGTCTGTAGTATTTCGTGCATGAGTAGATATTGCTGTGTGTGTAAATAAATAGTATTGACTTTGAACTAACTAACTGGCGTACCGATTCTTTGATCAGTATTCGGGTTTGAACGTTGTAGCGGTATCGAGATACCTGCCGACTCTAAAGCAAACGTAATTAGAATTAAGGATGGCGAACATTTTGACCGCCATATTTTTAATTTTTTTAATTAAAAATAATTTTTATTGAGGTTTTCACAAAATATCAACAACAAAATGAAAAAGGAACCCAATAGAATTAAATACAGAACAAAATTAAAAAAAACCCGTGCCCCCCTCCCCCGAGACATAAATAATAAATTAACACCCCGAATTAACACAAAGCAAACATAGCAAATATATACACCCCCTCAGATCCCCCAGTGTAAACAAACAAATATAAAATAGAACCCCCCCCCCCGGGTTGCTGCTGCTGCTGACCATTGTCTACCGTTCTGCCAGGAAGTCCAAGAACGGTTGCCACCGCCTGATGAACCCTTGTACCGATCCCCTTGAGGCGAATTTCACCCTCTCCAATTTAATAAACCCCGCCATATCATTCATCCAGGATTCCACGCTTGGGGGACTCGCATCCTTCCACTGAAGAAGAATCCTTCGCCAGGCTACCAGGGACGCAAAGGCCAGAATACGGGCCTCTTTCGCCCCCTGCACTCCCGGCTCCCATGCAACCCCAAATATTGCGAGTCCCCCGCCCGGTTTGACCCTGGATCCTACCACCCCCGACACCGTCCTCGCTACGCCCTTCCAAAATTCCTCCAGCGCTGGGCATGCCCAGAACATATGGGTGTGATTTGCTAAGCTCCCTGAGCACCTAACACACCTGTCCTCACCCCCAAAGAACCTGCTCATCCTTGTCCCGGTCATGTGTGCCCTGTGCAGCACCTTAAACTGTATGAGGCTGAGCCTCGTGCATGAAGAGGAAGAGTTCACCCTCCCAAGGGCATCTGCCCACGTCCCCTCCTCGATCACCTCTCCCAACTCCTCCTCCCACATATCTTTCAACTCCATCACCGAGGCCTCCTCCTCCTCCTGCATCACCTGGTAAGTTGCCGAGATCTTCCCCACTCCCACCCACCCCCCCGAGAGCACCCTGTCCTGTACTGTGTGGCAGCAGCCGCGGGAATTCCACCACTTGCCGCCTGGCAAACGCCCTTACCTGTAAATACCTAAAGGTGTTCCCCAGGGTGGAGCCCATACTTCTCCTCCAGCTCACCCAGGCTCGCGAACTTCCCGTCCACAAACAGGTCTCCCAACCTTCTTATCCCTGCCCTGTGCCACCCCGAAAACCCTCCATCTATTCTCCCTGGGACAAACTGATGGTTCCCCCGTATCGGGGTCCACACGGAGGCCCCCACTTCCCCCCTGTGCCGCCTCCACTGCCCTCAGATTTTGAGGGTAGCCGCCACTACCGGGCTCGTGGTATACCTCCTTGGAGGGAGCGGCAGCGGCACCGTTGCCAGCGCCTCTAGACTCGTACCCACACAAGATGCCGTCTCCAGCCTCTTCCATGCAGCCCCCTCCCCCTCCATCACCCACTTGCGCACCATCGCCACATTGGCGGCCCAATAGTACCCACAGAGGTTGGGCAGCGCCAGCCCCCCCCCCCCCCCCCCCCCCATCCCTACTCCGCTCCAGGAACACCCTTCTCACCCTCGGAGTCCCTCACGCCCACACAAACCCCGTTATGCTCCTGCTAACCCGCCTAAAGAAGGCCTTCGGGATAAGAATGGGGAGGCACTGGAACAGAACAAAACCCTTGGGAGCACCGTCATCTTAACTGACTGCACCCTACCCGCCAGAGACAAAGGCAACGAGTCCCACCTCTTGAACTCCTCCTCCATTTGCTCCACTAGCCTCATGAAATTAAGTCTATGCAGGGCCCCCCATGCCCTGGCCACCTGGACCCCCAAATACCTGAAGCTCCTCTCCGCCCTTTTTAGTGGGAGCTCGCCAATCCCCCTCTCCTGGTCCCCTGGGTGAACCACAAACAACTCGCTCTTCCCCATGTTGAGCTTGTACCCTGAGAAATCCCCAAACTCCCTGAGGATCCTCATTACCTCCGGCATTCTCCCCACTGGGTCCGCCACATATAGCAGCAAGTTGTCCGCATAGAGCGAAACCCTATGCTCCTCCCCACCCCGCACCAAACCCCTCCAGTTCCTCAACTCCCTCAGTGCCATAGCCAGGGGTTCAATCGCCATTGCGAAGAGCAGGGGGAACAGGGGACACCCCTGCCTCGTCCCTCGATGCAACCGAAAGTACTCAGACCTCCTCTTGTTCGTGGCCACACTCGCCATCGGGACCTCGTACAACAGCCTAACCCACCTGATAAACCTCTCCCCAAACCCGAACCTCTTCAGCACCTCCCACAGGTACCCCCATTCTACCCTATCGAAGGCCTTCTCAGTGTCCATCGCCACCACTATCTCCGCCTCCCCCTCCCCCTCCCTCGCCGGCATCATAATAACATTCAGGAGCCTCCGCACATTCGCATTCAACTGCCTCCCCTTCACGAACCCCGTCTGGTCTTCATGGATGATCTGCGGCACACAATCCTCAATTCTCGTGGCTAAGACCTTCGCCAGCACCTTGGCATCTACGTTTAACAATGAAATCGGCCTGTAAGACCCACACTGCAGGGGATCCTTGTCCCGCTTCAGGATCAAGGAGATCAGTGCCCGGGACATCGTCGGGGGCAAAGCCCCCCTCTCCCTTGCTTCATTGAAGGTCCTAACTAGTAACGGGCCCAACAGGTTTTTGTAGAATTTTTTGTAGCATTCAACCAGGATACCGTCCGGCCCCGGTGCCTTCCCCGCCTGCATGCTCCCTATCCTTTTGGCCAGCTCCTCTAGCCCAATTGGGGCCCCCAATCCCGCCACCAGTCCCTCCTCCACCTTCGGAAACCTCAATTGATCCAGAAAGCGGCCCATCCCTCCCTCCTCCAGTGGGGACTCGGACCGATACAGTTCCTCATAAAAGTCCCTGAAGACCCCATTGATGCCCACCCCACTCCGCACCACACTCCCTCCCCTATCCTTAACTCCCCCGATCTCCCTAGTTGCGTCCCGCTTCCGAAGCTGATGCGACAGCATCCGACTTGCCTTTTCCCCATACTCATAAATCACCCCCTGGGCCTTCCTCCACTGCGCCTCCGCCTTCCTGGTGGTCAACAGGTTGAATTCGGCCTGGAGGCTATGCCTCTCCCTCAACAGTCCCTCCTCAGGCACCTCCGCATACCTCCTGTCTACCCTCACCATCTCCCCCACCAGCCTCTCCCCCTCCCTCTGCTCTCTCCTCTCCTTGTGGGCCTGAATGGAGGTCAGCTCTCCCCTAACCACCGCCTTCAGCGCCTCCCATACCATCCCCACTCGGACCTCCCCGCTATCGTCGGCCTCCAGGTATCTCTCTATGCTTCCTCGGACCCGCTCACTCACCTCCTCGTCCGCCAACAGCCCCACCTCCAAGCGCCACAACGCTGGTCCCTGTCCTCCCCCAGCTCTAAGTCCACCCAATGCGGGGCGTGATCCGAAATGGCTATCGCCGAGTACTCGGTATCCTCTACTCTCGCTATCAGCGCCCTAATAAAAAAGTCGATCCGGGAAAAAGCCTTATGAACATGCGAGAAGAATGAAAATTCCCTAGCCCCCGGCCTTGCAAATCTCCAAGGGTCCACCTCTCCCATCTGGTCCATAAACCCCCTCAGCACTTTAGCCGCCGCCGGCTTCCTACCCGTCCTAGACCTGGAGCGATCCAGTGCAGGATCCAACACCGTGTTAAAGTCCCCCCCCACTATCAGGCCCCCCACTTCCAAGTCCGGGATCCGACCCAACATGCGCCGCATAAAACCCGCATCGTCCCAGTTCGGGGCGTACACGTTGACCAGCACCACCCTCTCCCCTTGCAGCTTACCACTTACCATTACATACCTGCCGCCATTATCTGTCACAATGCTCGACGCCTCGAACGACACCCTCTTTCCAACCAAGATCGCCACCCCACCGATTTTTGGCATCCAGCCCCGAATGAAACACCTGACCTACCCACCCCTTCCTCAATCTTACCTGGTCTTCCACCTTCAGGTGTGTCTCCTGGAGCATGACCACATCCGCCTTCAGCCCCTTCAGGTGCGCGAACACCCGGGCCCGCTTAACCGGCCCGTTCAGTCCCCTTACATTCCAGGTTATCAGCCGGATCAGGGGGCCCCCCTCCCCCGCCGACCAGCCATAACCCCACCTCGGCCAGCCACACGCCCGCACCCCACACCCGGCCCGTTCCCCAAGGTGGCAAAAAACCCCGTCCCAGCCCCCTCTACTCGCTCCAGCTCCCCCTTGACCATACCAGCTGCAACCCGGTTCCCTAGGACCCCTCCTAGCTGCTTTGCTCCCCCATTGCACTCCCGCAAGTCAGCTGACTCCTGCTGACCCCGGCCACTCCCGCCTCTCCTTCGACTCCTCCCATTGTGAGACATACCCTCCTCCTCCATTACACATCAGCAGGCTCTCCGCCTGCCCCTTCCATCCCAAGCGCGGGAAACAACCCTCGCTTCCCCACCCCGGCCCCGCCCCTCCAGCCTTCAGCGTGGGAAAAAGCCCGCGCTTTCCACCTGCCCGGCCCCGCCACCTCTGACGCAGCTCCTTTTACAGGCCCAGTCCCCTCACCCCCGACTCGGGCCTCCCCCTCCCCCACGGGGCCCCATTCCCCCCTACCAGCCATCCACCCCTACTCCATTTACTTACCCCCCTCCAAGAGCCCACCCGGCAGACCCAACCAAAACAGTGCCCAACCCATCCTAACCACCCACACCGAACCAAAAAGAAACAAAAGCAAAGAACCCCCCTCAAAATGTAACACACCAACAGCAATTCCCGACCACCCATCCCGACCCTCAGTTTGTGTCCAGCTTCTCTGCCTGAACAAAGGCCCACGCCTCCTCCGGGGACTCAAAATAATGGTGCCAGCCCTTGGAGGTGACCCACAGTCGCACCGGCTGCAGCATGCCAAACTTCACCCCCTTCCTGTGCAGCACCGTCTTCGCTCGATTGTACCCGGCCCTCCTCTTCGCCACCTCCACACTCCAGTCCTGGTATATTCGAACCTCCGCATTCTCCCACCTGCTGCTCCTCTCCTTCTTGGCCCACCTGAGCACGCACTCCCAATCAGCGAACCGATGAAACCGCACCAGCACCGCCCACATTACAGGTCCCAGATCCACTTTCCCCGTACGCAATTGAGGTTGCAACTACCGACCGAACCCTTTCGGCCGTGCTCCTCCAAGAACGACATGATCGATTAGGCCCTGTGGCATATGCCTCACGCGTATTAGATCCAGTCGAGCAAGGATTTTCTGCCTGCGAAAGGCACCTGCTCGCAGTTTTTTGGGCAGTACAATACTTCGCCTACATTACAGGACTCAACCCCATCACCATTCTCACTGAACACACCCCAACACAGCTACTACTAGATGGTCGACTTAAGGATGGCACAGTCAGCCAGATCCACGCAGCCCGTTGGACCCTTCTTTTACAGGGATGGGACCTAACAGTTAAGAGAACCAAGACCCACACTTTCTTAGCTGATAACTTACAATATGCAGGTACCCCACATGAGTGTGAAATCATCTCCACAAAGCATAATACAGGACCCTTTATACCAATGTCAGCCCCCAGGAAAGCAGGTACTACACCCCAGAGACCCCAGCCCACAGACACATGCGCACCCCTTAGAATCTATGTGGACGGCTCCTGCACAGTTTTAAATGGGAAAAGAATCACCGGTTGCGGTATTTATGTAGAGGACGCGCAGGGGCGTGCCCTAGAAGAGATTTTGTTTAAATTGCCAGGACATTTAGGCTCACAGGCAGCAGAACTGGCAGCCAAAGCGTACATTGTGGACAACCCCGACTCGTTTCCGACCCCAGCCTACATATATTCGGACAGTTTATAAAAGTCTGCAACAGTTTAACAGAACTTCTACCCCTGTGGGAAACTAGAGGATTTGTTTATGCAGACGGAAAACCCCTACCATCAGCCCCATTACTCCGGCATATTCTGAAAATGGCCAAAGACTGTAAACATGGAATCATCAAAGTTCGCAGTCATCACCGTTCTTCCCCCCCTGGTAACGTTAAAGCAGACGCCCTAGCGAAGGCAGGCTCCAGAAATGGTCACTTTTGGAACACCCCCCCCCGCCCCCCACCGAGAGCACCCCAGTACACGCGGTTCAGGTCTCACAGACCAACATTCAAGATTTGGCAAAGGCTCAAAAGGAAGATGAGAAGCTCCGGGAAGTTTTAAACGGCAACTTCCCAGCCCCTTATGATAAGTTCAAAACCGCGATAACCACACATGACAGTGTGATTCTAAAAGACGGCATTTATGTAGTCCCCAGCCAGGACAGGAAACAAATTATTTGCCAGTCCCATGACAATCATGGACACCAGGGCATTGAACCCACCTCTCTGCTGGTGGCCTGATTTAAAAGCCAATGTTACCCATTACATTGAGAATTGCTTAATCTGTGCCCAGAACAATCCGGACAGATATGCAAGACAGGCTCAGCTTAGTCACACCCACCCCGTTAATGGCCCCTGGACGAATTTGCAAATCGATTATATAGGACCCCTACCCCCCTGCACAAATGGTTTTAAGTATGTGTTGGTGGTCATCGACACCTTCACAAAATGGGTGGAAGCGTTTCCATCCAGAACAAACACTGCCAAAACGACAGCTAAAATCCTCACTCAGCGCACCTTTACAAGATGGGGCCTCCCACGCAGTATAGAGTCCGATCAAGGCTCCCATTTTACAGGACGAGTGATGAAAAACTGGCAGTTAATGGAACAGGTTTGTCGGCAGACAACCAATCTTAGCTACTCTTCTGATTCGAAGGTAATCATAAGAGGCAGCCCCCACGACGACCACAAATTCTTACCATTCTTGCTGGTCGCTCAGGCAGTGGAGAAGTGGCACTGATCCTCGCCCTGCCTGAGGACCCCCTTCTGGTCAGCTACGCTCGGGTAGAGCACAAACGGCACTGGTCACCGTCCTACCCGGGGATTCCACCCATTCTTACCCGCCATGGCCCATATGCACCCCATTTTGGCTCTTTAAGTTCAAAACTCTTTTGTTTCTTTATGGCAACCCTTAGGTTGCTTCCAGATGCTATTTACATCCTCAAACACGGGGATGGTAGATCACACAGGCTGCGAGACGGCTCGCACGGTGTCAGTATTTTTCTCGGATGACTTGTCCCCAAATATTTAGTTTAAAAAAATTTTTTAAATTTAAAAATGAGGGAGTCACAGATGGTGGCCAATTATAATGTGTGATTGGCAATAAAGGACAGACAGACGAGATCTTAAACAAGATAACAACAGAAATTATGCTTGTGTCCACAGAACTCGGGAACCTCAGGAACCTCAGAAGAAGAAAAGAAGAAGACAGAAAGAAGGAAAGATGAAGACAACCATCATGCTCTACAGTGGGATCTTAGCGGGATCCCTCCAGTTGCGCGCGGACGCTACCCCCATGACCCCTACCACACAGGCCGTGAATGTTTCCCACCCCTGCCATACACTAAACCCCAAGATAGTTTCCAATACACCGACCTGGTGTGACAAGTTCATCACCTGGTTTTCTCTGTCCTACGTTGTGGAAGCACTGTTAGTACTGGCGATACTCTGCAGTGTTGTTCAGACACTTAGACTCAGGAAATGGCGGAGGAAAGCCTCCCGCACCCCGGTATACACCTTCAGATCCCCTATTTTTGACTTCAACAAACCCCCCAACCCCTTTAAGTGAACTAAAGTACATCCGTTTCTTCGCGTGTGTTTGTTTCATTTGAATAAAGAAATGTAAAACTCTGTGCTTGACTGCCAAGCCAGAGACCTGTGTTGCTGCTATTGTACAATTTAAAATGTTGCAAATTATTTTGATTGATTGAGGTTAATTTCGTTAAGGACAGTTAGAGGTTCCAGTTTTTAAATTTTTTTAATCATGCCTGAAGGTCCTAGCACCCCGTCGAATTTTATAATGATGTATGTACATAAAATAATTTTGGTAAAAGTTGCAATTCATAGGACAGAGTAGTGTAGTGCCTGTCCTTGCTTATGGGTGCCCGACTTAGGAGGAGAATGAAGACGACGCAGTAATTTGATCCTTCACGCTTCGCGTTGAGGATCACAAGGAGGTATGTAGCCATCTGGGATGGCCACTTCCAGAATACAAAATGGACATTTGCAAAGATTGCAGGGAAAAATGGACAATGTTAAGAAAGCAAGCAAGCACAGAGCCTGTCTGCATATTGGAGAAACAGATCCCAGACGAGTCTGAAACTGTAGGCCCATTAGCATTTGGATGGCCCATCTCCGGGAACAAAGGAAGATACTTAAGTAACCGATCTGGCCCCAGACCTCGCGGCGCCAGTTCCCCAAACCGAAAGCACAAACAAAGCAGGCCAACGGCCACCTAGGACACGCCCAGCCATCAGGGCACCCACCCCTTTATTGGTCAGGATCAATGCGAATGATCAAGAAAATTGCCCAATTGATTGAGGCCAAGTTCAAGGCCCGCCCAAAAGCGCGCGAAGCCTCTTCGGGTAAAAGAAGAAGGCCCCAAGGCTCTCACAGCGGAGCGACCCGTCCACCAGCTGCACCAGAAGCAAGTAAGTCCAAGGTCAACGCTCGCTACCAGACGGACGACCTTAGCTGTTCCCCTTCACCACTTCGACCCCAGCAGCCTCAGAACCAAACAACGGCCATTGTTCCTCTGACTGAGTGGGTGCCCAAAGCTAAGTATAGGCTTTAGCAGCAGTGATAGTTTAGTCTGTAGTATTTCGTGCATGAGTATATATTGCTGTATGTGTAAATAAATAGTATTGACTTTGAACGAACTAACTGGCGTACCGACTCTTTGATCAGTATTCGGGTTTGAACCTTGTGGCGGTATCGAAAGATACCTGGCGACTCTAAAACAAACATAATTAGAATGAAGGAAGGCAACCGTATTGACCACCATATTTAGAACCAAATAAACAGAGCAACAGTTGCACTGTCGAAGGGTCAGTACTGAGGGAGTGCTGCACTGTCGAAGGGTCAGTACTGAGGGAGTGCTGCACTGTCAGAGACTCAGTACTGAGGGAGTGCTGCACTGTCGAAGGGTCAGTACTGAGGGAGTGCTGCACTGTCAGAGGCTCAGTACTGAGGGAGTGCTGCACTGTCAGAGGGTCAGTACTGAGGGAGTGCTGCACTATCGGAGGGTCAGTACTGAGGGAGCGCTGCACTGTCCGAGGGTCTGTACTGAGGGAGTGCTGCACTGTCAGAGGGTCAGTACTGAGGGAGTGCTGCACTATCGGAGGGTCAGTACTGAGGGAGTGCTGCACTGTCAGAGCGTCAGTATTGAGGGAGTGCTGCACTGTCAGAGGGTCAGTACTGAGGGACTGCTGCACTATCGGAGGGTCAGTACTGAGGGAGCGCTGCACTGTCAGAGGGTCAGTACTGAGGGAGTGCTGCACTGTCAGAGGGTCAGTACTGAGGGAGTGCTACATTGTCAGAGGGTCAGTACTGAGGGAGTGCTGCACTGTCAGAGGGTCAGTACTGAGGGAGTGCTGCACTGTCGGAGGGTCAGCACTGAGGGAGGAATGCACTGTCAGAGAGTCTGTATTGAGGGAGTGCTGCATTTCAGAGGGTCAGTACTGAGGGAGTGCTGCACTGTTGGAGGGTCAGTACTGAGGGAGTGCTGCACTGTCAGAGGGTCAGTACTGACGGAGTGCTGCACTGTCAGAGGGTCAGTACTGAGGGAGTGCTGCACTGTCAGAGGGTCAGTACTGAGGGAGTGCTGCACTGTCGGAGGGTCAGCACTGAGGGAGGAATGGACTGTCAGAGAGTCTGTATTGAGGGAGTGCTGCATGTCAGAGGGTCAGTACTGAGGGAGAGCTGCACTGTTGGATGGTCAGTCCTGAGGGAGTGCTGCACTGTTGGAGGGTCAGTACTGAGGGAGTGCTACACTGACGGAGGGTCAGCACTGAGGGAGTGCTGCATTGACAGAGGGTCAGTACTGAGGGAGGAATGCACTGTCAGAGAGTCTGTATTGAGGGAGTGCTGCACTGTCGGAAGGCCAATCCTGGGGGAGTGCTGCACTGTCAGAGGGTCTCTACTGAGGGAGTGCTGCACTGTCGGAGGGTCAATACTGAGGGAGTGCTGCATTGTCGGAGAGTCAGTACTGAGAGAGTGCTGCACTGTCAGAGGGTCAGTACTGGGGGAGTGCTGCACAGTCGGAGGGTCAGTACTGAGAGAATACTGCACTGTCAGAGGGTCAGTACTGAGGGAGCGCTGCACTGTCGGAGGGTCAGTATTGAGGGAGTTCTGCACTGTCGGAGGGTCAGTACTGAGGGGGTGCTGCACTGTCAGAGGGTCAGTACTGAGACAGCGCCGCACTGTCAGAGGGTTAGCAATGACTGAGTGCTGCCCAGACAGAGGCTCAGTACTGAGGGAGTGCTGCACTGTCGGAGGGTCAGTATTGAGGGGGTGCTGCACTGTCGGAGGGTCAGTACTGAGGGACTGCTGCACTGTCGGAAGGTCAATACCGAGGGAGTGCTGCATTGTCACATGCTCAGTACTGAGGGAGTTCTGCACTGTCAGGGTGTCAGTACTGAGGGAGTGCTGCACTGTCAGAGGGTCAGTACTGAGGGAGTGCCGCACTGTCAGAGGGTCAGTACTGAGAGAGTGCTGCACTGTCAGAGGGTCAGTACTGAGAGAGTGCTGCACTGTCAGAGGGTCAGTACTGAGAGAGTGCTGCACTGTCAGAGGGTCAGTACTGAGAGAGTGCTGCACTGTCAGAGGGTCAGTATTGAAGGAGTGCTGCATTGACAGAGGGTCTGTACTGAGGGAGTGCTGCACTGTCAGATGGCCAGTATTGAGGGAGAGCTGCATTGACAGAGGGTCAGTACTGAGGGAGTGCTGCACTGTCGGAGGGTCAGCACTGAGGGAGTGCTGCATTGACAGAGGGTCTGTACTGAGAGAGTGCTGCACTGTCAGAGGGTGAGTACTGGGGGAGTGCTGTACAGTCGGAGGGTCAGTACTGAGAGAATACTGCACTGTCAGAGGGTCAATATTGAGGGAGTGCTGCACTGTCGGAGGGTCAGTACTGAGGGAGTTCTGCATTGTCGGAGGGTCAGTACTGAGAGAGTGCTGCACTGTCAGAGGGTCAGTACTGAGGGAGTGCTGCGCTGTCAGAGAGTCTGTACTGAGGGAGTGCTGCACTGTCAGAGGGTCAGTACTGAGGAAGTGCTGCACTGTCGGAGGGTCAGTGCTGAGGGAGTGCTGCATTGTCACATGCTCAGTACTGAGGGAGTTCTGCACTGTCAGGGTGTCAGTACTGAGGGAGTGCTGCACTGTCAGAGGGTCAGTACCGAGGGAGTGCTGCACTGTCAGAGGGTCAGTACTGAGGGAGTGCTGCACTGTCAGAGGGTCAGTACTGAGGGAGTGCTGCACTGTGAGAGGGTCAGTACTGAGGGATAGCTGCACTGTCAGAGGGTCAGTACTGAGGGAGTGCTGCACTGTCAGTGGGTCAGTACTGAGGTAGTGCTGCACTGTCAGAGAGTCTGGACTGAGAGAGTGCTGCACTGTCAGTGGGTCAGTACTGAAGAAGTGCTGCACTGTCAGAGGGTCAGTACTGAGGGAGTGCTGCACTGTCAGAGGGTCAGTACTGAGGGAGTGCTGCACTGTCAGATGGTCAGTGCTGAGGGAGTGCTGCACTGTCAGAGGGACAGTACTGAGGGAGTGCCGCACTGTCAGAGGGTCAGTACTGAGGGAGTGCTGCACTGTGAGAGGGTCAGTACTGAGGGAGTGCTGCACTGTGAGAGGGTCAGTACTGAGGGAGTGCTGCACTGTCAGAGGGTCAGTACTGAGGGAGTGCCGCACTGTCAGAGGGTCAGTACTGAGGGAGTGCTGCACTGTGAGAGGGTCAGTACTGAGGGAGTGCTGCACTGTGAGAGGGTCAGTACTGAGGGAGTGCTGCACTGTCAGATGGTCAGTACTGAGGGAGTGCTGCACTGTCAGAGGGTCAGTACTGAGGGAGTGCCGCACTGTCAGAGGGTCAGTACTGAGGGAGTGCTGCACTGTGAGAGGGTCAGTACTGAGGGAGTGCTGCACTGTGAGAGGGTCAGTACTGAGGGAGTGCTGCACTGTCAGAGGGTCAGTACTGAGGGAGTGCCGCACTGTCAGAGGGTCAGTACTGAGGGAGTGCTGCACTGTCAGTGGGTCAGTCCTGAAGAAGTGCTGCACTGTCAGAGGGTCAGTACTGAGGGAGTGCTGCACTGTCAGAGGGTCAGTACTGAGGGAGTGCTGCACTGTCAGATGGTCAGTGCTGAGGGAGTGCTGCACTGTCAGAGGGACAGTACTGAGGGAGTGCCGCACTGTCAGAGGGTCAGTACTGAGGGAGTGCTGCACTGTCAGAGGGACAGTACTGAGGGAGTGCTGCACTGTCAGCGGGTCAGTATTGAGGGATAGCTGCACTGTCAGAGGGTCAGTATTGAGGGACTGCTGCACTGTCAGACGGTCAGTATTGAGGGAGTGCTGCACTGTCAGAGGGTCAGTACTGAGGGTGTGCTGCACTGTCAGAGGGTCAGTACTGAGGGAGTGCTGTACTGTCAGAGGGTCAGTACTGAGGGAGTGCTGCACTGTCAGCGGGTCAGTACTGAGGGAGTACTGCACTGTCAGAGGGTCAGTACTGAGGGTGTGCTGCACTGTCAGAGGGTCAGTACTGAGGGAGCTGCTGCACTGTCAGAGGGTCAGTACTGAGGGTGTGCTGCACTGTCAGAGGGTCAGGACTGAGGGAGCTGCTGCACTGTCAGAGGGTCAGTACTGAGGGAGTGCTGCACTGTTAGAGGGTCAGTACTGAGGGAGTGCTGCACTGTCAGAGGGTCAGTACTAAGGGAGTGCTGCACTGTCAGAGGGTCAGTACTGAGGGAGTGCTGCACTGTCGGAGGGTTAGTACTGAGGGAGTGCTGCACTGTCAGAGTGTCAGTACTGAGGGAGTGCTGCACTGTCAGAGGGTCAGTACTGAGGGTGTGCTGCACTGTCAGACGGTCAGTACTGAGGGAGTGCTGCACTGTCAGAGGGTCAGTACTGAGGGAGTGCTGCACTGTCAGAGGGTCAGTACTGAGAGAGTGCTGCACTGTCCGAGGGTCAGTACTGATGGAGCGCTGCACTGTCAGATGGTCAGTACTGAGGGAGTGCTGCACTGTCAGAGGGTCAGTACTGAGGGAGTGTTGCACTGTAAGAGGGTCAGTACTGAGGGTGTGCTGCACTGTCAGAGGGTCAGTACTGAGGGAGTGCTGCACTGTCAGAGGGTCAGTACTGAGGGAGTGCTGCACTGTCAGACGGTCAGTACTGAGGGAGTGATGCACTGTCAGAGGGTCAGTACTGAGGGAGTGCTGCACTGTCAGAGGGTCAGTACTGAGGGAGTGATGCACTGTCAGAGGGTCAGTACTGAGGGAGTGCTGCACTGTCAGAGAGTCAGTACTGAGGGAGTGCTGCACTGTCAGAGGGTCAGTACTGAGGGAGTGCTGCACTGTCAGACAGTCAGTACTGAGGGAGTGCTGCACTGCCGCTGCTGCTCTCTCCATCTCTGTTACGTCCTTCAGTCCGGACAACCGTCCGGGACCTCTGCGTTTCTCAGATTTCCATCTCTGCACCTTTGGTGGTCGTGCCTTTAGCTGCCTCTGGTTGGTGGGGTGGGGGGAACTCGTTGGGGGTACCCTAAGTTCTGGAATTTTCTCCCTCAACCTTTTTGCCTCTCTCACGATCGAAGATGTTTCGTGGATGTCATGATGTTCAAACATACATCATAACACATACATAATGATAGACAGACCAACAGATCAATTAGCACACATAACACGACAGCCAATCACAGACAAGAGCAGACACAGTATAAGACAAGAAACACAACACTTCCTGGGCAGTCCATCTGGAGACAGCACAGGGCCAGGACCTCATAGCAAGACATTCACACCGTCACAACATGCTGAGTACCAAGTCTGATGTATAAATAGTTAAATGGAATAAAACTGCGTTGTATCAATCGCAACCGTGTTGGTTCGTCTGTACCTCAGAGCACCCAACATCTCATGGTACCAGTGAGTGAATCGATACCGACCGGCAAATCTGCCATCCTGAGCCATGGACACCCGCAACAAACCGCAGCCGTTGCAAGTCGCTGGGAACCTGGGCACAAATTGGAAGATCTTCAAGCAGCGATTCGAACTCTTCATGCGAGCCAATGAAAAACAGGGCGCCTCGGACGAAACAAAGATTGCCATGCTCCTCACTACCGCAGGTCAGCACGCCATTGATGTATACAACTCCTTGGTGTTCGCGGAAGGCGAGAACAAAGCTAAGTATGACACGGTCCTCCTCAAGCTCGACCAGCACTTCAACGTTGAGGTCAATGAAAGCTTTGAGAGGTATATCTTTCAGCAGCGCCTGCAAGGTAAGGATGAGCTCTTTCAGTCCTTCCTGACGCACCTCCGCATACTCACGCAGTCCTGCGGTTACGACACCACCTCAGAGTCCATGATCCGGGACCAGATCGTTTTTGACGTTGCCTCCAGTGGCCTATGCCAGCAGCTTCTAAAAATTAAAGGCCTGGCCTTAGCATCTGCAGTTGAAGCCTGTGTCCTGCATGGGAATGCGACCAGCCGCTATACCCAATTTCAGGCGACCGAATCGGCGCGGAGGGGGTCCCACGCGATCGAATCGGCAAGCCAGGCTGCCCACGAGGCCGAACGCGTCCAGGCAATCGAGTTTCTCCCGGCCCGCCGCCCGGACGAGGGCGGCCGTTTCGCGCGCTTTTTAAGGCCTCCCGCGTTTGCGTGCGCCAAAACCTACGGCAACATCGAACTGCGCATGCGCAGTGGCGTAACGAACGCCATGACGTCATGACGTGCGGCAACTGTGGAGCTGCACATTTAGAAGGGCAATGTCCTGCAAAGCCCCGACAATGCCTACGCTGTGGCAAGATGGGCCACTACGCTGCCTACTGTCGAGCGGCTCAACCTGTTGATCTTCCACATCTCTGACAACCTCGCAGGAACGTGCGGACCATTCAGCCTCCACATCACGACATCCAAACCGACGACACAGATGACCAAGACGCCTTCCGGGTTGCGGTCATTGATGCGAACCGGGTCAACACCATCAATCCGGGCGATGAATGGAGTGTCACGCTAACGGTCAACTGATCGCCGATCACTTTCCGCCTGGACACTGGCGCCTCCACCAACCTCACAGCATGGTCAGCCTTCTACGCCATGAAGGTCAGACCACCAATCCAGCCATCCCGGTGCAAGATGGTCGACTACAACGGGAACGTTATCCCGGCCATGGGATCCTGCCAACTCCAGGTGACACACAAAACACACACGGCCACACTCGTTCGAGATAGTTGTCTCATCGAAGGACTCTCTGCTGGGCGCACAGGCATGCAAGGCTCTCCACCTTGTGCAACGAATTCTCTCTCTCTCTCCAGACGGCACGTCTGACTTCCCGAATGCAGAGTTCTACGCACAGCTCCAATCGCTCCGCGCCCACAACCAGGAGACATTCGAAGGCATGGGAACACTGCCATACACCTACTGAATTTGCCTCAAACCGGACGCCATCCTGGTCGTTCACGCACCTCGCAGTGTTCCTGCGCCACTTAAAGACCGCCTCAAGCAGCAGCTGCAGGATCTCCAGGACCAAGGGGTCCTATCCAGGGTCACGGAGCCCACGCCATGGGTCAGCTCCACGGTGTGTGTCAAGAAGCCCTCTGGGGAGCTCCGCATCTGTATTGACCCCAAAGACCTCAATAATAATATTATGAGGGAACATTATCCCATACCCAAACGGGAGGAGATCACCAGTGAAATGGCCCAGGCGAAGATATTCACGAAACTGGATGCCTCTAAAGGATTTTGGCAGATCCAACTGGACCCGTCCAGCCGAAAGCTAATTACCTTCAACACCCCTTTCGGCAGGTTCTGCTATAACCGGATGCCATTTGGCATCATCTCGGCATCCGAGGTCTTCCATAGAATCATGGAGCAGATGATGGAAGGCATCGAAGGGGTGCGCGTATTTGTGGACGATGTCATCATCTGGTCCACCACGCCGCAGGAGCACATACATCGTCTCCAACGCGTTTTTGCCCGCATACGGGAAAACGGCCTGCGCCTCAACCGAGCCAATTGCTCCTTTGGCCAGACCGAGTTGAAGTTCCTGGGGGACCATATCTCCCGGTCAGGGGTCCGTCCGGATGGAGACAAGGTGAGCGCCATCACAGCCATGCCGCAGCCGGCCGACAAGAAGGCTGTCCTACGCTTCCTAGGCATGGTCAACTTCCTGGGGAAGTTCATTCCCAACCTTGCCTCCCACACGACGACTCTGCGCCACCTCGTCAGAAAATCCACAGAGTTCCAGTGGCAACACACACACCAGCTGGAATGGGAGGAGCTCAAACGCAAACTCACTACGGCACCAGTGTTGGCGTTTTTTGACACGTCTCGTGCCACCAAAATCTCTTCTGATGCCAGCCAATCCGGCATTGGCGCAGTGCTCCTGCAGAGGGATGACACTGCGTCATGGGCCCCAGTGGCCTATGCATCGCGGGCCATGACCCCCACAGAGCAGCGCTACGCTCAAATCGATAAAGAATGCCTGGGCTTGTTAACCGGTTTGGACAAGTTCCACGATTACGTCTATGGTCTTCCACGGTTCACGGTCGAAACTGGCCACCGCCCCCTGGTCAGCATAATAAACAAGGACCTGAACGAGATGACCCCTCGCCTCCAGCGCATCCTACTTAAACTCAGGAGGTACGACTTCCAACTGGTCTACACTCCAGGGAAGGACCTCATCGTGGCGGATGCCCTATCCAGAGCAGTGAGCACGCCGCCAGATGCGGAGGGGTTCGTATGTCAGGTCGAGGCACAGGTGGCTTTTACAGCGGCAAATCTGCCGGCTGACGACTCCAGTCTGGCCCGTATCCGCCGCGAGACTGCGGCCAACCCCCTTCTACAGCGTGTGATGCGCCACATGACGGGAGGATGGCTCAAAGGGCAGTGCCCGCAGTTCTACAATGTACGAGACGACCTAGCCATCATTGATGGTGTCCTTCTGAAGCTGGACCGGATTGTGATTCCGCACAGCATGCGCCAGCTGGTTCTCGACCAACTACACGAAGGCCACTTGGGGGTCGAGAAGTGCAGACGGAGGGCTCGAGGGGCGGTATACTGGCCGGGCATCAGTGACGATATTGCCAACATAGTGCTCAACTGTACAACCTGCCAAAGGTTTCAGCCGGCGCAACCTCCTGAGACGCTTCTGCCCCATGAGCTGGTGACGTCCCCCTGGGCGAAGGTGGGTGTCGACCTATTTCACGCGCTCGGCATGGACTATATCATTATTGCTGACTACTTCTCAAATTACCCAGAAGTCATACGCCTGCATGATTTGACTTCGTCCGCTGTCATCAGGGCCTGCAAAGACACCTTCGCTCGCCACGGCATTCCGATGACTGTCATGTCGGACAATGGGCCCTGTTTTGCCAGCCATGAATGGTCGTCCTTTGCTGCTTCGTATGGCTTCACACACGTGACGTCCAGCCCTCTGCATCCCCAGTCCAATGGAAAGGCGGAGAAGGGCGTTCACATTGCCAAGCGGCTCCTCTGCAAGGCTGCTGCTGCCGGGTCGGACTTCTACCTCGCCCTGCTGGCCTATCGCTCGGCTCCACTAGCCACTGGTCTCTCACCAGCACAGCTGCTGATGGGTCGCGCCCTCAGAACCACTGTGCCTTCCATCCTGGCACCAGCAATAGACCATGCTCCGGTACTGCATAAGGTGCAACTGCAGCACGGTCGCCAGAAGAGGTCGTACGACATACGGGCAACTGATCTTTCCTCCCTGGCCCCTGGAGACAACGTCCGCATCCACCTACCAGACGGTGGCTGGTCAGCACCTGCCGAAGTTCTCCGACGCGTGGCTCCCCGCTCGTTCCTGGTACGCATGCCGGATGGATCCGTGCGTAGGCGCAATCGCCGAGCCCTTCGCCTACTTCCACGCTCGCAATGGGACCTTACACAGGCGCCGTGTCCGCCACTGGTTCCTGATAGCGACTTCGTGGAGCTGCCTGCTACCATGCACCTTCTGTCGCCGCCCGTGGCCAGGCTCGCACCTCAGCCGGTGGTTCTCGACCCACCCTTGAGGCGGTCACCCCGAGTTCGTCGCCCACCCACTAGACTGGACTTATGAGACTGTTCACACGTCAAATTTTAGCAACTACTGTTGTAACATGTCACTGTTTTATCGTTCCAGGCCTCGTTTGATCGGTCCAAATTTCAACGTTGTTCTTCTTTTGTTATGGTACAACCTCGTTAGCATGTCACACCTGACATCGCCCCTTGTATATAGTTACGCCACATGTACATGCTGTAAATATCACGCACACACACCTTTAGCTGCACTCAGGACACATTTATATTTATAACCACGTAGGCACTTCTCTCGGTGCCTGTCTCTCTGTGCATGTGTCTCTCTTTGTGCTTATACCTCTTTGTGCCTGCCTCTTTGTGTGCCTGTCTCTCTGAGTGCCTCTCTCTCGTGTAGAGGGTGCCATCTCCGCTACTCCACTACTGGGCCGATATCTGGGGTTTGAATATCTGTGTGTGTCTCTCTCCAGCTGGCACTGAAACTTCAGAGGCCAGGGGATGTCGCACTGGGACACTTCCACTGAAGAGAGCACTGATTCAAGCCTGCCGTTTATTCCTAACCGACAGCCTGAGACTTATATCACACAGATCTCCCGACCCCTACCAATACCCAGGTGATTCTCTCTCTTGCCGGTGGTGCAACACTCACCCGGTTCCTACTCCACTAGAGTAGCTTTCCCAAGAGAGAGAATAGGACACTGCTGTTTATTCCCTAACCAGCAGTCTGTCCTGAGTGAACCGCTCAAGATGACCCTCGATTCCTGAACCCGGAATTAAGGTGAGGAGTATTTTAACAATGACTTGGTCAGAGATCGCAGGTGAAAGATTGAAGAATTTAAACGACTCCAATTATCATTAAATCAAGGTTTATTGCAAAACCCAGGTCAAAATCATCAACAGAAGAAACACAATAAAATCTTATGCTCTAATACAACTAAGTCTATTCAAAAGTAATACAGCGGACACAACGAAAATTCTTATGATTACACAGTTTTTTAGCAATATCACAAGGCACAAAACAAGTTCCCTTCCCCAAAGCCTCAACCACTATTAAAGTCAGGGAGTTTCGCAAGCTGCTGCAGGGTACTTACGGTCACAGGCTGCAGAGGTCAAGTCAGGGGTGCAGAGGTCGAGCCAAGAACGAAGAGACCCCCAATCGAAAACACAGCCCCTTTTATATTGTTTTACCTGGCTTTGTCCTGTGATCGGCCAGCCCCTTTTGCATTGAAAAAGGTAAGATTTAAAGTTCCCGCTGGTCCCGCCCCCTTTGAGCCGGTCAGACCTGTCGAGATGGGAGTACCTCCCCTAGGTCCGCCTCCAGTCTGTTTTTTGAGATAACGAGGTTGAGCTCCCTTGAAGATTTTCAAAGACTTCCATCTGCTCCGGAGATAGCTGCTATGTTGATGGGGTGTTGATTGGATTCTGCTCTGGTGGAGGCCAGGTCATTTACATCTGCATGGGGCTATGACCATCCCATTGTCCTGCTTGCAGGCAGGCCCCCTGTGTATTCCCGTGCCCCTTGGTCTGTGTTTTGATCTTATCTCGTTGTCTGGCGCCTTCTTCCTTGTAGCTCCTAGGGGGGGGTTTGTAAATACTTATGTTCCCTACTCAGCTCAGCGGACCAGGCCTGCTGGGAAAACTGGTTCCGTTCTCTTGGCTGAAAAGTCAGTTTACAGTCACTGAGTTTTTATTCTTGGGCAGTTCCAAAAAGGCCGAATTGCCCGAAAACCTTACAGATGCCCCTTCGATACGTCCCTACCTGCTTGGACCGTATCGACACAGGTGAAGGGCAATCATTTCCTCTTGTGTGGACCGTAGGCCCCCCCCAACAACATGCGAAATTACAATTCCCAAGACAGTTCCCTTAATCTAGGCTACCCCTGGTTTCAATGAAAGGGAAAGACAAGACCATATCTAATTTAAACACACAGTAACATATACACATTTCACCGGAACCCCAAACGTAAGGGTCCCTGTACATATATCACAATCAAGTACACATTTCACCGGAACCCCAAACGTAAGGGTCCCTGTACATATATCACAATCAAGTAACTGAAACCCGCGAATCCATACAACTATTTACAATTGCATCTCTTTATTTCACCAAGGATCCTCCTTTCTTGGCTGCACTTCGTTTCTTCCCGTTGAAGGCTCTTCATTTATCCTCCATCGTCGATACCTGCAGCTGAGAGGTTTAGTCCAACTGAGGCGACAGCATAATGTACCCCCTGTAGGGGCAAACACTAAACCATTCTCAGGCCCCCCCCCTGGTGGTGATCGGACAGTTGTGAGGGTCGATCGGTTGGGCTGTGGGCAGGGGTCGCTTTACCTGAACCAGCAGTTCGGTAGCTTTTACAGTCATCCCTTCCCTGGGCGTTACACATCCCTCCCCAGTGCGGTCAATTTATCCCGTTCCCTGGGTTCTGCCACCACCTTACAAAAGTGATTAATGCCCCTTGTGGACATGCCTTGGTAGATCCCCATAAACACAAATAAATGCCCTGGTCAGAAGCCCACCCCTTATCCCCGCAAACGGTGATCCTACCCGGTGACCCCGTGATGGTCCGTTAGGTGTTGGTGTCCAGGCGTTCCCAGTCCGAGGACCGATCCCTCATGTCCAGCCTCAGCTTCCTGGGCCACCACCATCTCCCCAAAGGAACGTCCCTCTCACAGGTTAAACACACCCGCCTGCCCTCAGTCACCCTAACCCGGTCAGTCGAAGGACTCTTCTGTCTCGCCTCTGCGGAGTTCTCCCGGTCCCACCATCGCCAAGATCATCAAACTCCACATCGTCGGGTGCCCCACCTGTAAAAACAAAACACATCCTTGCCTCTACAGCCCTACCTATCTTAAAGTGCATGGGTTCTATCCAGCGGCAGCAGCAGCTCCCGCTTTGAAGTTGCCGCAGCCTGTCTGTGATTCTGTGTTTACAGCCCGGCTCCCCAGGGTCCTAGTGCCTGCCGCTATCCGGCGGCAGCAGCAGCTCCCGCTTTGAAGTTGCCGCAGCCTGTCTGTGATTCTGTGTTTACAGCCCGGCTGCACCAGGGTCCTAGTGCCTGGTGCTTCACCATTTTACCATTGCACCAGGCGCTTCTGTGTTCCCACGATCCTAAATACTTCACACACAACTACACACTAATTAGAACTAGCAGGGGAAAAGGAAAAGGAATATGATATATACAATGCCACCCGTCTCCGGGTGGCCAAATTAAAACTGGGCCCCGCTAAACTGGGGCAGTTCACCTGTTTGGTCCAACGGCTCGGGCCAGACCGTCCCCTCCCGGGGGTTCGGGCTGCCCCTTGCCTCTCCTTCCCCAACAGGGTTCGGGGATCCCTCAGCGTTCCCTTCTACTCGGGCCCCCTTACTGCGGGACCGGGTTCTAGGGAGGTGTGATGGGGACCATCTTACCGGGGGCTTGGAGACCCGATTGCTCCCTCGTCCCCCGACTGGTTCCCAAGCCCAAGGTGATACCTCCACTTCCTCCGCCTCCTTAGCCTCTATACTAAGGCAGGCTACCTGACCCACAGGTAAGGGCTTGGGAATCGTTACTGTCCCTGGGCTGGGTGCTTGCAGCACTGTCGTTTTCTTTGGGGCTGCCCCTTCGGGACAGCACCTTGTCCCCGGTTGTGTGACCGTGGAGTCAGGGACCTCCCCCACCGTCGTTAATTCTACGGGGGGTTTCTCCACTACCACCCCCAGTCTTCCCCCCACCTTGCTCTTTCTTGCCCTTATGGGGTGGAACAATTTAAATTGGCTGATGTGGCGTTCGCATGGGTCCCACCTTAAGGGATTTAAACTGCAAATAGCCGCTGAGGCAGCCTCCAGAATGGGACCCTGCACCTGGACCGGACCAGGGTCTGGGGCTAGAACTACCCCTGCGCTCCCTTTTTCCTGAGGCTGCTCCCTGGGTAGTCATACGGGTTCTTGTGGTGTGGGTGCGGGCAGGCCCTGGCCCGTTGCCATTGCCACCTGTCCTGAGCCTTGCAAAAGGGCTAAAATTTTACTTATCTCGATGGTTCCCGGGGCAGCTGCTCCTACCGCCGGGGTCTGACTCTCTACTGCGGGAGCCCTCTCCTGCTTGCTAGGGTTTTTACATTCACTCTTGAAATGCCCGGCCTTTCCACACCCGTAGCATACCGGTCTCTTGTCGGAGGTCCGGGAGCCCTCATGCTTCCACTCGCTCTTAGGGGGTGCTGGTGTGATTCCATGCACCTGACCCTTATGGGGCTTTTCCTCTCTCCTCTCCCCATTACGATATGCGAGGGTAAGTTTCCTAAGGACCTCTTCCTCATTAAGGTCCGGACTCTGCGGGTCGAACCAGTGTTCGGCTTTTGCCCTAACGTTAGGGAGACAGTTGGCAACTAGGGTCTTCAGCCAGTGGGCGGTTCTTTCCCCTAAATTCCGTCTATCCCCGGGAACCCCGCATGCCTCCATATAGACAGTCCACAGTCTGTCTGCGAACATGGTGGGAGATTCCCCTGGTTGCTGCTTGGTTTCCCCCACCCTCATGAAAGGGCTCCCCAGATTCAAGCCCATCGCCTCCAGAACAGCAGTCTGTGCTGTCGCCCATGTGTCAGGTCTTCCCCCATTCCCAGAGGTCACTGTCCTGCATAGCTGTGCATCTAGGGTCATCAGGAGCATCCTTATTTGCTCCCCCTCGTCGCAGTCATTAATGCTGGCGGCCTGCTCCACCTCCATAAAATGAAGCGACGGATCCCCTTTTGGAGTTAGCCTGGGAACGTGGGCCACCATCCCCCTGAGCGCGGGTGCCCCATGAGGAATGATAATGTCGCCCTCAACCGGTCCCCTATTCGCCAGCCCCGCCGGGGGACCATACCTTCTTTGTCTGACAGGGCACATCCGCCCTACCTGGGGTTCCTGCTCCTCCTCCCCACTGTCCAGCTCTCTTGCCCCGTTGGGTAGCCCCCCTGTCCCCGGGCTAACTACACATATAGGAGACGCCGCTATCTGGGGATACACCACTGACCCCCCTTGGACCTGCCCCTGACCGGGCGGTCCAAACCCTACCTGCTGACCCGGCCCCATCACCGGCATCCCAGGCAGCGGTCTGTCCCCATCCCATGGGGACCCACATACGAAACCAGGCGGACACGCCGCCAGCTGGGGGTACCCTGCCGACCCCCCTTGGACTTGCCCCTGAACGTGCAGTCCGATCCCCCCCTGCCGGCCCGGACACAATCCCGGTGCCTCAGGAGGCGGTCTATTCCCCTTGGCCTTTGGGGAATCATCCGCTGCGAGGAGCACCTTGCCCCTAGGGAACCCCCCTGGACCTACCAGGTGTATCTGTCCCCTGAACCTGGACAAGGTCTCCTCCAACTCCGTTATTCGTGCCTGGCACGGCCCATGGGCACAGTCCCCTACTTCCTCGCGAGCCACTCGGTACGCTGCCTGGATGTCCCGGAACTTCCCCTCCAGCTTCCTACACTGCTCTGTACTCCGAGCATAGAGTTCCTGGAGCCTCCGTTCCTTTTCTTTACCCTCCACTATCTGGCAGTGGAGATAGTCCTTCTCACACCGGTTAGACTCGCTTTCCTGTTTCATTTCTGCCATTTCTTCCCGCAGTCGTTCCGCTACACTCGCGCTGTCCTGTTTAATTTCTGCCAATTCCTCCCGCAGTCGTTCCGCTGCGCTAGCGCTGTCCCCTGCGCTGGCCCTCACTTCTCTCAACTCCTGCTCTAACTCTTCGACCCTATCCTCTGTCTTGACTACCTGCTCGGACAGGCAAACCAGCCAAACTGCCTTCTCCAAGTGCCTTTTGTGCGCCTTGCTTTCTGTCCATGCAGCCGCTGCCATTACCGGTTGCTCCGCATTGATCAATTCTGAGACCCAAGGTTTGGTGAGGTTGACCTTTTGCCACAAATATGAGGATATTCTCTCCTCCATTTTGCTTCGTTCCCTCACCCCCTCTGCCACGTCACATACTCCAAACCACCGGGCTCCTGCCGCGGTCGCCATTGTAGAGGGTGCCATCTCCGCTACTCCACTACTGGGCCGATATCTGGGGTTTGAATATCTGTGTGTGTCTCTCTCCAGCTGGCACTGAAACTTCAGAGGCCAGGGGATGTCGCACTGGGACACTTCCACTGAAGAGAGCACTGATTCAAGCCTGCCGTTTATTCCTAACCGACAGCCTGAGACTTATATCACACAGATCTCCCGACCCCTACCAATACCCAGGTGATTCTCTCTCTTGCCGGTGGTGCAACACTCACCCGGTTCCTACTCCACTAGAGTAGCTTTCCCAAGAGAGAGAATAGGACACTGCTGTTTATTCCCTAACCAGCAGTCTGTCCTGAGTGAACCGCTCAAGATGACCCTCGATTCCTGAACCCGGAATTAAGGTGAGGAGTATTTTAACAATGACTTGGTCAGAGATCGCAGGTGAAAGATTGAAGAATTTAAACGACTCCAATTATCATTAAATCAAGGTTTATTGCAAAACCCAGGTCAAAATCATCAACAGAAGAAACACAATAAAATCTTATGCTCTAATACAACTAAGTCTATTCAAAAGTAATACAGCGGACACAACGAAAATTCTTATGATTACACAGTTTTTTAGCAATATCACAAGGCACAAAACAAGTTCCCTTCCCCAAAGCCTCAACCACTATTAAAGTCAGGGAGTTTCGCAAGCTGCTGCAGGGTACTTACGGTCACAGGCTGCAGAGGTCAAGTCAGGGGTGCAGAGGTCGAGCCAAGAACGAAGAGACCCCCCAATCGAAAACACAGCCCCTTTTATATTGTTTTACCTGGCTTTGTCCTGTGATCGGCCAGCCCCTTTTGCATTGAAAAAGGTAAGATTTAAAGTTCCCGCTGGTCCCGCCCCCTTTGAGCCGGTCAGACCTGTCGAGATGGGAGTACCTCCCCTAGGTCCGCCTCCAGTCTGTTTTTTGAGATAACGAGGTTGAGCTCCCTTGAAGATTTTCAAAGACTTCCATCTGCTCCGGAGATAGCTGCTATGTTGATGGGGTGTTGATTGGATTCTGCTCTGGTGGAGGCCAGGTCATTTACATCTGCATGGGGCTATGACCATCCCATTGTCCTGCTTGCAGGCAGGCCCCCTGTGTATTCCCGTGCCCCTTGGTCTGTGTTTTGATCTTATCTCGTTGTCTGGCGCCTTCTTCCTTGTAGCTCCTAGGGGGGGGTTTGTAAATACTTATGTTCCCTACTCAGCTCAGCGGACCAGGCCTGCTGGGAAAACTGGTTCCGTTCTCTTGGCTGAAAAGTCAGTTTACAGTCTCTGAGTTTTTATTCTTGGGCAGTTACAAAAAGGCCGAATTGCCCGAAAACCTTACACTCGGTATGCTTGTTTCTCTGTACTCTTGTCTTTCTGTTCGCCTGTCTCACTGTGTGCCTGTCTCTCTGTTCAGCTGTCTCTCTTTGTGCCCATCTCTCTGTGCGTCTGTCTCTCTGAGTGCCTGCCTCTCTGTGAACCTGTGTCTCTGTGTACCAGTCTCCCTCTCTCTCTTGGTACCGGTCTCTCTGTGCCTGTGTCTCTCTATGTGTTTGTATCTCACGTGCTGTACTGTTAATTCTATGATGAAATGCTTCTCTCTGTGCGTCTGTACCTTGGTTTACCTGTCTCTCTGTGCACCGGTCTCTCTTTGTGCCCGTCTCTCTGTGCCTGTCTCTCTCTGCCTGTCCTCCTCTGCACCTGTCTCTCTGTGTACTTACCTTCGTATGCTTCTGCCTCTCTGTGCACCTAACTCTCTGTGTACCTTTCTCTCTGCAAGCTTTCTCCTTGTGCGTCTGTCTCTCTGTACACCTGTCTACCTGTGCACCTCTGTCTTTTTGCGGCAGTCTCTATATATGCCTGTCTCTCTGTGCTCCTGTTTCTCTGTGTGCCTGTCTCTCAGTGTGCCTGTCTCTCAGTGTGCCTGTCCTCTGAGTGCCTGTCTCTCTGTGCACCTTTCTCTCTCTGTGTACCTGTCTCTCTGTAAGCTTGTCTCCTTGTGCACCTGTTTCTCTGTGTGCCTGCCTCTCTGTGTGCCTGTCTCTCGGTGTACTGTCTCTTGGTGTACTGTGTCTTGGTGTACTGTCTCTCTGCCTGCCTGTCTCTCAGGGTGCCTGTCTCTCGGTGTGCCTGTCTCTCGGTGTACTGTCTCTCTGTGTCTGTGTTTCTACCTCTGAATGAACCTGTCTCCCTGTGCACCTGTGTCTCTGGGCACCAATCTCTCTTGTGTACTTATCTCTCTGTGAACCTGTCTCTCTGTGAACCTGTCTCTCTGTGTACCTGTCTCTCTGTGAACCTGTCTCTCTGTGTACCTGTCTCTCTGTGTACCTGTCTCTCTGTTTACCTGTCTCTCTGTGAACCTGTCTCTCTGTGTACCTGTCTCTCTGTGAACCTGTCTCTCTGTGTACCTGTCTCTCTGTTTACCTGTCTCTCTGTGCATTTGTCTCTTTGTGCGCCTGTCTCTTTGAATGGGTGTCTCTCTGGTTGTCTGTGTCTCTGCACACCGGTCTTTCTGTAGGCCTGTCTCTCTGTATGCCTGTCTCTCTGTGTGTCTGTCTCTCTATGTGCCTGTCCCTCTGTGTACCTGCCTTTTTGCATACCTGTCTCTTTGCATACCTGTCCCTCTGTGCACCGGTTTCTCTCTGAACGGTTTCTCTGTTTGCCTATCTATCTCTATCCCTGCCTCTCTCTGTGTGCCTCTCATCTATGCATCTGTCACTCTGTGTACCTGGCTCCCTGTGCATGTGCGTCTCTGTGTGCCTGTATCTCTGCGCGCCTGTTTCCTTATGCGCCTGCCACTTGGTTTACCATCTCCCTGTGCTCTCGTCTCTTTTTGTGCTTGTCTCTTTGTGTGCTGTCTCTTTCAGTGCCTCTCTCTCTGTATGCTCATTTCTCTGTACTCTTATATGTTCACCGGTCTCTCTGTGCACCTGTCTCTCTGAGTTTCTCCCTCTCTCTGTTCGCCTGTCTCTCTGTTCGCCCGTCTCTCTGTTCATCTGTCTCCCTGTGCATCAGTCTCTTTGTGCATCGGTCTCTTTGTGCGTTGGTCTCTCCGTGCGCCTGTCTCAATGTGTACATGTCTCTCTGAGTGCCTTTCTCTCGGTATGCTTGTTTCTCTGTACTCTTATCTTTCTGTTCGCCTGACTCTCTGTGTGCCTGTCTCTTTGAGTTTCTCCCTCTCTTGGTTTGCCTGTCCCTCTGTTCGCCTATGTCTCTGTTCATCTGTCTCCCTGTGCACCGATCTCTTTGCGCATCAGTCTCTCTGTGCGCCTGTCTCAATGTGTTCTTGCCTGAGTGCCTTTCTCTCGGCTTATCTGCCTCCTTGTGCGCCTGTCTCTCTGAGCATCAGTCTCCCTCTGCACATGTGTCTCTTTTCACCTGTCTGTCTGTGTGCCTGTCTCTCTGTACGCCTGTGTCTCTGTCTCTCAGGGCTTTTGTCTCAGCATGTGTGTTGTTCTGCATCTTTACTGAGGTGGCAAGTCTCGATGGTGTCCTGTGTGTGAGTGTGTGAATGTGAGAGTGTGTGTGTGTGAGTGAGTGTGTGAAGGTACGTGTGAGTATGTGAGTCTGTGTGTGGTAGTGTGCGAGAGTGTGTGCGAGTGCTTGTGTGACTGTGTGTGTGTCAGTATGTGAGTGTGTGTGAGTCAGTGCGCATGAGTGTGTGTGTGTGTGTGTGAGTGTGTGATGCTCTCCGATGCCCATGGCACCGAGAAGGTATCTATCTGTACGGTGGCTGCGTGTCAGCACCAAGCCCTTTGTCAGCCGGGTGGAGGTCAGTCTGGCGCCTGCCACGGCCGACAGAAGTCAATGATTTGAAAGGAACTCTCCTAATGGGGCCATGGAACGTGCAGGAGATGGGGAGATAAGACTGCTCCAGGATGGGGAGGAGGAAGGAAGTGTCGCTGTTCCTTTGCATGTCTTATGGGATAAATAGGCAAGGACTGAAAGCACACACACACTCTCAAACACTCATCAAGCCTGCCACAATCTCCACTTCGATCTGTTATCAGAGGGGTAGCCAGCGAGAGCAGAGAGAGAGAGAGCATGACACTCCGAGCAAGTATCTACGCCTGTATCCTCATACTGGGCAGCGCCACAGCAGGTAAGACAACCCTCTCAATACCAGAGTTTTATCAGAAAAGAAGGTGTGAATCATTGTTTTAATCGGGAATCTTTCACACCAATCCCCTAAAACTGCCCAAACATTATTTAGAGTGGCTAACTTCCACGGTAGGTTCTACGGTAGCACAATGGTTAGCACAATTGCTTCACAGCTCCAGGGTCCCAGGTTCGATTCCCGGCTTGGGTCACTGTCTGTGCGGAGTCTGCACGTTCTCCCCGTGTCTGCGTGGGTTTCCTCCGGGTGCTCCGGTTTCCTCCCACAAGTCCCGAAAGACATGCTGTTAGGTGAATTAGACATTCTGAATTCTTCCTCCCTGTACCCGAACAGGCGGCGGAATGTGGCGACGAGGGGATTTTCACAGTAATTTCATTGCAGTGTTAATGTAAGCCTACTTGTGACAATAAGAAAGATTATTATTATTATTAATAGAACACTGACCGCAGGAATGGAATAACTCAAAATGTGAAGTCTGTCTCTGCCTCCACAGATGATGTCACAATTATTCACAGTAAGCATTAAGGACTTGGATGGGGGAACCTAATCCGAAACCTAACTCTAACACAATTGCAACAAAACAGAAAATGCTGGATCATCCCAGTAGATCTGACAGCATCTGTAGAGAAAGAGAAGGGAGCTGACGTTTTGAGTCTGGATGAATCTCTGTCAAAGTGTGTGTGTGAGTGTATGATTGAATGTACTATTGAATGTACTATTGCCCAGTCTGTGGACGACACAAAAATAGGCAGGGAGGAAAGTGGTGAGGATGACACAAAGAGTTTACAGAGGGATAGAGACAGGTTAGGCGAGTGGGCAAAAACTAGGCAGCTGGAATATAGGGCGCCATTCTCCGACCCCCCGCTGGGTCGGAGAATGGCCGTTGGCCGCCGTGAATCCCGCCCCCGCCCCCGTCGAAGTCTCCGGTACCGGAGATTGGGCGGGGGCGGGAATCGGGCCGCGCCGGTTGGCAGGACCCCCCGCTGGATTCTCCGGCCCGGATGGGCCGAAGTCCCGCCCAGAAATTGCCTGTCCCGCCGGCGTAAATCAAACCTGGTATTTACCGGCGGGACCAGGCGGCGTGGACGGGCTCCGGGGTCCTGGGGGGGGGGGGGCACGGGGCGATCTGACCCCGGGGGGTGCCCCCACGATGGCCTGGCCCGCGATCGGGGCCCACCGATCCGCGGGCGGGCCTGTGCCGTGGGGGCACTCTTTCCCTTCCGCCTCCGCTACGGCCTCCACCATGGCGGAGGCGGAAGAAACTCCCCACTGCGCATGCGCGGGAAACTGACAGCGGCCGCTGACGCTCCCGCGCATGCGCCGGGAAACTGACAGCGGCCGCTGACGCTCCCGCGCATGCGCCGCATTTCCGCGCCAGCTGGCGGGGCAACAAACGCCATTTCCGCCAGCTGGCGGGGCAGAAATCCCTCCGGCGTCGGCCTAGCCCCTCAATGTTGGGGCTAGGCCGCCAAAGATGCGGAGCATTCCGCACCTTTGGGCCGGCGCGATGCCCGTCTGATTGGCGCCGTCTTTGGTGCCAGTTGGCGGACATCGCGCCGTTGGGGGAGAATTTCGCCCATAATGTGGGAAAATGTGAAGTTATGCACATTTAACTTCAAGTAGGAAGAATAAAGGAGCTGAATATTATTTAAATGGGGAAAGACTGCAGAAAGCTGCAGCACGGAGGAATTTAGGGGTCCTCGTGCATCAATTACAAAAAGCTAGCATGTACGTTCAGCAGGTTATTGGGAAGGCAAATGGAACATTGGCCTTTATTTCAAAGGGATTGGAGTATATCAATAGGGAAGTCTTGCTAAAACTACACAAGGGTCCCTTTGGTCTCCTTATCTAAAGAAAGATATACTGACATTGGAGGTTGTCCAGAATCATGGAATCATATAATTTACAGTGCAGAAGGAGGCCGTTCAGCTCATTGAGTCTGCACCGGCCCTTTGGAAAGAGCACCCTACTTAAGCCCACACCTTCACCCTATCCCTGTAACCCCACCTATCCTTTTTGGACACTAAGGGCAATTTATCATGGCCAATTCACCTAACCTGCACATCTTTGGACTGTGGGAGGAAACCGGAGCATCCGGAGGGAACCCACGTACACACGGGGAGGATGTGCAGACTCCGCACAGACAGTGACCCAGCGGGGAATCGAACCTGGGACCGTGGATCTGTGAAGCAATTGTGCTAACCACTGTGCTACCATCCCGCCCATCTGCTACCGTCCCGCCCATGTGCTACCATGCCGACCATAGGTTCACTGAGTTGATCCGGGGAATGAAGGGATTTTCTTTTGAGGACAAGTCGAGCAGGTTGGGTCTGTGCTCATTGGCGTTTAGAAGAAAGAGAGATGACTTTTTTGAGACAGTGACCCAAGCCGTGAATCTCGGGTAGCTTGACAGGGTAGATGCTGAGAGGATGTTTCTCCCTGAGGGAGAGTCTTGGACTATCCCCCATTTAAGAAGAGGAGGAATTTCTTCTCTCAGAGGGTAGCGAATCTGTGGAATTCTTTACCGCAAAGAGCTGTAGAGGCTGGGTCATTAAGTATGTTAAAGGCTGAGATAGACAGAATTTTAATCAGTGAGGGAATCAAGGGTTATGGGGAAAAGGTGGGAAAGTGGGAGTTGAGGATTATATGAAGCAGAATAGATAGGGGTCGACAGAGAGTAACTATTCCCACTGGCTGGGGCGGGGCGGTCTTGAGGACATGGAGGCAGAACCTTAAATTAAAAGTCATAGAATCTACAGTGCAGAAGGAGGCCATTCGGCCCATTGAGTCTACACCAGCCTTTGGAAAGAATCAACCACATTGCTGTGGGTCTGGAGTCACATGTAGGCCAGACCAGGTAAGGACGGCAGATTTCCTTCCCTCAACGACATTAGTGAACCAGATGGGTTTTTACGACAATTGACAAATGACTTCATGATCATCATTAGACTTTTAATTCCAGATATTTTATTGGGTTTAAATTCCATCTCCTACCGTGGTGGGATTCGAACGTGGGTCCCCAGGTCATTATCCTGGGTCTCTGAATTACTGGATAAAAGCAAATGACTGCGGATGCTGGAATCTGAAACGAAAGAGAAAATGCTGGAAAATTTCAGCAGGTCTGGCAGCATCTGGAGGGAGAGAAAAGAGCTAACGTTTCGAGTCCGATGACTCTTTGTCAAAGCTAACAGACAGAGAAAGTGGGAAATATTTATACTGTGGAGTGAGAATGAAAGATGAGTCATAGCCACAGAAACCCAGGGAAACCGGGTGGTATTAGCCACAGAAACCAAGGAGGAAAGAGTGCTAATGGGCCCCCAGACCGAACAAAAGATGTGAAAGGCACACTCTGACCCATGTCCGACACCGTCACTCCCATTGCCTCCACCATGGACACCACCCGTGTGGTTTCGGACTGGGTGGCATGCATGACCTGCCCCTGCAGGCAGCTGGGCTCCTCCACCTGCCCCTGCAGGTGCTGGAAGCCGGCCGTCATCTCCTCCTCTAGTCCCTGGGTCTCCGCCTGCACCTGCACTGTGGCTGGGACTGGATGTTCCAGGAGCCCGGGACCCGTCTGGGCGGCAGCTGGTTGCTGGGGCTGGGCTGCCCTCTGACCGTCCGGCCCCTCGGCTGCTCCTACTGCCACTTGCTGTACCGGAACGACTGTGCGGTGCGCACCAGTAAGTGTCCCAGGAGCCTCCTCACTAATTTGCCCAACCGAGTTGATAACCTCTGAGATGGTGGAGAGTGTTGGAGATAGCAGTGACAGAAAGTCAATGTCCTCATCCGACCCGAAGTCCGGGGTCTCCTGGGTAGTGGTCTCCTATGTATTAGTCCCCTGGGTAGTGGTCCCCTGGGTAGTGGTATCCTGGGTAGTGGTCTCCTGGGTAGTGGTGCCGTGGGTATTAGTCCCCTGGGTAGTGGTGCCATGGGTAGTGGTCTCCTGGGTATTGGTTCCCTGGGTAGTGGTCCCGTGGGTAGTTGTCTCCTGGGTAGTGGTCTCCTGGGTAGTGGTCCCCTAGGTAGAGGTCTCCTGGGTAGTCGTCCCTTGGGTAGTGGTCCCCTGGGTAGTGGTCCCCTGGGTAGTGGTTTCCTGGGTAGTGGTCTCCTGGGTAGTAGTCTCCTGGGTATTGGTCCCCTGGGTAGTGGTCTCCTGGGTAGTGGTCCCTTGGGTAGTGGTCCCCTGGGTAGTGGTCTCCTGGGTAGTGGTCCCTGGGTAGTGGTCCCCTAGGTAGTAATCCCTTGGGTAGTGGTCCCTTGGGTAGTGATCCCCTGGGTAGTGGTCTCCTGGGTAGTGGTCCCCTGGATCACCAGAGGCCTGGTGTTCTGGCTGCTCTCCCAGTCGGTTCTTGGATTTCTTGGGGGCAATGGGGGGTTGGGGTATCGGGTGAGGGGTGTGTGGGGGGTGAGGGATGTGGGGGGTTGGGGTGGCCATACACGTGTCGTGAGAAGCCGCAACCAGGCAGGGGGTCTTACTTTGTGGCGCGCCACCGAGCTCCACGTAGGTGACATCCCTCTCCTCCGGTCCACCGACAATGTCTAGTGCCCTTTGCTCGGGCAAGGTGAGGGGACACAGGTCTTGTGGTCCCCCTTCGGTCTTCTCCCGCTCCTGGCGGTTATGTGCGGCCTTGTCCTGGGGGCAGGGGGCAAAGACAAACAGCGACAGTGTTCGATGGCCTGACGCATGCAGCCCAGGGGTTGGGTCTCTGATGGCATTGGTGCCCAGGGCACCCGGCCATTGCCGGCATGGGTGGGTGCAGCCATGTGCATCAGGGTGGGAGTCCGACCGTCCCCCTGTGAGGGGGTCATGTGAGTGGTGGGTAGGGTGCTTGTTACCAGGGGCACAGAGCTGGGTACTCACCCTGGCTGCCCTGAGGAGGTTGTGCAGTTTTTTCTTGCACTGGTATGCAGTCAGGGCCACCATCCTGACAGTGCTGACGGTGCCTGCCACCTCCGCCCAGGCACGGCGAACGATGATGCCTGCTGACCTCCGTCCCGGCCCGCGGTACAGCACCAGCCTCCTCTCCTCTACGGAGTCAAGAAGGGTCTCCAATTTGGATTCCCAGAATCACAGAACTGCCCTCCTTGCGGTCATCTTACCTGCGACGCTTGTGTGTGTGAGGGAGAGAATCCATTACGTGCAGCCATGGCGTCGCGTCAATCACGGAACCGGAGAATCAGCTGCCGGTCCATTAACGGAGTGTTGTGACTCACGATCCACCCCTGCTAGCCCCTTGGGAGCGGTTGAATCGCTGTAGCTGGGGACCCGATGACAACGTCGTGAAACTCCACCGTTTTCACAATGGCGTCAACACTTAGTCTGAGGAACGGAGAATTCAGCCCAGAGTCTCTCCATGAGGGACCATGTTTAAAGGGAGGGGTGGCATTATCCGAGCCCACGCCGGGTCTGAGAAGCGCCGGGGACGTGGGAAATTCCCGCAACGCTGCTCCGATGCCGGGAAGTGATTCTCCGGCAACCAGGATTTTGCGGGCTCCCATGAGGTCGCCGGGGCGGTGGTCGGGGGCCACTGAAAGAGGTCCCCGCGGCGATTCTCAGCGATCGACCGGCTGAACTCCCGCCGAGTTCCGCTGAGTCCTGCCGGCGTGGTTCCAACCTGGTACCACCCGACGGGAGCTCGGAGGCGCGGCTGCGGTGGGCGTCTTGGTGGGGGGGGGGGGCAGGTGGATCTGACTTCGGGGGCCATCACGGGGTCCAGGCCCGCGATCAAGGGCTTCCGATTGGTGGGCGCCCTCGATCTGGAGGGGGCCTACCTCCTTCCACGCAGGCCCGCTGGAGATCTCCGCCATGTTGCGCGCCGCCGCGCGGAGACGGCAACCACGCACATGCGCCGGCGCGGTGACGGCTGTCGCGCACATTCCCGGACCCACGCCGGCCTTGCAGGGCCGTCTTTCGCCGCTGGAGCAGCGCGCAGCACTCCATGCCATGGTGGCCCCCTGAAGACCGCTGAATCGCTGGGCCAGGAGGCCCGTTGACGCCGGCATTCAACACTCCGGGGTTTACGCTGGCGTCAACACTTGGTCGGGATTTCAGAGAATCCCGGCCGAAGTCTCTCCGTCAGGGACCCTGTTTAAAGAGGGAGTCTCTCCGTCAGGGACCCTGTTTAAAGAGGGAGTGGAGTCTCTCAGTCAGGGACCCTGTTTAAAGAGGGAGTCTCTCTGTCAGGGACACTGTTTAAAGAGGGAGTCTCTCAGTCAGGGACCCTGTTTAAAGAGGGAGTCTCTCAGTCAGGGACCCTGTTTAAAGAGGGAGTCTCTCTGTCAGGGACACTGTTTAAAGAGGGAGTCTCTCAGTCAGGGACCCTGTTTAAAGAGGGAGTCTCTCAGTCAGGGACCCTGTTTAAAGAGGGAGTCTCTCTGTCAGGGACACTGTTTAAAGAGGGAGTCTCTCTGTCAGGGACACTGTTTAAAGAGGGAGTCTCTCAGTCAGGGACCCTGTTTAAAGAGGAGTCTCTCAGTCAGGGACCCTGTTTAAAGAGGGAGTCTCTCTGTCAGGGACCCTGTTTAAAGAGGGAGTCTCTCCGTCAGGGACCCTGTTTAAAGAGGGAGTCTCTCTGTCAGGGACACTGTTTAAAGAGGGAGTCTCTCAGTCAGGGACCCTGTTTAAAGAGGGAGTCTCTCAGTCAGGGACCCTGTTTAAAGAGGGAGTCTCTCTGTCAGGGACACTGTTTAAAGAGGGAGTCTCTCTGTCAGGGACACTGTTTAAAGAGGGAGTCTCTCAGTCAGGGACCCTGTTTAAAGAGGAGTCTCTCAGTCAGGGACCCTGTTTAAAGAGGGAGTCTCTCTGTCAGGGACACTGTTTAAAGAGGGAGTCTCTCTGTCAGGGACACTGTTTAAAGAGGGAGTCTCTCAGTCAGGGACACTGTTTAAAGACGGAGTCTCTCTGTCAGGGACCCTGTTTAAAGGGGGAGTCTCTCTGTCAGGGACCCTGTTTAAAGAGGGAGTGGAGTCTCTCAGTCAGGGACCCTGTTTAAAGGGGGAGTCTCTCCGTCAGGGACACTGTTTAAAGAGGGAGTCTCTCTGTCAGGGACACTGTTTAAAGGGGGAGTCTCTCCGTCAGGGACCCTGTTTAAAGAGGGAGTCTCTCCGTCAGGGACCCCTGTTAATGAGTGAGTGTCTCTGTCAGGGACCCTGTTTAAAGAGGGAGTCTCTCTGTCAGGGACCCTGTTTAAAGGAGGAGTCTCTTTGTCAGGGACCCTGTTTAAAGAGGGAGTCACTCCATAAGGGGCACTGTTTAAAGAGGGAGTCTCTCCGTCAGGGACACTGTTTAAAGAGGGAGTCTCTCTGACAGGGACCCGGTTTAAAGAGGGAGTTTCTCTGTCAGGGACCCTGTTTAAAGAGGGAGTCTCTCCGCCAGGGACCCTGTTTAAAGAGGGAGTCTCTCCGTCAGGGACCCTGTATAAAGAGGGAGTCTCTCCGTCAGGGATCCTGTTTAAAGAGGGAGTCTCTCCGTCAGGGATCCCTGTTAATGAGGGATTCTCTCCGTCAGGGACCCTGTTTAAAGAGGGAGTCTCTCCGTCAGGGACCCCTGTTAATGAGGGAGTCTCTCCGTCAGGGACCCTGTATAAAGAGGGAGTCTCTCCGTCAGGGACACTGTTTAAAGAGGGAGTCTCTCCGTCAGGGACCCTGTTTAAAGGAGGAGTCTCTCTGTCAGGGACCCTGTTTAAAGAGGGAGTCTCTCCGTCAGGGACCCTGTTTAAAGAGGAGTCTCTCCGTCAGGGACCCTGTTTAAAGAGGATTCTCTCTGTCAGGGACCCTGTTTAAAGAGGGAGTCTCTCCGTCAGGGACCCTGTATAAAGAGGGAGTCTCTCCATCAGGGACCCCTGTTAATGAGGGAGTCTCTCCGTCAGGGACCCCTGTTAATGAGGGAGTCTCTCCGTCAGGGACCCCTGTTAATGAGGGAGTCTCTCCGTCAGGGACCCCTGTTCATGAGTGTCAAACTGTCATTCCGACTTGTGACCCGGTTTCACAATCTGTTAAGGAGGGTACATTACTGCTGGGATGGATATCCTATCTCAGCTTTGCTTTGCTCCTCAGTTAGTCTCCCATTCTATCTGAGGTTTGTAAGTTGAATGTGTTTTTGATATCTTGGATCCAACGTGGGCTCCCCAGAGGGGTTTCTCAATTTTCTGTTCCCAGGGGTGGCAGCTGTATAGAACTTATCGGGTTTTAATATCTGGAGTGTTTCCTTCCTCTACTTCCCTATTAATTGCAATGTCCACCAAGCAGACTGCCTCACTGGAACCACTCCAGGCAGCTGTTGGAGAGTCACTAAGGGGAGAAATGCACTGTGAGAGATTGTGAGAGAGGAAGTGCGAGAGAGAGAGAGCGTGAGAGAGAGTGTGAAAGTGTGTATAAGAGAGACTGTGTGTGAGAGTGGGTGTGTGTGAGAGAGAGAGAAAGAGTGTGTGAGAGAGAGAGAAAAAGTGTGAGAGTGTGTGTGAGAGAGAGAGAGAGAGTGTGAGAGAGAGAGAGATAGAGAATGAACGTGAGAGTGTGTGAGAGAGACTGTGTGTGAGAGCATGTGTGTGAGAGAGAGAGAGAGTGAGAGGGAGAGAGAGAGAGATAGATAATGAACGTGGGAGTGTGTGTGAGGGAGACTGTGTGTGAGAGCATGTGTGTGAGAGAGAGAGAGTGTGAGAGTGTGTATAAGAGAGACTGTGTGTGAGCGCGGGTGTGTGAGAGAGAGAGAAAAAGAGTGTGTGAGAGAGAGAGAAAAAGTTTGAGAGTGTGTGTGAGAGAGACTGTGTGTGAGAGCATGTGTGAGAGAAATAGAGAGTGTGAGAGGGCGAGAGACATAGATAATGAACGTGAGAGTGTGTGTGAGGCAGACTGTGTGTGAGAGCATGTGTGTGAGAGAGAGAGAGTGTGAGAGAGAGAGAGAGAGATAGAGAAAGAACGTGAGAGTGTGTGTGAGAGAGACTGTGTTTGTGAGTGTGTGTGAGAGAGAGAGACTGTGAGAGAGAGAGAGAGAGATAGAGAGTGAGAGAGAGTGAGCGTGTGTATAAGAGAGACTGTGTGTGAGTGTGTGTGTGTGAGAGAGAGAGAGAGACAGAGAGAGTGCGAGAGTGTGTGTGAGAGACTGTGTTTGAGAGTGTGAGAGAGAGAGAGAGAGACAGAGTATGAGAGAGAGAGAGAGATAGATAAAGAGTGAGAGCGTGTGTGAGAGAGACTGTGTTTGAGAGTGCGTGTGAGAGTGTGTGTGTGCGTGGTAAACCACTGTAGTATATGTGTATTGTGGTAAACGGCTACTGTATTATATGTAATGTGGTAAACCACTGCCTGATGGCTCCGCCTCCCCTCGGGCTCGGTATAAAGTTGGCTAGTCTCCGCCTCTGCCCCAGTTCGGGATCAGAGGCCAGGAGGCTTTCTGTTTAGTTTATTAAAGCCTCAGTTACGTTCACCACTGGTCTTGTGTTCATTGGTGGCATATCAATTTAATAAGCTAAACTTCTAAGATGAATTCATCGCTCAAGCCTAATCGCCTGGAGCTGGACGCACAGGCAGCCAACGCCACTGCAACATTCGAGCACTGGCTAAGCTGCTTTGAAGAGTACCTTGGGTCCTCCACTGAAGACGTCGCCGACCACCAAAAGCGGCAAATGCTCAACGCAGGGTGAGCCCGCAAGTTTTCCTTCTCATCAGGGACACCCCCTCGTATACGGAGGTGATAATGCTGCTGAAGGGACACTATGTTAAGTCTGTAAACAAGGTGTACGCTCGGCACCTTCTTGCCACGAGGCGACAGCGCCCTGGAGAATCACAAGCCGAATTCCTGCGTGCCTTGCGGGTACTCGGCCGGAACTGTGCTTGCCAGGCGGTATCGGCTACTCAACACGCGGAGCTGTTGATCAGGGACACCTATGTTGCGGGCATGAAATCACGCTCCATCCACCAGCGATTGCTAGAAGGGGGTACACTCGGCCTCCCAGAGACAGTGCTGCTCTCAAACAGGCTGGAGGTGGCCATCCAGAACATGGAGGCCTACACCGCTGACCGCACGGCACCCTCGTGGACCTCGTGGGCGCCACCATCACCCGACCCGAATGCGGCGCAAGCCTGTGCCGCGCAGCAGCCCGCCAACGCCGGAAGCCCGAATTGCTACTTTTGCGGCCACGGTAAGCAACCCAGACAACGCTGCCCTGCACGGATCGCGACTTGCAAAGGGTGTGGGAGGAAGGGCCACTTTGCGAAAGCCTGCCAGGCCCGATCTCTCCCTAAAACTTCTAGGCCCAGCAGCGCTGCCTGCTGCCTGCCGGGGCCGCCCCCAACTGCCACGCCACCCACCATGTGCAACCCGTGGGTGCCGCCATCTTTGCCGCCATCTTCGCTGCCACTCGCCATGTGCGACCCGTGGGGCCACCATCTTTGACGCCATCTCCGATGCCACCCGCCACGCGCGACCCATGGGGGCCGCCATCTTGGGACCACTCTGCAGCCTCCCGGGAGCCCTGCTCACCCGGTCGTACGCTGGCCGCCGCTACCTCCGACCGGCCTACCCATCACCTTCCGATACTCGCCTCCATCACGCTCGACCAGTCCCGGCCTCATCACCTCACAAAATCTACGATGACCGTCCGGATCAATTGACACGAGACAGCCTGCCTTTTCGACTCCGGGAGCACAGACAGCTTCATACACCCAGATACGGTAAGGCGCTGCTCCCTCCCAATCGTACCCGCAACCCAGAAAATCTCCCTGGCTTCCGGATCACATTGAGTAGAAATCCGGGGGCACTGTGTCGCGACCCTTACTGTACAAGGCGTAGAGTACACTAACTTTAAGCTCTACATCCTTCCCCATCTCTGCGCTGCCCTATTACTGGGGCTCGACTTCCAGTGCCACCTCCAAAGCCTTACTTTAAAGTTCGATGGACCCCAGCACCCCCCTCACCGTCTGTAGCCTCGCGACCCTTAAGGTCGCCCCACCCTCGCTCTTCGCTAATCTCACCCCAGGCTGTAAGCCCGTCACTACTAGGAGCAGACGATACAGTGCCCAGGACAGGGCCTTTATCAGGTCAGAGGGCCAGCGACTCCTACGAGAGGGGATCATTGAGGCTAGTAACAGCCCCTGGAGAGCCCCAGTGGTGGTCGTCAAGAATGGGGAGAAGCACCGGATAGTCACCGACTACAGTTAGACCATCAACCGGAACACGCAGCTCGATGCGTAACCCCTCCCCCGCATATCTGACATGGTCAACCAGATTGCGCAGTATCGAGTCTTCTCCACAGTTGACTTGAAGCCCGCGTACCACCAGCTCCCTATCCGCCCGGAGGACCGCCAATACACTGCCTTCGAGGCAGATGGCCGCCTCTACCACTTCCTCAGGATCCCCTTCGGCGTCACCAATGAGGTCTCGGTCTTCCAGCGAGAAATGGGCCGAATGGTTGACCAGGATGGGTTGCGGGCCACGTTCCCGTCCTTAGATAATTCCACCATCTGCGACCATGACCAGCAGGACCATGACGAAAACCTCCGGCACTTCCTCCACACCACTAAGCTCCTTAACCTCACCTACAATAAGGAGAAATGCGTTTTCCTCACGAACAGCCTAGCCATCCTCGGCTACGTTGTGGAAAACGGAGTCCTAGGGCCCGATCCCGACCGCATGCGCCCCCTCCTGCAACTTCCCCTTCCCCACTGCCCCAACACTATCCGGTCGCTTCTGTGTACTGCCACCAGCGAAACTCCTCATGAGCGTATGTTTGCCTTCCCCAGGAAGTCCACCTCAGGGATCTCGCTCCCGCCCTGGCTGACAGCCACAGGGCCTGTCCTCCTCCAGAAGAGAAGCATGCAAGGAACCACAAAACCGATCCCCTGGTCAAGCGGGTTATGCTTCTCCACGCTAACCCACAATATGCCTACGTGGCACATCAGGACGGGTGGCAGGACACAGTCTCCCTCCGGGACCTGGCACCCGCTGGATCCCCCACCTTGCCCATAGCTGGCAAAAGGGGCAGTGCCCCCAGTTCTTCAACATTAAGGACGAGTTAACGGTTGTCGCGGAGATCCTTCTTAAACTCGATAGAATCGTCATTCCCCAAAGCATGCAAGCCATGGTGCTCAGACAGATCCACGAGGGTCACCTTGGGGTCGAAAAATGTTGACGCAGAGCTCGGCAGGCAGTCTACTGGCCTGGCATCAGCCAGGACATTGCCAACACGTTCCTCAACTGCACAACATGCCAGAAGTTTCAACCAGCTCAGACCAAGGAAACACTGCAACAGCACAAGATCGTGACTTCTCCGTGGTCCAAGGTGGGGATAGACCTCTTTCACGCAAATGGGCATGATTACGTGCTCTTGGTCGACTACTTCTCCAGCTACCCGGAAGTGGTGAAACTGTCGGACCTCACGTCCAAGTCAGTGATTAAAGCCTGCAAAGAGATGTTTGCCAGGCACGGCATACCACTCACAGTAATGAGTGACAATGGCCCATGTTTCTACAGCCAAGAGTGGTCCGACTTTGCACGCTCCTACCACTTCAGTCACATCACATCCAGTCCCCATTACCCGCAATCAAACGGGAAGGCCGAAAAAGGGATCCATATTGTCAAGTGGTTGCTGTGCAAGGCTGCAGACTCAGCCTCGGACTTCAACCAGATGCTGTTGGCATACAGGGCAACCCCTCTGTCGACTGGTTTGTCTCCGGCGCAGCTGCTCATGAACCGCAACCTGAGGACGACTGTTCCAGCCATCCATGTTCCAGACCTTGACCGCCTCACGGTGCTGCAGAATGTGCAGCGATCCAGGGACCAGCAGAAGATCACATATGATGCTCATGCCAAGGATCTATCTGCGCTAGCTCCAGACGATGTTGTTCGCGTCCAGTTGCCTGAGGGAGGTTGGTCAGCCCCAGCTATTGTCATCAGGCAGGCTGCCCCCAGGTCCTTCATTGTCAAAATGGCTGATGGCTCCATTCCATGGCGCAACAGGAGGGCGCTACGAAAAGTTCCTTGCCCACCGCCTGGCCGCACTTCTCCGCATGTCATCATGCCTCCTCCGGACATCTTGCACCACGAGGCCACCGATCTGGCAGCGATCCCGCCTCTCCATGAGGCCACCGACATGGCAGCAATCCCGCCTGTCCAGGTGCCGGCGTCCCCCCCTCCACCTCTGAGGCGATCAACAAGAATTCGTCACCCGCCACAAAGACTGAATCTATAGACTTAAATCTTGCAAATTTTGTTCAGTTTGCTCTGTATCTGCACGATAGACACCTTCCCATGTACATATGTTCATTCACTCACCACTTGTATATAATCATGCATGTATATATATCGCCACGTTCCAAAATTTACTTCAAAAAGGGGAGATGTCATAATATCCACTCATGTACATAATGAGATGCAGACAGGCAGTGATTGACACACAGGATAACCAATGAACACACACAACACATAACAACCAATCACCAGACAGGACACCACCACTATAAAGCACACAGGGCATTAAGACTCTCCCTCTCTCTACAGGACACAGCTACTGAGATAGTAAGAGTGCACAAGCCAGTGAGCACTATCACCATGAGGTAGAGAGTTAGTCTGGTCAAGCCAGTAGCAGGTTATCAGTTAGATTAATAGACTGTCAACTCACAGCAGACTATGTACAGCAATCAGGAAGTTCAATAAAGCAGTGTTGGACCATCTCCTGTGTCAGAAGCTTGTTTCTAGTTTCACTGCATCCAGTTGCAGTCAACGTTGAACCAACTTACTTAACACTTAAGAGGTCCCGCATTTTTGCGCATTTGAGGAGCTTAAAGGCGGATGTGGCATTCTTGCAGGAAACGCACCTGAAGATCGGGGTTCAGACTACACTTAGGAAAGGGTGGGTAGGGCAGGTCTTTCACCCAGATTTAGATTTGAAGACAAGGAGAGTGGCAGTCTTGATAAATAAGCAGGTAGCATTTGAGGTGGGGAATATGGTTTCAGACTCAGGGGGGAGGTTCGTAATGGTGAGTGGGTGCCGGTGTTGATGGATGTTTACACTCTAAACTGGGATGATGTAGATGTTTATGGGACGTGTGCTGGGGAAGGTCCCAAACCTGGACTCGCACCTTTTGATAATGGAAGTGGGGGGGGGGAGGGGGGGGGGATTTTAACATGGTTCTGGGGCCGAAATTGGATTGGTCGAGCCCGAGGTCGGGGAGGGTATCTGCGGTGGTGAGGGAGTTCAAAGGGTTTATAGAGCTGATGGGAGGAGTGGACCTGTTGAGATTTAGTAAGCCGAGGGCGAGGAAATTTTCGTTTTTCTCCTATGTACATATGGTGCCCAGACAGGCAGGGGAGGCCGCATGACGTGTGCGCTGGACCAATACGCACGGGACGCCCTGATCGCCTGGAGGTTCACTGACTGGGGGTGGGGGGGGTGGGGGGGGGGGGGGTGCAGGCCAGGGGTACAGACACCGCATCCCACACCCACACCCCCTCACTCCACTCCCCGGCCACCCCCTGCCGGCAACCCCACAGTGGCACTTACCTGTCCCATTCCGGGGTGGGGGGGCCCTGGATTGGCAGTGACAGCGGGTCTGCTCTGTGGGCTGGAGGATGGTGACCACACACTCTGTGATGAGCTCTGGTGCTCCACATCTTGGGGTGGGGGGTGGGGGGAAGGAAAGAAACACGAGAAGATGACAGTGTTAGACAGTCCGATGCATGTAGCCCAGGGGGTGGGTAGCCGGTGGCCTCAGTGGCCAGGGCACCCAGCCCATGGTGGCTGGTATGGGTGCCAGCATGTGGTGCAGGGTGTGGGTCCGGCTGCCCTCCGGGTTGGGGGTAGGGTTACAGGTATGTGGGACGGGGTTTAGTGCCAGGGGCACACTGCTGCCTACTCACCCTGGCCACCCTGAGGGGGTGATGCAGTTTTTTACGGCACTGCTGGCCAGTCCAGACTATGTTGCCCTTGGCGCTGGCAGTCACCTGCACCCAGGCATGACGAAAGGCGGTGGCTGGCAGCCTCCTTCCCAGGCAGGGGTACAGGGTGCCCCGCATCTCCTCCACAGTGTTCAGGAGGGTCTCCAGCTCGACGTCTACGAAACGTGGTGCTGCGAGTCTTACTGCCATCGTGTTGGCTGGGATGGTGTGTGTGGGGAGTGAAGTGTGTATCTGCGGCTGCAGCTTGTCAGCCTCCTGAGTGTCAATCGTGAAACCGGAGAATCCGGCAGCATTTCTCATCAGAATCGATTGTGTTCCATGTGATAGTCACCACTGTTGTATTGTATATAGCGCTATATGAGGGTTTTACGGTAAGGCCCCTGTACTACAGGTACGGGGGTAGATCCCTGCCTGCTGGCTCCGCCCAGTAGGCGGAGTATAAATGTGTGTGCTCACCGAGCTGCAGCCATTTTGGCAGCAGCTGCGGGAGGCTACACATCTCTGCTTAATAAAGCCTCGATTACTCTCTACTCTCGTCTCGTCGTAATTGATAGCGCATCATTCCACGTGGTGCCAATGCGAGCCCCTTAACAGCAGCGCAATCAGTCCAGGTGCAGCGCCAGTTTTTCAGTCGTGATACTGCGGATTCTGCGTTGGCGTCATCACTGTGTGTTTGAGACTGTGAGAGAGTGAGGGAGAGAAGGAGAGAGTGAGAGGGAGAGTGAGAGTGTGTGTGTGAGAGAGAGAGAGAGTGAGAGAGTGAGTGAGAAAGAGAGTGTGAGAGAGAGAGTGTGAGAGCGAGAGATAGAGAGAGTGGGTGAGAGAGTGTGGGAGCGAGAGAGAGAGAGTGGGTGAGAGAGTGTGAGAGAGAGAAAGAGAGAGAGAGGGTGAGAGAGTGTGAGAGCGAGAGAGAGTGGGTGAGAGAGTGTGACAGCGAGAGAATGGGTGAGAGAGTGTGAGAGCGAGAGAGAGAGACAGTGGGTGAGAGAGTGTGAGAGCGAGAGAGAGAGAGTGGGTGAGAGAGTGTGAGCGAGAGAACGAGAGGGTGAGAGAGTGTGTGAGCGATAGAGAGAGAGTGTGACAGCGAGAGAGAGAGTGGGTGAGAGAGTGTGACAGCGAGAGAGAGAGTGGGTGAGAGAGTGAGAGCGAGAGAGAGAGAGAGTGGGTGAGAGAGTGTGAGCGAGAGAACGAGAGGGTGAGAGAGTGTGTGAGCGAGAGAGAGAGAGGGTGAGAGAGTGTGAGCGAGAGAACGAGAGGGTGAGAGAGTGTGTGAGCGAGAGAGAGAGAGGGTGAGAGAGTGTGAGAGCGAGAGAGAGAGAGTGGGTGAGAGAGTGTGAGAGAGTGAGAGAGTGTGTGAGAGAGTTTGAGAGAGGGAGAGAGAGTGGGTGAGAGAGTGTGAGAGAGAGAGAGTGAGAGAGTGAGTGAGAGAGTGAGAGAGGGAGAGAGAGAGAGTGGGTGAGAGAGTGTGAGAGAGAGAAAGCGAGGGTGAGAGATTATGTGAGCCAGAGAGAGTGGGTGCGAGAGCGTGTGTGAGAGAGAGAGAGATTGGGTGAGAGAGTGTGAGAGCGAGAGAGAGAGAGTGGGTGAGAGTGTGAGAGAGTGAGAGAGAGAGAGAGTGTGAGAGAGAGAGTGGGTGAGAGTGTGAGAGCGAGAGAGAGAGAGGGTGAGAGAATGTGAGAGCGAGAGAGAGAGAGAGCAAGAGAGTGTGAGTGCGAGAGAGAAGAGAGGGTGAGAGAGTGTGAGAGCAAGTGAGAGAGTGTGAGAGAGTGAGTGAGAGAGTTTGAGAGAGGGAGAGAGAGTGGGTGAGAGAGAGTTAGAGAGAGAGTGAGAGAGTGAGTGAGAGAGTGTGAGAGAGGGAGAGAGTGAGTGAGAGAGTGTGAGAGAGAGAGAGGGAGAGAGTGAGTGAGAAAGAGTGAGAGAGTGGGTGAGAGAGTGGATGAGAGAGTGTGAGAGAGAGAGAGTGAGAGAGTGAGTGAGAGAGTGTGAGAGAGAGAGAGAATGAGAGAGTGAGTGAGAGAGTGTGAGAGAGAGAGAATGAGAGAGTGAGTGAGAGAGTGTGAGAGAGAGAGAGTTAGAGAGTGGGTGAGAGAGTGTGAGAGAGAGAGAATGAGAGAGTGAGTGAGAGAGTGTGAGAGAGAGAGAGAGTGAGAGAGTGGGTGAGAGAGTGTGAGAGAGAGAGAGAGGGAGAGAGTGAGTGAGAGAGTGTGAGAGAGAGAGAGTGAGAGAGTGGGTGAGAGAGTGTGAGAGAGTGTGAGAGAGAGAGAGTGAGTGAGAGAGAGAGTGAGAGAGTGGGTGAGAGAGTGTGAGAGAGTGTGAGAGAGAGAGAGTGAGTGAGAGAGAGAGTGAGAGAGTGGGTGAGAGAGTGTGAGAGTGTGAGAGAGAGAGAGTGAGTGAGAGAGTGTGTGAGAGGGCGAGATGGGGCTGGATTCCCTGATTTGAAGACTAAGGGCTGACGCTGGCGTGGGAACAGTGGCATTTTACGCCAGACAAAACGGTGCAAAAGCTGCACCGATCCTCCATCTGGTGGGGGGCTAGTAACTCTCTTCGCCACCCCATGGCCACCCTCCAGAAGTGTGTGAGAGAGAGTGTGTGTGAGAGAGTGTGTGAGGGAGTGCGTGTGTGAGGGAGTGTGTGTGTGAGAGAGTGTGTGTGAGCGAGAGTGTGTGTGAGAGAGTGTGTGTGAGAGAGAGTGTGTGTGAGAGAGAGTGTGTGAGAGTGTGCGAGAGAGTGTGCGAGAGAGAGTGCGCGTGAGAGTGTGTGAGAGAGATAGTGTGTGTGCGAGAGAGTGTGGGAAAGAGAGTGTGAGAGAGAGTGTGTGTGAGAGAGTGTGTGAGAGTGTGCGAGAGAGTGTGTGTGAAAGAGTGTGTGTGAGAGAGTGTGTGTGAGAGAGAGTGTGTGAGAGAGAGTGTGCGTGAGAGTGTGTGAGAGAGATAGTGTGTGTGCGAGAGAGTGTGGGAAAGAGAGTGTGTGAGAGAGAGTGTGTGTGAGAGAGTGTGTGTGTGAGAGTGTGTGAGAGAGAGAGTGTGAGAGAGAGAGTGTGAGGGAGAGTGTGCGTGAGAATGTGTGAGAGAGATAGTGTGTGTGCGAGAGAGTGTGTGTGAGCGAGAGTGTGTGTGAGCGAGAGTGTGTGAGAGAGAGAGTGTGTGAGCGAGAGTGTGTGTGTGTGAGAGAGAGTGTGTGTGAGAGAGAGTGTGAGGGAGAGTGTGCGTGAGAATGTGTGAGAGAGATAGTGTGTGTGCGAGAGAGTGTGGGAAAGAGAGTGTGTGAAAGAGTGTGAGAGAGAGTGTGTGAGAGAGAGAGTGTGTGAGAGAGAGTGTGTGTGTGTGAGAGAGAGTGTGTGTGAGAGAGAGTGTGAGGGAGAGTGTGCGTGAGAATGTGTGAGAGAGATAGTGTGTGTGCGAGAGTGTGTGTGAGCGAGAGTGTGTGAGAGAGAGAGTGTGTGAGCGAGAGTGTGTGTGTGTGAGAGAGAGTGTGTGTGAGAGAGAGTGTGAGGGAGAGTGTGCGTGAGAATGTGTGAGAGAGATAGTGTGTGTGCGAGAGAGTGTGGGAAAGAGAGTGTGTGAAAGAGTGTGAGAGAGAGTGTGTGTGTGAGAGAGAGTGTGTGTGAGAGAGTGTGTGAGAGTGTGCGAGAGAGAGTGTGCGAGAGAGAGTGTGCGAGAGAGAGTGTGCGTGAGAGTGTGTGAGAGAGATAGTGTGTGTGCGAGAGAGTGTGGGAAAGAGAGTGTGTGAGAGAGAGTGTGTGTGAGAGAGTGTGTGAGAGTGTGCGAGAGAGAGTGTGTGTGAAAGAGTGTGTGAGAGAGATAGTGTGTGTGCGAGAGAGTGTGGGAAAGAGAGTGTGTGAAAGAGTGTGAGAGAGAGTGTGTGTGTGAGAGTGTGTGAGAGAGAGAGTGTGAGAGAGAGAGTGTATGTGAGAGACAGTGTGTGTGAGAGAGTGTGTGTGACAGAGTGAGAGAGTGTGTGTGAGAGTGTGTGTTTGTGTGTAAAAGAATGTGTGAGAGTGTGTGTGAGAGAGAGAGTGTATGTGAGAGAGTGTGTGAGAGAGAGTGTGAGGGAATGTGTGTGTGAGAGAGAGAATGTGTGAGAGAGATAGTGTGTGTGAGAGAGAGTGTGTGAGAGGGAGTGTGTGTGAGAGAGTGTGTGAGAGAGTGTGTGTGAGATTGTGCTTGTGTGTAAAAGAGTGTGTGAGAGTGTGTGTGTGTGAGAGTGTGTGTGTGAGAGAATGTGTGTGAGAGAGTGTGGGAGAGAGAGAGTGTGTGTGGGAATGTGTGTGTGAGAGAGAGAGTGTATGTGAGAGAGTGTGTGAGAGAGAGAGTGTGAGAGAGAGAGTGTGAGGGAGAGTGTGCGTGAGAATGTGTGAGAGAGATAGTGTGTGTGCGAGAGAGTGTGGGAAAGAGAGTGTGTGAAAGAGTGTGAGAGAGAGTGTGTGAGAGAGAGAGTGTGTGAGAGAGAGTGTGTGTGTGTGAGAGAGAGTGTGTGTGAGAGAGAGTGTGAGGGAGAGTGTGCGTGAGAATGTGTGAGAGAGATAGTGTGTGTGCGAGAGAGTGTGTGTGAGCGAGAGTGTGTGAGAGAGAGAGTGTGTGAGCGAGAGTGTGTGTGTGTGAGAGAGAGTGTGTGTGAGAGAGAGTGTGAGGGAGAGTGTGCGTGAGAATGTGTGAGAGAGATAGTGTGTGTGCGAGAGAGTGTGGGAAAGAGAGTGTGTGAAAGAGTGTGAGAGAGAGTGTGTGTGTGAGAGAGAGTGTGTGTGAGAGAGTGTGTGAGAGTGTGCGAGAGAGAGTGTGCGAGAGAGAGTGTGCGAGAGAGAGTGTGCGTGAGAGTGTGTGAGAGAGATAGTGTGTGTGCGAGAGAGTGTGGGAAAGAGAGTGTGTGAGAGAGAGTGTGTGTGAGAGAGTGTGTGAGAGTGTGCGAGAGAGAGTGTGTGTGAAAGAGTGTGTGAGAGAGATAGTGTGTGTGCGAGAGAGTGTGGGAAAGAGAGTGTGTGAAAGAGTGTGAGAGAGAGTGTGTGTGTGAGAGTGTGTGAGAGAGAGAGTGTGAGAGAGAGAGTGTATGTGAGAGACAGTGTGTGTGAGAGAGTGTGTGTGACAGAGTGAGAGAGTGTGTGTGAGAGTGTGTGTTTGTGTGTAAAAGAATGTGTGAGAGTGTGTGTGAGAGAGAGAGTGTATGTGAGAGAGTGTGTGAGAGAGAGTGTGAGGGAATGTGTGTGTGAGAGAGAGAATGTGTGAGAGAGATAGTGTGTGTGAGAGAGAGTGTGTGAGAGGGAGTGTGTGTGAGAGAGTGTGTGAGAGAGTGTGTGTGAGATTGTGCTTGTGTGTAAAAGAGTGTGTGAGAGTGTGTGTGTGTGAGAGTGTGTGTGTGAGAGAATGTGTGTGAGAGAGTGTGGGAGAGAGAGAGTGTGTGTGGGAATGTGTGTGTGAGAGAGAGAGTGTATGTGAGAGAGTGTGTGAGAGAGAGAGTGTGAGAGAGAATGTGTGTGTGAGAATGTGAGAGAGACAGTGTGTGAGAGAGTGTGTGAGAGAGATAGTGTGTGAGAGAGTGTGTGTGAGAGGGAGTGTGTGTGTGTGTGACAGAGAGTGTGTGTGTGAGAGAGTGTGGGTGTGAGTGTGTGTGTGAGAGAATGTGTGAGAGAGAGAGTGTATGTGAGAGAGTGTGTGAGAGAGAGAGAGTGTGAGAGAGAATGTGTATGTGAGAATGTGAGAGAGACAGTGTGTGAGAGAGTGTGTGAGAGATAGTGTGAGAGAGTGTGTAAGAGGGAGTGTGTGTGTGTGTGAGAGAGAGTGTGTGTGGGAGAGAGAGTGTGTGTGTGAGAGTGTATGTGAGAGAGTGTGTGAGAGAGAGAGAGTGTGAGAGAGAATGTGCGTGTGAGAATGTGAGAGAGTGTGTGAGAGAGTGCGTGAGAGAGATAGTGTGTGTGAGAGAGTGTGTGTGAGAGGGAGTGTGTGTGTGTGAGAGAGTGTGTGAGAGAGGGTGTGTGTGAGAGAGTGTATATATGTGTGAGTGTGTGAGAGAGAGAGTGTTTTGTTATGGGCCAGTGTTTAGAGAACCCCAAAGTATATCATGGAGCTCACCTGATCCACAAATTTTAATAGATTGTGGTTATGGGGAGCACATGTGCCTACCTTACAGGTGTAGTGCAACAGAGAGTTAAAGTACTTTTAAATTAAAACAATGTTTATTTATGAAACCAGTTAACTCTTTATAAACCCACAGTGAACATCTTAACAACTATCAACACCAATAAATCCCCCAAAGAATACAGTACTCTCGAAGTAACTCTTAATCTTTCCTTGCAACATCCATAAGACAAAAAATAACCCTTTTTACAGAAAGACACCAGGTTTAACTTCTCTACTGAGAGCAGTTACCACATTGAAATCACCATATGAACATTCATCAGCTTGCAGAGATTCATGCACATCTTGCTGTGACTGCAGCTTCTCCAAATCTAAAACGAAACTAAACACACCCTGTAGCAGACAGCCCAAAGCGAAAGTAAAAGCAGACAGACATCCCAGCTCCATCCACACTCTGACATTACTGATAAACACCCATTTCTTAAAGGTACATCCACTACAGCTATTTTATAAACACCCATTTCTTAAAGGTACTTTCACATGATACCTCCCCCAAAGAAAAAAAAATAAACCATCAACTTCAAGATGGTTTCATTTTTCAACATTTTCACTTTCCTTGAAGAAATCTTGACAGTAAATATATGTTTTTTTATTAACAAAACAAAACACGCAAACATTTATGATAACATAGTCCATTTTAGTTCTTCCAACTGAACTCCCTTCTTGATTGACAGTCTCTTTGAACAAGAAAGTCTCTACATGATCCATCCATTTCTCGCTGTTATCAGACTCCTCAACGACCCTCTTATGGGCTGACCTCATTAACTCTACACCCCTGTATGCTTTATCCGATGCCGGTGCTTATGTTGTGTACATTGTGTACTTGTGTTGCCCTATTATGTATTTTCCTTTATTTCCTTTTCATTTCATGTACTTAGTGATCTGTTGAGCTGCTCGCAGAAAAATAATTTTCACTGTCCCTCGGTACACGTGACATTAAACAAATCCAATCCAATCTACACCTCGGCATTTCTCTTTAAAGTCAGATACTTTGTTCAATCTGATCAGAGAATCCCTTGTAATTCTCCATCACAGGAGCATTGGTTATCACAGCTTTCAGGCAGTCAAATGCCTGTTGAAACTCCGCAGTGCACTGACATTTTTGACGTTTCTTCAGCAAATCCATCAGTGGAACATAGAACATAGAACATAGAAAATACAGCACAGAACAGGCCCTTCGGCCCACGATGTTGTGCCGAACCTTTGTCCTAGATTAATCATAGATTATCATTGAATTTACAGTGCAGAAGGAGGCCATTCGGCCCTTTGAGTCTGCACCGGCTCTTGGAAAGAGCACCCTACCCAAACTCAACACCTCCACCCAACACCAAGGGCAATTTGGACATTAAGGGCAATTTATCATTGGCCAATTCACCTAACCCGCACATCTTTGGACTGTGGGAGGAAACCGGAGCACCCGGAGCAACCACGCTACAAATATTTGGCACAAATGTTCGCTCAAATCCAGTCACGAGGGTATTGGAAACTCCCCAATAACTTTTGTTTTCACATCCCGTGGGACCATTCGATCCTGTCCGATTGTATGGCCAAGGAAAGTGACTTGGGCTTTTCCAAATTCACTTTTGGCTCGGTTTACCACCAAACCTGCCTCCTGAAGTCGATCGAAAACTCCATCAGATATTTTAAATGTTCTTCCCATTTCTGGCTCTGAAAATTACCAGATCGTCGATATATACCGCACAATTGGGTAATCCTGAAACAACTTTGTTAGTTAACCGTTGAAATGTGGCTGGGGCGTTTTTCATGCCAAATGGCATAACTTTGAATTGGTATATACCATCTGGAGTCACAAAAGCTGAAATCTCCTTCGCCCTTTCGGATAAATGAAATGAAATGAAAATCACTTATTGTCACAAGTAGGCTTCAATTAAGTTACTGTGAAAAACCCCTAGTCACCACATTCCGGCGCCTGTTCGGGGAGTCTGTTACGGGAAAAGGTACCTGCTAGTAACCTTTAAGTAAATCCAGTTTGGAAATAAAAGTTGATTGTCCCACTTTCTCAATGCAACCCTCCAAATGTGGGATGGGATAAGAGTCCATTCTTGTAACTGCATTGACCTTTCTGTAGTCCACACCATCTGGTTTAGGTACCATCACTATGGGTGAGCTCCATTGGCTGCAACCCACTTCAATTATGCCATTTTTAAGCATACTTTCAATCTCTTTGTTAACCTGTGCCAGTTTTAAAGGGTTAAGTCTATATGGATGCTGTTTGATTGGAACAGCATTTCTCACATCTACATCATGTATAGCCATTTTAGTACTTTCTAATTTATCTCCACAAACATGCCCATGTGATAGATATCAATAATTCTTTCAGGTCAGTCCATTTTTCCTCTGGAATGTAACTCAACAATTTATCCCAATTTTTAAGAACATCCTCGTTTTCCAATTTAATTTGAGGTATGTCAAATTCAAAGTCATCTGGATTTGGTTTGTCACTTTGAGTTAGAATCATTAAAACCTCCTACTTTTTCTCTTCTCTTTCAAAGTACCTTTTAAGCATATTCACATGACACACTCGGTGTGTTTTCCTTCTATCTGGCGTTCGTTCTACATAATTCACAAAAGGACTGAATTTGGTTGACTCATTAGGTGCATCCCTAATTGCAAACCGTACGAATGGAATTCCTTTATCCCAATCCTCTGGATAATCTTGACAATAAGCCCTCAATATTGTCTTTAATGTCTGATGCCACCTTTCTAACGTTCCCTGCGATTCTGGATGGTACGCAGTTGATTTAAATTGTTTTATTCCTAAGCTATCCATAACTTCTTTGAATAACCTTGAGGTAAAATTTGATCCTTGATCCAATTGTATTTCTGTGGGTAGTCCATATCTAGTAAAGAATTTAAGTAACTCCTCCACAATCCTTTTAGCTGTAATATTACGTATTGGAATGGCCTCTGGAAACCTAGTAGACACATCCATTATAGTCAAAAGATATTGATTCCCACTTTTCATTTTAGGAAGCGGTCCTACGCAATCAATTAAGACCCTTGTAAAAGGTTCCTCAAATGCTGGAATGGGTATTAAGGGTGCTGGTTTTATCACTGCTTGAGGTTTCCCTGTCACTTGACATGTGTGACATGATCGACAAAATTTAACTACATCTTTATGTAGTCCTGGCCAATAAAAATGTTTTTGTATTTTAGCTTGAGTTCTCCTTACTCTCAAATGACCCCCCACTGGTACCTCATTTGCAACTTGCAACATCTCCTTTCTATCCCCTACCGTCAATATCACTTGATGGAACTTCTGCCTGCATATGTAAAGGTCACCATTTCCTCATCAAGACATCATTTTTACGGTAATAACACTCCGGTATACACTCGTGTATGCTTTCTGATACATCCGTTTTATTTCTATATCTTTCTGTTGTATCTGCGCCAATTTTCCTGAACTAAATATATCTGCCTCATCCTCCACCTGTTCTTGTTCTTTTTCAACCATCTGATCAAAAATCGTTTCTGATAATTGCGCTTCAACTTCATCTTCACTCTTTGATTTCTCCTCTTGTCTTAACCTGTGACTTTGCGACCTTGTTACAACACAATCTGGAAAATCCTAGGATATTCGTCCTTCAACACTTCAGTTGTCTGATTTTCCACTGGCTTATCAACCACAGTAGGCATCACTCCCACCTGTGATCCAGCTATATTATTACCCAAGATAAACTGTATTCCTGGACAAGATAGTTTCTCTATTACTCCTACTACCACTTCACCACTCTTCACTGGACTTTCCAACCTTATCTTATATAATGGAATACTACTCTCACCCTGAATTCCACATATTACCACCTTTTCTGGCAATATTCTTCCCAAACTATATAACTCTTCATCTCTGACCGTTAAAGATTGAATAGCTCCTGTATCTCTTAAAATTGTGACTTCTTCATCTGCTCCTTCTGGTACACATGAGTAAACTTTATCTACACAAGTAAATTCTTTAAAGAGATCTGGCACCTTCTTATCAATCACCTCTTGATGAGGCTGTGCAATCTTTTGCATCTCCTTCACTTCACTTGGGCTTTCCTTTCCCACTTTAACAAACCCCACTGTCTTATCCGGTTTTACCACATCAGCCTTCCCAGTGCTTTTCTTCAACCACCAACACTGTGACTTTACATGGCCTAGTTTATTACAGTGAAAACATTTGAAACTTTTCATGTCTCTTCCACCCTCCTGGATTTCCTTTATAATCTGAGGTACACTCTCCTTATTATCTCCCATCAGATCACCTTTACCTTTACCACTTGAGTATTTCTCATGTCCCCAGTTTCTATCCCTCACAGGCTGAAACTGATGTCAAAAACCAAGCTTTGTTTTATGAACTAATTCATAATCATCTGCCATTTCTGCTGCTAACTTTGCAGTTTTAACCCTCTGCTCTTCCACATGAATTCTCACTCCATCAGGAATTGAATTGTTAAATTCCTCCAAAAGTATAATTTCTCTGATAGCTCCATTTGGTTTATTTTCAAAGCCCTTACCCACCTATCAAAAATACTCTGTTTGGCCCTTTCAAACTCCATGTATGTTTGACCAGGTTCTTTCCTTAAATTTCTAAACCTTTGTCTGTAGGCTTAAGGCACTAACTAGTTCATATGCAACCAAGATGGATTTTTTCACCTCCTCATACGTCCCAGATACCTCCTCCGGTAATGATGCAAACACGTCACTAGCCCTACCTACCAGCTTTGTTTGAATCAGTAATACCCACATGTCCTGTGGCCATTTCATTTGTTTAGCCACCTTCTCAAATGAAATGAAAAAGGCTTCTACCTCCTTCTCATGAAACCTTGGCAATGCTTGGACATATTTAAACAGATCCCCACCAAGCCTTCGACTATGACGCTCTTTTGCACTACTCTCATCACTATCCTCCAACTGTACGTTTTCCTTTTTGTCTGCCAATTTTAACTGACTGTCATGTTTCATGGTCATTTTCTGAAGTTCAAACTCTCTCTCTTTTTCCCTTTCCTCTCTCTCTTTTTCCCTTTCCTCTCTCTCTTTTTCTTTTTCCTCGCTCTCTCCTTTTCTTTTTCCCTAATCTCTATCTCCCTTTCTCTTTCTTTTTGTTCTGCTAGGGCCATTCTTTCTTTTTTTCTCATTGAGTATTCCAGCTGTTTTAATTCTTTTTCATGCTCAAGTTGCTTAATCTGCAAGTGGATCTTTGCCATTTCCAATAAGTCAGACTGTATTTCAGGCAATTTTAAATGTTCAGGTACCCGCGGTAAGTACCTCCTCTTTTCGTATTCTGTCAGGTAATGTTAACAGCAATGTTTTTGCCAAATCTAAAAGCCTGTTTTTAGTCTCTGTTCGTAAGGTCCTGCGTGTGACCGTCTCCATCCCCCAAAACATCAGAGCCTCTGAAAGAGCCATTGTCCACAACACACTCCCTACTTAAACTGGAATACCAGACCAGAAAAGCACCCACAATATACTCACCCCTCACTGTTTTTAAGTTCACTAAGCCAAGCCAATAGATCAACTTTTATCCTGGACGAGCCCCCAATTTGTTATGTGCCAGGGTTTAGACACCTGACCCACAACTTTTAATAGATTGTGGTTATGGGGAGCACACGGGCCTACTTTACAGGTGTAGTGCCACAGAGAGTTAAAGTACTTTTAAATTAAAACAATGTTTATTTATGAAACCAGTTAACTCTTTATAAACCCACAGTGAACATCTTAACAACTATCAACACCAATAAATTCCCCAAAGAATACAGTACTCTATAAGTAACTCCGACTCTTTCCTTGCAACATCCATAAGACAAAAAATAACCCTTTTTACAGGTTTAACCTCTACTGAGAGCAGTTACCACTTTGAAATCACCATATGAACATTCTTTAGCTTGCAGAGATTCATGCACATCTCACATGACAGTGTGTGTGAGTGTGTGTGTGAGTGTGTTTGTTTTTAGAGAGTGTGAGATAGTATGTGAGAGAGTGTGTGTGAGAGTAGGTGTGTGAGTGTATGTGTGAGAGAGTGTGAGAGAGTGTGTGAGAGAGTGTGTGTGAGATAGTGTAGAAGCCAGGTATTTCGAATACAACTAGTATAGGTAAAAGATAGCTGTTTAAGCATAAATGTTGAGCCCCAGTTTTAAATACCCATTTATACAGCATAATTCACTTTTACTGAGGTCCGTTGTTCTGGCAAATGCATATTTTCAAAGACAATAAGATAGTGTGTGCGAGAGAGTGTGTGAGAGAGCGAGAGAGTGTGTGAGAGAGCGAGAGAGTGTGTGAGAGAGCGAGAGAGTGTGTGAGAGAGCGAGAGAGTGTGTGAGAGAGCGAGAGAGTGTGTGAGAGAGCGAGAGAGTGTGTGAGAGAGCGAGAGAGTGTGTGAGAGAGCGAGAGAGTGTGTGAGAGAGCGAGAGTTGGGCGGGATTCTCCGTTGGTTGACACCGGAACCGGTAAATACGATTGGGTGGAGAATCGGTTTTGGAGCCGAAATCACAATTCACCAGTCCTTGACAGCAGCGGGAATGCATTCCATTCCGCACATGCAGTAAACACCGTTGGCATATTATTAGATTGCCTGACCCAGTATTCTCCAGGGCCTCCGCGATTCTCCACCTCCATGGGGGCGAATTCCCAACGGCAATTTGTTAAAATCATGGAACAGGAACCGTGGCTGCTGAGGGAGAGGGAGGGGGTACAGAAAGGGTCCAACATCACCATCGTTTGCTGACAGTCATGCCACTGGCCGGGTGGGTGGCTTCTGCCAAGGCTGGGGGAGTAGCAGGTGGTGGCCAGGATGTGGGCTGTGGGGTAGGAGTGGATGGGCATGAAACACCATTGCCGCAGCTGGCAATGCAGCCATGCAGCTTGCACGCTGCTGACTGCCCATCTGGGCTGCAGGTCATATGGGTGTCCCCTCAAGCCGTCCCTCGAGGTGCCTTCTGGCCCCAGCTGACCAATCAGCGGGATGAGCGCACTCCAGCACAACCAGTGCCAACTTGTTGGCTGGGATGGTGTGTGTGGGGAGTGTAATGTGTATATTCAGCTGCAGCGTATCAGCCTCTTGAGTGTCAATCGCAAACCTGGCACCCTTTCTCATTAGAATCGATTGTGTTCCACGTGGCACCGGTGCTAGCCCCTCAATAGTCGCTGGATCGGTCCAGGTGTGGCGCCAGTTTTGCTGTTGTGAAAGTCCCAAAATTCTGCATCGGCGTCAACATTTAGTCTCGGGAACGGAGAATACGGCTGAGTGTGTCTGAGAGAGGGTGAGGAGGTATCTCTGTCAACCTGTGGATTCTATGATGAAACCACATTTATGAAAATATTTTTATTTATTCATGGCCGATATTTAATTTTAATTTATCCATATCCCTAGGGAGAGCAAAATTGAGAATTGAGCCTCCAACTGGTAACATTGATTTGAACGAAGACAAGGTTTTCATCTGTAAAGGTCTGTATCAAATCAAACACACACGCTCTCAAACACACATGCACACACACTCACACCCTCAAACACACACACACACACACTCAAACACACACACACACACTCAAGCACACAAACACACACACACACACTCAAACACACACACTCTCAAACACACACACGCTCTCAAACACACATGCACACACACTCACACCCTCAAACACACACACACACACTCAAACACACACACGCTCTCAAACACACATGCACACACACTCACAAACACACACACTCACAAACACACACACGCTCTCAAACACACATGCACACACACTCACACCCTCAAACACACACACACACACACACACACTCAAACACACAAACACACACACTCTCAAACACACACACACTCTCAAACACACACACACTGAAACTCACACACACACTCAACACACACACACACACTCAAATACACACACTCTCAAACACACATGCACACTCAAACACACACACACTCAAACACACACACACACACACTCTCAAACACACACACCCTTAAACAAACACGCACACACAAATACACACAGACAAACACGTACACTCTCAAACACACACGCATGCTCAAACACATACACAGACTCAAACACACACTCACACACTGAAACTCACACCACACACACGTGCAAACACACACTCAAACACACACATTAAAACACAAACATACACACACACTCAAACACACACACACACACTCAAACACACATGCACACTCAAATACACACACACAAACACATACACTCTCAAACACACATGCACACACACTCTCAAACACACACACACTGAAACTCACACACGCACACTCAAGCACACAACACACACACTCAAACACACACGCACACTCAAACACACACGCAAACACACACATTCTCAAACACACATGCATACTCAAACACACTTAAACACACACACACACTCAAACACACACACACTCAAACACACACTCAAACATACACATTCAAACACAAACATATACACACACTCAAACACACACACTCAAACACAAACATATACACACACTCAAACACACACACACACACTCAAACACACATACACACACTCAAACACACACACTCAAACATACCCATTCAAGCACAAACATATACACACACTCAAACACACACACACACTCAAACACACACATTCAAACACACACTCAAACATACATATTCAAACACAAACATATACACACACTCAAACACACACACACTCAAACACACACACTCAAACACACACTCAAACATACATATTCAAACACAAACATATACACACACTCATACACACACACACTCAAACATACACACACTGAAGCAAACACACTTAAACACACAGACTCAAACACACACACTCACACATACAAACACTCATGCACATGCATACACTCACATACCAACTCTCTCACACACTTGCACACACTCAAACTCACACATCCAGTCTCACACACTCTTACACTCACTCACACCCAGCCACACACAAACACACACATTCACACACACTCAGTTTCACACACACTCACAAACACTCTCACCCACTCAAACACTCAACACACTCACTCATACTCACACACAAAACAGGATTCTCCAGTCCATCAGCCGAGTGCCATTTGGCTGGGCACTGTTCGCTCGATGCGGCATTATCTGTTCTCCCACCCCACACTGCTTGAAAACACACAGGCAGGGGGTCACTGCCAGAGAGAAAATAAAAACCCAATGACTGGAAAATCCCGGCCAGTCACTTACATACACACATACTCACGCATACAAACTCAATGACACACGCACCACATGCCCACAGACACACAATCACACATACATACACACATATACACACATTGACAGACACTCTCGCATACACTGACAAACATTCACACACTTACCCACAGTCACACACTGCACGCTTGCACACAAACACATTCGTACACAAATTCATACACAAACATACTTTCACACACATACACAGATACACACTCTCAAACACACTTACCCACTCGCACACACACATGAACACGCACACTCTCATTTACTCACAGCTGCACACACACACACTCACACACATTTGCATACACATACATGCTTACACACACACTAGCACACACAAACTCGCACACACAAACTCACACACACACATACTCACCTGCACACACACGCGCTCCCACACACTCACACAAACACACATACATACATACATGCATATACACGCACTGACATACACTGACACACACACGTGCACACACTTATCCATAGTCACACACACAAGCATGCTTGCACACACACACTCCTACACACACACTCATCCACAAACATTAGCACATACACTCACTCTCAGACAGACACACTCACACACATACTCACACACTCACATGCACACGCACACTCTCACTTACTCACAGCCGCACACAGACACTCGCACACACTCACACACACACATACTCACATGCACACACGCACTCACGCACACACACTTGCACACAAACTCACCAGCACACAAGCTCACATACACACATACATACACACTGACATATACACACACACACCGACATACACTCTTGCACACACTGACACACACATGCACACCTACCCACAGTCACACATACAAGCACGCTTGCACATAGTCGCACACACACACTCATACACACACTTGCGTACATACATACTCATACATACACACATATTTACACACACGCTTGCATACATACATACGCACATACACTTGCGCAAACACACACATGCACACTCTTGCACACTCTCAGATACACACTCGCACACACACATACAAACTTGCACACATACTCACAAGCACACTCTTACTCACTCACAGCCTCGTGCGCACACTCTTGCACACACTCACACTCACACACACATGTTCACACTCACACACACATTCACACATGCACAATCAAGCTCACACATACACAATTGCAGACACACACACACACTCACGCATGCACACACAAACTCACTCACACACACATGCACTCTCTCCCACACACTCACATGCACACTCGCATGCACTCACCCACAGTCACACACACACACGCATGCTTGTACACACACAGATTTGTACACATACAGATGTGCACACATTGCACACAGACAACACACGCACACAAACACACACGCACACAACTTGCGCACACGCGCACACTCTCAGACAGGCACACACATACTCGCACATGCACTTGCACACACTAACGTAGGCACCAACTCGCACACACATACTCACACACATGCACACTCGTACAGACACACACCACACACTTGGCACATGCTCACACACTCGCACCAATATGCACACTCTCAGACAGACACACTCGCATACACACACTCACATACAGGCACGTGCACACACAAACACATACACTCTCACACATGCATGCACTCTCTCACATACACTCGACAAATAGTCACACACACACACACACACTCACATACACACTCATATGGACACTTACATGCTCACTCAGGTGGCACACACTCACATTCATGGACACATACAGATACATGCGCCCCACACAAACTCACAGATACACAAACATACACACTCACACACACTCTCACACACACTCTCCCACACACACATGCATGCTTGCACACACACACATTTGCGTGAACACATATACAGATGCACACACATTTGCACACACATACATACACACACACCCATACACACACACACGCTCACACACACAGCCACACACACTCGCACACAACTCACGCGCACACACACTCTCAGACAGATGCACACATACATGCGCTCGCACACACTAACATAGGCACCAACATGCACCCTTGCACACATATGCACACACATACACACTCGCGCACATACACACCACACACACTCGCACCAATACGCACACTCTCAAACAGACAATTTTGCATATATACACACTCACACACACACAGGCACGTGCACACACAAACACATACACTCACATGCATACATGCACTCTCACACACACACACACTTACATGAAGACTCACACACATATTCATGGACTACACACAGATACACTCGTCCCACACACACCCACGCACATGCAGACACACACACACACATGCACACACACACAGACACACACCCATGCAACCACAAACTCACAGATACACAAATTCCCACACTCCCACACACACTCCCACACACACTCACACACACTCTCACACACAATCTCACACACATACAAAACCCCCCCCACACACACACATATTCTCTCTCACACACACACACACAAACACAGACCCAAACAATCACAAACTCACAGATACAAAAATTCACACACACACACCCACATACACACACATACACTCACATTCATGAACATGCACACAGATACACTTGCACCACACACACACACATGCACATAAGCAAACACCCATACAACCACAAACTCACAGATACACACACACACACACTTTCACACACACTCTCACATGCTCTCACACACACATATACACACACGCACTCACAAACTCTCGCGCACACTTGCACGCACACTCACTCACACACACTTGCACACTCACTCACTTGCACACACTCACACTCACTCGCACACACTCACACTCACTCACAGACACACGCACACCACCAGACACACACACCACACACTCTCACACACACTCTCACACACACTCTCACATACACACTCACACACACTCACATTCATGGACGCATATAGAGGTACACTTGCGCCACACACATTCACACACACACACAAACACATACCCATACAACCAATAACTCACAGATACACACACTCACACACTCACTCACACTCTCACACACCCTCTCACACACACACATATACACACAGATACACACTCTTGCGCACACTTGCACACACTCACTCACACACACTCACACACACTGACAGACACACACACACCACCAGGCACACATACACCACCAGGCACCCACACCACACACATACACACACTCACACACACTCATAGTCCCACCCACAGACACACACAAACACACGCTCTCACAGTCACACACATACACTGACAGGCACACAAACACACACACTCGCGCATACTCACACACCCAGACACTCACATTCGCACTCACTCACACAGACATACACATATATACTCCTCCACACACAAACACATGGACTCACACTCTCGCACACACTTTCACTCATACATATAGTCATCACACGAATACACAAACTCACACACACACAATTACATATACACACTCGTGCACACACACACAGACTCACACAAACACATTCACACACATATACTCCACCCACACACAAACACACACGTACTCACACACAAACACTGACACACAGGTACACTCACACACTCAAAATTATACACAGACTCGTACACATTCACATACAGTCACGCACATACACACTCGCGCACACACACATCTTCCTACACACACTCATGCACACACATACACACACATCAGCACACACTCACATGCACACACTCTTGCACATACCCACCCACACACACGTACACACACACTTGTGCACACACTCGCACACACATACTCACACATCCACTCACACACATCCACTCGCACACACTCACATATACACACTCTTGCACATGCACATACACACTCTCACACACACATTCTCAGACACATACTCACAAACAAACACATACACACACTCGCACACACATACAGGCACACCGACTCGCACACACATGCTCACACACCCACTTCACACACTCTCTCACTCACACGCTCTCTCACTCACTCTGCCCCTGCAATGATAATGACTTGTTGTCTTGCACTAGTTGAAGGTGAGGCTGAGGAACTCAGGTGGTTCGATAAGTTGGGGGAAGAGATTTATCCAGATGCAAGTGATCGTTTCAGCTTGGAGAGTTCAGAGTACGACCTGCAGCTTCTGATCCGGAATGCACAGGTGGACGACAACGGGGTATACAAGTGTACAGCTGAAGCTGAGAACGGTGATGAAATAGAAAGGTCAATCAGCATCAAAGTCATCCGTAAGCCCATTTCATTGTTTATTATCAACACCTGACAACACTGATATGGCCACACAGAGATTTCATAATCCTGCCAGTTTCTATCAGGGTCTGCAATGTCACATTCTGCAGTCCAATTGACCAACACAAAGAGCATTTCGGCAACTTTCAAATTCTCACCCATATTTCCAAAACTTACACTCTGACAGTGCAGCACTCCCTCAGTACTGACCCTCTGACAGTGCAGCACACCCTCAGTACTGACCCTCTGACAGTGCAGCACTCCCTCAGTACTGACCCTCTGACAGTGCAGCACTCCCTCAGTACTGACCCTCTGACAATGAAGCACTCCCTCAGTACTGACCCTCTGACAGTGCAGCACACCCTCAGTACTGACCCTCTGATAGTGCAGCACGCCCTCAGTACTGACTCTCTGACAGTGCAGCACTCCCTCAGTACTGACCCTCTGACAGTGCAGCGCTCCCTCAGTACTGACCCTCTGATAGTGCAGCACTCCCTCAGTACTGACCCTCTGACAGTGCAGCACTCCCTCAGTACTGACCCTCTGACAGTGCAGCTCTCCCTCAGTACTGACTCTCTGACAGTGCAGCACTCCCTCAGTATTGACCCTCTGACAGTGCAGCACTCCCTCAGTACTGACACTCTGACAGTGCAGCGCTCCCTCAGTACTGACCCTCTGACAGTGCAGCACTCCCTCAGTACTGACCCTCTGACAGTGCAGCTCTCCCTCAGTACTGACTCTCTGACAGTGCAGCACTCCCTCAGTATTGACCCTCTGACAGTGCAGCACTCCCTCAGTACTGACTCTCTGACAGTGCAGCACTCCCTCAGTACTGACCCTCTGACAGTGCAGCACTCCCTCAGTACTGACCCTCTGACAGTGCAGCACTCCCTCAGTACTGACCCTCTGACAGTGCAGCACTCCCACAGAACTGACCTCTGACGGTACAGAACTCCCTCAGTATTCATCCTCCAACACTGCAGCACTCCGTCAGTACTGACCCTCCGACAGTGCAGCACTCCGTCAGTACTGACCCTATGACAGTGCAGCACTCCCTCAGGACTAACCGTCCGAGAGAGCAGCACTCCCTCAGTACTGACCCTCTGACAGTGCAGCACTCCCTCAGTACTGACCCTCTGACATTGCGGCACTCGCTCAGTACTGACCCTCTGACAATGCAGCACTCCCTCAGTTCTGACTCTCTGACAGTGCAGCACTCCCTCAGTACTGACCCTCTGACAGTGCAGCACCCCCTCAGTACTGACCCACTGACAGTGCAGCACTCCCTCAGTACTGACCCTCTGAGAATGCAGCGCTCCCACAGAACTGACCCTCTGACGGTACACCATTCCCTCAGGATTCATCCTCCGACAATGCAGCACTCCCTCAGTACGGACCCTGTGACAGTGCAGCGCTCACTCAAAACTAACCGACTGACAGTACAGCACTACCTCTGTACTGACCCTCAGATAGTGCAGCATCATTACTGAGATGCCAACAGTGCAGCATTCCCTCATTACTGACCTTCCAACAGGGCAGCACTCATTCAGTACTGACCGTCCAACAGTGCAGCACCCCCTCCGTACTGACCCTCTGACAGTGCAGCACTCCCTCTGTACTGACCCTCCAATAGTATGGCACTCCCTCAGTACTGACCCTCTGTCAGAGCAGCAGTCCCTCGGAACTTACCCTCTGACATGCAGCACTCCCTCAGTACTGACCCTCCGACCGTGCCGCACTCCCTCAGTACTGACCCTCTGTCAGAGCAGCAGTCCCTCAGTACTGACCCTCTGACAGTGCAGCGCTCCCTCAGTACTGAACCTCCGACAGTGCAGCGCTCCCTCAGTTCTGATCCTCAGGTAGTGCAGCGCTCCCTCAGTATTGACACTCCAACAGTACCGCGTTCCGTCAGTACTGGCCCTCCGACAGTGCAGCACTACCTCTGTACTGACCCTCTCCTGAGCAGCACTCCCTCAGAACTGACACTTTGACACGCAGCATTCCCTCAGTACTGACCCTCTGACAGTGCAGCACTCCCTCAGTACTGACCCTCTGACAGTGCAGTGCTCCCTCCGTACTGACCCTCTGACAGTGCAGCACTCCCTCAGTACTGACCCTCTGACAGTGCAGCACTCCCTCAGTACTGACCCTCTGACAGTGCAGCGCTCCCTCAGTTCTGATCCACAGACAGTGCAGCGCTCCCTCAGTATTTACCCTCTGACAGTTCTGCGCTCCCTCAGTACTGGCCCTCTGACAGTGCAACACTCCCTCAGTACTGACTCTGCGATAATGCAGCATTTGCTCAGTCCTGGCCCTCTGACAGTGCAGCACTCCCTTACTACTGACCCTCTGACAGTGCAGCATTCCCTCACTACTGGCCCTACGACAGTGCAGCACTCCCTCAGTATTGACTCTGCGACAGTGCATCATTCCCTCAATACTGGCCCTCCGACACTGCAGCATTCCCTCAGTTCTGACCCTCTGACAGTGCAGCACTCCCTTAGTACTGATCCTCCGACAGTGCTGCATTCCCTCAGTACTGATCCTCGGACAGTGCAGCACTCCCTTAATCAGTTAAGCTTTTTCTCTATATGAAGCTAAGTTGGATGTTTAAATTCTTTGTTTCCACAGAGCGTGTGACATTTGATAATGTCATATCCAATCTGGACTTTGATGAAAGTGATGTTGCGACGCTGGACTGTATCGTGACCGGGATTCCTGAGCCCACCGTCTCCTGGACACGAGATGGTCAAGATGTCACACGGCAAGGCAAGTACGCTGGGGAATGAGCAACAGTCTGGGATTCTGGGACAGGCTAGGATCCACCTCCTGACCCATAATCAGCTGCTGCAAGTCCAGCCGTGGGGTCAGGCTGAGCGGATGGTTCAGTCCCGGGTTTGCGGTAGCCACCCCTTCAGCGCTAAGAGCAATCCAGCTGCTCCCAGCCATTGCCAACCAAATGGACCAACTCCATTATTATGCCAGGATCTAACTGAGGGATATGGAGGTTGGAATTGTGCACGGTGCTCCGAGTGTGGTCTAACCAAGGTGATATGGAGAGTGGAAATGTGCACAGCGATCTGAGTGTGATCTAACCGAGGGATATGGAGCCTGGAACTGTGCATAGTGCTCCAAGTGGGGGCTAAACCATGGGGTAATAGGGACTGGAACGGTACACAGTGTCCCAAGTGTGGTCTAACCAAGGGATTTGGAGACGGGAACTGTGCAGATGCTCCATATGTGCCAATGTCACAACCTTTGCCTTTTTTTGAAAAACATTTTTTATTCTCCTCATTTTCCACACTTTCATCAAATACACAACAAAAGATAACCAACAATAACAAATACAGTATCAATCCCCTCACCAGCATCCCCCTCAATAGACAAACCCAAACATCACCCGTACATTCCAAATACAACAAAACAAAATAGACAAAAGAGAATCAATGGTCATCACATAAACAATGTGCTCAAACCCCCAATAGCGCCCCCCCCCCCCCCCCCCCCCCCCGCAATGTTCGAAGGCATCCAATTCTGGAAAATGCATGAATAAACAATGCCCATGAATTGTAGATCCCTTCCATCCTCCCCCACAGCTCAGACTTCACCTTGTCGAGCGTCAAAAATTCCAGTAAGTCCCCTCGCCAAGCCGAGGCACAGGCTGGAGAAGCTGATCTTCACCCCAGCAAGACCCACCTCCGGGTAATCAGCAAGGTGAAGGAAAACTTCTGCCCCCACACACGCCTGCAGCCCAGGCTGGTTCGACACCCCGAATATGGCTTCTAGGGGTCCTGGTTCAAATCTCACATGCACCACCCCCAAGGTGACCTTAGAAACCTCCCTCCAATGCCCCTCCAGCTTCGGGCAGAACCAAAACATGTGAACATGATTTGCAGGGCTCCTTCCACAGCGCTCACACGCGTCCCCCTCAAAGAGTCCGCTCATTATCGTCCTCGTGAGGTGCGCTCTATACACGACCTTCAGCTGTATCAGCCCCAACTTCGCGCACGAGGTTGTGGTGTTTTCCCATAAGACATAGGAGCAGAATTAGGCCACTCGGCCCATTGAGTCTGCTCCGCCATTCAATCATGGCTGATACTTTTCTCATCCCCATTCTCCTGCCTTCTCCCCATAATCCCTGACCCCCTTATTAATCAAGAACCTATTTATCTCTGCCTTAAAGACACTCAGTGATTTGGCCTTCACAGCCTTCTGTGGCAAAGAGTTTCACAGATTCACCACCCTCTGGATGAAGAAAATCCTCCTCATCCCTGTTTTAAAGGATCGTCCCTTTATTCCCTTTAGGAAACAGCTACTGATTGTGAAAGCGTATTTCTCTGGTTGGCAATCAGTAGCTAGTGGTGCCCCTCAGGGATCAGTGTTGGGTCCACAATTGTTCACAATTTACATAGATGATTTGGAGGTGGGGACCAAGTGCAATGTGTCGAAATTTGCAGACAACACTGAGATGAGTGGTAAAGCAAAAAGTGCAGAGGATACCGGAAGTCTGCAGAGGGATTTGGATAGTTTAAGTGAATGGGCTAGGGTCAGGCAGATGGAATACAATTTTGACAAATGTGAGGTTTTGGGAGGAATAACAGCAAAAGGAATTATTATTTAAATGATAAAATATTAAAACATGCCGCTGTGCAGAGAGACCTGAGTGTGCTAGTGCATGAGTCGCAAAATGTTGGTTTATAGGTGCAACAGGTGATTAAGAAGGCAAATAGAGTTTTGTCCTCCATTGCTAGAGGGATGGAGTTTCAGACTAGGGAGGTTATTCTGCAACTGTATAAGGTGTTAGTGAGGCTACACCTGGAGAATTGTGTTCCGTTTTGGTCTCCTTACCTGAGAAAGGACGTACTGGCACTGGAGGGTATGCAGAGGAGATTCATTAGGTTAATCCCAGAGTTGAGGGGGTTGGATTACGAGGAGAGGTTGAGTAGACTGGGACTGTACTCATTGGAATTTAGAAGGATGTGGGGGGGGGGGGATCTTATAGAAACATATAAAATTATGAAGGGAATAGATAGGATAGATGTGGGGAGGTTGTTTCCACTGGCGGGTGAAAGCAGAACAAGGGGGCATAGCCTTCAAATAAGGGGAAGTAGATTTCGGACTGAGTTTAAGAGGAATTTCTTCACCCAAAGGGTTGTGAATCTATGGAATTCCCTGCCCAGTGAAGCAGTTGAGGCTCCTTCATTAAATGTTTAAAGATCGATAGTTTTTTGAAGAATAAAGGAATAAAGAGTTATGGTGTTCGGGGGGAAAGTGGAGCTGAGTCCACAAAGGATCAGCCATGATCTCATTGAATGGCGGAGCAGGCTCAAGGGGCCAGATGGCCTACTCCTGCTCCTAGTTCTTATGTTCTTATGTCTGAGATTGTGTCCTCTGGTTCTAGTTTTTCCTAAAAGTGGAAACGTCCTCTCCACGTCCACTCTATCCAGGCCTCTCTGTATCCTGTAAGTTTCAATAAGATCCCCCCTCATCCTTCTAAACTTCAACAAGTACAGACCCAGAGTCCTCAACCATTCCTCACATGACAAGCTCTTCATTCCAGGGATCATTCTTGTGAACCTCCTCTGGACCCTTTCCAAGGCCAGTACACCCTTCCTTAGATACGGGGCCCAAAACTGCTCACAATACTCCAAATGGGGTCTGACTAGAGCTTTATACAGCCTCAGAAGTACATCCCTGGTCTTATATTCATGTCCTCTCGACATGAATGCTAACATTACATTTGCCTTTCTAACTGCCAACTGAATCTTGAACAAGGACTCCCAAGTCCCTTTGTGCTTCCGATTTCCTAAGCAATTCCCCATTTAGAAAATAGTTTATGTCTCCATTCCTCCTTCCAAAGTGCAGGCCAAATACGAGCAAGTAGGACTAGCTTAGTGATAGAAACTGGGCGGCATGGACAAGCTGGGCCGAAGGGCCTGTTTTCATGCTGTAAACATCTATGACATCTATGACTCTATGACTCACATTTTTCCGCATTGTATTCCATCTGTCACTTCTTTTCCCATTCTCCTAACCTGTCCAGGTCCTTCTGCAGTCCCCCTGCTTCCTCAATACTACCTGTCCTCTACAGATCTTTCTATCATCTGCCAACTTAGCAACAGTGCCTTCAGTTCCTTCCTCCAGATCATTAATGTATATTGTGAAACGTTGTGGTCCCAGCACAGACCCCTGAGGCATACCACTTGTCACTGGCTGCCATCCTGAAAAATACCCCTTTATCCCCACTCTCTGCCTTCTGCCAGTCAGCCAATCCTCCATCCATACCAGGATCTTACCCTTAACACCATTGGCTCTTAACTTATTTTATAGTCTTCTATGCGGCACCTTGTCAAAGGCCTTCTGGAAATCTAAATAAATCACGTCCACTGGTTCTCCTTTGTCTAACTTTCTTGTTACATCCTCAAAGAACTCTAACAGATTTGTCAGACATGACCTCCCTTTGACAAAGCCGTGCTGACTCAGTCCTATTTTATCATGCACCTAAGTACTCCGCAATCTTATCTTTAATAAGGGACTCTAAAATCTTACCAATAACCGAAGTCAGGCTAACCGGCCTATAATTTCTTGTCTTCTACCTCCCTCCCTTCTTAAACAGCGATGTTATATTTGCCACTTTCCAGTCCTCTGGGACCCTTCCTGCCTCCAGTAATTCCTGAAAGATCACCACCACTGCCTTCACAATCTCCTCAGTGGATCCTTGGGTGTAGTCCATCCGGTCCAGGTGATTTATCCACCTTCAGACCTTTCAGTTTCCCCAGAACCTTCTCCTTAGTGGAGTCCACTACACTTACCTCTGCCCCATGATTCTCCTGGCGCTCTGGCATCCGACTGGTGTCTTACACCGTGAAGACTGATGCAAAGTAACTATTCAGTTTCTTTGTTTCCTATTATTACTTCTCCAGCCACATTTTCTAGTGGTCCAATGTCTATTTTTGCCTCTCTCTTACCTTTTGTACATTGAAGAAACTCTTCCAAATTCTTTTATATACTAGCTAGCTTGTACTCATATTTCATCTTATCCCCCTTTGTGCTTTTGTTGTTGTCCTCTGCTCGCTTTTAAAGGCTTCCCAATCCTTTGGCTTCCCACTAATCCTTGCCACTTTGTATGCTTTTTCTTTTGCTTTTATGCTGTCCTTGACTTCCTTCGTCAGCCATGGATGCCTTGTCCTCCCCTTAGCATGTTCCCTCCTCCTTGGGATGAATGTCTGTTGTGCCTCCTGAATAACCCCCAAAAACCCCTGCCATTGCTGTTCCACAGTCTTCCCTGCTAGGCTCCTTTTCCAATCAACTCTGGCCAGTTCCTCCCTCATGTCTTTGTAGTTACCCTTATTTAATTATAATACCATTACATCTGATTCCAGCTTCTCCCTTTCAAACTGCAGGGTAAATTCGATCATATTGTGATCACTGCTCCCTAAGGGTTCCTTCACTTTAAGTTCTCTAATCAAGTTTGCCTCATTACACATTACCAAATCCAGAATTGCCTGTTCCCTAGTAGGCTCTGTCCCAAGCTGCTCTTAAAATCCATCTAATATTAATCTTTATTAGTGTCACAAGTAGGCTTCCATTAACACTGCAATGAAGTTACTGTGATAAGCCCCTAGTCTCCACATTCCGGCACCAGTTCAGGTACATGGAGGGCGAATTCAGAATGTCCAAATTACCGAACAGCATGTCTTTCGGGACTTGTGGGAGGAAATCGGAGCACCCGGAGCAAACCCAGCCCAGCTTGGCAGCACGGTAGCATTGTGGATAGCACAATTGCTTCACAGCTCCAGGGTCCCAGGTTCGATTCTGGCTTGGGTTCCTGTCTGTGCGGAGTCTGCACATCCTCCCCGTGTGTGCGTGGGTTTCCTCCGGGAGCTCCGGTTTCCTCCCACAGTCCAAAGATGTGCAGGCTAGGTGGATTGGCTATGATAAATTGCCCTTAGTGTCCAAAATTGCCCTTAGTGTTGGGTGGGGTTACTGGGTTATGGGGATAGGGTGGAGGTGTAGGGTGCTCTTTCCAAGAGCCGGTGCAGACTCGATGGGCCGAATGGCATCCTTCTGCACTGTAAATTCTATGAATCTATGAAAAACACTGGGAGAACGTGCAGATTCAGCACAGACAGTAACCCAAGCCGAAAATAAAACCTGGGACTATGTGCTAGCCATTGTGCTACCGTGGTGCCTCTCATCTCTTAGACATTCCACAAATTCCCTTTCTTGGGATCCACTACCAACCTGATTTTCCCAGTCCACCTGCATATTGAAGTCCCCCATGATTATTGTAATATTGCCTTTTTACATGCCTTTTCTATCTCCTGATTTATTTTCTGCCCCACAGCCTGACTGCTGCTAGGGGGCTTGTACAGAACTCCCATCAGGTTCTTTTTATCTTTGTGATTCCTCAACTCTACCCATGGAGATTCTATGCCTCCTTGCTATCGATTTAACTTCATTCCTTACTAACAATGCAACCCCGCCCCCCTTTACCCATCTGTGTGTCCTTTCAATAGGACATATATCCTTGGATATTTAGATCCCAGCCCTGATCCCCTTGCAGCCATATCTCTGTGATGCCCACAACATCGTACCGACCAATTTCAATGAAATCGCTTATTGTCACAAGTAGGCTTCAATGAAGTTACTGTGAAAAGCCCCTAGTCGCCACATTACAGCGCCTGTTCGGGGAGGCTGGTACGGGAATTGAACCGTGCTGCTGGCCTGCATTGGTCTGCTTTTAAAAGCCAGCGATTTAGCCCAGTGAGCTAAACCAGACCCACACCTAAACCAGACCCACAACTAAACCAGCCCCACACCCCGCAACAAGCTAATTTACCTTGTTCCGTATACTGCGCGCATTCAGGTATAATATCCTCAATCCTTGACCACCTCCCTTCTCACACTTGTCACCTTTTTTGCTCTGCCTGAGGGTGATGTTGTTCTCTTATTTTTGCTCTCTACTTCCCCTTCAGTTCTGACACCTTCTAAGATAGCGCTCTGGTTCCCACCCATCTGCCACACTAGTTTAAATCCTCCTGAATGATTCTAGAAAACCTCTCAGCCAGGATATCGGTGTCCCTCCAGTTTCGGTGCAACCCGTCCTTCTTGTACAAGTCCCACCTGTCCTGGAAGAGATCCCAGTGGTCCAGGAATCTGAAACCCTCCCTCCTACACTGCCAGTTTAGCCACATGTTTAGCTGCACTGTCCTCCTATTTCTAGCCTCACTAGCACGTGGCGCAGTGAGTAATATTGACTTTACATCCCTAGAGGTAATCTTTCAGCTTACTGCCTAACTCCCTGAACTCCTTCTGCAGGACCTCATCACACTTCCTGCCTATGTCACCTATGGGACACCTATGTACCTATGTGTACTATGACCTCTGGCTGTTCACCCTCCCCCTTCAGGATGTCCTGTGTTCGTTCAGAGGCATCCTTAACCCGAGCACCCAGAGAGGCAACATACTATCTTGGGGTCTCTTTCACATCCACTGAAGCACCTATCTGTGCCCCTTACTATAGAGTCCCCTATAACTATCGCTCTCCTGCACTTTAGCCTCCCCTGCTCGGCAGCAGAGCCAGTTGTGGTGCCACTGTTCTGGCTGCTATTGTTTTCCCCTGATTGGCTATCTCCCATAACAGTATCCAAAACAGTAAATCTGTTAGAGAGGGGGACAGCCACAGGGGATACCTGCACTGACTGCCTGCCCTTTCTAGCGATTATCCATCTGTCTGCCTGCACCTTGAGTGTGTCTCTATAACTCCTATCTATGACGCTTTCCGCCACCTGCATGCTCCTAAGTGCATACAACCAAACCACGTGGCGTGTGTAGAGCTGCCATTGGCTGCACTACCTGCAGATGTAGTCGACCAGAATGCTGGAAGCGTCACGGATGTCCCACACCTCACAGTTAGAGCACTGCACCCCACTGAGTGACATTTATGCACTAGTTAATTAATTCAAAATAAATACCTAAATGATTAGATTAAGTTACAATTAACGATACAGCCAAGGCACTTGAATTTTACTGTAAAATTAAATGCTAAATACTAATCTCTGCCCTCAGGTTTAGTTACTCCTCTACCTAGTTAATTAATTAGTTTCAAATTGGGGTTTCAATGTTTTTTTTTTCAAATTTAACAGATTCCCAACCAGCCAATCAGGTCACAGCTTTACTGTGATGTCACTAGTTTTTCCCCCCACAATTTGAAAAGGTCTTTATATCACTTACCTTCCCAAGATGCTCCCTGAATCTCTCCCTGCAGATTAACAGTTACAAAACCAGAAGAAAGAAAACAAAACTAATGGGAAAAGGCACTTCCTCCCAATCTGCACTGAATTATCACACTGCTCCAAATTATCAAGTTTCAATCCTCACTCGGGCTTTCTCACGGGAGTACCCAATTAATTTTTTCCAATTAAGGGGCAATTTAGCGTGGCCAAGCCACCTAACCTGCTCATCTTTGGGTTATGGGGGTGAAACCCACGCAGCCATGGGGAGAATGTGCAAACTCCATACGGACAGTGACCCAGGGCCGGGATTCGAACCCAGGTCCTCTGCGCCACAGTCCCAGTGCTAACCACTGTGCCACAAGCTACCCCACTCACCGCCCCACTCAGGCTGTCTCTAACTTCACGAGCACAAAGCTTACTGAGTGTGCGCTTTATGCTCCAGAGCACCTCACACCACCCCACATTGGCTTTAATCTCTTCCAAGGATACCCTATCCTCCCCCAAACACCTCCCGTAGATCGCCGGCATCATCCCCTTCTCCATTCTCCCTGTCATCCATACCTCTTCCAACAGCGTAGGGGTGTCCGTCTCCGGGAAGCTCGGAACCTCCTTCCAGGCAAAGTCCCATAGCTAAAGGTACCTAAATACTTTCCCCTGCCCCAGTCCATATTTCTCCCCAAAGTAACCTTTGCCTTTAAGCTGTTTCTTGTATCTCTCCCCAGATCGTTTCCAGAAACTGGAGAACAATAGCCTCGTGATCAGGAATATCCAGCCATCCGATGCCGGGATATATTTCTGTGTCGGGAGAATCGCAGCGAGGAACGAGCAGGAGTCCAAAAGTATCGCAGTAAAAGTTAATTGTGAGCTTCATTCATTTAACCTGCAGATTTATCCCACTTCACACGCAGGGTCTGTAATGAGGGACTGCTGCACTGTCGGATGGGTCAGTGAGGGCGTGCTGCACTGTCAGAGGGTCAGTACTGAGGGAGTGCTGCACTGTCAGAGGGTCAGTACTGATGTAGTGCTGCACCTTTGGAGGGCCAGCACTGAGGAGCACCACACTGCCAGAGGGTCAGTAATGAGGGAGTGCTGCACTGTCAGAGGGTCAGTACTGAAGGAGCACTGCACTGCCAGAGGGTCACTGCTGAGGGAGCACTGCACTGCCAGAGGGTCAGTACTGAAGGAGCACTGCACTGCCAGAGGGTCAGTACTGAGGGAGCACTGCACTGCCAGAGGGTCAGTACTGAAGGAGCACTGCACTGTCAGAGGGTCAGTACTGAGGGAGCACTGCACTGCCAGAGGGTCAGTACTGAGGGAGCACTGCACTGCCAGAGGGTCAGTACTGAGGGAGCACTGCACTGCCAGAGGGTCAGGACTGAGGGAGCACTGCACTGCCAGAGGGTCAGTACTGAAGGAGCACTGCACTGTCAGAGGGTCAGTACTGAGGGAGCACTGCACTGCCAGAGGGTCAGTACTGAGGGAGCACTGGTCTGCCAGAGGGTCAGGACTGAGGGAGTGCTGCACTGTCAGAGGGTCAGGACTGAGGGTGCACTGCACTGTCAGAGGGTCAGTACATCGAAGTTTCGCTGTGAGCTTATTAGCTGCTGCGTCACCTACATTGCAATAGGTTCCATTGAATTCCCTGATTGGCTGTTAAATGATGTGGGGCATCCTATGATGTCTAAATCAGGGCAGGAATGGGAATCTCACCTCTGTATTCTGCTGCCTTAGCCATTCCCACTGCTAGTTCTGATCAATTCTTTCAAATTCACAGGTTTGTTCCGATGAACCTAATCTAGTGTTATCTAGCCCCGAGGTAGTCTGGTGCCAGAACACCGACTTTGGTCCCGTCTGAATAGCGGTCGCATGCTGTGAAATGAGTGTCGTGACAGCCATGAATTAGATCCTTCAGTGAGCCGCATCCGCTCAGCACCCCTCCGCCCCCTTGCTCCCCCACCACAGACCAGCCCCTGATCATAGAATCATAGAATTTACAGTGCAGAAGGAGACCATTCAGCCCATCGAGTCTGCACCGGCCCTTGAAAAGAGCACCCTATTTAAGCCCCATGCCTCCACCCCCCCCTTTATCCCCATCACCCAGTAACTCCACATAACCTTTTTGGGCAATAAGGGCAATTTAGCATGGCCAATCCACCTAACCTGCACATCTTTGGACTGTGGGAGGAAACCGGAGCACCCGGAGGAAACCCACACACACACGGGGAGAACGTGCAGACTCCTCACAGACAGTGACCCAAGCCGGGAATCGAACCTGGGACCCTGGAGCTGTGAAGCAACTGTGCTAACCGCTGTGCTACCGTGCTGATGATCATATGTGTTTGCTTTCAGATGCCCCAAGATTGATATCTCCTGCGCCTGAGGTTGTGTTCACCTGGTTGGGGAACCCCGTCAATGTCTTGTGTTCAGTCGAGAGTTTCCCCCAAGCCACTTTCAACTGGAGCCATCGCGGTCAGGAACTTGGGGAATCAGCGAATGTGTCCATTGTGGCTAACGGGGACGTGTCGGTCAGCGTGGTGGAGGTGAGTCTGAGAGACGGTCAGCTGACGGGGTTCGGAGCGGGAGGTTCGTTTGTGCCAAAGGAACTCCAGCTTCCTCCATCTGAAAGCATTGGAAGGGCGGAATGAGATGGAGGAGGGTTTCTGAGACCAAGCTGTTGAACCTGATGTTGATGCGGGAAAGCTGGACGATGGTGGTGAGCTTCACTGTGAGCGTGCGGGAGGCAATTTTCATGTCTGCTAATAGTGACTGGGCAGTGCCTTCTCCATGGCAGTGCCCCCACCAATCAGAGTCCGCTTGTCAGCCAATCAGCACTCTGCTTTTGTGCAGTTATATTGTTGTTTCTTCTGACATTAGGGGCGTCATTCTCCGACCCCCCGCCGGGTCGGAGAATGGCCGTTGGCCGCCGTGAATCCCGCCCGGCCCCCGCCGAAGTCTCCGGTACCGGAGATTGGGCGGGGGCGGGAATCGGGCCGCGCCAGTTGGCGGGACCCTCCGCTCAATTCTCCGGCCCGGATGGGCCGAAGTCCCGCCCAGAAATTGCCTGTCCCGCCGGCGTAAATTAAACCTGGTATTTACCGGCGGGACCAGGCGGCGTGGGCGGGCTCCGGGATCCTGGGGGGGGGGCGGGGCGATCTGACCCCGGGGGGTGCCCCCACGGTGGCCTGGCCCGCGATCAGGGCCCACCGATCCGCGCGCGGGCCTGTGCCGTGGGGGCACTCTTTCCCTTCCGCCTCCGCCACGGCCTCCACCATGGCGGAGGCGGAAGTGACTCTCCCCACTGCGCATGTGCGGGAAACTTTCAGCGGCCACTGACGCTCCCGCGCATGCGCCCGGAAACTGTCAGCGGCCGCTGACGCTCCCGCGCATGCGCCGCATTTCTGCGCCAGCTGGCGGGGCAACAAACGCCATTTCCGCCAGCTGGCGGGGCGGAAATCCCTCCGGCGCCGGCCTAGCCCCTCAATGTCGGAGCATTCCGCACCTTTGGGGCGGCGCGATGCCCGTCTGATTGGCGCCGATTTGGGCGCCAGTCGGCGGACATCGCGCCGTTGGGGGAGAATTTCGCCCCAGTTTTCTTGCAATCATCCTGCTAAGTCCAAGATGAAAAACTTCGACACAATGTCTTTTTTCCACAGTAGCCTCCTTGCTTTAACACCGTCTGCACCCATCCCTTGCGTCTGAAGGACATTGGTCGGACAATTCCTTTTATCCCATCTTTAGTTTGGGTCAGTGAAACTATTTATCAATTAAGTGGAGGAAAGTCTCAACTTGTGTTGAGGACATCACAGAATTGCATAAAGAGGCCATTCGAGCCATCATGTCAGCACCGGCTCTCCCTACGAGAATCCTGACTTGCTACTGTATCCCTGCATATTGTTTCTATTCAAATAATCATCCAATGTTCTCTCGAATGTCTCGATTGAACCTCCCTCCACCATACCTCCAGACCACGCTTTCCAGACCCCCCGACCACTCAGCTTGTTCTCACATCGCCTTGGCAACTGTCCCCTTCCGTCCACTCTCCTCAGGCCCCTCACAATTCTGTGCATCTCAATCAAACCTGCCCCTCAGCCTCCTCTGTTTTGAGGAGAACAACTCCGGCCTGTCCAACCAATCCTCATAGCTACAATTTCCCTGTCCTTGAGTGGCAACATCCTGGTAAATTGCTCACTAATGTAATTACATCCTTTCTGTAATGAGGGACTGGAACTGCACTCAGTCTCAAGTTTTGTTTAATTCTTTAATGAGATGTGGGGCCTTGTTGACTGGGCCAGGATTGATTGCCCATCCCTAATTGCCCTTGAACTGTGGAGTATTATTACAGGCGAGGCCCGAACAGTGTCTAGGATACTGGACAGAAACCCCAATATTTTATTTTAATCTTGCAAGACACTGAGGAAAGGATACCTCGCTCCAGGAGTGATTTCACAAAGAAATAGGGATATGGTTTATTGAAACAAACTTTATTATTAACACAGTATTAAAATATCGTTTTTTGAATACACATTTTATTGAGGTATTTATGGTTTTATAGCAATAACAGAAGAAACAATATAGTACAAGTATAAACATAGTGCAAAAGCCGTCTTCCACCATTACAGGTCCCACCTTTTCTAACCCCCTACTCTCATCTAAACTAAACCCCAACGCCCCCCCTCTCTGCTGACGGTTAATTTTCCCCAAAGAAGTCGACAAACGGCTGCCACCTCCGGACAATCCCTGACATTGACCCTCTCAGGACGAACTTGATTTTCTCCAGACAGAGAAAGCTAGCCATGTCAGTGAGCCAGGTCTCTGACTTTGGGGGCTCTGAGTCCCTGTAAGCTAGTAATGTCTGTCTCCGGGCTACCGGAGAGGCAAAGGCCAGAACATCTGCCTCTTTCTCCTCCTGGATTCCCGGGTCCTCTGACACTCCGAAAATCGCCACCTCTGGACTCGGTGCCATCCTTGTTTTCAACACCGTGGACATGACATCCGCAAACCCCTGCCAAAATCCCCTAAGCTTCGGGCATTCCCAGAACATATGAACATGGTTCGCTGGCCCCCCCGCACACCTTGCGCACCTGTCTTCCACCCCAAAGAACCTGCTCACCCAGGCCAATGTCATGTGGGCCCGGTTGAACGACCTTGAACTGTATCAGGCTGAGCCTGGCACATGTTGTGGACGCGTTGATTCTACTCAACCCGTCCGTCCAGAGACCATCCTCTCTCTCTCCTCCTAACTCCTCTTCCCATTTGTGTTTCAGCTCCTCAATCTGCATTTCCTCTGACCCCCTGAGTTCTTTATAGACGTCCGAAACCCTCCCTTCTCCCACCCACATTCTGGAAACTACCCTGTCCTGTATCTCCCTTGGTGATAGGAGCGGAAAGGTTGAGACCTGCCTGCGTAGGAGGTCCCGCGTCTGCAGGTACCTAAACTCGTTCCCTCCCGTCAATTCAAATTTCTCCTCGAACTCCCTCAGGCTGGGAAAGCGCCCCTCTACAAACATATCTCCTATCCACTCGATCCCTGCTCTTTGCCATCTCCGAAACCCTCCATCCAGCCTTCCCGGGGCAAACCGGTGATTATTACAGATTGGAGACCAGACCGATGCTCCCTCTGCTCCCACATGTCTCCTCCATTGCACCCAGACTCTCCCACCGGGCTGGTGGAGTCCCGTGCCAGCGGGAACGGCAGGGGCGCCGTTACCAATGTCCCCAAACTGGTGCCCTTGCATGATGCCGCCTCTACCCACTCCCACTATGACCCCCCCCCCCCCCCCCCCCCCCCCCCCCACCACCACCACCACCACCACCACCACCACCCACTTCCTAATCATGGCTATATTCACCGCCCAATAGTAATTATTAAAGTTCGGCAGCGCAAATCCGCCCTTCCCCCAGCTACGCTCCAGCATCACCGTTTTTACTCGCGGGGTCTTGCCTGCCCATACAAAGCCAGAGATCACCTTTTTGACCTGTTTAAAAAAGGACCGTGAAATAAAGATGGGGAGACACTGAAAAACAAACAGGAATCTCGGGAGGACCGTCATTTTCACTGTCTGCACCCTCCCAGTCAGTGATAGCGGGAGCATATCCCACCTTCGGAAATCTTCCTGCATTTGGTCTACTGGTCGGGCCAGATTTAACTTAAGTAGCCATTCCCATTCCCGCGCCACATGGATGCCTAAGTGCCGAAAGCTTCCTCCTACTATTGTAAACGGCAGCTCCCCCAATCAGCTCTCCTGCCCCCTTGCCTGGATCGCGAACATCTCACTTTTCCCCATGTTCAATTTATAACCCGAAAACCGGCCAAATTCCCCCAGAATCCATCCCTTCTAGTGGGTCCGAAACATATAGGAGCAGGTCATCTGCATATAGCGAGGCTCTGTGTTCCACCCTGCCGGACCAGCTCCTTCCAGCCTCTTGAGGCTCTCAATGCAATTGCCAGCGGCTCTATGGTCAGCGCGAACAGTGGGGAGAGGGGGCATCCCTGCCTCGTCCCCTGGTGCAGCCTTAAATAGCCCAATGTCGACCTGTTCATCCGAACACTTGCCACGGGCGCCTGATATAGCAACCTAACCCAGTCGATGAAGCCCCGTCCAAATCTAAACCGCCCCAGTACCTCCCACAGATAATCCCATTCCACCCGATCAAAAGCCTTCTCTGCGACCATTGCGATCACTGCCTCCACATCCCTACCCTCTGGGGGCATCATAATTACATTCAGTAGCCTTCTTACATTGGCCACCAACTGCCTCCCCTTAACAAATCCCATCTGGTCCTCCCCAATCACATCCGAAACGCAGTCTTCGATCCTAGAGGACAAGATCTTGGCCAACAGTTTGGCGTCTACATTTAGTAGGGAGATCAGTCTGTCGGACCCACAAAGCTCCGGGTCCTTATCCCGCTTCAGGATCAGTGAGCTCGTGGCCTGTGACATCATCGGGGGACGCCTCCCTCGGTCCCTTGCCTCATTAAATGTCCTCATCAGCAGTGACCCCAGTATCCCGGAGAATTTTTCTAAAGCTCCACTGGATACCTATCCGGTCCCGGGGCTTTAACCGACTACATGGTCTTCAGCCCTTCTGCTATTTCTGCCAACCTGATTGGGGCCCCCAGCCCTTCTACCAACCCTTTGTCCACCTTCGGGAACCTCAGCCCCCCTAAGAATTACCTCATCCTCTCCGGCCCAGCTGGGGGTTCCGACTCATACAGCCTACTGTAAAACTCCCTGAACGCCTTATTAACCCCGGCTGAATCTCCGACCAGGTTCCCATCCCTGTCCCTTACTTTCCCATTCTCCCTGGCTGCCTCCCTCTTTCGGAGCTGCTGCACAAACATTCTGCTGGCCTTCTCCCCATATTCATACATCACCCCCCCTCGCCTTCCTCAGCTGCTCCACCACCTTCCCTGTAGTTAACAAGCCAAACTCCACCTGTAGCCTCTGTCGTTCCCTTAAAAGCCCTGCCTCTGGGGCCTCCGCATAACTCCTGACGACCTGTAGTATTTCCCTTATCAGTCGGTCCGTCTCTGCTCTGTCTGCTTTCTCCCTGTGGGCCCGTATCGAGATCAGCTCCCCTCTGACCACCGCCTTCAGCACCTCCCAGACCATTGCTGCCGAGACTTCCCCCGTGTTGTTAACTTCCAGATAGTTCTGGTTACATTTCCTCAGCCGCCCACACACCTCCTCATCCGCTAAAAGTCCAACATCCAGTCTCCAGTGCGGGCATTGGCCACCCTCCTTGCTCACCTGTAGGTCAACCCAGTGCGGGGCATGATCCGAGATCATGATCGCTGAATACTCAGTGTCCACTACCCCCGTCAGCAAAGCCCTGTTCAGGATAAAAAAGTCAATCCGAGAGTACACTTTAAGCACATGCGAGTAGAAGGAAAACTCCTTCACTCTCGGCCGCCCAAATCTCCATGGGTCCACGCAGCACACCCCCCCCCCCCCATCTGCTCCATAAACCTCTTTAGCTCCTTTGCCATTGCTGGCACCCTGCCTGTCCTTGAGCTAGACCGGTTTAACCCTGGGTCAATGACTATGTTGAAGTCCCCTCCCATGACCAACTTATGTGAATCCAGGTCCGGGCCTTCCCCAACATCCTCCTTATGAACTCCACATCATCCAAGTTTGGGGCTTAAACATTCACGAGTACCACCGGCAGCCCTTCCAGCTTCCCACTAACCATGATGTACCGCCTTCCCACATCCGCAACTATTCTTCCCGTCTCGAATGACACTCACTTGTTGATCAGGATCGCGACCCCTCTAGTCTTAGAGTCCAGCCCCGAGTGGAAAACCGGTCCGACCCATCCCTTCCTTAATCTGACCTGATCAGTTACTCTAAGGTGCGTCTCCTGCAACATTGCCCCATCCGCCTTCAGTCCCCTCAAATGCGCGAACACGCGTGCCCTCTTAACCGGCCCACTTAGCCCTCTTACATTCCATGTGATCAGCCTGGTTGGGGGGCTTCTCACCCCACCACCCCTCCGCCGATCAGCCATCACCTTTCTTGGGCCAGTTCCCAGCTCGCGGCCCACGCATCCGCAGGCCCGCCCCCAGGCAGCCTCCGTCCCCGACCTCCCTGTTGCCCCACAGCAAAAGTCCCTTCACCGTCAACAGAACATTTCCCCCCTCTCCCGCCCCCAGTAACAGCACTATGCAAACCATCCCCTTCAACAAGCATAACATCTGCTCACCCCCCACTGCGCTTCTGTGATCTAGTCTGCCCAGCTAGCTTGGTGGCCCCCGCCCATGGTGCCAGACATTTTCCCACCTATTGTTCCCTCTCCCCTCCCCCCTGCTCGGACACACATATGCAAATGAAAGCAATCCCAACTGCCAACAAAAATACAAAGAAAATCAAAAAGAAGATCCAACATCTAAAAATTCACACCTCCACCCCCATCAGTGCAAATGCAAACTTCAACTCACACAGCTCAGCCGCAATCCCCAAATCAATACGGAAGGCATTCCAGATAACGACCAAACACAAAAATGTTTTAAACATGGACGCTGCAGCAAAGGGTCGCCTTTATTTGGTTGAAACCTGCTCTTCTCCTGGCCACTGCCGCGCTTAGATCCTGGTATATACGTAGGATGCTGTTCTCCCATTTACAACTCCATGTCTGCCTGGCCCACCATAAGATACACTCCTTGTCCAGGTATCTGTGGAATCTCACCACCATTGCCCTCGAGGGGGTGCCCCCCACACACGGCTTCTTCGCGAGCACTCTGTGCGCCCTGTCCACCTCCAAGGGACGGGTGAACGTCCCCTCCCCAGCAATGTTTCGAACATACCCGCTATGTACGCCCCTGCGTCCGTTCCTTCGGACCCCTCCGGAAGACCCACGATTCTCAAGTTCAGCCGGCGGGACCTAATCTCTAGGTCCTCCACCTTCTCAAGGAGCCTTTTCTGTTGGTCTCTCAACATCCCCACCACCAGCTCCACTGCTGTTTGGTGTTCCTCCTGCTCAGTCAGTGCCTTATCCACTTTCTGGATCACCCGATCTTGAGCATCCAGTCCGAGTTCCAGCCGCGCAATCGATTCCTTAATCGGGACCAAGCATTCCTGTTTCTGCTTGGCGAAGCCCTCCTGTATGAACTGCATCAGCTGCTCCATCGACCGCTGGGTTGTCGAGCCAGGACTCCGATCGTCCGCCATGCTTTCTCCCGCTGCAGCCCCAGCCCAGGCCTTCTCTGTTCGCCTATTTCTTCCTTTGCGAGCACTCCTGGTCCGCCTCTCCATGCACTGATGTAGGAATCCTCTTGACAATTGCCTGCAACATCAATTTTCCGAATCAGATCCAACACAAAATCGGGGGAAAAGGTCCAAAGGACCGACCCCAGCGGGAGCCCCCAAATGTGCGACCTACTCCTTCATAGCTGCCACCGGAAATCAGTATTAAAATATCTTTAACTGTGTGAGTTTGCACGTTCTCCCCGTTTCTGCATGGGTTTCGCCTGGATACACCGGTTTCCACCCACAACCCAAAGATGTGCAGGTTAGGTGGAGTGACCACGCTCAAATTGTCCCTTAGTGTCCAAAGATCTTTTATTTGTTTTATGGGATGTGAATGTCTCTGGCTGGGCCAACATTTATTGCTCACCTCGGAGGGCATTTAAGAGTCAGCCACATTGCTATAAGTCTGGAGTCACATGTAGGCCAGACCAGGTAAGGATGACAGATATCCTTCACTAAAGGATATGAGTGAACCAGGCGGGTTTTTCCAACAATCGACAATGGTTTCATGGTCATCATTAGACTTTTAATTCCAGATTTTTTTTCATTTAATTCAAATTCCACCATCTGCTATAGTGGGATTTGAACACAGGCCCCCAGTCCAGTACCCTGGGTTTCTGGATTATTTGTCTGGCGACAATACCACTATATCACTGCCTCCCCAGATGTGCAGGTTAGGTGGGGTTGCGGGGATAGGGTGGGGGTGTGGGCTAGGTGGGGTATTCTTTCAGCGGGTCAGTCTAGACTCGATGGGCCAAATGGCCTCCTTCTCTGCTGTCGGGATTCTGTGGTTCTAAAGAAACCTGACCTTATCAGAACAATGCAGGGTCTCGAGCTAAACTCTTCAGAAGCAGCTTCTCAACTTGACTTCCAGCTCCTAACTTAAAAACTCTGACCTGCTTTGGAAAAAAACTGCTAGTTTATGGACAGATCTTTAACTGAACTACATTGAAAGCAGATGTTTGTCTTCTGTTCACATCCCAATCTAAAACCTAAACTCTCAACACCTGACTGCTTCAGCCCCTTGGCTCCTCCCATTAATTACATCATCTATACTAACAGAACACAATGGGCGGGATTTGCTGAGGCCGAAATCGCGTTCGGCGATCGGCCGGCGAATCCCCGTTCACGACCGAATCGTGAGTGCTGCGGCTTTCGCGATGCTCCTCCCCCTCCAATGCGGCATTCTCTCCCACCCCCCGATGCTCCGCCCCCGACTGGCCGAGTTCCCGACGGCTTGGTCGCGTAACGTCCCATCCGTCGGGAACTCGGCGTGGCGGCTGCGGACTCAGTCCAGCACCACCACAGTCGGGGGAGGGCCAACCCACGGGCAGGGGGGGCTTAGCCAGGGGCTGGGGCACTGTTGGGGGGTGGTCCAGGGCGCGCGAGCCGGCCAACGGAGGGGCGGCATTTCGCAGGCCACCACCATGCACGTGCGTGGCCACGGACCGGGCAATTCTCCAGGCCATATCGGCAGCCAGAGCCGGATGCTCTACGCTGCCTTGATGCTAGTCCCCAGCCAAACAGAGGATCGCTGGCCGTTTTACGCCATTTTTCTGTCCTATAATGCCTCTGTTCCCACGCCGGCGTGGGGGTCATAGCCTCAAAATCGGAGAATCCAGCCCAATGTCTCCAGTTAACCACTCCACAGCGAACAGTCTTAATTTAAACAAATATCCATCAGCCCAACTTTTATGATACTTTAATTGCACCTCTGAGCTGTCTTGAAAGGATTCTTCAAAAACATGACTGCAAGACACAGTCACTGTTCAGGAGTTACCCTTACTGCACCAAATACATATACAATGTACCTGAAATCTTTACATTCATCACATGGATTTTCTGGGCTATTTCGGAGTTAACTACACTGCGGTGGGTCTGGGGTCAAATGTAGGCCAGACCAGGTAAGGACGGCAGATTTCCTCCTTAAAGGGACATTAGTTAACCAGATGGGTTCTAAACAACAATCAATGATGATTTGATGGCGATCGTTAATTCATAAAATCTGGAATTCAAAGTTGAGTTTAAATCTCACCATCTGATTTGGTGAAGATTCGAACCCTAGGTTCCCAGAGCATTACCCCCCAGGGGCCTTTGGGTTGCTATTCCAGCGATAATACCACTGCACCCCTCTGCCACAAATGTAGCCGCGGTACCTGTGTCCAACACACCGGGTGGGGGGGCGCTTCTGAGCAGGTTTTGGATTTGCACAGGCAGCACTTCACCTCCCGAGATAATAAACACTTGACCAATAAAAAGGCCTTGGATGACACTTCATTTGCTAAATTAAAACAAAAAGGGTAGGCTAGGTGATGATCCCGCCCTGTCGCCTCTGTGTCGGGGATTATCTACCCTGGATCAAAATGCACTAAGGCTCAGCAGCAGACTAAAGCCAAATGGGCAAGGGAGTCAATAGAGTATCATGTGATCCCGGCCCAGGAATACAAATGATATTTATCATCAATTGCCCCGTGGGAAGGTAGTGGTGAGCCACCTACTTGAACTGCTGCAGTCCGCATGGTGTAGGTACACCTACTGTGCTCTTGGGGAGAGAATTCCAGGATTTTGAACCAGCGACAGAGAAGTAACGGCCGATAGATGATAGATTTTCAAGTCAGAAGTGGGGAGAATGTGGAAATGTGGAACTCGCTCCCACGGGGAGTGGGGAGAATGTGGGGCTCGCTCCCACAGGGAGTGGGGAGAAATTGGGACTCGTTTCCACAGAGATTGGGGAGAATGTGGGACTCGCTTCCACAGAGAGTGGGGAGAATGTGGGACTCGCTCCCACGTGGAGTGGGGAGAAATTGGGACTCGCTCCCACGGGGACTGGGGGAATGTGGGACTCGCTTCCACAGAGAGTGGGGAGAATGTGGGACTCGCTCCCACAGGGAGTGGGGAGAATGTGGGACTCACTCCCACAGGGAGTGGGGACAATGTGGGACTCGCTCCCACAGGGAGTGGGGACAATGTGGGACTCGCTCCCACAGGGTGTGGGGAGAATGTGGGACTCGCTCCCACAGTGAGTGGGGAGAAATTCAGTCTCGCTTCCACAGGGAGTGGGGAGAAAATGGGACACACTCCCAGAGAGAGTGGGGAGAATGTGGGACTAGCTCTGAGGGAGTGGGGAGAATGTGAAACTCGATTCCAGAGAGAGTGGGGAGAATGTGGGACTCGGTTCCAGAGAGAGTGGGGAGAATGTGAAACTCGATTCCACAGGGAGTGGGGAGAATGTGGCACTCGATCCCACAGGGAGTGGGGAGAATGTGGCACTCGATCCCACAGGGAGTGGGGAGAATGTGGGACTCGGTTCCAGAGAGAGTGGGGAGAATGTGGGACTCGGTTCCAGAGAGAGTGGGGAGAATGTGGGACTCGGTTCCAGAGGGAGCGAGGAGGGAGTGGGGAGAATGTTGGACTCGCTCCCACAGGGAGTGGGGAAAATGTGGAACTCGATTCCAGAGAGAGTCGGGAGAATGTGGCACTCGATCCCACAGGGAATGAGGAGAATGTGGGACTCGCTCCCACAGGGAGTGAGGAGAATGTGGGACTCGATCCCACAGGGAGTGGGGAGAATGTGGGACTTGCTCCCACAGGGAATGGGGAGAATGTGGGACTCGCTCCCACAGGGAGTGAGGAGAATGTGGGACTCGATCCCACAGGGAGTGGGGAGAATGTGGGACTCGCTCCCACAGGGAGTGAGGAGAATGTGGGACTCGATCCCACAGGGAGTGGGGAGAATGTGGGACTCGCTCTCACAGGGAGTGAGGAGAATGTGGGACTCGATCCCACAGGGAGTGGGGAGAATGTGGGACTCGCTCCCACAGGGAGTGAGGAGAATGTGGGACTCGATCCCACAGGGAGTGGGGAGAATGTGGGACTCGCTCCCACAGGGAGTGAGGAGAATGTGGGACTCGATCCCACAGGGAGTGGGGAGAATGTGGGACTCGCTTCCATTTGGATTGGGGAGAATATGAAACTCGCTCCAGTGGGGAGTGGTTGAGATGAGCAGTGTTGAATGAAATGGAAATCGCTTATTTTCAAGTAGGCTTCAATGAGTTACTGTGAAAAGCCCTCAAAAGCCAGCTATTTAGCCCACTGTGCTAATCCAGCCCCTATATTGTTGATGTATTTCAGGGAAAGCTGGAGAAACACATGAGGGACAGAGGAATAGAAGGATATGGTGATGGCGGGGGGGTTGAAGTGTGGTAGGCAGAGGCTCGAGTGGGGAGGAACAACAGCACGGGGCAGATGGGCGGAATATCCTGGTTCTGTGAATCGATTTTCCACACTCTCCACTCACAGTCCGTACAGTTTCTGTCTCAGGAACAGGATCTCACCATCATTCTGAAGACTTGACGATACTCCAATAATGAGACTCTCAGACTGATCCCTGTCTGCTCTCAATCCAATAGGTGACCGTGGACAGCGAGGCTGATCTGGGAGAGTACATCTGCAATGCCAGCAACAGGCTGCGTGAAGTCAGCAGATCGATCTGGGTTAAAGAGGGAGGTAAGGTCAGAGTTCAGACACAGCAACATCTTACGAGACTGTCAAAGCTGGACTTACATTTCATTAGCGCCTGTCACAACCTGTGGAAGTCCCAAATCTGACAGTGCAGCACTCCCTCAGTACAGACCCTCCAACAGTGCAGCACTCCCTCAGTACTGACCCTCTGACAGTGCAGCACTCCCTCAGTACTGACTCTCTGACACTGCAACATTCCCTCAGTACTGACTCTCTGACAGTGCAGCACTTCCTCAGTACTGACTCTCTGACAGTACAGCACTCCCTCAGTACTGACTCTCTGACAGTGGAGCACTCCATCAGTACTGACCCTCTGACAGTGCAGCACTTCCTCAGTACTGACTCTCTGACAGTGCAGCACTCCTTCAGTACTGACCCTCCAACAGTGCAGCACTCCCTCAGTACTGACTCTCTGACAGTGCAGCACTTCCTCAGTACTGACTCTCTGACAGTGCAGCACTCCCTCAGTACTGACCCTCTGACAGTGCAGCACTCTCTCAGTACTGACCCTCCAACAGTGCAGCACTCGCTCAGTACTGACCCTCTGACAGTGCAGCACTCCCTCAGTACTGACCCTCTGACAGTGCAGCACTCCCTCAGTACTGACCCTCTGACAGTGCAGCACTCCCTCAGTACTGACCCTACAACAGTACAGCACTCCTTCAGCACTGATTCTCTGACTGTGCAGCACTCTCTCAGTAGTGGCTCTCCCGATACTGCAGCACTCTCTCAGTCCTTGCCGTCCAGCAATGCAGCATTCCCTCAGCACTGACCCTCCAATAATGCAGTGCTCCCTCAGGACTGACCGTCCAACTGTGCAGCACCCCCTCAGTAGTGACTCTGTGACAGTGCAGCACTCCTTCAGTACTGACCCTCTGACAGTGCAGCACTCCCTCAGTACTGACCCTCGGACAGTGCAGCACTCCCTCAGTACTGACCCTCTCACAGTGCAGCACTCCCTCAGTACTGACCCTCCAATAATGCAACACTCCCTCAGTAGTGATCCTCCGACAGTGCAGTGCTCCCTCAGTACTGATCCTCCGACAGTGCAACACTCCCTCAGTAGTGATCCTCCAACAGTGCAGTGCTCCCTCAGTACTGACCATCAGTGGGCTCATGGGGCTGAAATCTCTGGATTGTGGGTTTTGAACCCGCCACCTTTAGTCTCACGGGCGAGGGGGAGGAAGAGGAAGAGAGAAAGAGACCAGAGAGAGATAAAGAGAGGGAGCAAGAGAGAGACAGAGAGTGTGAGAGAGACATAGCAAAAGAGGAGGGGCTTGTAAATCTACATTGAACCATGGTGGTGAGACAGCCTGTTGCTCGCGGCTTTCTGCTTGGTGTTGTCATAGCGATGACCGTGTATCTGTCTTTTCAGGATTTCCATCAGCTCCACAGAACCTGACAGTCGAACCACACTCCACAACTGTCCAAGTGTCGCTGGGCAAACCTGCCAGCGATGGAGGAATTCCAATACTGGGATACAAGCTGGAGTGGAAAAGTGATGGTGCGGAATGGTCAAGCAAGATGACAGAATCTGGTAACCAGGGGTGACAATCCCCCCTCTCATTCAGCTACTTTCGTAATGGGGTATCCTCTCACCTTGCCCCAGCCTTCGGAATTGGAGCTAATGTCGTTCTCCTTCAACCTTCCATTGCACGACCTGTGACGTCGAGGATCTTTCACCCCCCCCCCCCCCCCCCCCCACCCCACGCTCCACCCTCTCCCACAATTGTCTCCCTCAGCCTCCTAGTCTCTCCAGGCTCCACATTCAATCCAATTGGAAACCGAGCCAAGTTCTCCTCATCCAAATGCAGTGGCCCCTGACCACCCATCCCCATCTTTTTGACAGTGATTCACTCGAATGGGGAATGGGGAGAATGTGGAACGTCTTCCCACAGGGAGTGGGGAGAATGTGGGACTCACTCCAGCGGGGAGTGGGGGTTTGAACAACCAGCAGGGAGATGAATTTTTAAAAGTTATTTCCGGAATGTGGCTGGGTTCAGCATTTATTGCCCATTCCAAATTGCTCCTTCAGAGGGCAGTGGTGAGCCACCTTCTTGAACCGCTGCAGTCCATGTGGTGTAGGTACACCCACCATGCTGTTAGGGAGGGAGTTCCAGGATTTCGATCCAGCCACAGTGAAGGAACGACCGATATATGTGATGCCATTGAACGTGTATTCCAGAGGTTAATGCTCCGGGGTCACGGGTCAAATCCCAGCACAGCACCTGGAGGAATTTAAATTCAGTTAATAAAATCTGGAATACAAAAAGGATTCTCTGCAACGGTGACCAAGGAACTGTTGCTGATTGTCATGAAAACACAGCTGGTTCACTCATGTCCTTTAGGGAGAGAAATCTGCTGTCCTTACCTGGTCTGGCCCACATATGACTCCAGACCCTGAGCAATGTGGTTGACTCAGAACAGACCCCCCCCCCCCCCTCTGAAATGACCCCAGTGAGACATCCCATTCACAGGTAATCAGGGATGGGCAATAAATGTTAGGCCCCAAAGAGGCCATTGTCCCATGTTCAGAATTTCTAAAAGCTGGCAGGAATCCTGGCCGAGATGTATGGACATCAAATCCCCGTCAACATAGGCGGGACTATTCACGGCAGTCAAACTGGGGACAATAATTCCCGTTTTCTGACGTTTCACCCTCTAACCCCTGTCTCTTCCAGAAACCTTCCAGATCGTCGAGCTGGAACCCTTCACGCTTTACCAATTCCGTGCCGCTGCTCGGAATGGGAAAGGTCTCGGAGAATACTCCAAGAACGTAACCGCAAAAACCCTTTCAATCCGTGAGTACACAGTGTCAGTCCAGCTGTAACAGGAATGCTCAATCGCCACTTGGGGCAGCGTGTATGTGAGTGTGGGTATGAGCCTGAGTGTGTGGGTGTTACCAGTCTGCCTGGTTCAGGGCCTTTCCAGTGTTCATAGCATCAGCAGCAGCTGGTCACCCAAACCTCCAACTGTTACTGGGATCGGGGGGGGAGGAGGGGAGGTGAGGAGAATTGTTATTCCCCACACAGCGAGTTGTTGTGATCTGGAAGGTGCTGCCTGAAAGGCCGGCGGAAGCAGATTCAATAGGAACTGTCAAAAGGGGGAGTTGGAGAAATTCTGGAAGGGGAAACTTTTATGGGAATATGGGGGAGGGGCGGAGGGGAAGAGCAGGGGGAGGAGGCGAGCCGAGACTATTAGTTGGATCTGTGAGAGGGCCGGCATAGACATGATGGACTGAATAGCCACACATGGGCTAGGTTATGCTCTGTCTGTTGAGCTGGGAAATCCTGGATGCAAGGGACTGGGGGATGGGGGAATGGGGGGAGGGGGGGAAATGGGGGATCGGTGTGGGGGGTTCCTGGGGGGGGGGGGTTGCAGGCTGCGGGTCTGCGCGTTATTTCCAGCAGCGCTTGCATCTCGATTTAACTGTTCCGTTAAAATTCTCTCCTCCATGGACCACCATCATCATCATCATCATCATCATCATCACCAACCTCCTACACAAACAATCAACCTTTCCATGATCATGTGACTTTTCATTGGGGGCCTCGACATCACCCGCACCGTCGCACAGGAGGTAAATCTTCATTTCAAACTTTCATCAATACTTATCTCACCGTCTCCTCATATGACCCCATTTGCCCACCTCGGGAACTCCCGAAGCCCATCGTGGCCACCGAGCGAAATAATAATTATACGGGAGTCAGGGGTGGGGGTGGGGAGGGGGCTTGAATCGGAAAGCTCCTTCTAAGAGCCAGCACAGGTATGGAGGGCTGAATGGCCTCCCCCGCCCCCCCGAGCTTTCTGAAGGTAAGGGGTGGTCCGATCATTTTAAGGTAGTCCGACTATGGCCGCAGTAATCCATAAACCTGCCAGCTGCCAGCTTTGCAGATTGCTGGATACCAGCAATAATTGGTGAGGCACACGGAAGGACAGAAATATCAAAGTCAATCAAAGATGTCTGATGGCATTTGGGGCGGGGGTGGGGTGATCTTGTCTTTAATTGAAAAAAACACTTCTGTATCTGCCTACGAATTGGAGGCGAGTCGGGATTTACAACAGAACCCATCTTAAATATGGGTCTGGATTCTCAGTTTCAGGGACTATGTCCCCACACCGTTGTGAAAACTGTGGCCTTTTACATCAGACGTTGAGCAATGTGGTTTACTCTTAGGGCTAGGGTGGCAGGGGACTAGCAGGGAGCCATTGTGAGGCTCCCAGCTCCAGCTGCAGATACGGCCTCCCCGCACTTCCGGGTCAGAGGCCACGCCTGCGCACGGCGGCGGCCTCCAGCGGCCGCGCTGTGCTCCATGGCGGACTCAGACCGCGGAGCTGGACCGTGCAAATAGTGCCCCCGATCGGCCGTGTGCCGATCCCGGACCGCCCGCTCAAAAATACCCCGGTCCCGTATGAGGCCGCCCCTGCCCTCGATCAGCCAGCCGGCGACCATGGCGGGCACGGACTGAATCCGCAGCCGCCACGCGAATATCCCGAACGGCAGGACGATGAGTGGTCCACGTCAATGGGACTTCGGCCGGTCGGGGGTGGAGAATAGCGGGGCGGGCCTCTGGCAATGATTGCAGGTAGGGGATACGCGGCGCGACGTACTCGGAAAGTACGCCGCATTTTGGGGGTAGGAGAATCGAGGAACCAGTGCCAGACCCGTTTCCATACGTGGAAGTGGATTCTCTGCCCCGTTGCCGGATGCAATTTCGGCGTCAGGGTGCAGAGAATCCAGCCCATGGTCTATTTAAACAGCGCACAATCAAACAGTCTACAGAGTCTGTTGAATCGGCACATGCTAGCAAGCAGTCTATGGAGTTTATTGAATAAGTAGACATTAGCACAACATTAACAGTATCTGTTTAAATACTGCTCAAAAACAGTCTACGGAGTCTATTTAATAGCACACAAAAGCAGATAGCCTACATAATCTATTTATACGGCACAGGATAGCAAATAATCTGCAGAGTCTATTTGAACAATGCATTACAGCAGTCTATAGCGTTTATTTAAATGATGCACAGACGCAAACAGTGTACAGTCTATTGGAACAGCGCACTGAGGGTGGCACAGTGGCGCAGTGGTTAGCACTGCTTCCTCACTGTGCTGAGAACCCGGGTTCGATCCTGGCCCCGGGTCACTGTCTGTGTGGGGTTTGCACATTCTCCCCATGTTTGCGTGGATCTCACCCCCACAATCTAAAGGTGTGCAGGCTAGGTGGATTGGCCATGCTAAATTGCCCCTTAATTAGAAAAAATGATTTGGATACTCTAAATTTATTTTAAAAATAAACAGTGCACCGCACCAAACTGTCCACAGAGTCTGGTTCAATATTGCACTGTAGCAAAAACAGTTTAAAGAGGCTACTTAAACAGCAATGCAGCACCATCAAACAGAGGCTATTTGAAAAGTGTGCAACAATAGACCATCTACAGAGTCTATATAAAGAACACATTGCACCAAACAATCTACAGAGTCCATTTAAATAAAACACTACACCAGCCTGCAGAGTCTATTTAAATAACGCACTGCATCAAACAATCTACAGAAGTCCATTTTAATAACTCACTGCACCAGTCTATGGAGTCGAATTAAATAGCACACTGCACCAGTCTGCAGAGTCTATTTAAATAACACAGTGCACCAAACAATCTGGAGAGAGTTCATTTAAATAACAAATTGTACCAAACAATCTAGAGAGTCTATTTGAATAACACATTGCACCAAACAATCTACAGAAATTATTTAAATAACACACTGCATCAGTCTACAGAGTCTACTTAAATAACAGATTGCACCAAACAATCTACAGAGTCGATTGAAATAACACATTGCTCCAAACAATCTACAAAGACTATTTAAATAACACACTGCAAAAAATATTCTAGAGTCTATTTAAATAACACACTGCACCAAACAATCTACAGAGTTTATTATTTTTTTTATAAAACATTTTTTTGAGGTATTTGTGATTTTGTAACAATAACAGAAGAAACAGTGCACATACAAAAATAAATATAGTGCAAAGGCCGTCTTCCTGCCTTTCTTACACACTAATCTAAGCTACCCCCTCCCCCCTCAGCCCTCTCTGCTGACGGTTAATTTTCTCTGAAGAAATCGACGAACTGCTGCCACCTCCGGACGAACCCTGACATTGACCCTCTCAGGGTGAACTTGATTTTCTTCAGACAGAGAAAGCTAGCCAAGTCAGTGAGCCAGGTCTCTGACTTCGGGGGCTTTGAGTCCCTCCAAGCTAATAGTATCCGCCTGCGGGCTACCAGGGAGGCAAAGGCCAGAACATCTGCTTTTTTTATCCTCCTGGACTCCTGGATCCTCCGACACTCTGAAAATTGCCACCTCTGGACTCGGTGCCACCCTTATTTTTAACACCATGGACATGACATCCGCAAACCCCTGCCTGAATCCTCTAAGCTTCGGGCATTCCCAGAACATGTGGACATGGTTTTCTGGTCCTCCCGCACACCTTGAACATCTGTCTTCTATCCCAAAGAATCTGCTCATCCGGGCCACTGTTATGTGTGCCCAGTGAACAACCTTAAATTGTATCAGGCTGAGCCTCGCGCATGATGTGGATGCGTTGACTCTACTCAACGCGTCCGCCCAGAGACCATCCTCTCTCTCTCCTCCTAACTCTTCTTCCCACTTGTGTTTCAGCTCCTCGGTCTGCGTTTCCTCTGACCCCATGAGTTCTTTATAGATGTCCGAAACCCTCCCTTCTCCCACCCACATTCTGGAAACTACCCTGTCCTGTATCCCCCTTGGCGATAGGAGCGGGAAGGTTGAGACCTGCCTGCGTAGGAAGTCCCACGCCTGCAGGTACCTAAACTCATTCCCTCCCGTCAATTCAGGTTTTTCCTCCAACTCCCTCAGGCTGGGAATCTCTCTATCTGTCTATCTGTCTATCTATCTATCTATCTATCTGTCTATCTATCTGTCTATCTATCGATCTATCTATCTATCCATCTATATATCTATGTTTCTATCTGTCTATGTATCTATCTATCTGTCTATCTCTCTATCTATCTATCGATATATCTATCTATCTTGTCTACAGAGACTGTTTAAACAGAGCACAAAAGCAAATTTGGCACATTACACCAGTACAGAGTCAATTTAAATATTGCACTGCAGCAAACAGTCCACAAAGTCCACATGAACAGATTTGGGCTGCTGCAGACGATACAAGGTAGGGTACAGAAGGTTGAAGGGGCTGAGAATCAAAACCTGCGATCGGCTCGCAATCCTATCAGCTTCTGAGGGAGCCCCCACCATCAGGTCCAGCCAACCCCACCTCACTGCGCCATCCTCTTGCAACATGTCTTTAATCATGTGACCCACACGAGCTGTGTGGTGAACGTGTTGTATTAACCATTCACCATGTATCTCACTGTATCATGCTGTTGCCCATGTGGACTCCACCTATGGACCATTGTACGATATTACATGGAATGTATCATGTAGGTGCCCTTGTGGGCTCCGCCCCTGGCTCCGCCCCTTAAGGGGAGGTATAAAGAGCAGCAACCCTGTAGACGGCTCCCACTAGCAGAGCAGTCGCAGGCAGGCATTGTTCTAGTCGATTAAAGCCACAGTTTACATCTACTCTCTGTTTTGCGTGAATTGATGGTCGCATCAATTTAATCGACTACAACACCACAATGGAATCGGCCCTCAAACCTGACCGACTGGAACTCAACCCTCAGGCCACGGAGGCCAAAGGGATTTTTTTGCCCTGGCTCCACTGTTTCGAGGCCTACCTTGCCGCCTCCTCCCCGCCTTCCGCCTCCGACGATCAGAAGCTGAGCCTCCTCCACTCCCGGGTGAGCCATCGAATCTCTGAACAACTCGAGGAAGCCTCCACTTACGCAAACGCCCTTGCGATGCTGAAGCGCCTCTACGTAAGGCCAGTGAATGAGGTGTACGCGCGGCATCTCCTCACCACTCGCCACCAACGTCCCATGGAATCGCCGAAGGAGTACCTACCGCGACCTCAAAGTCCTCGCACGAAGTTGCAACTGCCAGGCTGTTACGGCCTCTCAACATATGGACCTCGCCATCCGGGATGCCTACGTGGCTGGAGTCAGATCCAACTATGTGAGACAGCGCCTACTAGAGAAAGGTGCCCTCGATCTGGAAGAGACGGTAAAGCTAACCTCCTCCCTAGAAGTAGCATTCCAAAGCCTCAACGCGTTCCCGTCTGATCACGCGACCCCCTCGTGGACCCCTGACCAAAGAATGCCCCAGGCCTGTGCTGCGCGGCTGCCCACCCACCATGGGGGGCTACCCTGCTATTTCTGCGGCCAGCATCAGCACCCCCGGCAGCGCTGCCCGGCCCGGAACGCGAACTGCAGCAACTGCGGCAAAAAGGGACACTTCGCTAAAGTTTGCCTGGCCAGGTCCAAATCCTCAAAATCACAGGCCCGACTCTCAGATTCACAGGCCCGCAGACCCCGCAGTGTGGCTGCGTGCCTGACGGCTCCGCCCCCCCGGATGCATCATCTGCCTCGTGTTGTCTGTGGGGGCAGCCATCTTCAAGCCCGCACAACGTGTGCGACTCACGGGGGCTGCCATCTTGGCCATCGTCTCCCACGCGGCCCACCACGTGCGACTCATGGGGGGCCGCTATCTTAGATGCCATCTACTTCGCTGCCCAACACGTGCGACCGACGGGGGCCGCCATCTTGGCTGCCATCTGCAACGCCGCCCGACACGTGCGACCGACGGGGGCAGCCATCTTGGGACCACCCCAGCACCTCCGACCACGCCGGCTACCCGCAACTCGGCGCGGTCACCCTCGACCAGTCGCAACCAAAACACCTCCGGCATTCGATGATGACCGTCTGGGTCAATGGACACGAAACGCCTTGCCTGTTGGACTCCGGGAGCACGGAGAGCTTCAGTCACCCAGACATGGTAAGGAGCTGCTCACTCCCAATCTTCCCTGTACGTCAAACCATCTCCCTCGCTTCTGGGTCGCACTCGGTGCAGATCCGGGGGTACACTGCCGCAACCCTTGCAATACAGGGTGCCGAGTACGCTGATTTTAAACTATATGTACTCCCCGACCTCTGCGCTCCTCTCCTGTTGGGACTGGACTTCCAGTGCAACCTCAGGAGCCTAACCCTGAAGTTCGGTGGGCCCCTACCCCCACTCACCGTATGTAGCCTCGCGACCCTGAAGGTCGACCCTCCCCCACTCTTCGCAAATCTCACCACCGACTGTCAGACAGTCGCCACCAGGAGCAGGCGGTACAGCATCCAGGACAGGACTTTTATCAGGTCCGAGGTCCAGCGACTCTTGCGGGAAGGGATCATCGAGGCCAGCAATAGCCCCTGGAGAGCCCAGGTGGTGGTCGTCAGGACCGGGAAAAAGAACCGGATGGTTGTAGACTACAGCCAGACCATAAACCGGTACACGCACCTCGATGCGTAACCCCTTCCCCGGATTGCAGACATAGTAAATCAGATCGCACACTATCGGGTGTTCTCCACAGTGGATCTGAAGTCTGCATACCACCAGCTCCCAATCCGCCCGGATTTCTGCCACTACACGGCCTTTGAGGCAGATGGCCGTCTCTTCCACTTCCTCCGGGTACCCTTCGGCATCACAAATGGGGTCTCGGTCTTCCAAAGAACAATGGGCCGAATGGTGGACCAGTACGGGCTGCGGGCCACATTTCCGTACTTGGAGAACGTCATGCGGGCCACGACCAGCAGGACCACGACGCCAACCTCCAGAGATTTCTCCAAACCGCCCAAACCCTCAACCTCACTTATAACAAGGAGAAATGCATTTTCCGCACAACCAGACTAGCCATCCTCGGCTACATCGTGGAAAACGGAGTTCTAGGACCCGAGCCCGACCGTATGCGCCCCCTCCTGCAACTCCCCCTTCCCCACTGCCCCAAGGCCCTGAAAAGGTGCCTCGGGTTCTTTTCCTATTACTCCCAGGGGTCCCCAACTATGCGGACAAAACCCTCCCACAAGACCACCATCTTCCCACTGGCGGCTGAGCCCCGCCAGGCCTTCAGCCACATCAAAGCAGATATTGCCAAAGACACGATGCGCGCGGTGGATGAGTCCGTCCCCTTCCAGGTAGAGAGCGACGCGTCAGAAGCCGCCCTCGCCGCCACCCTTAACCAGGCAGGCCAGTAGCATTTTTTTCCCGTAACCTCAACGCTTCCGAAATTCGACACTCCTCGGTCGAAAAAGCCCAAGCCATCGTGGAAGCTATACGGCACTGGAGGCACTACCTGGCTGGTAGGAGGTTTACCCTCATCACCGACCAACAATCGGTAACCTTCATGTTTGACAACACAGAGCGGGCAAGATCAAGAATGATAAGATTTTGAGGTGGAAGATAGCACTCTCCACCTATAATTCCGATATAGTGTATCGTTCTGGGAAGCCCAACGAGCCCCCAGATGCCCTGTCCCGCGGCATGTGCACCAGCGCGCAAGATGACCGACTCCGGGCTATCCACGATGACCTCTGCCACCCGGGGGTCACCCGGCTTCTCCACTACATCAAGGCCCGCAACCTGCCCTACTCCACCGAGGAGGTCAGGGCCAAGACCAGGGACTGCCAAATCTGCGTGGAGTGCAAGCCTCACTTCTATCGACCGGATAAGACCCACCTGGTGAAGGCATCCCGGCCCTTTGAACGCCTCAGTATCGACTTCAAATGGTCCCTCCCCTCTACCAACCGCAACACGTATTTCCTCAACGTCGTTGACGAGTTCTCCCGCTTCCCGTTTGCCATTCCCTGCCCCGACATGACCGCGGCCATCGTCATTAAAGCCCTGCATAGTGTCTTCACCCTGTTCGGTTTCCCCACGTACGTCCACAGTGACCGGGGCTTGTCGTTCATGAGTGACGAACTGCGTCAGTACCTGCTCAGTAAGGGCATCGCCTTGAGCAGGACTATCAGTTATAACCCCTGGGGAAATGGGCAGATGGAGAGGGAGAATGCGACGGTCTAGAAGGCTGTCTTCCTGGCCCTGTGGTCTAGGAATCTCCCAGTTTCTCACTGGCAGGAGGTCCTCCCTGACGCACTCCACTCTATGAGGTCACTACTTTGCACGGCCACAAACGAGACCCCTCATGACCGCCTGTTTGTTTTCCTCAGGAAATCCACCTCCGGGTCTCGCTTCCATCCTGGCTGAAGACACCGGGGCCCGTCCTGCTCCGCAAACACGTCAGGAGCCATAAGTCCGACCCCCTGGTCGAGAGGGTCCAGCTCCTTCACACCAACCCCCAGTACGCATACATAGAACACCCCGACGGCCGACAGGATACGGTTTCCCTCCGGGACCTGGCACCCGCAGGTTCCACTACCACCGCTACCCCAACTTACCCCACCCAACCTCCGCTGACCAGCGCCCCCGCCCCTACATGGCACCCCCTCCTGCCCCCCCTCCCCCCTTCACCGAACCACAGGAATGAAGCCCCAGAAGACACGCTCCCGGAGCCCATGTCTGTGCCCGCACCGGCGACTTCACTACCCATGCCCGCACGGATGAGTTCGACACCCGGGCCAGCTGCGATACCAGAGCCCCGGCGATCACAGCGCACGATCAGGGCGCCGGACAGGCTGAACCTGCGAACCCTTCACCCCCGCCGGACTTCAATTTTTTAACAGGGGGTGAATGTGGTGAACGTGTTGTATTAACCATTCACCATGTATTTCACTGTATCACACTGTTGCCCATGTGGGCTCCACCTATGGACCATTGTATGATATTACATGGAATGTATCATGTTGGTGCCCTTGTGGGCTCTGCCCCTGGCTCCGCCCCTTGAGGGGTGGTATAAAGAGCAGCAGCCCTGTAGACGGCTCCCACTAGCAGAGCAGTCGCAGGCAGGCACTGTTCTAGTCGATTAAAGCCACTGTTCACTTCAACTCTCTGTTTCGCATGAATTGATGGTCGCATCAGGCTGGGAGCGGAGTGTACGGTTAGAAGATGGAGGGAAAGTTGGCTAATAATCTCACTTCTCTTTCAGGGGAGCCCGACAGACCAAAATTGACAACCAGTACTGAAGGTGATGGTAACGCATACCGAATCTATTTCGAGGATACCGAAAGTGGTGGGAGCACCGTCCTGAGGCACAACATTAAATACAAGGCGGTGAGTGTCCTGGGTGTACACGGGGCGGGCGAGGAAGGACAACTATTTTGCACCAGGAGTTGTCTGCAAGGCGATGATTGTGTGTGTTCCAATCCTTACCCTCGCCAGTTATTCGGAGGCATTATGAACTACCGGGCTCTTATTTCATCATTGCTCCATTGCCAAGACAGCCCATTTCAGTCACCACAACATTACCTGACCTCAGCCGTGTGTCAGCTTATCCACTGTCGAAGCCCTCGTCAATGCCTTGGTTAATTCCGGACTCCAGCGTCCCAATGCACTCCGAGTTGCTTGACCATATTTCACCCTCCGAGAATGTCAGATAATCCATGACTCTGCTCCTCCCCGTATCCTAATTGATACTAAGATCTCTCACTATCGCTGTAGCTTTTCCAGTCCCTATGACCTTCACTACCTCTGTAACCTCCTCCACCCCCTACAACTGTCCGATCTCTGTGACCTCTTCTGGCCCCTAAAAATCTTCCTATCTCAGTCACTTCCTTGAGCCCCTAGAACCCTCCCCATCCCAGTAAATTCCTTCAGCCCCTATAACCCTCCAGATCCCTATAACCCTCCTACCTCTGTAACCTCCTCCAGCCCCTAAAGCCCTCCAAATCTCTGTAACCTTTTCCAGCCCGTACAATCATCCATATTTCTGTAACCTCCTCCAGCCTCTACAATCCTCCCGATCCCTGTAACCTCCTCCACCCCCTAATTCTGCCCCTATATCTGCAACCTCCTCCAGCCCCGACAACATTCCCTATCTCTGTGATCTCCTCCAGTCCTTTTGATCCCCTCTATCTCTGTAACGTCCTCCAGACCCTAGAACCCTACCTCTATCTGTAAACTCTTCCAGCCCCTGCAGCACTCCCTATCTCTGACACCTCCTCCAGCCCTACAATCTTCCTGATCTCTGGAACCTCCTCCAGCCCCTACAATCGTTCCTATCTCTGTCACCTCCTCCAACCGCTACGACCCTTCCGATCTCTGTCACCTCTTCTGGCCCCTAAAAACCTCCCTATCTCAGTCACCTCCTTCAGCCCCTATAAACCTCTCGATCTCTGTAACCTCCTCCAGATTCCTATAACCCTCCTACCTCTGTACCCTCCTCCACCCCTGCAACCCTCCCTATATCTGCAACCTCCTGCAGCCCCAACAACACTCCTGATCTCTGTAACATCTTCCAGTCCTGAGAACCCTCCCTCCATCTGTGAACTATTCCAGCCCCTACAACCCTCCCTATCTCTAGCACCTCCTCGAGCCCCTATAACCTTCCTGATCTCTGGAACCTTCTCCAGCCCCGACAATTGTCCCTATCTCTGTCTCTTCCTCCAGCCCTTATAACCTTCCCCATCAGAGTCACCTCCTCCAGCCTGTACATCCCTCCCGACTTCTGTAACATCCTACAGTCCTCAACAATCCTCCCTACCTCTGTAACCTCCTCCAGAACCTACAACCCTCCGTGATCTCTGTAACCTCCTCCAGTGCCTACAACACTTCCTATGTCTATAATCTCCTCCAGCCCCAATAACCCTGCTGCTCTCTGTAACCTCATCCAGCACCTGCTAGTTTCCCTATATCTGTAAATGTTTCCATCCCCTGCAACCCTCCTGATCTCTGGAACCTCCCCCAGTACTGCAACCCTCCGTATCTCTGTAACTACCTCCAGCACCTAAATACCTCCCGATCTCTGAAACCTCTTCCAGTCCTCTACAACCCTCCCTTTATCTGTTACCTCCTCCAGCCCCGGCAACACTCCCTATCACTGTAACCACCTCCAGCCCCTACAACCCTCCCTATCACTGTAACCACCTCCAGCTCCTATAACCCTCCCCATCTCTGAAATCTTTTCCAAACTGCTACAATCCTCACTATCTCTGTAACCTCCTCCAGCCCTTGCAACCTTCCCTGTCTCTCTAACTTCCTCCAGCCTCTACTACACTCCCTATCACTGTAACCTCCTCCAGCCCTTACAACACTCTCTATCACTCTAACCTCCTCCTTTGGTGGGGACAGTGTAGAGAGAGTTTTACTCTGTGTCTAACCCTGTCCTGTACCTATCCTGAGAGTGTTTGATGGGGACAGTGTATAGGGCGCTTTAGTCTGTATCTAATCCTGTGCTGTACCTGTCCTGGGAGTGTTTGATGGGGACAGTCTTGAGGGAGCTTTACTCTGTCTCTAACCCATGCTGTACCTGTCCTGGGAGTGTTTGATGGGGTCAGTGTAGAGGGAGCTTTCCTCTGTATCTAAACCTTGATGTATCTGTCCTGAGAGTGTATAATGGGGACAGTGTAATGGGTGCTTTCCTCTGTATCTAAACCCATGCTGTACCTGTCCTGGGAGTGTATGATGGGGACAGTGTAGAGGGAGCGTTACTCTGTATCTAACCCTGTGCTGTACCTGTCCTGGGAGTGTTTGATGGGGACAGTGTAGAGGGAGCGTTACTCTGTATCTAACCCTGTGCTGTACCTGTCCTGAGAGTGTTTGATGGGGACGGTGTAGAGGGAGCTTTACTCTGTATGTAACCCTGTGAATACTCCTGTTGACCTCAGGAACACGCTCCAGAGTGGATCAATGACACTGTGAATGGATCTCATTCCTACCTACTGAAGGATCTGGAATGGGCAACCCATTACCAGGTACAAGTGGCGGCAGAGAATAGGATTTCTGAATCCCTGGAAACATTTCTAAATTTCACAACCCCAGAACAACCACCTTCTCTACCCTCAGGTGAGTCCGCTACTCATTGGCAGCTCTCAATTCCAAAACTGAGATAGGTAGCTATTTGTTGGGAATGTGGGACCAAGGCAGGGAGACAATAATAATCATCTTTATTAGTGTCACAAGTAGGCTTACATTAACACTGCAATGAAGTTACTGTGAAAATCCTCTAGTCACCACACTCTAGCACCTGTTTGGGTACACTGAGGGAGAACTCAATGTCCAATTCACCTAACAGCACGGCTTTTGGTACTTGTGGGAGGAAACCGGAGCACCCGGATGAAACCCATGCTGACGCTGGGAGAACTCCGCACAGACTATGACCCAAGCCAGGAATCAAACCCGGGTCCCTGGCGCTGTGAAGCAGAAGTGCTAACCACTGTACCACCGTGGAGTTAAGTTTCATCTAATGCACAATGTACAATGTGCAGAGCAGTTTCATCTAATGTACAATGGGGTACCAGGCTCGAGGGGCTGAATGCCCTCCTCTTGTTCCTGTGTGACAGGCTGGAGAGGAACTGAATGGGTGTCCTCCTGTTTATATGCAACAGGCTCAAGGGGGCTTTCTCGTGCTCCTGTATAACAGGCTCGAGGGGGCTGATTGGCCTCCTTCAGTTTCACCCTTTCCCGTTCCTCGGATTGTATTAACAAGGTTTTTCTGATTTTCAGCTGGTTCGGCGACTGGAGAAAAGGCCAAGGTTGGGACGGGAGGAATTATTGGGATCATCCTGCTGATTTTCCTGGTGCTGTTGGTGGTTGTGGATGTAACCTGCTATTACACCAACCAGTGTGGGATCCTCATGTGCATCGCTGTCAATGTCCTGGGGAAACCCGTGGCAGCGGCCAAAAGATTGGAACAGGAAATGGGGGTCACCTCCAGCAGGTGAGCCACAACATTAACTGACAACTTACCTGGACCTCCCCAGTCAGCAGATTTAACTCACTCTCTGCCTGTGAGACAAAATGCCATGGATTTGATTCCCTCACAGCAGTGATTTAATCACCAAATCATGGTGAGAATACCCCATGCACTGACAGAGGGTCAGTACTGAGGGAGCGCTGCACTGTCAGAGGGTCAGTACTGAGGGAGTGCTGCACTGTCAGAGGGTCAGTACTGAGGGAGTGCTGCACTATCAGAGGATCAGTACTGAGGGAGTGCTGCACTGTCAGAGGGTCAGTACTGAGGGAGTGCTGCACTGTCAGAGGATCAGTACTGAGGGAGTGCTGCACTGTGAGAGGATCAGTACTGAGGGAGTGCTACATTGTCAGAGGATCAGTACTGAGGGAGTGCTGCACTGCCAGAGGGTCAGAACTGAGGGAGCGCTGCACTGTCAGAGAGTCAGTACTGAGGGAGTGCTGCACTGTCAGAGGGTCAGTACTGAGGGAGTGCTGCACTGTCAGAGGGTCAGTACTGAGGGAGCGCAGCACTGTCAGAGGGTCAGTACTGAGGGAGTGCTGCACTGTCAGAGGGTCAGTACTGAGGGAGTGCTGCACTGTCAGAGGGTCAGTACTGAGGGAGTGCTGCACTGTCAGAGGGTCAGTACTGAGGGAGCGCTGCACTGTCAGAGGGTCAGTACTGAGGGAGTGCTGCACTGTCAGAGGGTCAGTACTGAGGGAGTGCTGCACTGTCAGAGGGTCAGTCCTGAGGGAGTGCTGCACTGTCAGAGGGTCAGTCCTGAGGGAGTGCTGCACTGTCAGAGGGTCAGTACTGAGGGAGCGCTGCACTGTCAGAGGGTCAGTACTGAGGGAGTGCTGCACTGTCAGAGGGTCAGTACTGAGGGAGTGCTGCATTGTCAGAGGGTCAGTACTGAGGGCGTGCTGCAATGTCAGAGAGTCAGTACTGAGGGAGTGCTGCATTGTCAGAGGGTCAGTACTGAGGGAGTGCTGCACTGTCATAGGGTCAGTACTGACGGAGTGCTGCACTGTCGGAGGGTCAGTACTGACGGAGTGCTGCACTGTCAGAGAGTCAGTCCTGACGGAGTGCTGCAGTGTCGGAGGATGAATACTGAGGGAGTTCTGTACCGTCAGAGGTCAGTTCTGTGGGAGTGCTGCACTGTCAGAGGGTCAATACTGAGGGAGTGCTGCACTGTCAGAGGGTCAGTACTGAGGGAGTGCTGCACTGTCAGAGGGTCAGTCCTGAGGGAGTGCTGCACTGTCAGAGGATCAGTACTGAGGGAGTGCTGCACTGTCAGAGGATCAGTCCAGTCTTCCACAAATAGCAGTTGAAGCTAGATCAGATGTTAGTTTTAAATCTGAGATAGATTTGTGTTAAGCAAAGATATTAATGAATGTGGACAAAGGCAGTTATATGGAGTTAGGCCACAGATCAGCTATGATTTCATTAAATAGTGGGACAGACTAGCGGGGCTTAATGGCTAACTCCTGCTCTTATGTTCACAAGTGCTTGAGGATGGGGTGATAGAAGTGGCCAGATGTGAGGGGTTTATGAAGAGAGATTGAGCAGTTTAGGCCTAAACTCTCTCAAGTTTAGAAGATGATGTGGAGATGCCGGCGTTGGACTGGGGTGAGCACAGTACGAAGTCTTACAACACCAGGTTAAAGTCCAACAGGTTTGTTTCGATGTCACTAGCTTTCGGAGCGCTGCTCCTTCCTCAGGTGAATGAAGAGGTCTGTTCCAGAAACACATATATAGACAAATTCAAAGATGCCAAACAATGCTTGGAATGCAAGCATTAGCAGGTGATTAAATCTTTACAGATCCAGAGATGGGGTAACCCCAGTTTAAAGAGGTGTGAATTGTGTCAAGCCAGGACAGTTGGTAGGATTTCGCAGGCCAGATGGTGGGGGATGAATGTAATGTGACATGAATCCCAGGTCCCGGTTGAGGCCGCACTCATGTGTGTGGAACTTGGCTATAAGTTTCTGCTCGGCGATTCTGCGTTGTCGCGGGTCCTGAAGGCCGCCTTGGAGAACGCTTACCCGGAGATCAGAGGCTGAATGCCCTTGACTGCTGAAGTGTTCCCCGACTGGAAGGGAACATTCCTGCCTGGTGATTGTTGCGCGATGTCCGTTCATTCGTTGTCGGAGCGTCTGCATGGTCTCGCCAATGTACCACGCTTCGGGACATCCTTTCCTGCAGCGTATGAGGTAGACAAAGTTGGCCAAGTCGCACGAGTATGTACCGCGTACCTGGTGGGTGGTGTTCTCACGTGTAATAGTGGTATCCATGTCGATGATCTGGCACGTCTTGCAGAGATTGCCATGACAGGGTTGTGTGGTGTCGTGGTCACTGTTCTGAAGACTGGGTAGTTTTCTGCAAACAATGGTTCGTTTGAGGTTGCGCGGTTGTTTGAAGGCAAGTAGTGGGGGTGTGGGGATGACCTTGGCAAGATGTTCATCGTCATCAATGACGTGTTGAAGGCTGTGAAGAAGATGACGTAGTTTCTCCGCTCCGGGGAAGTACTGGACGACAAAGGGTATTCTGTCGGTTGTGTCCCGTGTTTGTCTTCTGAGGAGGTCGGTCCGGTTTTTCGCTGTGGCGCGTTGGAACTGTCGATCGATGAGTCGAGTGCCATATCCCGTTCGTACGAGGGCATCTTTCAACGTCTGTAGATGTCTGTTACGCTCCTCCTCGTCTGAGCAGATCCTGTGTATACGGAGCGCTTGTCCATAGGGGATGGCTTCTTTAATGTGTTTAGGGTGGAAGCTGGAGAAGTGGAGCATCAAGAGGTTATCCGTAGGTTTGCGGTAAAGCGAAGTGCTGAGGTGACCGTCCTTGATGGAGACAAGTGTGTCCAAGAATGCAACTGATTTTGGAGAGTAGTCCATGGTGAGTCTGATGGTTGGATGGAACTTATTAATGTCATCGTGTAGTCGTTTCAGTGATTCTTCGCCGTGGGTCCAAAGGAAAAAAATGTCATCGATGATCTATCAGTTTAGAAGAATGAGAGGAGATCTAGTTGAGGTGTATAAGGTGAAAAAAGGTTTTGATGAAGTAGACGTGGAGCGGCTGTTTCCTCTTGTGGGGCGATCTCAAACGAGAGGTCACAGTTTTAGGATAAGGGGTAGAAGATTTAAAACAGATAAGGAGAAATTATCTCTTTCAAAGGGTTGTGAATCTGTGGAATTCACTACTCCAGAGTGTGGTGGTTGCCAGGACATTGAGCAAATTTAAGGAGGAGACAGACAGATTTTAAATTAGTAATGGGTTGAAGGGTTATGGAGAACGGGCAGGGCAGTGGAGTTGAGGCCGAGAAGAGATCGGTCTCAATTGTATTGAATAGTGGAGCAGGCTGGAGGGGCTGAATGGCCTCGTCCTGCTCCTCGCTCTCATGTTCTTGTGTTCATAGAATGATAGAATTTACAGTGCAGATGTAGGTCATTCGGCCCATCGAGTCTGCACCAGCCTTTGGAAAGAGCATCCTACTCAAGCCCCCACCTCCACCCTATCCCCGTAACCCAGTAACCCCACTTAACCTCTTTTGAACACTAAGGGGCAATTTAGCATGGCCAATCCACTTAACCTGCACATCTTTGGAGTGGGAGGAAAGCAGAGCACCCGGAGGAAACCCACGCAAACACGGGGAGGACGTGCAGACTCCGCACAGATAGTGACCCAAGCCGGGAATCGAACCTGGGACTCTGGACCTGTGAAGCAACTGTGCTAACCACTCTGCTACCGTGCTGCCCTCTTCATGTTGATGTTTGACACCCTCTCTCTCTGTTCCGTTTATGTTCGAAGCGTTGATCCAAAAGGAAACTTCTATGATCTCCACGGCATCAATGCGGTTCACAAATACAGCAAGACCAAAAATCTGGGAATGTCGAACGACAAAATATCGCTCACCAAATCTGAGTAGGTTTGACTCTTCTGTCTACTTCTCTTCTCCTCTCGCTCAGTGCACTCCCTCCCTGTCCACACCCCCCACCTCCCCCCCTCACAAGCCTCATTGAATTCTTTGAGGATGTGACGAGACACATTGATGAAGGTCGGGCAGTGGATGTGGCGTATATGGATTTCAGTAAGGCATTTAGGGGCTGGTTTAGCGCAGTGGGCTAAATCGCTGACTTGTAATACAGAACAATGCCAGCAGCGTGGGTTCAATTCCAGTACCAGCCTCCCCGAACAGGCGCCGGGATGTGGCGACTAGGGCCTTGTCACAGTAATTTCATTGAAGCCTACTCGTGACAATAAGTGATTATTATTATTATTTGATATGGTAGGCTCATTCAGAAAGTTAGGGGGCATGGGGTACAGGGAAATTTGGCTGTCTGGATGCAGAATTGGCTGGCCAAAAGAAGACAGCGAGTGGTAGTGGATGGAAAGTATTCCGCCTGGAAGTCGGTCACCAGTGGTATCCCGCAGGGATCTGTTCTGGGACCTCTGCTCTTTGTGGTTTTTATAAATGACTTGGATGAGGAAGTGGAAGGGTGGGTTAGTACGTATGCCGATGACACGAAGGATGGGGGAGTTGTAGATAGTGTTGAGGGTTGTCGCAGGTTACAACAGGTCATTGACAGGATGCAAAGCTGGGCTGAGGAGTGGTAGATGGAGTTCAACCTTGATAAATGTTAAGTGATTCATTTTGAAAAGTCGAATTTGAATGCTGAATACAGGGTTAAAGGCAGGATTCTTGGAAGTGTGGAGGAACAGAGGGATCTTGGGATCCACGTTGTTACGGTCTAGGGTTTAGAGAACTCCAAAGTGTATCATGGAGTTCACTTGACCCACAACTTTTACTAGATTGTGGTATGGGGAGCACACGGCCCACACTACAGGTGTGGTACAGCAGAAATGGAAAAGTATTTTTCAAAGCAAAACAATGTTCATTCTATGAACTCAAGTTAACCTTTTTAAAACATACAGTGAACATCTTAGCAACCATCAATTCAACTACAACCCCCAAAGAATACAACACTACAACATCCAGAAGACAAAAGAAACACCTTTTAACAGAAGCACATCAGGTTTAAATTCACTACTGAGAACATTTATAATTCTGAATTCACCAAATGATCAAGAGATAGTCTTTTCATGGCAGAGAGAACAACAGTACACTTGCTTTGTCTGGCTTCAGCTCCAACACTGAAAACGAAACTAAAACACACCCTGCAGCAAACAGCCTAAAACAAAAGTAAAAAACTGACAGACAGCTCAGCTCCACACACTTTCTAACATCACTGCAGTAGTAAATACCCATTTCTTAAAGGTACTCTCACATGACAACGTACATAGATCCCTCAAAGCTGCCACCCAGGTTGATAGGGTTGTTAAGAAGCTGTATGATGTGTTGGCTTTCATTAACAGGAGGATTGAGTTTAAGAACCACGAGGTTTTGCTGCAGCTTTATAAAACCCTGGTTAGACCACACTTGGAATATTGTGTCCAGTTCTGGTCGCCTCAATTTGGAAGGATGTGGATGCTTTGGAGAGGAGATTTACCAGGATGCTGCCTGGACTGGAGGGCATGTCTTATGAAGAAAGATTGGGGGAGCTAGGGCTTTTCTCACTTAAGTGAAGAAGGAAGAGAGGCGACTTGATAGAGGTGTACAAGGTGATGAGAGGCATGGATAGAGTGGATAGCCAGAGACCTTTCCCCAGGGTGGAAATGGCTGTCATGAGGGGACATCATTTTAAGGTGATTGGAGGAAGGTATAGGGGAGATATCAGAGGTAGGTTCTTTACACAGAGAGTGGTGGGTGAGTGGAATGCATTGCCAGCAGAGGTGGTGGAGTCAGAGTCATTAGGGACATTTAAGCGACTCTTAGACAGGCACATGGACAGCAGTAAATTGAAGGGGTGTAGGTTAGGTTGATCTTAGATTAGGATAAATGGTCGGCACAACATTGTGGGCTGAAGGGCCTGTACTGTGCTGTACTGTTCTATGTTCTATGTTCAATGTTCTCTCTGGAATAGAGCAGGCTGAGTGGGTGACCTGATTGAGGTTTTAAAATTTGGAAATGATTTTGACCAGGTCGACGCAGAGAAGACGTTTCCACTTGTATCGAGGGAGAAACCAGAACTCGGGGCCATCGATATGCGACAGTCACTAATTAATATGATGGGGAATTCAGGAGAAGGTTCTTTACCCAGAGATTGGGGAGAATGTGGGACTCACTCCCATAGGAAGTGGGGAGATGTGGAACTCGCTCCCTCGGGGAGGGGGGAAAATTTGGAACTCGCTCCTAATGGAAGTGGGGAGAATGTGGGACGAGCTCCCGCAGGGTGTGGGGAGAACGTGGGACTCACTCCTACAGGGAGTGGGGAGAACGTGGAACTCGCTCCCACAGGGTGAGGGGAGAATGTGGGACTCGCTCCCACAGGGAGCGGAGGGAATGTGAAACTTGCTCCAACGGGGCGTGGCGGGAATTTGGGACTCGCTCCCACAGGGAGTGGAGAGAATCTGGGACTAGCCCCCACAGGGAGTGGGGAGAATGTGGGTCTCGCTCCCATATGGAGCGGTTGAGGTGAATAGTGTTGATGTATTTCAGGGGGAAGCTGAATAAAACATGAGGGAGAGAGGAATAGAAGGATATGGTGATGAGGGAGCTAAAGGGAGGGAGGTGGGAGGAACAATAGCAGGGAGCAGATGGGTCGAATGCTCTGGGAAGTAAATGTAATTCTGTGACTGTTAATGGCCTTTGCTGGTGTTGTTTGATTAATCACGCGCCCTCCTCCCAAATCAACAACCAATCAAAACATTTTCATCCAATCAGATCGGCCAGGATGTTATCGAATGGCGGTGCTGCCTCGAGGGGCTGAATGGCCTCCTCCTGCTCTTATGTTCCTATGGTCATTCGGGCTTAACATTTTGTACACTCCCATCAGCTTTGACAGGAATCACCCCGATATTTATTTTTTTAACAAACATTTTATGAAGGCATTTATGGCTTTATAACAACAAAAGATACAAATACAAATGTAAAGATAATTCAGTGCATAACACCCCCCTCCATCTCTTCTCCCTGTTTCCCTTAATCCCTAACCCCTCCCTTATTGAATCTGCTGACAGTTTAGTTTTCCCCGAAGAAGTCGATAAACGGCTGCCACCTCCGAACGAACCCTAACGCTGATCCTCTCAGGGCGAACGTAATTTTCTCAAGCCTGAGAAACCCAGCTCACCCCCCCCCCCCCCCCCCCCCCCACCCCGATTTTGGTGGCTCCGAGTCCCGCCATGCTAATAAGATCCGTCTCCGGGCTATTAAGGAGGCAAAAGCCTAAACGTCAGCCTCTCTAGCCCCCTGGACCCCCGGGTCTTCCGACGCTCCAACAGTTACCCCGATATTGACCATTATAACCCCTTAGGTCAACGAACCGGGGCGGTGATAGGTGGACGGGATTCAGACTGAGTTAGGACCCGAGTCCCTGGGTTTAGGATGACCTCAGTTTTACAGAGCATAGAACCATTGACCAGAAACTGGACTGGACCCAGCCTTAGGCTGGAATCCTGCAGGGAATAATTCCGCTCCTGACTCTCCAAAGCCTGTCCACCTTCTACAATGCACAATTTAGGAGTGTATTGGAATAGTCTCCACTTGCCTGGATGAGTGCAGCTCCAACAATACTCAAGAAGTTTGACACCATCCAGGACAAAGCAGCCCCGCTTGATTGGCATCCCTTCCTCAAAAATTCACTCCCTCCACCACCGACGCACAGTAGCAGCCATGTGTACCATCTACAAGATGCACTGCAGGAACTCACCAAGGCTCCTGAGGCAGCACCTTCCAAACCCACGGCCACCACCATCTAGAAGGACAAGGGCAGCAGATACCTGGGAGAGGCTCGACAGAGGATGAGCGAGGGGTTCCGCAGCGAATGAGCTGAGGCAGGAGCCAGGCTGGGTGTTGCTACCATAAGACCACAAGACCATAAGACACAGGAGCAGAATTAGATCATTCAGCCCATCGGGTCTGCTCCGCCATTCAATCATGGCTGATATGTTTCTCATCCCCATTCTCCTGCCTTCTCCCCATAACCCCTGATCCCCGTATTAATCAAGAACCTATCTGTCACTGTCTTAAATACTCTCAATGTTTTGACCTCCACTGCCTTCTGCGGCAAAGAGTTCCACAGATTCACCACCCTCTGGCTGAAGAAATTCCTCCTCATATCTGTTTTAAAGGACCGTCCCTTTAGTCTGAGATCGTGTCCTCTGGTTCTAGTTTCCCCTACAAGTGGAAAAATCCTCTCCACGCCCACTCTATCCAGGCCTCGCAGTATCCTGTAAGTTTCAATAAGATCCCCCCTCATCCTTCTGAACTCCAACGAGTACAGACCCAGAGTCCTCAACTGTTCCTCATTTGACATAAACAGGGGTGGAAACATATTGTGTTAAGCAACGGTGAGGTCAAACGTGGCGACGAGGCAGTGGGCAGCCTGGTTTAATCTCAGGCTGCCTGCCAAGGGAGCGGGATGGAGTCAGCAACGCTTGTTGCCCGGGAATCTTTCACTGAAATGCTCTTTGTCTCTTTTGCAAAACAAGGACTCTGCCTGCACACGAGAAAACTTCAAACAATCCCTGAGCTTCAGCAGCGAGGTTTCAGAACAATCATCCGATCAACTGGGATACTTTTCCCACTGAAAAGGCCGCCTCTGCTTGCTTTCCCTGTCACTGTCCGTCCTTCCTTCCAAACCCTCGGACAGCAGATTCCAAAGACCGAGTGGGTCGCTAAAAGCCTTCGGTAACCTGGGCCGACTGAAAACTGCCCCTGCCAGGGCAGCCATTTTGTTTGGGCTGCTGACTGTCTGAAGACTCGATCTGCATCTTCCCAAACGGAGCCATGGAGACAGCAACTTGCATTTAACTAGCACCTTCAACACAGCGTGCCATCTGCCAAGAGGCTACATGGGATGAGGGAGAGAGAAAGAGTTTGAGGCAGAAATATTTAGAAGTGAATTCCAGAGTATAGGGCCCCCCAACAGGCAGCTGATGGCATGGCCGCCAATGGTGGAGCGATGGCAATCGGGGGATGCTCGAGTAGACCTGAAATCTCAGAGGGTTGTAGGGGTTGGAGGTGGTTACAGAGGTAGGGAGGGTTGTAGGAGCTGGAGGAGGTTACAGAGATAGGGAGGGTTACAGGGACTGGAGGAGGTTACAGAGATAGGCAGGGTTATAGGGGCTGGAGGATGTTACAGATATAGGGAGGGTTATAGGGGCTGGAGGAGGTTACGTAGTAGGGAGGGTTGTAGGGGCTGGAGGAGGTTACAGAGGTAAGGAGGGTTGTGGGGGCTGGAGGAGGTTACAGAGATAAGGAGGCTTGTAGGGGCTGGAGGACGTTACAGAGATAGGGAGGTGTGTAGAGGTTGGAGGAATTTACAGAGGTAGGGAAGGTTGTAGGGGCTGAAAGAGGTTACAGAGATAGGGAGGGTTGTAGGGGCTGGAGGAGGTTACAGAAGTAAGGAGGGTTGTAGGGGCTGGAGGTGGTTACAGAGATAAGGAGGGTTGTAGGGGTTGGAAGAGGTTACAGAGATAGGGAGGTTTGTAGGTGTTGGAGGAATATACAGAGGTAGGGAAGGTTGTAGGGGCTGAATAAGGTTACAGAGATAGGGAGGGTTGTAGGGGCTGGAGGAGAACACAGAGGTAAGGAGGATTGTAGGGGCTGGAGGAAGTTACAGAGATAAGGAGGGTTGGAGGGGCTGGAAGAGGTTACAGAGATAGGGAAGTTTGTAGGGGTTGGAGGAATTTACAGGGACAGGGAAGGTTGTAGGGGCTGAATGAGGTTACAGAGATAGGGAGGGTTGTAGGGGCTGGAGGTGTTATAGAGATAGGGAGGGTTGTAGGGGCTGGAGGAGGTTACAGAGATAGGGAGGGTTGTAGGAGCTGGAGGAGATAACAGAGATAGGGAGGGTTGTAGGGGCTGGAGGAGGTTACAGAGATATTGGTCAGATATTGCTGGTGAGTTTGGTTGTGGGAAAATTACTGACCCCAGGACACAGGGGAGGATCCTCCCCCCTCCCTAAATAGTGGTCGTGAGAACTTTTACACTCACCAGAGAGACAACTGAGACCTCGTGTTTGACATCTCTGACCGCATTGGTAGTCATCGTCCAAGATTCTATAGATTCTGCAGCAGTTCCTAAATATTGGAGGGTGGCTAATACAAGCCCACGATTTAAAAAGGGAGTCTTTCATTGGCTGTGAGAGGCTTTGGGATGTCCGAGCGGGGCTGGAAGGTGCTGGAGAAATGCAGGTTCTATCTGATTTCCTCCAGAGATATTAATTGGGACAACTCCAGTGACTGAATAAAGTCAAATAAAATAAAATGGACAGTTCCAGAAGGCTTTGAAAATCTGCTGATGTTGAAAGGATACACAGGCTCACACACACACAGACTCATACACAGACTCACAGGCACACTCACTCACACACACACATTCACACACACACACACTCTCACTCACATTCTCACACACACTCTCAGCCACACACACTCACACACACTCACATTCACCCATACACAGACTCACTCACACACTCTCACTCACATTCACACACGCACCCACTCTCACACACACTCACACAGACACACACACTCTCACACGCACACACACACACTCTAACACGCTCCCTTGCTATTCCATGTCTGAATCTAAACTGGATTTTATATCTACGAGCTGTCAGAAAACAACTGACGTATTTATTTTTTTCAACTATTTTTTTCAAAAGCTTGATTCTTGTATATATTCACCATTTGTTTCCCCCCCTGGAATGAGGGGATTTGATTTGAATGTGTTGTTTGGAACCCATTGCATTCTGCTCCAGTCTGACTCCACCAGGGAGGCTCGAGCTGCAGATATTGGAATTCCAGGGCCGGGTGGCCGGCCGGGGGGGCGGGGGGGGGGGGGGGGGGGGGGGGGGGCAGCTGATGCTACATAGCGGAACCCAAACTAGTCACAACAAGGAGCTGAACTCCTTGTCCCTCAGCCATTCCCCTCAGTCAGATTCTTTGGCTCAACCCATTTTCCCTGGAATAGAGAAGGCCGAGGAGTGGGTAGGGGGGTGACCCGATTGAGGTCTTTAAAATTCGGAAAGGTTTTCCATCGGGTCGACGTGGTGAAGATGTTTCCATATGTGTGTGTCGGGGGAGTGGGGGAGGTATCAGAACCGAGAGGCTGAGTGGCCTCCTCTCCATTCTCCTGCGCCAGGGTCTGAAGGTAAACATGGGCCCCCGGTTATCCCCCGAACGTAGCTCAGGAGCAGACCAGTGATTAGGAAGCAATGGGTTTGTGTTGTTTACTGTGAACCATGTGCCTGCCCATGTTAATAGTGTGCCCCGTGCTGTGTCTGTAATTATCTCTGTACAGAAATAAATGGATCCATTTTGGTAGAGATGTTGTTGGTCTGGTTTTTGCTGAAGTTTACAGGATCGTGTAGTGGGTGCGGCACAGGAGGAGGACATTTGGCCCATCGTGTCCGTACCAGCCCCCGAACGTGCACTTAGTCTCGCATCAGCCCCCACCCCACCACCAGCACCGCAGTCCAGCTCATTCTTCCTGTTCAGATTCTGACCCAATCACCTTTTGAAACCCTCGATTGAATCTCTCCCCATCGCCTCCCTCACTCTCAGGCAGTGTATTCCCAATCCTGACCATTCGCTGTATAAAATGATTCTCCTCATGTCTGCCTCGCTTCGATCACCAGTCACCTTCAATCTGTGTCCCCCCTGGTTCTCGATCCCTCCACCAACAGCAACGGTACCTCCCTCTCCGCTCTGTCCTGGACCCTCCCTCGTGATTTCAAACATCTCGATCAAATCTCCCTCTTGGCCTCCTCTTACCCGAGTTGGGCAGTCCCAGTGTCTCCGATCTACACATGGGACTGACATTCCCCACCCTCGGAACCATTCTTGTGAATCTTTTCAGTGCCCTCTCACTCTGAAGGCCTCTCACATCCTCTCTATACTGGAGAAATGTTGCCATTGTCCCAGATGACCACAGGCTGCTTGCCCCTTTGAGGGGGAGAGCTGACTGGTGGCGATTTAACTACACCTCAGGTGAGGGGCAATGCTGGGAAGGTGGGGCCCTCATGAATAACCTGTCGGTCGGGGAATTGAGCCCGCGTTGCTGGCCTTGCTCTGCATCAAGAAACAGCTGTCTGGTCAACTGAGCTGAACTGGCCCCCAACTGAGCTAAAACAGCCCCCATTGGGTGGCATGGTAGCACAGTGGTTAGCACTGTTGCTTCACAGTGTCAGGGTCCCAGGTTCGATTCCGGGCTTGGGTCACTGACTGTGCGGAGACTGCACGTTCTCCCCGTATCTGCGTGGGTTTCCTCCGGGTGCTCCGGTTTCCTCCCACAAGTCCTGAAAGACGTGAATTGACATTCTAATTGTCTCTCAGTATACCTGAACAGGCGCCAGAATGTGGTGACTAGGGGATTTTCACAGTAACTTCATTGCAGTGTTATGTAAGCCTACTTGTGACAACAAAGAATATTATTATAATGCGGGATTGTGATAAATGTACAAAATTGTCATTTTGTATACTTTTTGCAGTAAAATTATTGAAACCTGGGTTACGATGTGTGCAGACAATATGTCCAGTGGCGGACTTACCACGAAGCACACAGCGCCATAGCGTGGGGCATTGGCCAATGGGGGTGGTGGTCCATACTGAGAGGTGGCCGTGTGCCCCCATAAGCAGAAGTCTGCCTCTGCTGCAAAGCCTTCAGCAAGGCGAGGAGGTAGTGGTGCTGGTCACCGGCTGCCATCAGGAGCAACTGGGGCAACCCTCGACCTCCAAGTCAAGTTGCTGAGGAGAGTGGGCAGGAAACCGACCAAAAAGAACAGCGGCCACCAAGCCAGATAGATGGCAGCAGCAGCAGTCAGGCGGCCTGCCAGGAGAATACATGGTCGTCGCGGGTCGAGACTCGAAACACAGTCACCCAAGAGAGAGGTAAGCAGTCGGGAGGTGCAGGAAAGGCCAGGCAAGCGCCGGTGTCGTGGTACGGGAAATCGGGGAGCAGCGATTGAGAGCCAGGGCGACTTGGCCCAAGCAAGAGACCAGCCAGGCAGCAGGCCTGAGATTGAGCGGGCAGGGCCGGGCTGTGGGCAGCAACCGGATTGAGCAGCAAGGGGGAGATTTGGGGTTTCTATGCCTTGAATTGTGCGAGCTGAGGGTGGGGGGTGGGGGGGGGGGTGGGGTGCGGTCAGGGGGGTTTTGAAGCCATTGGGGGTGGGGCTCGACATAATTGTGGGCGGGGTTCCATTTCATTGTGGGATAGATTCAAAATTATTGTGGGAGTATCTTGACATCATTGGGGTGGGGTTTGACGTAACTGTGGGATGGCGGTCGTCACCTTTGTGGGCAGGGGTCAACATCATTGGGGACGGGACCTGATGTCATTGTGGGTGGGTCTAGATGTCATTATGGGCAGGGCTCGACATCTTGGGATGGGGCTTGACATGATTGGGGCGGGGTTTGACATCATTGGGGACGGTGCTCGAGATCATTGAGGGTGGGCCGCCATGTCACCAGGAGGTGGGGTGCGATGTGGGCGTCACTGCAAAGAGGGAGAATACGGGGTCCACAAAAGAGTAAGTCCACCTCTGATTATGTCTGTTAAAGCTGTGATTAAGGGGTCATAAAATTGTGGTAAACATTGATTTTGCAGGTGAAGTGCTCTTGATATCCATTTACCTGTTTATAGCCATTTAGCGCAGTGTTTTTCAAACTTTTTTCCAGGGACCCATTTTTACAACCGGTCAAGCTTCGGGACCCATGTGGCTGATCTTTACAACCCACGGCGCTTGACATTCACAGCACACGGCGGTCGACCTTCACGACCCACGGAGCTTGACCTTCATGACCCACGACGCTCGACCTTTGCGACCCACTCCGCTGGACCTTCACAACCCACGCTGCTCGACCTTTGTGACTCACACCGCTCGACCTTCGTGACCCACGTCGGCCAACATTCGCAACCCGCCATTTTCTCTTACCTTTAATGCGAGAGGTGAGCCTGCTTGGTCCTCATGATCTCACTCCAATCAGGTTCACAGGAGGAGAGGGCTTTGCACATATCGGGTGCAGGATTCAGCTGGTTCCTTTGTGCCGTCTTCAGCTTTGTGAGGACGGAAAATCCAACCTCGCACATATAGGTCGGTGTGAAGGACAAAAGCAACAAAATGCTTGTTTTACTCAGCTCCAGATACTCCTTGGAGACGCTACTCCGGAATGCTGACAGTTTCATTGACTTGTGCCATGTTTTTAATGTACTGTAAAAGGTGAGGTGCAGAAGTTCAGTCAGCTTCATTTGGAGTCAGGCTCACCAGTCCATTTATAGTTTCCTTACTGATGCTGTTTTCTTCGAAGTGTCGTAGCAGTGTGGGGAACATGTAGTAATTTTGGCTTTGCACTCACAATTGCCAAACTTTCAATGACTTTTTGAAAGCTGCGATTTCTTCACAGTCCCGAAAGCAATCATCATCCTTCCCTTGCAATTTGAGGTTCAGTTCATTTAGAATTGAAAAGATGTCTGCAAGGTAAGACATAGTTAGCATCCAAGTTTCATCAGCAAACGAATCAGCCAGAGAGGACAATTTCTCGAGGAGGAAAGCGTGGATTTCGTACCTCAGTTCGTAAACTCTGAGTAGCTCCCACCTTGACTGATCATTACAGTAACTCTTCAAGCGGATGAAGTCCACCATCATTGGGATTGACTGGTCACTGTTTCGATTCAATGCTTTAATGTAGTCTAAAAGGTCAGCAAAAAGCATATAGTCACCCTTCAGTACACCAAGGGTGAGGATGTGATGATTTCCCATGGCTTTCATTATGTCCCTTGCCAAACGTTCAGTTCTGTCCATGATTAAACCATGAGGAATATATACTCTCTCCAGATCATTTGAGTAATGTTTAGGGATGCAAAACAGATCGAGGTCACAGCCTTGTTCATCATCGGTGACCACCGCTAGCATGCCGCGATCGCACTTTGACCCTATGTTCAAGTCCCAACTCTCCTGGGTCCCTTGCGCACTGATGAGTGGGCACGCATGCGCAGTGCGCCCACATTTTCTCAGCTGGTCGCGGCGGCCATTTTTACAGTCGCTCGCAGTCCGCATTGTTAAAGCCGAATGCTGCGGCTCTTGCGCATGAATTCACGTGATCGGGAACGCCCTGATGGACGGCTACGCGGCCCTCCCGACACCTGCCCGCGACCCACCCGTGGGTCACGACCCCACTTTGAAAATGACTGAGTTAGCGAATGGAATCTGGGGCGGGATTCTCCGATCCCCCGCCGGGTCGGAGAATCGGCGGGAGGGGGCGTGAATCCCCGCCCCGCCGGCTGCCGAATTCTCCAGCGGCGGAGATTTGGCGGGGGCGGGAATCACGCCCCGTCAGTTCCCACAGAATCCCGTCCATTGTTTATGTTTGACTGACTCCAGGGGTGTGGATAATTTATGATACATCATTGGCGGGATTCTCTAATCCCGCGGCAGAATGTCCACGCCATCGTAAACGCCGGCCAGTTTTACGAGGCCATGAATGGGGCAAGCTGAGGAGTAATTCTGGCCCCTACAGGGAGCCAGCATGACACTGGAGCGGTTCACGCCACTCCAGCTGCCGATCCCAGCGCAAACTGGGCGCCACGGGATCCGTGCATGTGCAGTGGTGCTGGCGCCAACGCGCGCATGCGCAGTGGCCTCCTTCAACACGCCGACCCTGGGCCAGGCCACATCGGAGGCCCCCCCGGGGTCGGACTCCCCCTCCTTCCCCACAAGTCGCCCCCGACTCTTCAACGCTGAGTTCCCACCTGCTGAGAGCAGGTGTGGACGGCGGCGGCGGGACTCGTCGTTTTTACGACAGCTGTGGAAAATCGGCGGGCTGGCCGCATAGAGCGACCCCCGACCGGCGTTGTGCCAACCACGCCGGCGCCAATGGTGCCGATTCTCCACAGTGTGCCAGCGCTGGGGTAGCGTGGCGAGACTCGTGCCGATCGCGGGGATTCTCCGGCCTGGCCCTGGGCTGCGAAAATCCCGCCCATTGTGTTTGGTCCTGGCTAAACAGATATGGGACATCTGGGGCGAAATTCTCCGGTATCGGCGCGATGTCCGCCGACTGGCGCCCAAAACGGCGCAAATCAGTCGGGCATCGCGCCGCCCCAAAGGTGCGGAATGCTCCGCATCTTGGGGGGCCGAGCCCCAACATTGAGGGGCTAGGCCCGCGCTGGGCGAATTTCCACCCCGCCCCAGGACCCCGGAGCCCGCCCGCACCGCCTTGTCTCACCGGTAAGGTAGGTGGTTTAATCTACGCCGGCGGGACAGGCATTTTAGCGGCGGGACTTCGGCCCATCCGGGTGATTCCCGCCCCCGCCGAATATCCGGTGCCGGAGAATTCAGCAACCGGCGGGGGCAGGATTCACGCCAGCCCCCGGCGATTCTCCGACCCGGCGGGGGGTCAGAGAATCTCGGCCCTGGTGTGAGGAGGCAGAAGAATGTCTTATGCTTTGGGCACAGATGTAATTAAGGAGAGGAGCCAGGTGTGTCTGAAAAAATTTGTATTTCCTCGGATTTTCATCTGAACACAGGTGTTTCAGTTTTAGTCACTCTCTTCAAAGATCAGTACTGAGGGAGTGCTGCACTGTCAGAGGGTCAGTACTGAGGGAGTGCTGCACTGTCAGAGGGTCAGTACTGAGGGAGTGCTGCACTGTCAGAGGGTCAGTACTGAGGGAATGCTGCACTGTCAGAGGGTCAGTACTGAGGGAGTGCTGCACTGTCAGAGGGTCAGTACTGAGGGAGTGCTGTACTGTCAGAGGGTCAGTACTGAGGGAGTGCTGCACTGTCAGAGGGTCAGTACTGAGGGAGTGCTGCACTGTCAGAGGGTCAGTACTGAGGGAGTGCTGCACTGTCAGAGGGTCAGTACTGAGGGAGTGCTGCACTGTCAGAGGGTCAGTACTGAGGGAGTGCTGCACTGTCAGAGGGTCAGTACTGAGGGAGTGCTGCACTGTCAGAGGGTCAGTACTGAGGGAGTGCTGCACTGTCAGAGGGTCAGTACTGAGGGACTGTTGCACTGTCAGAGGGTCAGTACTGAGGGAGTGCTGCACTGTCAGAGGGTCAGTACTGAGGGAGTGCTGCATTGTCAGAGGGTCAGTACTGAGGGAGTGCTGCATTGTCAGAGGGTCAGTACTGAGGGGATGCTGCACTGTCAGAGGGTCAGTACTGAGGGAGTGCTGCACCGTCAGAGGGTCAGTTCTGAGGAAGTGCTGCACCATCGGAGGGTCAGTACTGAGGGAGAGCTGAGGGTTTTTGGTCACAGGACACTAGGGAGATCACGTACCGTCCCGCTCTTCTTCTGAATAGTGACCGTTGGATCATTTACTCCCATCTGAGAGAGGCAATTCAGTGGCCCCCAGCCAATTAAACCAAGTCCAAAGCCCATCTCTCTCTCTGATGCCAAAAAGTATGAAGCTCTTGTTCAAACTAGCAGGGACTAGCAGAGTGTTCACTCCAGCAACGTTTGAATTCCTCCCTCTCTCTGCTGCTTGACTTAAACAGGGAGTGAGAGACAGAGAGTGAGAGGGACAGAGAGAGAGAGACAGTGAGAGAGAGACAGAGGGACAGAGAACGCGGGAGAGAGGCCAAGAGGGACAGAGAGAGAGAGACAGAGAGAGAGACTGAGAGAGGCAGAGAGAGAGACCAAGAGAGAGTCAGAGAGAGACAGGGAGAGAGAGAGACAGGGGGGTGGACAGGGAGAGAGAAATAGAGACAAAGCGAGAGAGAGACCAATAGAGACTGTGTGAGAGAGACAATGAGTGAGAAAGAGAGAGAGGGACAGAGTGGCAGAGAGAATGAGAGAGACCGAGAGAGAGGCAGAGAGAGAGTGAGAGAGAGAAAGAGTGTCATGACCCCCTGGGCTAATATGCGGTCAATTCCAGCTCCACTTGACCCGGAGTCGCAACACAATTGAAATTAATAAATAATTCTCAGAAATATAACCGGGGCTGGATTCTCCGATTTTGAGATTAAGCGCTGATGCCGGCGTGGGAACAGTGCCATTTTACACCTGAAAAAATGGCGCAACACCTCCACCGATCCTCCGTCTATTGGAGAGCTGCCCCCCGGCTCTAGCTGAGTGTACGGTTGGAGAATTGCCGGGTCCATGGCCGCATGTGCCCGGCGGCAGCCTGCAGTGGCTGCGCCGTGCAACATAGCGGCAGCCGTGCAACATAGCGCCAGCCGTGCACATAGCGCCAGCCGTGCAACATAGCACCAGCCGTGCAACATAGCGCCAGCCGTACACGTAGCGCCAGCCGTGCAACATAGCGCCAGCCGTGCACATAGCACCAGCCGTGCAACATAGCGCCAGCCATGCAACATAGTGCCAGCCGTGCACATAGCGCCAGCTGTGTGCAAACCTGGCCTGCCAAATAGTGCTCCCCTTTGGCCAGGCTCGCCAGCCCCGGACAACCCCCCCACCAGTGCCCCCAGGCCCCGCCAAAGCCTCCCCTGCTCACGGAGAGGCTCCCCCCCCCTCCGACTGTGGCGGCGCTGGACTCAGGCCGTAGCTACCACGCCGGTTTCACGAAACAAAATAGCACGAATGGCCCACGCCGTCGGGAGCTCGGCCCATCGCAGACGGAGCATCGGGGAGGGCCTCGGGTGACATCCTGAGGCCGTCCATATGGCGTGCGGCGTACGTTCTGGGGGAGGCGGAGCATCGGAAAAGCAGTGCTCGCCCCGATTCCGGCGCCAACGGGGATCTCTGGCCGAACGCGATTTTAGCGTCGGAAACCGGAGAACCCCGCCCCCAGCCTATGGTCTTTGACTGCCCAATGGCTACTCACCAGGTTTGTAAATTTAAACACAATTAATTTTATTAATAACAATAACTAGGATTGAATATGCAGCAAATACAACATGCTAACTGCTATTTAATTCCTAACCCCCCCACTTAAACTGGCCACGCGCTCTCCGCACACACACACAAGACAGTCACAGGAGAGGAGAAGAGGGGGTAAAATAATAAGTAAAAAAGATAAGAGCCGTTGTTTCTGATGATTGTCTTCCAGCTCACCTTCTTTCAACTTTGGCTGTCAGTCCTTGGTTTCTGCTTTCAATCGGTGATGATTTTCACTGTAGGTTCATTCAGGTCTCTGAACAGCTCTGCAGTTTTTCTGGAGCAAGAGGGTGAGAGAGAGTGAGAGCCGATCCTCTCCTCTCAGCATCCAGGAACCAGCGGTCTGTCCCCGGCTCTCTGAAAATCATCCCACCAGGTATGACCAACCATCGCCTGTTACCAGCCAGAGTACGGCCTTTGGACCAATTTATTGACCACCAGCCAACCAATTGCACCGAGTCCCACCGATCTCTTGGGTGCCAAAAGGTTTGAATTCTGCTGTCCGAAATGTTCTCTTTTGCGACTTTTGAGTCCCTCACTTCCCTTGCTCGACTCAAAGAATATAATAATAATCACTTATTGTCGCAAATAGGCTCCAGTGAAGTTACTGTGAAAAGCCCCTAGTCGCCACATTCCGGCTCCTGTTTGGGGAGGTCGGAATGGGAATTGAACCCGTGCTGCTGGCCTTGTTCTGCATTACAAGCCAGCTGTTTAGCCCACTGTGCTAAACCAGCCCCTATGCGTATGACCATTCAGCAACTTTTTTTTGGATAAATTTAGAGTACCCAATTCATTTTTTTTTTCAATTAAGGGGCAATTTAGCGTAGCCAATCCACCTACCCTGCACATCTTTGGGTTGAGGGGGCGAAACCCACGGGAACACGGGGAGAATGTGCAAACTCCACTTGGACAGTGACCCAGAGCCAGGATCGAACCTGTGACCTCGGCGCTGTGAGGCAGCAGTGCTAACCATTGCGCCACCGTGCTGCCCTTCAGCAACCTGGGCTATTGCCCGGTCACCCCCAGCCCCACTTGACCCGGCGTTGCAAATAAGGTGAATTAACCAATAATTCTTAGAAAATACCCGCAGGCTTTGGCCTTTGGCTGCCCAATAATTACAGTCACCATGTTTGTAAATTTAAACATAATTCCTGTTTATTTATAACAAGAACTATGATGAAATATGCAGCAAATACAACTGGTTAACTATTATCTATTTCCTAATTCCCCACTTTAATTTCCCCCCACCCTCTACACACACACGCACACACAAACACAGACAAACAGAGACAAAGAAAGGGGTACAAAAAAGTAAAAGAGAAAACGAATCTGATGCACGATCAATAACTCCAGAAGCGAGGTTGGAGACAATTGAAGGCTTTAATACGCTAGATGTTTCCCCCAGCAGCGCAGGGACAGAAGAAAGCTGCTGGGCGGCACGGGCCTCTTATACCCCGTCTTGCAGGGCGGAGCTAACATACAGGCTTAACCAATGGGAACAAGCACATTCTCCACCAATGGTATTCCGGCATTACCAGGTACCGTAATCCTTCTAACACAGACTACCACAGAGTCTTTGTTTTAGAAAGGTGTGTCTGATACCCTGCTCCTCTTCAAACCTTGCTTTCAGTTTGAGATTTTTTGCTGAAGATTCAGTCAGGGTTCTGTAGTTTGAGGAATGCAACACTCACAGCCTTTCTGGGGAGAGAGTCCTTGGGCTGAATTCTCCGCCGGCGGGATGCTCCATTTTGCCGGCCGCCTGGGGGTTTCCCGACGGCGTGGGGCTGCCCGACAATGGGAAACCCCAGTGACCAGCCGGCGAAATGGAGAATCCCGACAGCGTGCCACAACAGAAATCTGGTGCGGTGGGACGGAGAAACCTGCCTCTGGTCTTTGGCTACAGCCTGTAATGGTTTTCCTATAGCTTCATTCACCTGGGTTCTCTGTAGCTCAAAGAACACGGCAATCACAGCCATTCTGGAGAAAACAAAAGACTATGTCCTTATCTTCCTGCGTCCAGGAGTCAAAGTGAAACCTTCAGGTCTCTGAGAATCGTCCCACTGGGACAGGATTCAATCGCCACCTGCTACCGGGCCGAGTACTGCCTTTTGGGCCAATTCATTGTCTCCAGTCAATCAATCAAACTGAGTCCCTGCCCATCTTTCTCCCTGGCACTGAAAAGTCTGAAGCTCCCATTCTAATGAACAGTGTTCTCTCCGGTAATTTATGCTGCTTCGCTTAAAGACACATGCCTTTATGTAGCATCTTTAGGGCATCTTTAATTAGCACGGTAGCACAGTAGTTAGCACTGATGCTTCACAGCACCAGGGTCCCAGGTTCGATTCCCGGCTTGGGTCACTGTCTGTGTGGAGTTTGCACATTCTCTTTGTGTCTGCATGGGTTTCAAAGAACAAAGAATAAAGAAAAGTACAGCACAGGAACAGGACTTCGGCCAACCAAACCTGCGCCAACCATGCTGCCCGTCTAAAGGTGGCTGGTTTAACACAGTGGGCTAAATAGCTCACTTGTAAATGCAGAACGAGATCAGCAACGTGGGTTTAATTCCCGTACCAGCCTCCCTGAACAGGCTCCGGAATGTGGCGACTAGGGGCTTTTCACAGTAACTTAATTGAAGCCTACTTGTGACAATAAGCGATTATTATTATATTATTATTAACTAAAATCTTCTACACTTCTGGGGTCCGTATCCCTCTATTCCCATCCTATTCATGTATTTGTCAAAATGCCCCTTCATAGAATCATAGAATCATAGAAGTTTACAGCATGGAAACAGGCCCTTCGGCCCAACCAGTCCATGCCGCCCAGTTTTTACCATTAAGCTAGTCCCAGTTGCCCGCACTTGGCCCATAGCCCTCTATACCCATCTTACCCATGTAACTATCCAAATGCTTTTTAAAAGACACAATTGTACCCGCCTCTACTACTACCTCTGGCAGCACATTCCAGACACTCACTACCCTCTGAGTGAAGAAATTGCCCCTCTGGGCCCTTCTGAATCTCTCCCCTCTCACCTTAAACCTATGCCCTCTAGTTTTAGACTCCCCTACCTTTGGGAAAAGATGTTGACTATCTACCTTATCTATGCCCCTCATTATTTTATAGACCTCTATAAGTTCACCCCTAAGCCTCCTACGCTCCAAGGAAAAAAGTCCCAGTCTATCCAGCCTCTCCTTATAACTCAAACCATCAAGTCCCGGCAACATCCTAGTAAATCTTTTCTGCACTCTTTCCAGTTTAATAATATCCTTTCTATAATAGGGTGACCAGAACTGCACACAGTATTCCAAGTGTGGCCGTACCAATGTCTTGTACAACTTCAACAAGACGTCCCAACTCCTGTATTCAATGTTTTGACCAATGAAACCAAGCATGCCGAATGCCTTCTTCACCACCCTGTCCACCTGCGACTCCACCTTCAAGGAGCTATGAACCTGTACTCCTAGATCTCTTTGTTCTATAACTCTCCCCAACGCCATACCATTAACTGAGTAGGTCCAGGCCTGATTCGATCTGCCAAAATGCATCACCTCACATTTATCTAAATTAAACTCCATCTGCCATTTGTCGGCCCACTGGCCTAATTGATCAAGATCCCGTTGCAATCCTAGATAACCTTCTTCACTATCCACTGTGCCACTAATCTTGGTGTCATCTGCAAACTTACTAACCATGCCTCCTAAATTCTCATCCAAATCATTAATATAAATCACAAATAACAGTGGACCCAGCACCGATCCCTGAGGCACAGCACTGGTCACAGGCCTCCAGTTTGAAAAACAACCCTCTACAACCACCCTCTGCCTTCTGTCGTCCAGCCAATTTTGAATCCAATTGGCAACCTCACCCTGGATCCCGTGAGCTTTAACCTTCTGCAACAACCTACCATGCTGTACCTTGTCAAAGGCTTTGCTAAAGTCCATGTAGACAACGTCTACTGCACTGCCCTCATCTACCTTCTTGGTCACCCCCTCAAAAAACTCAATCAAATTTGTGAGACATGATTTTCCACGCACAAAGCCATGCTGACTGCCCCGAATCAGTCCTTGCCTCTCTAAATGCTTGTAGATCCTGTCTCTCAGAATACCTTCTAGCAACTTACCTACTACAGACGTTAGGCTCACCGGTCTGTAGTTCCCAGGCTTTCCCTTCTTAAACAAGGGCACAACATTCGCCACTCTCCAATCTTCAGGCACCTCACCTGTGGCTGCCGATGATTCAAATATCTCTGTTAGGGGACCCGCAATTTCCTCCCTAGCCTCCCACAACATCCTGGGATACATTTCATCAGGTCCCGGGGATGTATCTACCTTGATGCGCTTTAAGACTTCCAGCACCTCCTCCTCTGTAATATGCACACTTCTTAAGACATCACTATTTATTTCCCTTAGTTTCCTAACACCCATGCCTTTCTCCACCGTGAATACCGATGAGAAATATTCATTCAGGATCTCACCCAACTCTTGTGGCTCTGCACATAGATGCCCTTGTTGATCCTTAAGAGGCCCTACTCTGTCCCTAGTTACTCTTTTCCCCTTTATGTATTTGTAGAATCTCTTTGGATTCTCCCTTGCATTATTTGCCAAAGCAATTTCATGTCCCATTTTTGCCCTCCTGCTTTCCCTCTTAACTCTATTTCGACAATCTCTATACTCTTCAAGGGATCCACTTGATCCCAGTTGCTTATGTACGTCATATGCCTCCTTCTTCTTTTTGACCAGAGTCTCAATATCTCGAGTCATCCAGGGTTCCCTACTTCTACCAGCCTTGCCCTTCACTCTAAAGGGAATGTGCTTACCCTGCACCCTGGTTAACACATTTTTAAAAGCCTCCCATTTACTAGCCGTCCCTTTGCCTGTCAACAGTCTCCCCCAATCTACCTCTGCAAGTTCCTGTCTGATACCATCAAAATTGGCCTTGCCCCAATTAAGAATTTTAACTCTTGGGCCAGACCTATCATTCTCCATAGCTATCTTAAAACTAATGGAGTTATGGTCACTTGTCCCAAAGTGATCTCTCACTAGCACTTCTGTCACTTGCCCTTCCTTATTTCCCAAGACGAGGTCAAGTTTTGCCCCCTCTCTAGTCGGTCCATCCACATACTGAATGAGAAATTCCTCCTGAATACACTCAACAAATTTCCCTCCATCCAAGCCCCTAATGCTATGGCTGTCCCAGTCAATGTTGGGAAAGTTAAAGTCCCCTACTACTACCACCCTATTATTCTTGCAGCTATCTGTAATCTCCTTACATATTTGCTCCTCAATTTCCCGCTGACTATTTGAGGGCCTATAGTACAGTCCTACCAAGGTGATCTCTCCCTTCTTATTTTTCAGTTCCACCCATATAGACTCAGTGGGCGAACCCTCGGATATATCCCCTCTAAGTACTGCCATGATGTTCTCCCTAATCAAAAACGCCACTCCCCCTCCTCTCTTACCTCCTGTTCTATCCTTTCTATAGCATCTGTACCCCGGAACATTGAGCTGCCAGTCCTGCCCCTCCCTTAGCCATGTTTCAGTCATAGCTATAATATCCCAGTCCCATGTGCCCGTCCATGCCCTGAGTTCATCCACTTTGCCCGTCAGGCCCCTTGCATCGAAATAAATGCAGTTTAATGTGGACCTTCCTTGCTCTCTGCCCTGCTTTCTCAGGTCAACCTTTACACACTCTCCCTTCCTGCCTTTTGTTTCTGTCCCCACTGACTTCCTACATCGGTTCCCATCCCCCTGCCACATTAGTTTAAACCCTCCCCAACTGCACTAGCAAACACACCCCCGAGAACATTGGTTCCGGTCCCACCCAGATGCAGACCGTCCGATTTGTACAGGTCCCACCTCCCCCAGAACCGGTCCCAATGTCCCAGGAATTTGAAACCCTCCCTCTTGCACCATCTCTCAAGCCACGTATTCATCCTAGCTATCCTGTCATTCGTACTCTGACTATCACGTGGCACTGGTAGCAATCCTGAGATTACTACCTTTGAGGTCCTACTTTTTAGTTTAACTCCTAACTCCCTAAATTCAGCTTGGAGGACCTCATCCCGTTTTTTTACCTATATCGTTGGTGCCTATATGAACCACGACAGCTGGCTGTTCACCCTCCCCCTCCAGAATGCCCTGCAGCCGCTCCGAGACATCCTTGACCCTTGCACCAGGGAGGCAACATACCAACCTAGATTCTCGTTTGCGTCCACAGAAACGCCTGTCTATTCCCCTTACAATTGAATCCCCTATCACTATAGCTCTGCCACTCTTTTTCCTGCCCTTCTGTGCAGCAGAGCCAGCCACGGTGCCATGAACCTGGCTGCTGCCACCTTCCCCTGGTGAGCCATCTCCCCCAACAGTTTCCAAAACGGTAAATCTGTTTTGGAGGGAGATGACCGCAGGGGATCCCTGCACTGCCTTCCTACTCTTCCTCCGTCTGTTGGTCACCCATTCCCTATCTGCCTCAGTAATTTTAATCTGCGGTGTGACCAACTCACTGAATGTGCTATCCACAACTTCCTCAGCATCGCGGATGCTCCAAAGTGAGTCCATCCGCAGCTCCAGAGCCATCAAGCGGTCTAACAGGAGCTGCAGTTGGACACACTTCTTGCAGATGAAGGAGTCAGGGACATCAGAAGGGTCCCTGACTTGCCACATCTCACAAGAGGAGCATGACACGGATCTGAGCTCTCCTGCCATGACTTAAACCTGAAGTTAAATTTGAACTACACTATACAGCTAAGAGAAAGTCAAAGAGAGAGAAATCACTTACCAGTTACAAGCCAATCACTTACCTGCTGGCTGTGATGTAATTGCTCCCGAGGCTCCCTCACAGGTCTGCTTCTCTGCACCTCCTTAAGATGAGCACCAAATTCCCTTAACTAGTTAATTAATTTACTTAATTAATTGGATTTTTTTTGGGGGGGGGGAAACTCAACCCCAAACACCAAACGCCAAAAAACAAACACAGCCCTCACTCACCTCTTACCCGAACTCAGCCTTACCCAAACTTAGATACACCCTGTTTGCCTCCAGCACTCCATTTCTTTAGGCACTTCAGACACACCTTTTGTATCCTTCCTGATTTACAGTCAGCCAATAGGCCTGCTCCCAAAACTGATCTCCTGAAACTAACAGCTGACCTGCAAGGTAAGGAAGTGGTTAAGCAGTACTTACCTCACCCACGCCGCGACCTTTTAATCTGTCCCCTCTGCCTCGCAGCTCCCGCGCTTTTTCAAACTCCCGCGCTGTTTCCAAGGTCCCGGCTCCCTCTCTCTCCCGAACAGCTGACCTGCAAGGTAAGGAAGTGGTTAAGCAGTCACTTAAACGTCACTATCGTCCCTGTTTCCACCACCTTCTCCGGCAGCGAGTTCCAGGCATCCACTACCCTCTGTGTAAAAAAGTTGCCTCGTACATCTACTCTAAACCTTGCCCCTCGCACCTTAAACCTATGCCCCCTAGCAATTGACCCCTCTACCCTGGGAAAAAGTCTCTGACTATCCACTCTGTCTATGCCCCTCATAATTTTGTAGACCTCTATCAGTTCGCCCCTCAACCTCCGTCGTTCCAGTGAGAATAAACCTAGTTTATTCAACCTGTCCTCATGGTTAATGTCTTCCATACCAGGCAACATCCTGGTAAATCTCTTCTGTACCCTCGCTAAAGCCTTCACATCCTTCTGGTAGTGTGGCGACCAGAATTGAACACTATACTCCAAGTGTGGCCTAACTAAGGTTCTGTACAGCTGCAACATGATTTGCCAATTTTTATACTCAATGCCCCGGCCAATGAATGCAAGCCTGCCGTATGCCTTCTTGACTACCTTCTCTACCTGTGTTGCCCCTTTCAGTGACCTGTGGACCTGTACACCTAGATCTCTCTGACTGTCAATACTCCTGAGGTTTCTACCATTCACTGTATATTCCCTACCTGGATTAGACCTTCCAAAATGCATTACCTCACATTTGCCCGGATTAAACTCCATCTGCCATCTCTCCGCCCAAGTCCCCAAACGATCTAAATCCTGCTGTATCCTCTGACAGTCCTCATCATCATCCGCAATTCCACCAACCTTTGTGTTGTCCGCAAACTTACTAATCAGACCAGTTACATTTTCCTCCAAATCATTTATATATACTACGAACAGCAAAGGTCCCAGCACTGATCCCTGCGGAACACCACTAGTCACAGCCCTTCAATCAGAAAAGCATCCTTCCATTGCTACCCTCTGCCTTCTATGACCTAGCCAGTTCTGTATCCATCTTGCCAGCTCACCTCTGATCCCGTGTGACTTCACCTTTTGTACCAGTCTGCCATGAGGGACCTTGTCAAAGACCTTACTGAAGTCCATATAGACAACATCCACTGCCCTACCTGCATCAATCATCTTTGCGACCTCCTTGAAAAACTCTATCAAGTTAGTGAGACACGACCTCCCCTTCACAAAACCGTGCTGCCTCTCGCTAATACCTCTGGGTGCTCAAGTTTCCTCTTACAAGTTCCGAAAGATGTGCGGGTAAGGTGGACTGACCATGCTAAATTGCCCCTCAGTGTCCAAATGTTAGGTGTGTTGCTGGGTTGTGGGGATAGGCTGAAGGTGTGGGCTTAGGTAGGGTGCTGTTTCAGTGGCCGGTGTAGACTCGATGGGTCGAATGGCCTCCTTCTGCACTGTACATTCTATGATTCTCTGTCCATTAATCACCCGTGGATCAAAAATGATAACGGGGAAATAAAAGAAAGGGGAAATGAGGGAATAAACGGGAAGGGCCCTTACATTATCCCTCAACCGACATCACTAGTGTCATGCGAGAGTGCCTTTAAGAACTGGATGTTTAAGCAATGTACCTTTAAGAAAACAGTGATGTCATAGAGTGGGTGGAGCTCAGCTCAGTTCAGCCATTTTGCAGGGTGGTTTTGCAGTTTGAAAAATGCCTGGTTGAATTTGCTGAGAGCAACTAAAAAGTGCCTGGCTGGTTTTGCTGAGAGCAGTTTAAAAGTAGAAAGCCAGTTTGAGACAGCAGCTTGAGAAGTTCTGTTTTGCTGAGATCTGCTTGAAGGGAGAAAGCCAGGCCTGAGAAAGCAGCGTGGGTGTGTCTGTGGGTTTCCAGAGAGCTGCATAAAGAAAGCAAGGTGCTGGAGCTGAAGTCACCCAAGCTAATATACCTCTGCCATTCTACAGAAAATATATATATCCTTTAACCTGATGTGATACTGTTTAAAGGTGTTAAGTCTCTTGGAAGTTTGAAGGAACATTTTAAGGAGTTATTTACTGTTGCAATATTTTCTGAGTTATCGTTGAAGTAAGGGGTGTTAAGAGATCCAATGTTTATTTCAGATGTTCAGTTGAGTTCACGGAATAGGCAGTGTTTTGTGTTTAAAAACCCACGTGTCCAAAATTGTAATCCCACACCTAGGGAAAAAGCCGTGTGCTAGGAAAAGCAACAAATCCATTAAAGGGAGAGGTTAGTTGAACTCCATGATACATTTTGGGGTTCTGAAAACGCCTCACTCAAAACAATTGGGGGCTCGAGGGGGATAAAAGTCTATCTATTGGATTGGCTTTTGTGAACTTAAAGACAGTGAAGGATTGTTGCTTTTCCGGTGTGGTATTTAAGTTTAAGTGAGAGAGGCTTAGAAGTTTTTGGGGGTGGAGAATGTCACACGTAGTACTTTACGGACAGAAATGAAAAGCAGACTGTTAGATTTGGCAAGAACATTGCAGTTAACATTACCTGACAAAATGCGAAAAGATGAGGTAATTATGCCGATGGTTAAGCATTTAAAGTTGCCTGAGATAGAGTTTGACTAATTGGAAATGGCAAAAATTCAGTTGCAAATTAAACAAATGGAACATCAGAAAGAATTAAAGCAGCTGGCATACGAGAGTGAGAGAGAGGAAAAAGAAAGAGACAGAGAGGGAGAGGAAAAAGAAAAGGAGAGAGAAGAAAGGAGAAAAGAAAGAAGAGCCCTAGCAGAACAAAAAGAAAAAGAAAGGGAGATTCAGATCAGGGAAAAAGATAAAGAGAGGGAGTTTGAACTTCATAAAATGGCCATGAAACATAACAAATCAGTTAAAATTGGCAGACGTAAAGGGAAACGTACAGTTGGATGATAGTGATGAGGATAGTGAGACAGCGCGTCATAGTCGAAGACGTGGTGAGGATCTATTTAAATGTGTCCAAGCATTGCCAAGGTTTGACGAGAAGGAAGTGGAAGCCTTTTTCATTTCATTTGAGAAGGTAGCTAAATAAATTAAATGGCCACAGGACTTGTGGGCGTTACTGATTCAAACAAAGCTGGTAGGTAGAGCTAGTGAAGTGTTTGCATCACTACCGGAGGAGGTATCTGGAACGTATGAGGAGGTGAAGAAATCCATCTTAAGTGCATATGAGCTAGTGCCTGAAGCTTACAGGCAAAGGTTTAGAAATTTAAGGAAAGAATTTGGTCAAACATACATGGAGTTTGAAAGGCTCAAACAGAGTTATTTTGATAGGTGGATAAGGGTTTTGAAAATAGACCAAACGTATGAAGCTCTCAGAGAAATTATACTTTTGGAGGAGTTTAAAAATTCAATTCCTGATGTAGTGAGAACTCATGTAGAAGAACAGAGGGTTAAAACTGCGAGATCAGCAGCGGAAATGGCAGATGATTATGAATTAGTTAATAAATCAAAGATTGGTTTCCAACATCAGTTTCAGCCGGTGAGGGATAGAAACTGGGGACATGAGAAATACTCAAGTGGTAAAGGTAAAGGTGATCTGATGGGAGATAATAAGGAGAGTGTACCTCAGATTAAAAAAGAAATCCAGGAGGGTGGAAAATAAATGAAAAGTTTCCGATGTTTTCACTGTAATAAACTAGGCCATGTAAAGTCAGTGTTGGTGGTTGAAGAAAAGCACTGGGAAGGCTGATGTGGTAAAACAGGACAAGACAGTGGAGTTTGTTAGAGTGGTAAAGGAAATCCCAAGGGAAGCGAAGGAGGTGCAAACGATTGTACAGCCTATTCAAGAAGTAATTGTTAAGAAGGTGCCAGATGTCTTCAAAGAATTTACTTGTGTGGGTAAAGTTTACTCATGTGTATCAGGAGGAGCAGGTAAAGAAGTCACAATTTTAAGAGATACAGGGGCTAGTCAATCCTTAATGATAAGAGATGAGGAATTATGTCGTTTGGGAAGAATGTTGCCAGAAAAAGTGGTGATATGTGGAATTCAGGGTGAGAGGAGTAGCGTTCCATTATATAAGGTAAGGTTGGAAAGTCCAGTGAAGAGTGGTGAAGAGGTAGTAGGAGTAATAGATAAACTATCTTGTCCAGGAATACAGTTTATCTTGGGTAATGATATAGCTGGATCGCAGGTGGGAGTGATGCCTACTGTGGTTGATAAGCCAGTGGAAAATCAGTCAACTGAAGTGTTGAAGGACGAATATCCTGGGATTGTTCCGGATTGTGTAGTAACAAGGTCGCAAAGTCACAGGTTAAGACAAGAGGAGAAATCAAAGAGTGAAGATGAAGTTGAAGTGCAATTATCAGAAACGATTTTTGATCAGATGGTTGAAAAAGAACAAGAACAGATGGAGGATGAGGCGGATATTTTTAGTTCAGGGAAATTGGCGGAGTTACAACAGAAAGATGTAGAAATAAAACAGATATATCAGAAAGCATACATGGAAGTGGAGTCTGAGAGTATACCAGAGTGTTATTACCGTAAAAATGATGTCTTGATGAGAAAATGGAGACCTGTACATATGCAGGCGGATGAAAAGTGGGCAGAAGTTCATCAAGTAGTATTGCCGGTAGGGTATAGAAAGGAGGTGTTGCGAGTTGCACATGAGGTACCAGTGGGAGGTCATTTGGGAATAAGGAAAACTCAAGCTAAAATCCAGAAACATTTTTATTGGCCTGGACTACATAAAGATGTAGTTAAATTTTGTCAATCATTTCACACATGTCAAGTGATAGGGAAACCTCAAGCAGTGATAAAACCAGTGCCCTTAATACCCATTCCAGCATTTGAGGAACATTTTACAAGGGTCCTAATCGATTGTGTAGGACCGCTTCCTAAAACAAAAAGTGGGAATCAATATATTTTGACTGTAATGGATGTGTCCACTAGGTTTCCAGAGGCCATTCCAGTACGTAATATTACAGCTAAAAGGATTGTGGAGGAGTTACTTGAATTCTTTACTAGATATCGACTACCCACAGAAATTCAATCGGATCAAGGAATGAATTTTACTTCAAAGTTATTCAAAGAAGTTATGGATAACTTAGGAATGAGACAATTTAAATCAACTGTGTACCATCCAGAATCGCAGGGAGCATTAGAAAGGTGGCATCAGACATTAAAGACAATGTTGAGGGCGTATTGTCAAGATGATGCAGAGGATTGGGATAAAGGAATTCCATTCGTATTGTTTGCAATTAGGGATGCACCGAATGAGTCTACCAAATGTAGTCCTTTTGAACTAATTTTTGGTCATGAGGTAAGAGGACCACTTAAATTGATTAAGGAAAAATTGATGGGTGAGAAATCGGAAATTACACGATTGGATTAAATGTCAAATTTTAGGGAATGATTAAATAGAGCAGGTGAATTGGCGAGACAACATTTGAAAGTTGCACAAAATGTGCTGAAACGGGTAGCGGACAAGAAATCCAAAGTTCGTAGTTTTGCCAGTGGGGATAAAGTTTTAGTGTTGTTACCAGTGGTAGGGCAGCCTTTAAAAGCTAGGTTTTGTGGACCGTATCAGATTGAAAGGAAATTAAGTGAGGTGAATTATGTGGTAAAAACACCAGATAGAAGGACGACTCACCAAGTGTGACATGTGAATATGCTTAAAAGGTACTTTGAAAGGGAAGGAGAGAAAAAGGAGGTTTTAATGATTCTAACTCAAAGTGATGAACCAAATCCAGAGGACTGTGAATTTGACATACCTCAAATTAAATTGGAAAATGAGGATGTTCTTAAAAATTGGGATGAATTGTTACGTTACCTTCCAGAGGAAAAACAAACTGACCTGAAAGAGTTATTGATATCACATGGGCAAGTTTGTAGAGATAAATTGGGAAGTACTAAAATGGCTATACATGATGTAGATGTGGGAAATGCTGTTCCAATCAAACAACATCCATATAGACTTAATCCTTTAAAATTGGCACAGGTTAACAGAGAGATTGAGAGTATGCTGAAGAATGGCATAATTGAAGTGGGTTGCAGCCAATGGAGCTCACCCATAGTGATGGTACCTAAACCAGACAGTACCCAACGGTTGTGTATGGACTATAGAAAGGTGAATACAGTTACAAGAACGGACTCTTATCCTGTCCCAGCATTGAAGGATTTCATGGAGAAATTGGGACAATCTGCTTTTATTTCTAACTTCCAGACATGGAAAGAGCATTTAAAACATCGTATAGAGTTCTTCGATCAACTTCAGGTGGCGGGTTTGGTGATGAACCTAGTCGAAAGTGAATTTGGAGAAGCCCGAATCACTTTCCTTGCGGAGTTTCCGATACCTTCAAGACGAAGGGAGGCAATGCGATTTCTTAACATGAATGAACTTGATCGAACAGCTGTGCAAACATTTTGTGGTGTGATTATTCCACTGATGGAATTGCTGAAGAAACGTAAAAAAATTCAATGGACAGCGGACTTTCAACAGGCATTTGACTGCCTGAAAGCTGTGATCACCAATGTTTCTGTATTAGAGAATTCCAAGGGGCTCTGTGGTCAGATTGAACTAAAGTATCTGGGACGAGATTCTCCGACCCCCCGCCGGGTCGGAGAATTGCCGGGGCCTGCCATGAATCCCGCCCCCGGCGGTTGCCGAATTCTCCACCACCGGATATTCGGCGGGGGCGGGAATCGCGCCGCGCCGGTTGGCGGGCCCCCCCGCGATTCTCTCTCCGGCCCAGATGGGCCGAAGTCCCGCCACTAAAATGCCTGTCCCGCCGGCGTAGATTAAACCACCTACCTTACCGGCGAGACAAGGCGGCGCAGGCGGGCTCTGGGGTCCTGGGGGGGGCGCTGGGCGATCTGGTCCCGGGGGGTGCCCCCACGGTGGCCTGGCCCGCGATCGGGGCCCACCGATCCGCGGGCGGGCCTGTGCCGTGGGGGCACTCTTTCCCTTCCGCCTTCGCCACAGTCTCCACCATGGCGGAGGCGGAAGAGACTCCCTCCACTGTGCATGCGCGGGAATGCCGTCAGCGGCCGCTGACGCTCCCGCGCATGCGCCGCCCGGAGATGTCATTTCCGCGCCAGCTGACGAGGTACCGAAGGCCTTTTCCGCCAGCTGGCGGGGCGGAAATTCGTCCAGCGCGGGCCTAGCCCCTTGAGGTTGGGGCTCGGCCCCCAAAGATGCGGAGCATTCCGCACCTTTGGGGCGGCGCGATGCCCGACTGATTTGCGCCATTTTGGGCGCCAGTCGGCGGACATCGCACTGATACCGGAGAATTTTGCCCCTGATTCTGAAGAGAAATGCCGAGGAGTAGAGGAATGGATGGATCGTGCAGAGACTTTGTTCAAAGAGACTGTCAATCGAGAAGGATTTCGGTTGGAGGAAGAAGAACAAAGAAAAATGGACTATATTATTATATCTGTTTGCAGTGTTTATTTTTAAAACAAAAAGGTATGTTTACTGTGTACATTTCTTAGTGGATGGTGCAAAAGTGAAAAATGATACCATCTTGAAGTTGATGGGTTTATTTTTCTTGGGGTGAGGTGTCATGCGAGAGTGCCTTTGAGAACTGGATGTTTAAGCAATGTACCTTTACGAAAACAGTGATGTCATAGAGTGGGTGGAGCTCAGCTCAGTTCAGCCATTTTGCAGGGTGGTCTTGCAGTTTGAAAAGTGCCTGGCTCGTTTTGTTGAGAGCAACTAAAAAGTGCCTGGCTGGTTTTGCTGAGAGCAGTTTAAAAGTAGAAAGCCAGTTTGAGACAGCAGCTTGAGAAGTTCTGTTTTGCTGAGATCTGCTTGAAGGGAGAAAGCCAGGTTTGAGAAAGCAGTGAGGGTGTATCTGTGGGTTTCCAGAGAGCTGCATAAAGAAAGCAAGGTGCTGGAGCTGAAGTCACCCAAGCTAATATATCTCTGCCATTCGACAGAAAACATATATATCCTTTAACCTGATGTGATACTGTTTAAAGGCGTTAAGTCTCTTGGAAGTTTGAAGGAACATTTTAAGGAGTTATTTACTGTTGCAATATTTTCTGAGTTATCGTTGAAGTAAGGGGTGTTAAGAGATCCAATGTTTATTTAAGATGTTAAGTTGAGTTCATGGAATAAACAGTGTTTTGTGTTTAAAAAACCCACGTGTCCATAATTGTAATCCCACACCTAGGGAAAAAGCCGTGTGCTAGGAAAAGCAACAAATCCATTAAAGGGAGAGGTTGGTTGAACTCCATGATACATTTTGGGGTTCTGAAAATGCCTCGCCCATGACACTAGTAACAGATGATCTGGGTCACTATCACAGTGCCTATTATTGGGATCTTGCTGTGCGTGAATCAGTTGCCTTGTTTCCTACATTACAACAGTGATTTCACTGGAAAGAAAATCCCAAAACATTGGCTGTGAGAGGCCGTGGGGGTGACAGGTGTTGGAAAAACGCATATTCCTTCTTCGGATTGCTGACTTTGTTGAAATATGTTTAATTTGCTGATCACATTCCAGCGAAGAAAGTGGTTGGTCTGTTAGTTTCAGGCATTCCTACAATGGAAAAGCAGATTGATACGACTGAACTTGCATCCCTCCCCCTGACAGACCCAATGCCCAGGAAGTGAACACGAAGAACAACAACTGGTGTTTATGTAGCACCTTTCCTCGATCCAAAGATCTGGGGGGCAGGGTATAGGCAGTCTCCATTGGAGTGGCTATCAAACCAAACCACACATGGACACACACATGAGGGGAAAACAGGCGAAAACCAATGCTCGGTCCAAGAGGCTGGTTGGCCAGAAGCATCTTCATGGAGGGGAGGGAGAGAGAGTGAGAAAGAGGGGGGAGAGAGGGAATATGGGGAGGGGGGAGAGAGAGAGGGGGGGGGTGGAAGAGAGAGAGAGTGGGGGGAGAGAGAGAGTGAGCGGCAGGGAGAGAGAGAGAGAGGAGGGAGAAAGAGAGCGAGTGAGAGGGAGAAAGAGAGTGAGAACGAGAGGGAGAAAGTGAGTGGAAGAAAAAAAGAGAGTGAGAGGAAGAAAGAGAGCGAGAGGGCGAAAGAGAATGAGGTAGAAAAATGGAGCAGGAGGGGGAGAGAGAGTGGGAGTGAGAGAGCAAAACCGACAGCGGGAGAGGGAGCGCAAGAGGGAGAGAGCAAAACCGAGAGAGAGGTATAAAGAAAGTCAGAGAGAAAGGGAGAGAGAGTGATGCACGATCAATTACACAAATACGAGAGTTGAATGCAACTGAGGCTTTATTACACTAAGATGTGTGGCCTCCTACAGCAGCTGGCAAAATGGCTGCTGTATGGGGAGCACACATATTTATACTCCGCCTACTGGGCGGAGCCAGCAGGCAGGGAACTACCCCCGTACCTGTAGTATAGGGCGTTACCACAAAGCACCTAATATATACATCAGTGGTGACTACCATATTCACCCCCTGTTAAAATTGAGACCGGCGGGGGTGGTGGAGAACTATATACAAGTACATATTTTAACTACAGAGAAAAAATGGAGTCCCGATCAAGTTACAGGTTCAGTCGGTCCGGAGCCTTGATCTGCCGTTGGGAACGCCGCAGTGGTGGCGGCGATTCCGGTGTCGGTCTGGTCCTCGGTGACTCCGGGAGCGTGCCAAAATCCCCGTCATCCTCGGGCATGGACAGGGGGAGGACGGATTGTTCTGGGGCGTGGGCTGCGGTGGGGTACGCCGGGGAAGGGGAGGCCGGCGCTGGGTCGGACGGGTGTGTGTGTGTGGAACCAGCTGGTGCCAGGTCCCTGAGGGAGACAGTATTTTGGCGGCCGTCGGGGTACGCTACGTAGGCGTACTGCGGGTTGGCGTGGAGTAGCTGTACCCTTTCAACCAACGGGTCCGCCTTGTGGAGTCGTACGTGTTTACAGAAGAGTACGGGTCCTGGAGCTGCAAGCCAAGTCGGGAGCAACACCCCGGAGGCGGACCTCCTGGGGAAGGCAAAGAGACGTTCATGAGGTGTGTCATTAGTCGCAGTGCATAGGAGCGACCGAATGGAGTGCAGTGCGTCGGGGAGGACCTCCTGCCAGCGGGAGACCGGGAAATTTCTGGACCGTAGGGCCAGCTGGACAGCCCTCCAGACCATCCCATTCTCCCTCTTCACCTGCCCGTTTCCCCGGGGGTTATAGCTGGTCATCCTGCTCGAGGCGATACCCTTGTTGAGCAGGTACTGGCGCAGCTCATCGCTCATGAATGAGGATCCCCTGTCGCTGTGGACGTAGGCGGGGAAGCCGAACAGAGCGAAGGTGGTGTTGAGGGCTTTGATGACGATGGCAGACGTCATGTCGGCGCATGGGATGGCGAAGGGGAATCTGGAATATTCATCAACCACACTGAGAAAATACGTGTTACGGTCGGTGGAGGGTAAGGGCCCTTTGAAGTCCACGCTGAGGCGTTCAAAGGGGCAGGAGGCCTTCATCAGGCGCGCTCGGTCTGGCTGGTAGAAGTGCGGTTTGCACTCCGCACAGACCTGGCAGTCTCTGGTGACTGTCCTTACTTCCTCGACGGAGTAGGGCAGATTGTGGGCCTTTATGAAATGGTACAAACGTGTGACTCCCGGGTGACAACGGTTGTCGTGCAGAGTCTGGAGTCGGTCCACCTGTGCACTGGCACATGTACCTCAGGGTAGGGCATCGGGGGGGCTCGTTGAGCTTACCGGGGCGATACAAAATCTCGTAGTTGCAGGTGGAGAGCTCGATCCTCCACCTCAAGATTTTATCGTTTTAGATCTTGCCCCGCTGTGTGTTATTAAACATGAAGGATACCGACCGTTGGTCAGTGAGGAGAGTGAATCTCCTGTCGGCCAGGTAATGCCTCCAGTGCCGCACAGCTTCAACGATGGCTTGGGCCTCTTTTTCGACGGAGGAGTGCCGAATTTCGGAGGCATGGAGGGTGCGTGAAAAGAATGCCACGGGTCTGCCTGCCTGGTTGAGGGTGGCGGCCAGAGCGACGTCTGATGCATCGCTCTCGACTTGGAAGGCAGTGTCTCGTCTACTGCGTGCACCTCGGCCTTGCTGATGATGGCCTTAATACGGTTGAAGGCCTGGTGAGCCTCGGCCGTTAGGGGAAAAATAGTGGATTGGATGAGTGGGCGGGCCTTGTCCGTATAATTTGGGACCCACTGGGTGTAGTAAGAAAAGAACCCCAGGCAACGTTTGAGGGCCTTGGGCGCATGCGGTCGGGGTCGGGCCCCAGAACTCCGTTCTGGACCACATAGCCGAGGATGGCTAAGCGGTTTGTGCTGAACACACACTTCTCCTTGTTGTAAGTGTGGTTGAGGAGAGTGGCGGTGGGGAGAAATTTGGCAAGGTTGGCGTCATGGTCCTGCTGATCGTGGCCGCAGATGGTGACATTGTCAAGGTACGGGAAAGTGGCCTGCAGCCCGTACCGGTCAACCATTCGGTCCATTTCCCGTTGGAAAACCGAGACCCTGTTGGTGACACCGAAAGGAACCCTGAGAAAATGGTAAAGGCGGCCATCTGCCTCGAAGGCAGTGTATGGGCGGTCCGCCTTACGGATGGGGAGCTGGTGGTAGGCGGATTTAAGGTCCACAGTTGAGAAGACCCGGTACTGTGCAATCTGATTGACCATATCAGATATACGTGGGAGGGGGTACGCGTCGAGCTGCGTGTACCTATTGATGGTCTGGCTGTAGTCCACGACCATTCTGTGTTTCTCCCCAGTTTTCACCACCACCACTTGGGCTCTCCAGTGGCTGTTGCTGGCCTCGATGATGCCTTCCCGAAGCAGCCACCGGACCTCGGACCTGATGAAGGTCCTGTCCTGGGCGCTGTACCGTCTGCTCCTGGTGGAGACGGGTTTGCAATCTGGGGTTAAGTTTTAAGCTTTAGGGTCGCGAGGCCGCACACAGTAAGGGGTGGTAGGGGCCCGCTGAATTTCAATGTTAGGCTCTGGAGGTTGCACTGGAAGTCCAGGCAGAGTAGTAAGGCAGCGCAGAGGTTGGGGAGAACGTAGCGGCGGAAGCCGGTAAACTCCACGCCCTGGACAGTGAGAGTGGCTATGCAGTACCCCCAGATCGTCACGGAGTGGGACCCGGAGGCCAGGGAGATTCTCTAATTGGCGGTGTGTACCGCGAGGGAGCAGCGCCTTACTGTATCAGGATGAATGAAGCTCTCGGTGCTCCCGGAGTCCAGCAGGCAAGAGATCTCATGCCCATCGATTTTCACATTTGTAGAGGCGGTTGCTAGGCTGTGCGGGCGAAACTGGTCAATCGTGACTGAGGCGAGACGCGGCTGATCGTCGATGGTGGCAGATGATGGGGTGCCCAGGGGGCATGGGTCCTGGTAAGATTGCGGCGCCCACGGGCCGCATGTGCCATGGGGGAGACAAGATGGCGGCGTTTGATGTTCCTGGGGAGGACAAGATGGCGGCACCCACGGGCCGCACGTGGTGGAGGTTGAACAAGATGGCGGCGCCCACTGGTCGTACGGGGCGGGGCGAGGTGTCGGAACAATAGCAACGACTGCGCGGGCCTGGCACACCGCCGCGAAGTGCCCCTTCTTGCTGCAGGCCTTGCAAAGGGCGCTCCGGGCCGGGCAGCGTTGTCGGGGGTGTTTTGGCTGCTCACAGAAGTAGCATTTGGGGCCCCCGGGGTTGGTTGGCTGCCGCGCGGCACAGGCGTGGGGTTGGCTGAGTGGGGTCCCCGATGGGGCGGCCGTCTGCAGAGTCCACGATGCGTAGGAGGGGTGGGCCGCGCGGCCGGGGGTGTAGGCCTGGATGTTGCGCGAAGTGACCGTCAGCGAGAGCGCAAGCTTTTTGGTTTCTGCGAGGTCGAGCGTGGCCCCTTCTAAGAGGCGTTGGTGGATGTAATCTGACCCTATCCCCATAACAAAAGCGTCTCTCATAAGCAGGTTCGAGTGTTCCGTGGCCGTGACGGCCTGACAGTCACAGTCTCTGACTAGGGGAATTAGAACATGCCAGAAATCTTCTACTGACTCACCAGGAAGTTGACTACGAGTGGAGAGGATGTGTCTGGCGTAGAGCGTGTTCGTCCGCTGAGCGTAGTGCCATGGCTTTGTCGTAGTTCGGCACGTCCTGGATAAGCGGAAAGTCTTTGGAGCTCAGCCGCGTGTAGCTTCTGGAATTGGGTCTGTGTAGCGCACAAAGACTCCATGAGACGAATATAGTGAAGTCGATGAGGCTTTATTAAGCGTGTCTGTTCCCCAGCAGCCCGATAGTAAACTGGCCTGCGGGGGAAGACACCGGCTTCTTATACTTCGCCTTCAGGGCGGAGCTTGAGGTCAACGGCCAACCAGGACCCGGGATATGTCAGCCAATGACATTAGGGCTTCCAGTCCCACATGACCCCCAATACATACTACCACATTCACCCCTTGTCAAAAATGAACCCGGCGGGGTGATGCTTCGTATGGTGGTAAGGGTTTACAGGGCTGGTCCTGGGAGGATAGAACAGTTACATGGTAGTACAGTATTGGACAGTTTCGTCCTGTTGCAACTATTTACAGAGGGTATAGGAAAAAAACAAAATGTTCTTTGAACAGTCCATCTTTGTTTTACATCGACGCCACGAGTCGGTCGGGCGGTCTGGTCGTCCGTGTCGATCGCCTCGGCCCCGGCGGTGGTGGTGGTGCTTCTACCAGTGTTGTCGCCTCCAGGAGCCGTACGGTTTCAGCTGTCGGTGCAAAGGGGAGGGGGACTGATCCTCCTGGGAAGGGGGCGGTCGCGGGGTGCGGCGGTGGCAGGAAGGGGGGCGGTTGGGTTGATGGTGTCGGGGGGGTGTGCGTGGTGCCGGCGGGCGCCAGATCCCGCAGGGAGACCGTGTCCTGTCGGCCGTCGGGGTACTCCACGTAGGCGTACTGGGGGTTTGCGTGGAGGAGGTGAACCCTTTCGACCAACGGGTCCACCTTATGTGCCCGCACATGCTTTCGGAGCAGGATGGGTCCTGGGGCCGCCAGCCAGGTCAGCAGCGATGTTCCAGAGGAGGACCTCCTAGGGAAGACAAGGAGACGCTCGTGGGGCGTTTGATTAGTGCTTGTACATAATAACGACCGGATGGAATGGAGAGCATCCGGGAGGACCTCCTGCCACCGTGAAACTGGGAGATCCCTGGACCGGAGGGCCAGTAGGATGGCCTTCCAGACCGTGCCGTTTTCCCTTTCTACTTGCCCGTTCCCCCGGGGGTTGTAGCTTGTCGTCCTGCTTGAGGCTATGCCCTTGCTGAGCAGGAACTGGCGCAGCTCGTCACTCATGAAAGAGGACCCGCTGTCGCTGTGGATGTATGCGGGGTAACCGAACAGTGTGAAGATGCTGTTCAGGGCTTTAATGACTGTGGGTGCGGTCATGTCGGAGCAGGGAATGGCAAAAGGGAAGCGGGAGTATTCGTCCACTACATTAAGAAAATATGCGTTGCGGTCGGTGGAGGGGAGGGGCCCTTTGAAATCGAGACTGAGGCGTTCAAAGGGGCGGGAAGCCTTAATCAGGTGCGCTCCGTCTGGCCTGAAAAAATGCGGCTTGCATTCCGCGCAGATGTGGCAGTCCCTTGTGACTGTACGGACCTCTTCTGAAGAGTATGGGAGATTGCGGGACTTGATGAAGTGGTAAAACCGAGTGACCCCCGGGTGGCAGAGGTCCTCGTGGAGGGTTTGGAGGCGGTCAATTTGTGCGTTGGCACATGTGCCGCGGGATAGGGCATCGGACGGCTCGTTCAGCTTTCCGGGCCGGTACAAGATCTCATAGTTGAAGGTGAAGAGCTCGATCCTCCACCTTAAGATCTTGTCTTTTTTAATTTTGCCCCGCTGTGCATTATCGAACATGAAAGCTACCGACCGTTGGTCAGTGAGGAGAGTGAATCTCCTGCCGGCCAGGTAATGCCTCCAATGTCGCACAGCTTCCACTATGGCTTGGGCTTCCTTTTCCACTGAGGAGTGGCGGATTTCTGAGGCGTGGAGGGTTCGGGAGAAAAAGGCCACGGGTCTGCCCGCTTGGTTAAGGGTGGCCGCTAGAGCTACGTCGGAGGCGTCGCTCTCGACCTGGAAGGGGAGGGACTCGTCGATGGCGCGCATCGTGGCCTTTGCGATGTCCGCTTTGATGCGGCTGAAGGCCTGGCAAGCCTCTGTCGACAGAGGGAAGGTCGTGGTCTGTATTAGGGGGCGGGCCTTGTCTGCGTACTGGGGGACCCACTGGGCGTAGTACGAAAAGAACCCCAGGCAGCGTTTCAGGGCTTTTGGGCAGTGCGGGAGGGAAAATTCCATGAGTGCGCGCATACGTTCGGGGTCGGGGCCTATTATCCCATTGCGTACTATGTAGCCCAGAATGGCTAGCCGGTCGGTGCTAAAAACGCACTTGTCCTCGTTGTACGTGAGGTTCAAGGCTTTGGCGGTCTGGAAGAATTTTTGGAGGTTGGCGTCGTGGTCCTGCTGATCGTGGCCGCAGATGGTTACATTGTCGAGATACGGGAACGTGGCCCGTAACCCATGTTGATCAACCATCCGGTCCATCTCCCGTTGGAAGACCGAGACCCCGTTTGTGACGCCAAAAGGGACCCGTAGGAAATGGTATAATCGCCCGTCTGCCTCGAAGGCTGTGTACTTGCGGTCACTTGGGCGGATGGGGAGCTGATGGTAGGCGGACTTGAGGTCCACGGTGGAGAAGACTTTATACTGGGCAATCCGATTGACCATGTCGGATATGCGGGGGAGAGGGTACGCGTCTAGTTGTGTGTACCTGTTGATGGTCTGGCTATAGTCAATGACCATCCTTTGTTTCTCCCCTGTCTTCACTACTACCACCTGCGCTCTCCAGGGACTATTGCTGGCCTGGATTATGCCCTCCTTTAGTAGCCGCTGGACTTCGGACCGAATGAAGGTCCGGTCCTGGGCGCTGTACCGTCTGCTCCTAGTGGCGACGGGTTTGCAATCCGGGGTGAGGTTCGCAAACAAGGACGGGGGTTGCACCTTGAGGGTAGCGAGGCCGCAGATAGTGAGTGGGGGTATGGGGCTGCCGAATTTAAACGTAAGGCTCTGTAGATTACATTGGAAATCTAATCCCAGCAAGGTGGGGGCACAGAGTTGGGGAAGGACGTTAAGTTTGTAGTTTTTGAACTCCCTCCCCTGCACCGTTAGGGTAACTATGCAGAATCCCTGGATCTGTACGGAGTGGGATCCTGCAGCTAGGCAAATCTTTTGTGCGCTGGGATAGGTGGTCAAGGAACAGCGTCTTACCGTGTCGGGGTGTATAAAGCTTTCCGTGCTCCCGGAGTCGACTAGGCATGGCGTCTCGTGGCCGTTAATTAGGACCGTTGTCGTCGTCGTCTGGAGTGTCCGGGGCCGAGCCTGATCGAGCGTAACCGAAGCGAGCCGTGGTTGTAGTAGTGGGGTGGGGTCCGTTGTTGCCGTCCAAGATGGCGGCGGGGGTGGACAAAATGGCCGCCCCCATGCGTCGTACAGGTCGGGGGCGGTCCAAGATGGGGGCGCCCCTCCTCCCCTCGTGGTGGTCGGGACCCAAAATGGCGGCGCCTGCGGGTCGCACAACGGCGCCCCTCCTCCCCTCGTGGTGGTTGGGACCCAAAATGGCGGCGTCTGCAGGTCGCACATGGTGTGCTGGGGGTCTGGGGAGCGCTAGGACCGCGAGCGGTAGGACCGCGCGGAGCTCCCTCACCGCGAGCGCTAGGACCGCGAGCGCTAGGACCGCGCGGAGCTCCCTCACCGGGGACAGCGGTGGTCGGGGCCCAAGTCGGTGGCGCCGGCGGGTCAGGCGTGGGGCGCGGGACGGGGGTGAGGGTGGCGTTAGGGACGCGAAAAACCCCCTCCTCTCCGTGGAGAGTGTTGGCCGGGACCCAAAGCGGTAGCGCCGGCGTACATGGGCTGCGGGGAGGGGGGTTGGGGAGCGTAGGTGGCGTGCAGGGCTCCCAGTTCTCCCGGGACCGCGGTGGTCGGGACCCAGAGCGGCTGCGCCTGCGGGTCGCACATGGACTGCGGGGAGGGGGGTTGGGGAGCGTAGGCGGCGTGCAGGGCTCCCAGTTCTCCCGGGACCGCGGTGGTCGGGACCCAGAGCGGCTGCGCCTGCGGGTCGCACATGGCGTGCTGGGGGGGTTGGGACGCATAGACTGCTTGTAGGGCTCCCTGTGGCCCCGGGACGGCGGCGACCTCGCGGGATCGGCACACCACCGCATAATGGCCCTTTTTCCCGCAGCTTTTGCAGATAGCTGCGCGGGCCGGACAGCGCTGTCGGGGGTGTTTCGCCTGGCCGCAGAAATAACAGCGGGCGCCCCCAGTGCGACTCGGCGTTTGGACTGCGCAAGCCCGTGGGGTGTCCGGGGGGGGGGGGGGGTAGGGGGTTTGCCGCGACGGGTACGTACGGGGCCCAATGGCCTGCCGTGCGGTCGGGGCCGTAGGCGCGGGTATTACGCGCGGCTACGTCCAGCGAGGCTGCCAGGGCCCGTGCCTCTGAGAGTCCTAGTGACTCTTTTTCTTGAAGTCTTTGGCGGATTTGGGAGGATTGCATACCTGCAACAAAAGTGTCGCGCATTAACATGTCTGTGTGTTCGTTTGCATTCACCGACGGGCAGCTGCAGGCTCGTCCCAAAATCAGCAGCGCGGCGTAGAACTCGTCCATCGATTCTCCGGGAGCTTGCCGTCTTGTCGCGAGCTGGTAGCGAGCGTAGATTTGGTTAACTGGGCAAACGTAGAGACTTCTGAGTGCTGCGAACGCCGTCTGGAAATCGTGGGTGTCTTCAATGAGGGTGAAAATCTCCGTGCTCACCCTCGAGTGCAGGACCTGCAGTTTTTGTTCATCTGAGACTCGGCCTGTGGTCGTCCTGATGTAGGCCTCGAAGCAAGTCTGCCAGTGTTTGAAGGCTGCTGCCGCATTCACTGCGTGGGGGCTGATCCTCAGGCATTCTGGAATGATCCTGAGCTCCATAGTCCTTTTTAGGCACGCTTAATAAATTGTAGCGCACAAAGACTCCATGAGACGAATATAGTGAAGTCGATGTTGCTTTATTAAGCGTGTCTGTTCCCCAGCAGCCCGATAGTAAACTGGCCTGCGGGGGAAGGCACCGGCTTCTTATACTTCGCCTTCAGGGCGGAGCTTGAGGTCAACGGCCAACCAGGACCCGGGATCTGTCAGCCAATGACATTAGGGCTTCCAGTCCCACATGACCCCCAATACATACTACCACAGTCTGGTGCAGACCTGATGTAAGCTTCGAAACAGGATAGCCAATGTTCAAAGTCCTTTTTGGCGTTGTCTGATTGCGGATCCAGCTGCAGGCGATCCGGCTTGATGCGGAGGTCCATCTTCTGAAAGCTTCAGTGCAATAGATTGATGCACGATCAATTACACAAAGACGAGAGTTGAATGCAACTGAGGCTTTATTACACTGAGATGTGTGGCCTCCGAGAGCAGCTGGTGAAATGGCTGCTGTATGCTGAGCACACATATTTATACTATGCCTACTGTTCCAGCAGGCAGGGACTACCCCCGTACCTGTAGTACAGGGCCTTACCGTAAAGCACCTAATATATACATCAGTGGTGACTACCACAGAGAGACCGAGAAGAAGAGTGAGAGTGAGGAGAGAGAGAGAGGAAGAAAGAGAGAGAGATAGCGAGCGAGAGGGAGAGAGAGAGGGAGATAGAGAGAGGGAGAGAGAGAGTGAAAAAGTGGAGAGGAAGAGAGGAGAGGGGGAGAGTGAGTGAGGCGGAGAGAGAAAGTGAGCGAGAGGGAGAGAGAGAGGAGAGGGAGAAGAGAGAGAGAGAGGGGGAGAAGTGGGGAGGAGAAAGAGAGAGATAGAGAGTAAGGGGAAGAAAGAGAGAGTGCGAGGGGGAGAAAGAGAGAGAGAGAGAGCAAGAAGGAGGGAGTCGGAGGAAGAAAGAGAGAGAGAGTGAGAGGAAGAGAAAGTGAGAGGAAGAAAGAGAGCAAGATGGAGAAAGAGGGAGCAAGAGGGAGAGTGAACGAGAGCAAGAGGGAGAGAGAGAAAAATGGATAGTGGGAGAGAGAGCGCGAGAGAGAGAGACCAAAACGGAGAGAAGGGGATAAAGGGAATGAGATGGAGAGAGAGTGAGAGGGAGAGAGAGAAAGTGAGAGGGAGAGAGAAAGAGAGGGAGAAAGAGAGAGCGAGAGGGAGAGGGAGAGAGGGAGAGAGAGATAAAGAGAGAGAGATAAAGAGAGAGAGAGAGGGAGAGAGAAAGCGAGGGAGAGAGCGATAGAGAGTGAGAGAGGGAGAAAGAGAGACCGAGAGGAAGAAAAAGGGAGAGGTAAAGAGAGGGAGAGAGAGAGCGGGATGAACCAGGAGAGAAAGCGTGAAGGGGAGAGAGAGAAATAGGGAGAGGGAGTCAGAGGAAGAAAGAGAGAGAGGGGAAGAGAGAGAGAGAATGAAAGGGAGAGAGAGCAAGAGGGACAAAGAGAGAGCAAGAGGGAGAAAGAGAGAGAGAGTTAAACAGAGGGAGACAGAACGAGAGATCAAGAGAGGGAGAGAGAAAAGGATAGAGAGGGAGAAAGAGAGAGAGAGCGAGAGAGATAAACAGAGAGAGAATGAGAGAGAGAAAGAGAGGGAGGGAGAGAATGAGAGGGAGAAAAAGAGAGAGAGGGCGGGGGAAAGAGAGAGAGAAAGAGAGAGAGGGACTGACAGGAAGAAAGGGGGAGAGAGAAAACGAGAGGGAGAAAGAGAGAGAGAGAGAGGGACAGCGAAAGAGAGGGAGGGAGATCAAGAGAAAGGGGGAGAGAGATTGGGAGAGTGGAGATAGAGTGAGAGAGGAAGACAGACAAAGAGGGAAAGAGACAGGGAGGGAGAGAGAGAGAGATGGAAGGAGCTAGGGTGAGAGGGAGAGGGGTGAGAGAGAGAGGGAGAGAGTAAGAGAGAAGGAGAAAGAGGGAGAGATGGAGCCAGGGAGAGAGGGATAGAGGGGAGAGAGTGAGGAGTGGGAGGGGGAGAGAGAGGGATAGAGAGAGGGGAGAGGGTGAGTGAGAGAGCGTGATAGAAAGAGAAAGGGGAGAGGAAGATAGAGGGAGAGAGAGGGTGTGAGAGAGGGAGGGAGGAAGTGAGAGAGGAAGGGAGTGAGAGAGGGAGGGAATGAGAGAGGGAGGGAGAGAGAAAGGGAGGGAGGGAGTGAGAGAGGGTGGGAATGAGATAGGGGAATGAGATAGGGAGGGAGTGAGAGAGGGACGGAGTGAGAGGGGGAGGGAGCGAGAGACGGAGGGAGAGGGGGAGTGAGAGAGAAAGGGAGGGAGTGAAAGAGGGAGTAAGAGAGGGAGTGAGTGAGAGATGGAGTGAGTGAGAGAGGGAAGGTGTGAGAGGGAGTGAGTGAGAGAGGGAGGGAGTAAGAAAGGGAGGGAGTGTGAGGAAGAAAGGGGGAGAGAGAAAATGAGTGAGAATGAGAGAGAAAGAGAGAGAGAGGGGTAGAGTGCAAGAGAGGGAGGGAAAGGGGGAAAGAGAGAGATAGGGAGAGTGGAGATTGTCGTGTTAAGCACACTGAGATAACACGGGCTACAACTGGATGCAGCTATAACTGAAAGATATCCAGACCTTGAAATTAGTTCAATTTGATTTATTGAACCTGTCACACAATTAGCTCAGTTCTCTGTGAGTTCGACTCTCTGCTAACCTAAGTGTGGTTACTCTGACTGAACCAGACTAGCTCTTAGCCACGTGCTGTAGGTGTTATGTAATATGTACACCCGACTCACTCTGTAGATGTCCCCAGTGGAAAGAGGCAGAGTGTGAGTGCCTCGTGCCTTTTATAGTGGGAAACCACCCCCAAGTGTTCTACCTGCTGATTGGTTATGTCCTGTTCTCTGTGTTCATTAGCTGTCTGTCTGTATCTCATTATGTGCATGTCTGCATATCATGACATCTCCCCTTTTGAAATGTTTTTCTGCAGCATATGTGAAAGTATTTACATGTGTAGGCCGAAAAACTAACTTATTTACATACAATGGCAGATGGGAACATATGTACATGTTCGAAAATAGAACAAACCAAACAAAACAAATGTTCATAAGTCCAGTCTCTGGGGTTTGCGTCTGATCCTGGTCGACCGCCGGAGAGGTGGTGGTGGGGACGACAGCGCCTTGATGGGCGGGATTGAATCCGGACTGGTGGCCTCGTGGTTTGAGGTATCAGGAGGTGGCACAATAACAGATGGAAACAACTAAGAATGTGGTTGCGGGCGGGCAACTGTGCGCAGTGCCCGTCTGTTTCGCCGCACAACAGAGCCATCAGCCATACGCACAACATACGATCGAGGAGCAGCCTGTCGAACAAGCTGGAGCTGACCAGCCTTCATCAGGTAGCTTGATCCGAACAGCATCCACCAGGGATAGCACAGGCAAATCGGTGGCATGAGCATCATAGCCCTGCCGGTCCCTGAGTTTCTGCACCTTCTGCAGCACCGGGAGGTGATCCAGGTTAGGCTAGTGTATGGCTGGAAGAATCATCTGCAGGTCCCTATTCATCAGGAGCTGAGCCGGTGACATGCCAGTGGACAGAGGGGTTGCCCTGTATGCGAGCAGCTCAAGGTTGACGTCAGAAGGTGAATCCGTAGCCTTGCAGATGAGCTGCTTCACTATATGCAACCCTTTCTCAACCTTCCCGTTGGACTGCGGGTAATGTGGGCTGGAAGTGACGTGATGAAACTGATATAGCTGGGCAAATCTTGACCACTCTTGGCTGCTGAAGTAAGGACCGTTGTCACTCATGACAGTGAGTGGAATACCAAGCCTGGAGGACGTCTCCTTACAGGCCTTGATGACGGTCTTGGATGTGAGGTCCGAGAGCTTCACGACTTCTGGGTAGTTGGAAAAATAATCAATGATTAACACATAATCACGACCATTGGCGTGAAAGAGGTTGATGCCCACCTTGGACCATGGGGAGGTCACAATTTTGTGCCTCCTTGCTCTGTGCTGGCTGGAAGTGCTGACAGGTCGGACAGTTGAGGACTATATTTGAGATGTCCTGATTAATCCCAGGCTAGTGGACAGCTTGCCTGGCTCTGCGCCTGCACTTCTCAACACCCAGATGCCCCTCGTGGATTTGCCGGAGCACCAAGCTCTGGAGACTGAGGGGAATGACAATGCGGTCCAGCTTGAGGAGGATACCATCAACCACTGTCAGGTCATCCTTCACATTGAAGAATTGGGGGCATTGCCCTTTTTGCCAGCCATTGGCGAGGTGGCGCGTGACACGCTGCAGAAGAGGGTCTTTGGCTGTCTCGTCGCGAATACAAATCACCTTTTCATCCGACGCGGGGAGGTTGCTGGCCCACAGCTGCACCTGTGATTCGATATGTTGGATGAATGTCGGCGGGTCAGCAGGCAAGGTTATGGAGCGGGACAAGGCATCCGCAATAATGAGCTCCTTGCCAGGTGTGTACACGAGTTCAAAGTCATATCTTCTGACCTGAGGAGGATGTGCTGCAGCCGGGGCGTCATGTCGTTCAGGTCCTTGTGGATAATGTGGACCAGAGGCCTGTGGTCCGTCTCGATGGTGAACATCGGCAGGCCGTAGACATAATCGTGGAACTTGGGAATTCCAGTGAGAAGGCCCAGGCATTCCTTTTCAATTTGGGTGTACCGCTGCTCGGTGGGTATCATTGCCCGTGATGCGTAGGCAACCGGTGCCCAGGATGAGGTGTCATCGCGCTGGAGCAACACCGCGCCGATTCCGCCCTGACTCGCATCTGTTGAGATTTTCGTTTCCCTGTCAGGGTCAAAAAATGCCAATACAGGTGCAGTGGTGAGCTTGGCTTTCAGCTCCAACCACTCTGCTTGATGAGCTGCCTGCCACTCAAAGGCAGTAGACTTTCTCACCAGGTGTCGGAGGGCCGTGGTGTGTGAGGCCAGGTTTGGGATAAACTTGCCCAAAACTTTTGCCATTCCTAGGAAGCGCAGCACCGCCTTCTTGTCTTCAGGGGTCTTCATGGCTTCGATGGCCTTGACCTTGTCTGTGTCCGGGCGCACGCCCTGCTGAGATATCTGGTCACCTAAGAACTTAAGTGTCGACATGCCAAAGCAACACTTGGTCCTGTTCAGCTTGAGGCCATTGGCATAGACACGGCGGAATACCTGCTGGACTCATCCAGCTGGATTTGCCAGAATCCATGTGACGCATCTAACTTTGTGAAAAACCGGGCGTGTGCCATCTCACTTGTGAGTTCCTCCCACTTCGGAATGGATTAGTGTTCCCGCATTATATTCTGGATGTGATCCTTGGGATCAATGCAGATGCGCAGCTCCCCCAAAGGCTTTTTTGCACATAACCATCAAGCTGACCCAGTCAGTCGGTTCTATAACTTTGGAGATGATGCCCTGGTCCTGAAGATCCTTTAGCTGCACCTTCAGGCGCTCCTTCAGTGGAGCCGGCACCCGGCGTGCTGCGTGGACCACAGGCATGGCATCGGGCTGCAGCAGGATCTTGTACCGATATGGCAGAGTGCCCATCCCGTCAAACACATCCGGATACTGAGCGAGGATGTCGTCAATGCCGGCTTGAAGAGCCACGTTGGGGGAGGTGATTGTGTAGACCCGCTGCATAAGGTTTAGCTGCTTGCATGCCTATGCACCGAGCAGGGAGGCCCTATCTGGCTTGACGATTTCAAACCAAAGCCTTGCGTGAATGCTCCTGTTGGAGACGAGCAGATGGCAGGATCCCAGTGCTGTGATGGCATTGCCGTTATAGTCCAGGAGCTGGCAGGCTGCTGGAAGGAGCTTGGGTGGCTTCTTGATGCGGCTGAAATCTGCCTGTGAAGGAGATTGGCAGAAGCACCTGTGTCCAGCTTGAACTGGATAGAGCATTGATTTATTTGCATCACCACACGCCATTCGTCCGCAGAATCCACAGTGAGGATGGGCAGGCTCCGTGATGATGTCGGTGAGGCATGTTCACGTGTGGTAATAATGCCCACATGATCGGGGGACTCCAGGCAATCGTCCTCCGGATCCGTTATACTGCCAGGATCAGGATCCTGTAACCGTTCTGCACACTCTGAACATGCCTGGAATTGGGAGCGCTGGCCCTTGACTGGTGGTGCAGACCTGCACAAGGCTGCATAGTGTCCAGGCATTCCGCAATTTAAACATCGCCTGCCTCTTGCAGGGCAGTGTTTCTTGAAGTGGGCGGTGCCGCAGTTCAGGCACGTCATGACGTCGTTACGCTCCGTGCGTCATCGCACATGCGCATGCGGTCGGCAGACGTTCGCACCTGCGCAGTGTGGTGATCGGCCGCTTCGTTATCCCATTCGCATCGTGCATGTGTGGGGCTCCGGGAAGAGCGCGCAAAATGGCCGCTTTCATCAATGCTGAAGCGCTGCGTCCGGGAGATGGTCTGCACACTCTCTGCCTCGTGGGAGGCAAGTTTCTCATTTTCAGCCGATTTGTATTGGGAATACTGATTTTTGGCGTGCTCATGCACTGTACACGTTTCAATCGCGACTGACAGGGTCATATGCTTGATTTTTAAAAGCTGCTCTCTCAGAGGATCAGAGCGAACTCCAAAATCGATTTGGTCTCTGATCATGGAATCAGCAATATCAGCAAAGTTGCAGGACAGCGCTAGTAGATGAAGATTAGTTAAGAAGGAGTTGAAAGATTCATCTTTACCTTGTAGGCGTTGTTTAAATATATAGCGATCGAGGATTTCATTGGTGTCCACTTCACAATGACTATCAAACTTGTCCAGGATGGTCTGAAACTTTGTCTTGTCCTGGCCTTCGGTGAAGTTAAACGAGTTGAAGAGTTTGATGGCTTGATCCCCCGCGGTTGAGAGGAGAAGCGCAATCTTTCTTGTATCAGACGCACCCTCGAGGTCTGAGGCTTCGATGTACAGCAGAAACCTTTGCTTGAAAGTCCGCCAGTTGGCACTGAGATTGCCGGAGGTCCTGAGCTGGTGAGGAGCCAGAATCTTCTCCAGGGTGCCGGGATACATTCACTGGTCATCACGGAACAGATTGAGGTAAACCACCTAGGGATAGCAGTCTTCTGGTACCATGTTGTGTTAAGCACACTGAGATAACACGGGCTGCAACTGGATGCAGCTATAACTGAAAGATACTCCAGACCTTGAAGTTAGTTCAATTTGATTTAATGAACCTGTCACACAGTTAGCTCAGTTCTCTGTGAGTTCGACTCTCTGCTAACTTAAGTGTGGTTACTCTGTCAGACTGAACCAGACTAGCTCTTAGCCACGTGCTGTAGGTGTTATGTGATATATACACCTGACTCACTCTGTCGATGTCCCCAGTGGAAAGAGGTGGTAGTGTGAGTGCCTCGTGCCTTTTAGAGTGGGAAACCACCCCCAAGTGTTCTGCCTGCTGATTGGTTATGTCCTGTTCTCTGTGTTCATTAGCTGCCTGTCTGTATGTCATTATGTGCATGAGAGAGAGGTTCGGGGGAAGGAGGGAGAGGGGGAGGGAGGGAGGGAGAGGGGGAGGGAGGGAGGGAGAGAGGGAGGGAGGGAGAGGGAGGGATCGAGGGAGGGGGAGGGAGGGGGAGAGGGAGGGAATGAGAGAAGCAGAGAGAGAGTGAGAGAGGGAGGTAGGGAGTGAAAGAGGGAGGGAGTGAGAGGGAGGGAGGGAGTGAGAGGGAGGGAGAGAGTGGGAGGGAGGGAGTGAGAGGGAGAGAGGGAGGGAGAGGGAGGAAGCGGGAGGGAGGGAGGAAGAGAGAGGGAGGGAGGGAAAGAGAGGGATGGAGGGAGAGGGAGAGAGAGGGAGGGAGAGATAAAGGGAGGGAGGGAGGGAGATAGGGGGGTGAGGGAGTGATAGAAAGGGAAGCAGTGAGAGAGGGAGTAAGAGAGGGAGTGAGAGAGGGAATGAGTGAGAGAAGGAATGAGAGAGGGAGTGAGAAAGGCAGGGAGTGTGTGAGAGAGAGAGAGGGAGGGAGGGAGTGAATGGGAGAGGGACTGAGTGAGGAAGGGAATGAGTGAGCAAGAGGATGAGTGAGGGAGAGGCTTTGGATGATGTCCAGTCGAGGGAGGGTACAATGGTGAAGACCAGCGGACAAGGCTTTGCAATGGGTGTGTGGAGGTCAGGTGGGCGGGGCTGTGGGTGAGCTGGCGGCCAAGCCGGGCAACGCTGGCGGTGGGAGCGCCCGCGCTCCGAGTGATAGTTGGAGCAAGGCTCAGAGGCGCGTGGACTCCGAGGTTATGAACAGTCCGATCCGGGAGGAGAGAGAGGAGCCGTTTGGCAGTGATTGTCTGGCTGCCATCTGATATAGAGGAATGGAACCAGAGCAGGGCTGTCGCACCCTGTCGGAGGAGAGTGCAGAGGACGGAGCAGGTCAGACCGTGTCAAAGACCACCAACAAGGTCGAGGAGGACCAGATGGGAAAGCCTCCCTTCCTCACGGCCACACAGAGTGTCAGCCGAGGGCGGAGGATGGACTTTCTTTCTGATGGATGGGTTGAGGAGAGGACACCTGAAGGACGTCATGGATGAGAGCAGGAAGGAGGAGGCCAGTCAGCCTCTTGAGCCTGCTACTACATATCCCCCAGCCTCACTTCTCCACCGTCTCCCTCAGAGCCGCCAACCATCCGTCAATCCCCCCCAGTCTGGAATATACTCGAGAACGGGGAGACACCAGGTTCTCTGGGCAGGATAATTCCAAAGGTTCACCACCCTCCGAGAGAAGACTTTCCTCTAACCCTAGTCCTGTTATGACACCGTGGACTAGGATGCGGTCAATTCCAGCCCCACAGCCCCTGGAGTCACAACACAAATGAATTTTCCGATAATTCTGAGAAAAATACCCAATGTCTTTGTTCCTTGGCTGCCCAATAATTACAGTCACCAGGTTTGTAAGTTTAAACAGTTTTTATAAATTAATAACAACAACTATAATGAAATAATCAGCAATTATAACTGGCTAGCTATTAGCTAATTCCAAATCCCCACTTTATCCTGCCCCTACCTGGTACACTTACACACAAAACAGACAAACACAGAGGGGTGGAATCGGGTAAAAATCATAAGTGAAAGGCAATAGAGTCTCTGTTTCAGATGATGGTTTACAGCACACCTTCCTTCACAGCATGCTTGCAGGTTAAAGTTTCTGTTTGTAGCCTGTAATGGCCTTCTCTAAATAATTCCTCATTCAGGTCTCTGGAGTTTCAAAAGTACAGCAGTCACAACTTTTCTGGAAAGAGGTAGCAGGTTGTAGTCTTTGCTTGCACAGCCTGTAATGCAAGTTCAGAAATACACCTGCTCACGGCAGCTTTTTTCGAGAGAGATGTAGCATGTTCTTGCCTCTGTGCTGCCAGAATCAAAACTTTAAAACTCCTTGGGACTCTGAAAAGCATCCTCTGGGATAGGATCCAATCACTGCCCGTTACCCGGATGATTGCAGCCTTTTGGGCCAATTCATTGGCCAACAGCCAATCAATCAAACCAAGTTTCACCCTCTCCATCTCTCTCTGGTGCCGATGAGTCCGCAGTCTCCTGTTCAAACCAGCTCAGACCAGCAGAGACATCTCTTCTGTAACTTAAGGATTCTGCTGCTTTCCTTAAAGCCACATGTCCATTAATCATCCATGGATCGAAAGTAGAATCATAGAATTTACAGTGCAGAAGGAGACCATTCGGCCCATTGAGTCTGCACCGGCTCTTGGAAAGAGCACCCTACCCAAGCCCACACCTCCACCCAATCTCCGTAACCCAGCAACCCCATCTAACCTAAGGGCAATTTAGCATGGCCAATCCACCTAATCTGCACATTTTTGGACTGTGGGAGGAAACCGGAGCACCCGGAGGAAACCCAAAATATTAACGACAAAATAAAAGAAAAGGGAAAATAAGGAAATAAACGGGGAGGCCAATTACAGTCCAAAATGGCTGATCCCCCATCCTGTGCCTTCCCCCTCAAGTACAGGGTAAACCTGAAACATCACTTACGAACTTTCTCTAAAGCTGTGTTATATCGTAGAAGATTCGCCCCAGTTGCTGGAATTTCTAACGACTCAAAGAGGATGAGATTTATTTCCACCCCACATCCCCATCAGAAATGCTGACCATTCAACGATAGTCTCTGAAAGGCCCATCATTCCGGATCTCATTGGACCCCAAGAGTGGTCTTGGGAGCAGGAGATTTGTTGTATATTAAACTGTTAGGCAGCCCAGTGGCATAGCGCTTAACACTGCTGCCTCACAGCGCCAAGGACCCGGGTTCAATCCTGGCCCCAGGTCACTGCCCATGTGGAGTTTGCACTTTCTCCCTGTGTCTGCCTGGGTCTCAGCCCCGCAACCCAAAAAGATGTGCAGGGTCGGTGGATTGGCTACTCTTTTAAGGTCCACCCAAAATAGAAGAAGGGAAATAAACTGAGGGACAAAGCAAAATAGGGCCGCACCTGTTAGGGGCACTACCCGAACGCAACAAAGATCAACGGAAACTTAAAACGCCAAATAAGAGTGCAATCAAAGGGGCCGCAACCGCGGCCGTGCCCACCGGGCACGGAAGGACTCGATAGTGCCCGTGGACACTGCACGCTCCTTTTCTAGGGAAACCTGGCCGCGAATGTAGCTGCTGTGGTTTGCATTGGTGGTTCAGTGGTAGAATTCTCGCATGCCACGCGGGAGGCCTGGGTTTGATCCCCCCCCCCCCCCCCCCCCCAACCCCAAACCCCGCCCAGGTGCAAGGCAACTCTTTTCATTCATATCGAGAGGGCTAGAATACAAGACCAGGGATGTACTTCTGAGACCATATTATGCTCTGGTCAGACCCCATTTGGAGTATGGTGAGCAGTTTTGGGCCCCGTATCTTAGGAAGGATGTGCTGGCCTTGGAAAGGGTCCAGAGGAGGTTCACAGGAATGATCCCTGGAATGAAGAACTTGTCATGTGAGGAACGATTGAGGACTCCGGGTCTGTTTAGAAGAATATGGGGGGATCTTATTGAAACTTGCAGGATACTGCGAGGCCTGGATAGAGTGGACTTGGAGAGGATGTTTCCACTTGTAGGAAAAGCCAGAAGCAGTGGGCACATTCTCAGACTAAAAGGATGATACTTTAAAACAAAGATGAGGAGAAATTTCTTCAGCCAGAGGGTGGTGAATCTGTGGAACTCTTTGCCGCAGAAGGCTGTAGAGGCCAAATCACTGAGTGTCTTTAAGGCAGAGATAGATAGGTTCTTGATTAATAAGGGGATCAGGGGTTATGGGGAGAAGGCAGGAGAATGGGGATGAGAAAAATGTCAGCCATGATTGAATGGCGGAGCAGACTCGATGGGCCGAGTGGCCTAATTCTGCTCCTATGTCTGATGGTCTTATGGAAGAGGGGCAGACAGTCTGGCTGGACGCCCCCCTCGGTCGCCCACTTCCTGGACCTATAAATTGCGCGCTTTACCAGGCCCGGAGCAGGTTCACAAGGAGGTTCTCCGCCTTCCCCGCCCCTCTCCACACCGGGTGCAAACAAAACTCCAGCAAAGGTTTGGTTAGAAAACTAAAAAGGGAGTGCAGCCTCTAATACGTAACATAGACATGGCCCACGGACTCCGCAAGGCCTCAAAAATGGCAGGCTTCTTGGGTGCCCGTGAACTGGTTAAATTGGTGATTGTACGGCACTGCTGCATGCAACACCCTCCACCCCAGATCCCCAAGATTGAGGGGGAGGACTCCTTCATAGAGGGACCTCCAGTGGGGACCTCCGCCGCCGGACGGCAACAATGCGTGTCCGGACGACGGGCGAGGGTGAGGAGGTGAAGGGTGTGCAGCAGCAGCCCGTATAGGGAATCCCTCCGCGCAGTGCGAAAAGGCACGGGGGGCATGTCTGCAAGGCGGCTAGCCCCCGAGGGAGATTTCAGGGCCTGGGGGCCAATGTGGAATTCCGTCCGGGCACGGGTTCGCCCAGCCACTGGAAATAGTATTGGTGGAGGTGTGTCAGTGGCCCCCAGGCTGGAGTTCTGGGGTGCAGGGTTCTCTAGGCTGACGGGGTCGGGGTTACCTGGATGCCAATCCCCGGCTTGCCTTCTTTCGGGCCTTGTGGCCCGTGGATGCTCTCCCTCCTCCATGCTGGTAGCCAATTGGCGGCTAGGCGCTGGCGCGGTGTCTCCTGTGGGGTCAGCATGGTAACGTCAATGGAGGGAGAGGGGGCTCACCGCAGCTGCCTAGGTGTCTGGGTGACTTTGGAGGTGGGGCAGTTCTTCCTTACATGCCCCACCTTCTTGCAGGCATGGCACCGCACACAATCCGCAGACCAGAACATGCAAAATGTCTCCCCTAGATGGGAGACCTCGAATCCCCTCTCTATTACATCCTCATGGGCCAGGCGGATCAAAGCCTGGCTCTGGAAGGGGTAGATGTGCCTCACGGGGCGTCCTTCAGGCCGAGAGGGAGCGGCGCCACCTCGGAGCGAACCTCCCCAAGTAGTTGGAGGTGGGGGAGGAGGAGCTCCGAAGGGTGGCCTCAAGAGGGTCCACCGCCATGTAAGTCCTGCCCACCGCGAGCCCTTTTTCAAGGGCGAGGTGGATCGCCCTCTCGGCCCTCAGGAAAAACATGACCTTCTTGTACAGACGAGAGGTGGCCACAAAGGCCTAGGGGCCGACGACCCTGGCCATCGCACAAACGCATGCGCCCGGTGACGATTGGCTGAGCGTAGCACTTTACGCCTGGCTTTCGGGTCAGTAACCGGAAAGGTGACGAGGCTGCGGGAGTAGTGGAGGCTGAAGAGGCCACCACCCCCGCATAGGTGGCTCTAGACGGGCCCGCCACTGGCGTAGGGGGAGCGGCCATCAGGGCAAGTGGCAGGCCCACACCAATGTGGGTTTTGCCGTGTTGCCATTGATGGAGAAATAGACAGGGGGGGCGGGGCGGGTGTTAAGGGAAGAGCGAGGTGGAACAATGTACCCTTCCCCCTGGGAAGGTGTATAGAGGACCGAGGCAAGGAAGGGAAGTGAGAACAAGGGACACAGTGCGAAGAGACTAGCAACACAGGAGGGTAGGGCACCGTAGATTGAAGGATGCCTGAGGTGGGAGACTCCTGGTGAAGCTGGAGGGTGGGAGGATTGGGAAGTCTAGGCAGATCTTCAGCCCAGGAGGAGACCCAGCAACACTCTGTCCTCTCGATCTCCCTATCCTCGAACAAGCACACCGGATTACAGAAGGAAGGCTTTGTCCTTGCTGAATGAGGCACGATCAATTGGACAAAGACGATAGTTGAATCCAACTGAGGCTTTATTGCTATCAGATGTATGGCTTCCCACAGCAGCTGGCGAAATGGCTGCTAGCTGGAGGACATGCATATTTATACAGGCAGGGACTACCGGCGAACCTGTAGTACAGGTCCTACCGTACATCACATAATACAGGTGCAACAGCGGTTTACCACACTGAAGGCAGTTGTTGACAGTTGGGAGAACTAGGCCGGGCAGGGACGGGCCCTCAGCCCGGGAGGGGCCCAGCAAACAAGCGGTCCAAACGGCTCTACTCCCTTTTGATGTCGCAGTCGCCTTCTTGTTGTGCTTCGCACCACTCTCCTTCCTTCCCTCACCTCTTCTTCCTCCAGGCAGCTTAAGAGCAACCAGCACTGGAAACAGGCAGCCAACTGAGCAACACCAACAGCAGCAGCAACAGAGACAGAGAGAGCAGCAACAGCAGCAGCCACACTCCACCACAGCAACAACCTCACAACTCCAAAGTCGACACTGGGAGTTCCGGCTTTGCATTCACCATGCTAAATTGTCCCTCAATTGGAAAAACAGAATTGGTATTCTAAACTTATTTTTAAAAAACTTTCACATATCCAGCGAAGTTGAAGAAGAATCTTCCGCAGAAACGTTTCAAGGGCCGATTGAGGGTATGGTCCCATGCGAGGTCGGAATTCCCTGTTTGAAAATACAATGAGAAATTGTAGCGTAAATAACAAAGGCAGCTGTACCCTACATATTCAAACCCGAGGAGATAGTGTAGAGGGAGCTTTACTCTGTATCTAGCGCCGTGCTGTACCTGTCCTGGGAGTGTTTGATGGGGGCAGTATAGAGGAAGCTTTACTCTGTATCTAACCCTGTGCTGTACCTGTCCTGGGAGTGTTTGGTGGGGGCAGTGTAAAGGGAGCTTTACTCTGTATCTAACCCCATGTTGTACCTGTCCTGGGAGTGTTTGATGGGGACAGTGTAGAGGGAGCTTTACTCTGTATCTAACCCCATGTTGTACCTGTCCTGGGAGTGTTTGATGGGGACAGTGTAGAGGGAACTTCATTCAGTATCTTATCCTAGGCTGTACCTGTCCTGAGAGTGTGTGATGGCAACAGTGCAGAGAGAGCTTTACTCTGTCTCTAACCCCGTGATGCACCTGCCCTGGGAGTGTTTGATATAGACAGTGTAGAGGGAACTTTACTCTGTATCTAAACGCATGCTGTACGTGTCCTGGGGGTGTGATGGGGACAGTTCAGAGGAAACTTTACTCAGTATCTAACCCCATGCTGTACCTGTCCTGGGAGTGTTTGATGGGGACAGTGTAGAGGGAGCTTTACTCAGTATCTAACCCCGTGCTGTATCTGTCCTGGGAGTGTTTGATAGGGACAGTGTAGAGGGAGTTTTACTCTGTATCTAACCCCGTGCTGTACCTGTCCTGGGAGTGTTTGATGGGGACAGTGTCGAGGGAGCTTTACTCTGTATCTAACCCCGTGCTGTACCTGTCCTGGGAGTGTTTGATGGGGACAGTGTAGAGGGAGTTTTACTCTGTATCTAACCCCGTGCTGTACCTGTCCTGGGAGTGTTTGATGGGGACAGTGTAGAGGGAGCTTTACTCAGTATCTAACCCCATGCTGTCCCTGTCCTGGGAGTGTTTGATGGGGACAGTGTAGAGGGAGCTTTACTCTGTATCTAACCCCGTGCTGTACCTGTCCTGGGAATGTTTGATGGGGACAGTGTAGAGGGAGCTTTACCCTGTATCTAAACCGTGCTGTATCTGATGCTCAATCAATAACTCCTGAGTCGAGATTGGAGACAATTGAAGGCTTTATTGGACTAGATGTTTCCCCCAGCAGCGCAGGTACAGAAGGCAGCTGCTGGGGAGACACAGACTCTTATACTCCGCCTTACTGGGCGGAACCCGCAGGCAGGCTTCACCAATGATCTTCCTGTCTCAGGTACGTCCCACACCAATGATCTTACAGCCTCAACCTAGGTACCGTAATACCCCTAATACCGACTTCCACATTCACTCCGTGTTAAAAAAAAGAGTCCGGCGGGGGTGGTGGTCTCGCGTCATACAGTGGTAGAGATTATGGTGATACCCGTCGGTGGTACTGTGTTTTGCCTGATTACATGTCACAACTATTTACAGTATTCATTTTACATATACATATCAGAATGAAGCAATTAGTCTATCGGGGGCCCTGGTCGTCCTCTGTGATCGTCGCAGTTTCGGCGGTGATGCAGGCGCCGGCTTGGGCATCCGTGACTCCGGGAGTGTGACTTTGGCTTCTTCGGTAGCTTCATCACCCCTGGGTGGGACCAGTGGAAGAACCGATCCACCTGGGAAGGGGGCAGCCGTGGGGTGCGCCGGTGGGAGGGAGGGTGGGGTTGGTAGAGGGGGGTGTGGGTGGGGATCCAGCGGGCGCCAGGTCCCGTAGGGAGACCGTATCCTGCCGGCTGTCGGGGTACGCCACGTAGGCGACTGAGGGTTAGCGTGAAGGAGGTGAACCCTCTCTACCAATGGGTCCAACTTGTGCGCCCGCACGTGTTTGCGTGCAGAATGGGTCCAGGAGTTGCCAGCCAGGTTGGGAGCGAGGTCCCGGAGGAGGACTTCCTGGGGAAGACAAGGAGACGTTCATGAGATGTTTCGTTTGTCGTGGTACACAGCAGTGATCGGATGGAGTGGAGTGCATCGGGAAGGACCTCCTGCCAGCGGGAGACTGGGAGATTCCTGGACCGTAGGGTCAGTAGGACAGTCTTCCAGACTGTTCCGTTCTCCCTCTCTACCTGTCCGTTTCCTCGGGGGTTGTAACTGGTCATCCTGCTCGAGGCGATGCCCCTGCTGAGCAGGAATTGACGCAGTTTGTCACTCATAAAGGAGGACCCCCTATTGCTGTGTATGTAGGCGGGGAAACTGAACAGCGTAAAGATACTGTGGAGGGCTTTTATGACGGTGGCTGCGGTCATGTCGGGGCAAGGGATGGCGAATGGGAACCGGGAGTACTCGTCAATCACGTTCAGGAAGTACGTGTTGTGGTCGGTGGTGGGGAGGGGCCCTTTGAAGTCCATACTGAGGCGTTCAAAGAGATGGGAAGCCTTTATCAGGTGCGCTTTCTCTGGCCTGTAGAAGTGCGGCTTGCACTCCGCGCAGATTTGTCAGTTCCTGGTGTTGGTCCTGACCTCCTCGAGGGAGTAGGGCAGGTTGCGGGTCTTGATAAAATGGAAGAATCGAGTGACCCCGGGGTGGCAGAGGTCCTCATGGAGGGCCCGGAGTCGGTCCACTTGTGCGTTGGCACATGTGCCGCGGGATAGGGCATCTGGAGGCTCGTTTAGCTACCTGGGACGATACAAGATCTCATAGTTGTAGGTGGAGAGCTCGATCCTTCACCGTAAGATCTTATCGTTCTATATCTTGCCCCGCTGTGCATTATCGAACGTGAAAGCTACCGACCGTTGGTCAGTGAGGAGCGTGAATCTCCTGCCGGCCAGGTAATGGCTCCAGTGCCGCACAGCTTCTACTATGGCCTGGGCCTCCTTTTCAACGAAGGAATGACGGATTTCTGAAGCATGGAGGGTGCGTGAGAAGGCCACGGGCCTGCCTGCTTGGTTGAGGGTGACTGCCAGAGCTACGTCGGACGCGTCGCTCTCGACTTGGAAGGGAAGTGATTCATCGATTGCGTGCATCATGGCCTTTGCGATGTCCGCCTTTATGCGGCTGAAGGCCTGGCGGGCCTCTGCCGACAGGGGGAAAACCGAAGATTGGATTAGTGGGCGGGCCTTGTCCGCATAATTAGGGACCCACTGGGCGTAATATGAAAAAATCCCAGGCAGGGTTTCAGGACCTTGGAGCAGTGGGGGAGGGGAGACTCCATGAGGGGGCGCATGCGTTCAGGATCTGGGCCTCTGACTCTATCATGCACTACGTAGCCGAGGATGGCTAGACGTTCGGTGCTGAACACGCATTTGTTGTAGGTCAAGTTAAGGGTTTTTGCGGTATGGAGGAATTTGCGGAGGTTGGTGTCGTGGTCCTGCTGGTTGTGGCCGCAGATGGTGACGTTGTCGAGGTCCGGAAACGTGGCCCGAAAACCGTACCGGTCAACCATTCGGTCCATCTCCCATTGGAAGACCGAGACTCCATTTGTGACACCGAAGGGAACCCTTAGCAAGTGGTAGAGCCGCCCATCTGCTTTGAATGCAGTGTACTTGCGGTCGCCCGGGCGGATGGGGAGCTGGTGGTAGGCGGATTTGAGGTCCACCGTGGAAAAGACCTTGTATTGTGCAATCTGATTGACCAGATCAGATATGCGGGGGAGAGGGTACGCATCGAGCTGCGTACACCTGTTGATGGTCTGACTATAATCGATGACCATCCTATGCTTCTCCCCGGTCTTTACAACCACTACTTGAGCTCTCCAGGGGCTGTTGCTAGCCTCAATAATACCTTCCTTCAGTAACCGCTGGACTTCCGACCAAATAAAGGTCACCTGGGCACTGTACCGTCTGCTCCTGGTGGCGATGGGTTTGCAATCCGGGGTAAGGTTCGCAAAAAGGGAAGGTGGGTCGACCTTGAGGGTCGCGAGGCTGCAGACAGTGATGGGGGTATAGGGCCGCCGAATTTAAAGGTTAAGCTCTGGAGGTTGCATTGGAAGTCCAATCCCAGGAGCGTGGCAGCGCAGAGGTGAGGGAGGACGTAGAGTAGGAAATGTTTTAATTCTCTTCCCTGGACCGTGAGGTTCGCGACGCAGAACCCCTTTATCTCTACAGTGTGAGACCCGGAGGCCAGCGAGATTCTTTGGTAAACTGGGTGTATGGGAAGAGAACAGCGCCTTACCGTGTTGGGGTGTATGAAGCTCTCTGTGCTCCCGGGGTCGATCAGGCAGGATGTTTTGCGCCCGTTGATGAGCACGGTCGTCGTCGCGGTCGAGAGCGTTCGGGGCCGAGACTGGTCCAGGGTCACCGAGGCGAGTCGTGGTAAAAGTTGAAGATTTTCCTCGGGCGGTGTGTGGTCAACCGAATCGGGGTCCTGAGACTCCAGCCAAGGTGGCGGCGCCCACGCATCACACGTGGTCCCTGGGGAACAAGATGGCAGTGCCCCGGGCCCACACGTGGCTCGGGTAAATGAAGATGGCGGCGCCCACAGCATGCACGTGGCTCGTGGATAGAGTTGTGGTGGCGGCCCCGGTTCGCCCCCGGAGACAGCGGTGACTGCCTGGGCCTGGCATACCGCCACGAAATGGCCCTTTTTGCCACAACCTTTGCAGGTGGAGGAGCGGGCCGGGCAGCGCTGCCGGGGGTGCTTGGCTTGCCAGCAAAAATAACACCAGGACCCCCCGGGGTTGCCTGGTAGCCACGCGGCACAAGCTTGTGGGGGGGATGCATCGGGGTCGGCCGCGGGTGGGTTCCATGCTGCCCAAGGGGCTGCCGCGCGGTCGGGGAAGTCCGCACGGCGTTTCAGGAGGCCACATCCAGAGAGCTAGCAAGGGCCCGTACCTGCTTGAGGCCTCGTGTCTCTTTCTCCAGCAGCCACTGACGGATTTGGGAGGACAGCATACCTGCAACAAATGCGTCCCGGATTAAACGTTCTGTGTGGTCTCTGGCTGAAACTTGCGGGCAGTTACAGTTCCTACCTAGTACCAGGAGCGCGCGGTAGAATTCATCCAGCAATTCCCCTTGGTTTTGTCGCCTTGTCGCCAGCAAATGTTGGGCGTAAACCTGGTTTACTGGGCGAATGTAGTGTCCATTGCGGCGTCGAAATTGTCCGCATCCTCGATGAGGGTGTAGATCTCTGGGCTCACCCTCGAGTGGAGAACTTGCATCTTCTGGTCCTCCGTGGGTGCAGTCGTGGCCGTCCCGAGGTACCCGTTGAAGCACGCCAGCCAGTGTTTGAAGGTTGCCACGTGGGGGCTGAGTTGCAGACACTCCGGCTTGATTCGGAGCTCCATTCTTTAAAATGTAGTCCAATAAATTGATGCTCGATCAATGACTCCCGAGACGAGATTGGAGACAATTGAAGGCTTTATTGGACTAGATGTTTCCCCCAGCAGCGCAGGTACAGAATGCAGCTGCTAGGGAGACACAGACTCTTATACTCCGCCTTACTGGGCGGAACCCGCAGGCAGGCTTCACCAATGATCTTCCTGTCTCAGGTACGTCCCACACCAATGATCTTACAGCCTCAACCTAGGTACCGTAATACCCCTAATACCGACTTCCACATTCACTCCGTGTTAAAAAAAAGAGTCTGGTGGGGGTGGTGGTCTTGCGTCATATAGTGGTAGAGATTATTGTGATACCCGTCGGTGGTACTGTGTTTTGCCTTATTACATGTCACAACTATTTACAGTATTCATTTTACATATACATATCAGAATGAAGCAATTAGTCTATCGGGGGCCCTGTTCGTCCTCTGTGATCGTCACAGTTTCGGCGGTGATGCAGGCGCCGGCTTGGGCATCCGTGACTCAACTTAGGTACCGTAATACCCCTAATACCGACTACCACACTGTCCTGGAAGTGTTTGATGGGGACAGTGTAGAGGGAGTTTCACTCTATATCTTACCCCATGCTGTACCTGTCCTGGGAGTGTTTGATGGGGACAGTGTAGAGGGAGCTTTACTCTGTATCTAACCCCGTGCTGTGCGTGTCCTGGGAGTGTTTGATGGAGACAGTGTAGAGGGAGCATTACTCTGTATCTAACCCCGTGCTGTGCGTGTCCTGGGAGTGTTTGATGGGGACAGTGTAGAGGGAGCATTACTCTAGATCTAACCCCGTGCTGTACCTGTCCTGGGAGTGTTTGATGGGGACAGTGTAGCGAGAGCTTTACTCTGTATCTAACCTCGTGCTGTACTTGTCCTGTGTGTGTGTGATGGAGACAGTGTAGAGGGAGCTTTACTCTGTATCTTACCCCATGCTGTACCTGTCCTGCGAATATGTGATGGCTGTCATGATATTGAAACACACACATCATGATAGACACACCAACAGACAAATCAGAACACACAACACCACAACCAATCACAGAAAGATATAAAAGCACAAACACGACACCGTGTGGTCAGTATTAGCTGGAGAGGAGGACCAGGACAGACCTGCTATACGACACACTCAGGGAGACAGCACGTGCAGAGTATCCAGAACAAACTATTATAAGAGTTAAAATAAAATAGAGTTGTACCACATACAACTGTGTTGGCTCATCTGTGCACCAGAGCACCCAACACCACATGGTACAGGAGTGGATCGATACCTGCCGGCATACCTCAGTGTACACAGACAACCAGCAGTGCCCAGGCAAAATGATAGAGCTCCCGGTTCCGCAGCCGCTCCAGTGCCACGGCGATCTCCGCGAAAACTGGCGGCGATTCCGGCAAGTGTTCGAATTGTTCCTGGTGGCAGCTGAACTCCAAGACCTGGATGATAGCGAAAAAATTGAATTTCTCCTCACCATCGCCGGTGCAAGGGCAAGAGAAATATTCGCAAGGTTTAGGTTCTTCAGGAGGCAGCAAAGGTACGATTACCAGGCAGTCCTGGACAAATTCTCCAAGTACTGTGAAGAAAACGCAATCCAATCGGCAAGTAAAGGTAAGAAAAGCGGCAGTACTCACCTCGTGGCCGGGATCCCGGAGCCCGAATTCCCAGAGGCCGAAATCCCGGGCCTGAGAGAGGGCTGGGTCGAGGTCGGCGGCCATCTTGCTAAAGGTATCACGCTAGCACAGTTGCGCGAGCAGTGCGCAGAACCGGAAGTTTCGTTTGCGCATGCGCGAGATGCTGCGCATGCGCAGTCAAGAAAACGGCCATCGGTAAAGGAACAGCGATTTGAGCATGCGCAGTCGCTTCCTACGTGCTACATACCGAGCGTCAGGATGTCAGAGGCCCCAGACTGCACCAATTTAAAGGGGAAACGTCCCAAATCCAATTTAAAAGGGAAACGTCCCAAATCAAAAAAACAAAAATCTGTTAAAGCTGTAAAACAACCTTTCCTCACCTGGAATGACAGCACATTGCTGCAAATTGACCCAGGAGATGAATTTGACCTCCGAAGAACCCTCCGACAAGCAGTTACCTACGCACAAGCCGATGATTCCGACCTTGAATACTTCGATGACGATCTTTACAGTGTTTCCGGACCTCGCGAGCCCAATGATAGCTCCGTGGTCCTATACGACTATGACTCGGACGAACCTTTCGTGTTGCACATTGGCGGCCCCCACATTGAATCCGACGCAGATGCGGATTCATTTTTCGGATTTGAAGATCTTCAATCCAGCAGATATGACGTTCCAACTTATCAGTGCCGGATGATGCTGCAGCCTGACATTACCAGACAGGGAGCGGTGCAAGCCCACGGAGAGCGGCCTGCTGCCACACAGAGCATGGTCCACGTCCCGCTCAGCGTTCCCGACTCTATGAAAGAAGACATGCAAGACTCCAGAGTGCAGTCCTCGCATGAACAAGAAGTGACTCCAGTGTCACAAGCTTCCACAGCAAGCTCGTGGACAGACTCCACAATTGCAGAAACGCAAGACTCCAGAGCGCAGTCCTTGCACGAACAAGAAGTGACTCCAGTGTCACAAGCCTCCACAGAGAGCTCGTGGACAGCCTCCACGATAGAAGAAACGCTTGACTCCGATGCGCAGTCCTTGCAGGAACAAGACCATGAGGGTCTAGCAACCTCTCCTGACCAACTAGCGGCAGACGATGCAAGTCTGCCATGCTCACGTAAACAGCAAGAAGGCTATCACAGTCTACCATGCTCCACTGCACAGCAGCATGACCATGACGGTCTCTCATGCTACAATGAAGGGCACAGCGCTGATGAGTGTTCAAGCCCAACTGAAGACAAGCTAAAGGAATCTCCTCTTCCAAGCCTGAAGGAAAAAGGTTCATGTGCTGACCTTCAGAATCATTGTAGCCGAACAGAGATTAATAATGCTGCACGGTCACAGAAGGATACTGAGGATTTGCTAAAGAAATTACCTGTATGTTTAACCACACTAACCCCAGTGATTAAGCAGTTATGTATGGGGAGTATAATGTGGGCAATTGAGAACAGTAAAAGAGAGACTGTGACCATGCCAGTCCCAGCAAAATCAGACCCAGAGACCATGAAGGCATGTACATTAGACAAAGATACATATGAGGTACCTGAGAAGAAAAGTGAAACGGAATGTTCTTTGGAAAATAGTACAATGTCGACAGAAACATTGGATCCTATATTCAAGACCATACATATGGGAGAATTTGGGGGTAATAAACAAGGTTCTGCAATGTCTGGGGGAAGATTTAAAATTCCAAAGAAGAAAAGCCCAAATGAAGGACAATGGCAAGACAATGACAGTCCACCGACATGGTGTGCACCACCAGATGAAAACTCTGACAATTTACCCAACCCTAGTGAACAGCAAGCTGCTAATGAGGATCTATCCACCGGATGTGAGACGAGTGACGACAGCATCCCACGCGAAAGGTGCAAGGTGACAGACCTCACCTAGTGCGTACCGAGGCACTCGACGATCACGGTGGGACCACTGACGACTGCGGTGGCGGCGCACCGCTTCCACCCTCGATGGCTCGACCCTCTCCACTGGTCGGTGCATTTCTGCATGTTCCGACTCCAGAAGTGCAGCTTCAGGGAATCTCGGCTGCCTCCAGTGAACCTGTTGGGACTCCGGACGGGGAGCATCGACGGAAGACAGACCGGACTCCAGATGGGGAGCAGCCAAGCGCCGACTCTGATTCGCGCACGCCAGACCTTGCTCCGGACGGGCGGTGTCGCGGCCTCGGTGATGGCACGCTCAGGGTGACGGCGGATGCCACGGCGACAGGGAATGGATCGCGTGGCAGTCCCACTGGGTCGGCAGTGGCGACCAGCACCGGCGGTCCAAGATGGACACACTAATTCGCGCCATCGCCAGACGTTGATGCGAGCAACAATTCTCTCTCCAAGGCGACATGCTACGACGTTTCTCTGCGGAGTCGCCCTTCCGGCACAGCAGGTGGCCAGAACCAGCGTGCACGGTCTCGGCCAACTTCCACATCTGGCACAGTCATCGCCTTGCATGATATTAGTGATGGTGCTTCTTCGATGGCAACGACCCATCGGCTACAAGATGCCGTCCACCACAAACATAAAAAGAAAAAAGACTCCACCTTGTTCCTGGCATGCAGGGCGGATGGATTGGGGCGTAGGCGCAATCAGCGAGCTTTGCGCCGCCTTCCACGCTCGCAACTGAACCGTACGCACACACCGGATCCTCCACTGGTTCCCAAGGATAACTTCGTGGAGATGCCACGGATCATGCCCCTTCCATCGCCACCCGTGACCAGGCCACAGCAGCTAAAATCCTCCCCATGCAGAAGCTAAGGCTGTTTCTGGGACCTTGCCGCCTGTCAAATCCAGGGCAAACTTTATTGAAGCAGACAAGTATTTTCTTCCTTTTGAGTTGGCATGCCAGTCGAAATGTCCCCGCATAGTCAGCACATCATCTGACTGTTTACAGAAATTAATTGATAGAATTATAGAGACAATATGTGGTTGTTCTCAAGGACCACAAACCGACGAAGGTGTTCAGTTGCAGATAATTAAGGCCTTACTAACTACAGTAACATCTCAGCACATAGAAATACACAAAGGAACTGTGTTACAGGCTGTTAGAACGCGCTACAATATTCACCTGGCCAGCAAAAAAAAAACTTAGTAAACCAAACCACAGCCAAGGCAACACCAACAAAGATGTTGAATGTTATATTTGCACGAATGAAAAACCAAGCACTGCACGAAGTACAACAAATGGAAAAGTAGAGACTTCGGCAACAGCATCACCTCCAACAGTCCAAGGTGAACCAGTGTGAACCCAGATCTCCACAGCTGAACCGGCTTGAGGACCAGCCTATTCTTGAGGCGGTCACCCATTAGACTGGACTTATAACGCTGTTCATACGTTCAAAAAGTCAAACACTTCTGTATTATAACCTGTTGTTGTTTATCGTTCCAGATATTGTCTGACCGGACCACTGTTCAAGTTTTTTTTTTTTCTCGCATTCATGTTTTGTTATGGTACAACCTTGTTAGTGTGACGCACCCGACATCACCCCATGTAAATAGTTATGTCATATACACACGCTGTACACAACACACACACACACACTCTTAGATGCACTCACGACACGATCATATTTATAACCACGTAGGCACATATCTTTGTAAAAAGGGGGGATGTCATGATATTCAAACACACACATCATGATAGACACACCAACAGACAAATCAGAACACACAACACCACAACCAATCACAGAAAGATATAAAAGCACAAACACGACACCGTGTGGTCAGTATTAGCTGGAGAGGAGGACCAGGACAGACCTGCTATACGACACACTCAGGGAGACAGCACGTGCAGAGTATCCAGAACAAACTATTATAAGAGTTAAAATAAAATAGAGTTGTACCACATACAACTGTGTTGGCTCATCTGTGCACCAGAGCACCCAACACCACAATGGCAACAGTGCAGAGGGAGCTTTACTCTGTGAGGTACCCTCAATAATGACGCTTAGAGTGTAAACTGTAAAGAAGGCTTTAATAGACTAAGAACTATGCTAGAGCTGAGACATGTGCTAACTGCTGCACAGCCCACAAGCCCCTTATATATGGCTCACAGATGGGCGGAGCCAGAGGCGGAGTCCCCAGGGTTCCAAGCCCGGTCTTAAAGGGGACATCACCTCACATGATGACAAGGCAGTAACCGTTCATCACATTCACCCCCTGTTTAAAAAAGAGTCCGGCGGGGGTGAAGTGCTATCATAGGTGGCCGGATCGTCCTCATCGACCTCCTCAGTTCGGGCGGTGGTGCGGCGAGCACGGACGTCCCGGTTGAGGGTACATCCGGGTGCACAGCGGTCGGAGTTTCGGTCCGGGTCGGGGCAGGGGGACTAGGCAGGGTCGGGGTAGCGGTACCGGCGCCGGCGGGGTGTGTAAAGGGGGGATGCAAGGGGGGGGCGTGCGGTAGGTGCTCACCAACGTAGGGCCGGAAGGGGGGGTGTTATGGGGGGCGCCGGGTCCTGCAGGGGAGTGGAGCGGGAAGGGGCGTCTGTAGTGGGAGATCCAGCGGGTGCCAGATCCCGGAGGGCGTAACTGGGGTTGGCGTGGAGCAGTCAGATCTTTTCCACCATGTGGTCCGTTTAATGGCTCCTCGTGTGCCTCCGGAGAAGAACAGGTCCCGGAGCCATCAGCCAAGGTGGAAGCGAGACCCCGGAGGTAGACTTCCTGGGGAAGGCAAACAATCGGTTGTGAGGGGTCTCATTAGTGGCCGTGCAGAGGAGTGACCTAATGTAGTGTAGGGCATCGGGTAGAACCTCCTGCCAGCGGGTAGTTGGGAGACTTCTCGACCGTAGGGCCAGAAGGACAGCCTTCCACACTGTCGCGTTCTCCCTCTCCACTTGCCCGTTTCCCCGCGGGTTATAACTGGTCGTTCTGCTCGAGGCGATGCCTTTGCGGAGCAGATACTGACGCAGTTCATCGCTCATGAACAATGTACCCCGGTCGCTGTGGATATAAGCGGGGAAACCGAACAGAGTGAAGATGCTGTGCAGTGCCTTAATCACGGTGGCTGAGGTCATGTCGGGGCAGGGAATGGCGAATGGGAAACGGGAGAACTCATCGATAACGGTGAGGAAATAGGCATAACGATTGGTGGATGGGAGGGGCCCCTTGAAGTCCACGCTCAGTCGCTCAAAGGGACCTGAGACCTTCACGAGCCGAACCTTGTCTGGCCGGTAGAAGTGCGGTTTGCACTCCGCACAGACCTGGCAGGCCCTGACCATGGCCTTGACCTCCTTGGTTGAGTAAGGTAGGTTGCGGGACTTGATAAAGTGGACGAGCCGGGTAACCCCCGGGTGGCAGAGGTCATTGTGGATGGCTTGCAGGCGGTCGTCCTGCGCGTTGGCGCATGTGCCGCGTGACAGGGCATCTGGGGGTTCATTGAGCTCCCCTGGATGATACTTGATATCGTACGAGTAGGTGGAGAGTTCAATCCTCCACCTCAAAATTTTATCGTTTTTTTATTTTGCCCCGTTGCGTGTTATCGAACATATAGGCGACTGACCGTTGGTCGGTGACGAGGGTAAACCTCCTACCGGCTAGGTAGTGTCTCCAGCGCCGCACAGCCTCCACAATGGCTTGTGCCTCCTTTTCAACTGCAGAGTGTCGAATCTCGGAGGCGGTGAGGCTTCGGGAGAAGAACGCTACTGGTCTGCCTCCTTGATTGAGGGTAGCAGCCAGGGCGATGTCTGATGCATCGCTCTCTACCTGGAAAGGGATGGTTTCGTCCACCGCGTGCATAGCGGCCTTGATGATGTCGGCCTTGATGCAGTTGAAGGCCAATTGAGCCTCAGCCGAGAGGGGAAAAGTGGTGGTCTTTAGGAGTGGGCGGGCTTTGTCCGCATACTTGGGGACCCACTGGGCGTAATATGAGAAAAGCCCCAAGCACCGTTTGAGGGCCTTGAGGCTGCGGGGGAGAGGGAGTTCCTTAAGGGGGCGCATGCGGTCGGGGTCGGGACCTAGGACTCCGTCTTCCACGACATAGCCGAGGATGGCTAGCCGGGTGGTGTGGAAAATGCATTTTTCCTCGTTATAGGTCAGGTTAAGGGCTTGGGCGGTCTGGAGGAACTTTTTGAGGTTAGCGTCATGGTCCTGCTGGTCATGGCCGCAGATGGTGACATTGTCCAAGTACGGGTATGTAGCCCGCAAACCGTACTGGTCCACCATTTGGTCCATCGCCCTTTGAAAGACGGAGACCCCATTTGTGACACCAAAGGGGACCCTGAGGAAGTGGAAGAGCCGGCCGGCTGCTTCGAAGGCAGTATAGGGGCGGTCTTTTGGTCGGATGGGGAGCTGGTGGTAGGCAGATTTGAGGTCGACCGTGGAAAAGACTCGGTATTGGGCGATCCGATTTACCATTTCCGCGATGCGAGGAAGGGGATACGCATCAAGCTGCATGAATCGGTTTATGGTCTGGCTATAATCCACGACCATCCGTTTCTTCTCCCCGGACCGGACTACCACCTCTTGCATTCTCCAAGGGCTGTTGCTAGCCTCGATGACCCCCTCTCCCAGTAAACGCTGGACCTCTGACTTGATAAAAGTCATATCTTGGGCACTGTAGCGCTGGCTCCTGGTGGCGACTGGCTTACAGGCGGGAGTGAGGTTCGCGAACAGCGAGGGGGGTGCGACTTTCAGTGTCGCAAGGCAGCATACCGTGAGGGGGGGGCAAGGGTCCGCCGAATTTCAGTGTCAGGCTTCGGTGGCTGCACTGGAAATCCAGTCCGAGCAGCAGGGGGGCACAGAGTTGAGGGAGGATATAAAATTTGAAACGGATGTATTTGTCGCCCTGGATCGAGACATCCGCAATACAGTACCCCTTGATTTGTACCGAGTGGGACCCAGATGCGAGGGCTATGGTTTGGGATGCGGGATGGGTGCGTAGGGAGCAGCGCCTTACCATTTCAGGATGGATAAAGCTCTCCGTGCTCCCGGAGTCGAAGAGGCATGCAGTGTCGCGCCCGTTGACCTGGACCTGCATCATAGAGTTCTGCAGGTGTTTTGGCCGAGTTTGGTCGAGGGTGATCGCTCCCAGTCGTGGGTAGTCCGAGTCCTCAGCTGAGTCGGACTCGTAAAATGGCCGCCGCCGTCGGTCGCACGTGTCGGGTCGAGAAGATGGCCGCCGCCAAGATGGCCGCGCCCATGATTCGCACGAGGCTGATGACGCGTCAGAAGGGGGCGTGTCGGGTCGGTGCGCAGCAGCATTGCGAGGCCTGTGGGCCTGAGAGCCTGATTTTCGGGCCGGCTGTTCTTTGTTTTTCTGGCCAGGCAGACCCTCGCAAAATGCCCCTTCTTCCCGCAGTCGCTGCAGATCGCAGAGCGGGCTGGGCAGCGTGGGCGTGACTGCTGGCCCTGTCCGCAGAAGTAGCACGGTGTGCCCCCATGGTGAGCGGGTCGCCGCGTGGCGCAGGCGTGTAATACGGGCGAGTCTGAGGAAGTCCGGGGGGGGCTGGCAGAGTCCGCGGGGTACGTACCCAAGTTATGTCGGGCCACCTTCAGCGAGGAGGCGGGCGTTAGCGTGTCCTGGAGGTCGTTTGCCTCGTTTTCGAGCAGCAGCTGACGGATGTAGGTCAAGCGGATGCCGGACCCGAAAGCGTCTCTGATGTGCAGGTTCATATGGACTTCCCCTGTCACATCCTGATGGTCACAGTCCCTAGCAAGCGCGGTGCATTTCTCGACGAATTTGTCTAGCGATTGCCCCGAGCGCTGCCAGCAGGTAGAGAGCAGATGCCTGGCGTATACCTCGTTGATGGGTTTGACAAACCGCTTGCGGAGTAACTCGACCGCCTCTTCATAAGTCGTCGCCTTTTCGAGCGTGGCGGAGATTCTGTGACTCACCCGGGCGTGGAGTAGGCTCAGCTTGCGTGGCCCCAGGATGGGAATCTCTGCGGAGTCCAGGTAGGTCTCGAAGCACCTCAGCCAGTATTTAAAAATGTCCTTTGTCACCGGTGTCCGTGCTTCCAGATTGAGCTTCTCTGGTTTTACGCCTGCGTCCATCCTGATCTAGTTTAGTCTATTAAATTGAGGTTCCACTCAATAATGAGAGATTAAACTGTAAAGAAGGCTTTAATAGACTAAGAATTATGCTAGAGCTGAGACATGTGCTAACTGCTGCACAGCCCACAAGGCAGCCCCTTATATATGGCTCACAGATGGGCGGAGCCAGAGGCGGATTCCCCAGGGTTTCAAGCCGGTCTTAAAGGGGACATCACCTTACATGATGACAAGGCAGTAACCGTTCATCACACTCTGTCTCTAACCCGTGCTGTACCTATCCTGGGAGTGTTTGATGGGGTCAGTGTAGAGGGAGCTTTCCTCTGTATCTAAACCTAAATGTATCTGTCCTGAGAGTGTATAATGGGGACAGTGTAATGGGTGCTTTCCTCTGTATCTAAACCGTGCTGTACCTGTCCAGGGAGTGTTTGATGGGGACAGTGTAGAGGGAGCTTTACTCTGTATCTAACCCCGTGCTGTACCTGTCCTGGGAGTGTTTGATGGGGACAGTGTAGAGGGAGCTTTACTCTGTATCTAACCCTGTGCTGTACCTGCCCTGGGAGTGTTTGATGGGGACAATGTAGAGGGAGCTTTACTCTGTATCTAACCCCGTGCTGTACCTGTCCTGGGAGTGTTTGATGGGGACAGTGTAGAGGGAGCTTTACTCTGTATCTAAACTGTGCTGTACCTGTCCTGGGAGTGTTTGATGGAGACAGTGTAGAGGGAGCTTTATTCTGTATCTAAACTGTGCTGTACCTGTCCTGGGAGTGTTTGATGGGGACAGTGTAGAGGGAGCTTTACTCTGTATCTAACCCCGTGCTGTACCTGTCCTGGGAGTGTTTGATGGGGACAGTGTAGAGGGAGCTTTACTCTGTATCTAACCCTGTGCTGTACCTGCCCTGGGAGTGTTTGATGGGGACAATGTAGAGGGAGCTTTACTCTGTATCTAACCCCGTGCTGTACCTGTCCTGGGAGTGTTTGATGGGGACAGTGTAGAGGGAGCTTTACTCTGTATATAAACCGTGCTGTACCTGTCCTGGGAGTGTTTATTCGAGATAGTGGAGAGGGAGCTTTACTCTGTATCTAACCCCGTGCTGTACCTGTCCTGGGAGTGTTTGATGGGGACAGTGTAGAGGGAGCTTTACTCTGTATCTAAACCGTGCTGTACCTGTCCTGGGAGTGTTTATTGGAGACAGTGGAGAGGGAGCTTTACTCTGTATCTAACCCCGTGCTGTACCTGTCCTGTAAGTGTTTGATGGGGACAGTGTAGAGGGAGCTTTACTCTGTATCTAACCCCGTGCGATACCTGTCCTGGGAGTGTTTGATGGGGACAGTGCAGAGGGAGCTTTACTCTGTATCTAACCCCGTGCTATACCTGTCCTGGGAGTATTTGATGGGGACAGTGCAGAGGGAGCTTTACTCTGTATCTAACCTCGTGCTATACCTGTCCTGGGAGTGTTTGATGGGGACAGTGTAGAGGGAGCTTTACTCTATATCTAACCCCGTGCTGTACCTGTCCTGGGAGTGTTTGATGGGGACAGTGTAGAGGGAGTTTTACTCTGTATCTAAACCGTGCTGTACCTGTCCTGGGAGTGTTTGATGGGGACAGTGGAGAGGGAGCTTTACTCTGTATCTAACCCCGTGCTGTACCTGTCCTGGGAGTGTTTGATGGGGACAGTGTAGAGGGAGCTTTACTCTGTATCTAAACCGTGCTGTACCTGTCCTGGGAGTGTTTATTGGAGACAGTGGAGAGGGAGCTTTACTCTGTATCTAACCCCGTGCTGTACCTGTCCTGTAAGTGTTTGATGGGGACAGTGTAGAGGGAGCTTTACTCTGTATCTAACCCCGTGCTATACCTGTCCTGGGAGTGTTTGATGGGGACAGTGCAGAGGGAGCTTTACTCTGTATCTAACCCCGTGCTATACCTGTCCTGGGAGTATTTGATGGGGACAGTGCAGAGGGAGCTTTACTCTGTATCTAACCCCGTGCTATACCTGTCCTGGGAGTGTTTGATGGGGACAGTGTAGAGGGAGCTTTACTCTATATCTAACCCCGTGCTGTACCTGTCATGGGAGTATTTGATTGGGGACAGTGTAGAGGGAGCTTCACTCTGTATCTAACCCCGTGTTGTACCTGCCCTGGGAGTGTTTGATGGGGACAGTGCAGAGGGAGCTTTACTCTGTATCTAACCCCGTGCTGTACCTGTCCTGTAAGTGTTTGATGGGGACAGTGTAGAGGGAGCTTTACTCTGTATCTAACCCCGTGCTATACCTGTCCTGGGAGTGTTTGATGGGGACAGTGCAGAGGGAGCTTTACTCTGTATCTAACCCCGTGCTATACCTGTCCTGGGAGTATTTGATGGGGACAGTGCAGAGGGAGCTTTACTCTGTATCTAACCCCGTGCTATACCTGTCCTGGGAGTGTTTGATGGGGACAGTGTAGAGGGAGCTTTACTCTATATCTAACCCCGTGCTGTACCTGTCCTGGGAGTGTTTGATGGGGACAGTGTAGAGGGAGTTTTACTCTGTATCTAAACCGTGCTGTACCTGTCCTGGGAGTGTTTGATGGGGACAGTGGAGAGGGAGCTTTACTCTGTATCTAACGCCGTGCTGTACCTGTCCTGGGAGTGTTTGATGGGGACAGTGTAGAGGGAGCTTTACTCTGTATCTAAACCGTGCTGTACCTGTCCTGGGAATGTTTATTGGAGACAGTGGAGAGGGAGCTTTACTCTGTATCTAACCCCGTGCTGTACCTGTCCTGTAAGTGTTTGATGGGGACAGTGTAGAGGGAGCTTTACTCTGTATCTAACCCCGTGCTATACCTGTCCTGGGAGTGTTTGATGGGGACAGTGCAGAGGGAGCTTTACTCTGTATCTAACCCCGTGCTATACCTGTCCTGGGAGTATTTGATGGGGACAGTGCAGAGGGAGCTTTACTCTGTATCTAACCCCGTGCTATACCTGTCCTGGGAGTGTTTGATGGGGACAGTGTAGAGGGAGCTTTACTCTATATCTAACCCCGTGCTGTACCTGTCATGGGAGTATTTGATTGGGGACAGTGTAGAGGGAGCTTCACTCTGTATCTAACCCCGTGTTGTACCTGCCCTGGGAGTGTTTGATGGGGACAGTGCAGAGGGAGCTTTACTCTGTATCTAACCCTGTGCTGTACCTGTCCTGGGAGTGTTTGATGGGGACAGTGTAGAGGGAACTTTACTTTGTATCTAACCCCGTGCTGTACCTGTCCTGGGAGTGTTTGATGGGGACAGTGTAGAGGGAGCTTTACTCTGTATCTAACCCCGTGTTGTACCTGTCCTGGGAGTGTTTGATGGGGACAGTGTAGAGGGAGCTTTACTCTGTATCTAACCCTGTGCTGTACCTGTCCTGGGAGTGTTTGATGGGGACAGTGTAGAGGGAGCTTTACTCTGTATCTAACCCTGTGCTGTACCTGTCCTGGGAGTGTTTGATGGAGAAAGTGTAGAGGGAGCTTTACTCTGTATCTAACCCCGTGCTGTACCTGTCCTGGGAGTGTTTGATGGAGAAAGTGTAGAGGGAGCTTTACTCTGTATCTAACCCCGTGCTGTACCTGTCCTGGGAGTGTTTGATGGAGAAAGTGTAGAGGGAGCTTTACTCTGTATCTAACCCCGTGCTGTACCTGTCCTGGGAGTGTTTGATGGAGAAAGTGTAGAGGGAGCTTTACTCTGTATCTAACCCCGTGCTGTACCTGTCCTGGGAGTGTTTGATGGAGAAAGTGAAGAGGGAGCTTTACTCTGTATCTAACCCCGTGCTGTACCTGTCCTGGGAGTGTTTGTTGGAGAAAGTGTAGAGGGAGCTTTACTCAGTATCTAACCCCATGCTGTCCCTGTCCTGGGAGTGTTTGATGGGGACAGTGTAGAGGGAGCTTTACTCTGTATCTAAGCCCGTGCTGTACCTGTCCTGGGAGTGTTTGTTGGAGAAAGTGTAGAGGGAGCTTTACTCGGTATCTAACCCCGTGCTGTACCTGCCCTGGGAGTGTTTATTGGAGGCAGTGGAGAAGGAGCTTTTCTCAGTGTCATAACCCCGTGCTCTTGGGGATGATGCTGTCTATGCTACTGCTGAGTATACTCACACTGCTGATTTCATTCGCTGTCCGTCCTGACCTGAAAGAGTTATTCATACAACATTTTGCCACAATTAGTGCTGATACCAGGAGCAGGCTCAGTCCGGCTATAACGGTCACTGTCGTCGGTCCACTGCTTTTTCCAGATTCTCCTTCACCAATATCTAACAGACAAGGAGAAAGAACAGGGTAAGGTCGGGCTCTGGTCCCTCAGGTAATATGAACCCTTTTCATCAAACTGCCAAATCCTGTCGAGCCCTCTGAAAAAAGCATTCGCTCCCATACCTCGGAGTAACGTATATAACGTATGAAAACCCGTGGTGATGGAAATATAAAATTGGTTTCTCTTAATGATGCTCTATTGCAGGATATCAATAAATACGTTATTTATTATTACATTAATTCAGCAAAGTTCATGATCAGACCATTACTGCTCCAGGATTTACTGCCTGGTGACTGGTTTTGCTTTGACTAAGTCTGACCGTCAGCAGCTAAACAGGAAGCCTCAGTCACTGCTTTGCTGTGAACAGTGACGCTGTCTGCTCCTTCATGGGAAGTGTGAAGATGAATTGGACCTTCTGAATTCTCCCTCTGTGTACACGAACAGGTGCCGGAATGTGGCGACTCGGGGCTTTTCACAATATCTTCATTACAGTGTCAATGTAAGCCTGCTTGTGACAATAAAGATTATTGATATTATAATTATCAGGGGGTGTGGGCCTCGCTGGGTCTGTGGGAGGAAACCGGAGCACCCGGAGGAAAGCCACGCAGAAAGTGAAATCTCCACACAGGCAGTGACCCAAGGCCGGAATTGAGGCAGCAGTGCTAACCACTGTGCTGAGTGTCACCCCCACCCCCCCCAAGGGGGCACAGGTTCCAATGTTCCAGCAATTTGCAGTTCTGATGAAGGCCAGCTTGGCGGCAGACAGCACAGGCTGGTACCTGGAGCTACAGCTACTCTTTACAGGTCAAACGGCAACTGATATATGTGACCCAAACGCTGTATAATTAAAGGGGTTCAGTCTTGTTAAACTGGTTTTGGGTTGTGAAACAAGTCCCCCCTGTAGCGCACAAAGTACCACACCCCCACCTTTGCTCCCCAATACCTCAAAAGGTTGAAAACAAAGTGTGTTGGCACAGATAATGCTCAGGTGACTCGCAACCAACTAGAGACTGGGATTTGGAAGCAGCTGCCTCTGTTCATAGTTGGCTGGGTCAGACATCCAGTCTGTTATGCTCCAGGGCCTTTCTTTGGTTTTGAATTGCACAGAAACCTCCAGAAGTGAAGCATGCAACCAGCTGGAGCCACCTTGTCAGCCCAGCTAATTGTCCATCTTGAATAACAGTGAATAAAACAATTCCCTGAAGTAGCCCGGCTGACAAAGACATATATGGAGTTTTTCTTCCCGTCTGGGTGAGGACAACACCCAGATGGGTGTGGGCGACTTGTTTTGTTTACCCCATTTTAGACAACACATCGGCCATGTGGTGCGATATTCTGTCAACGGCCTTCTCCTGGTCTAGGCTGACGAGATGGATGTCCACCCCGCTACCTCAACTGTCCCGCTCGTAGGCGATCGTATCCCTGAGTAGCGCGATGCTATCGGAGATCTTCCTGCTGGGTACGCCGCGGGTCTGGTCAAGGTGCATCACTGACTTTGGGACAGGCTTGACCAATCTGTTGGACGGAATTCTGCTGCCCACGTTATGGGGTGAGGTTGGTCACTATCTCACTCGTGTCTGTGACTCTATCGACAGTGACACGCGCACACAGGGTTGTAAGGGCTGGGGGAGGTTACAAGATAGGGAGCGTCGTAGGGGCTGGAGGAGGTTATTTTTATAGGGAGGGGTGTAGGGGCTGGAGGAGATTACAGAGATAGGGAAGATTGGAGGAGGCTGGAGGAGGTTGCAGGGATAGGGAGAGTTGTAGGTGGTTGGAGGACGTTATAGAAATACGGAGGGTTGTAGGGGCTGGAGGAGGTAACAGAGATAGGAATGGTTGTATGGGCTTTTTAACCATTAATTTACGGCATGTGGACATCGCTGGTTAGGCCAGCAAGTTTTGCCCATCCCTAATTGTCTTTCAGAATGTGCTGGTGAGTTTTCTTCTTGAACCACTGCAGTCCTTGAGCTGTAGATAAACCCACTGTGCTGTTTGGGAGAGAATGCCAGGATTTTGCCCCAGTGACAGTGAAGGAACAATGATATATTTTGAAGTCAGGATGGTGAGTGACTTAGACGGGAACCTCCAGGTGGTGGGGTTCTCAGGTATTTGCTGCGCCTATCCTTCTAGATGGCAGTGGTCGTGGGTTTGGAAGGTGCTGTCTGAGGAACCTTTGTAAGTTACTGCTATGCATCTTGTCGATGGTACACATGGCTGCTACTACTTGTCTGGAGGGTGTAAGGTTTTCGGGCAATTCGGCCCTTTTTGGACTGCCCAAGAATAAAACCCAGAGACTGTAAACTGGACATTTGTCAGCCAAAAGAACGTAACCAGATTTCCCAGCAGGCTTGGTCCGCTGAGCTGAGTAGGGGCATAGGTATTTACAAACCCCCCCCAGGAGCTACAAGGAAGAAGGAGCCAGACAACTAGATAAGATTAAACACAGAGACAAAGGGGCATGGTAATGCTGTAAGGGGCCTGCCTGCAAGCAGGACAATGGGATGGTCATAGCCCCATGCAGATGTAAATGACTTGGCCTCCACCAGAGCAGAATCCAATCAACACCCCATCAACATAGCAGCGATCTCCAGAGCAGATGGAAGACTTTGAAAATCTTCACAAGGGAGCTCAACCTCGTTATCTCAAAAAGCAGACTGGAGGCGGACCTAGGGGAGGCACCCCTATCTTGACAGGTCTGACCGGCTCAAAGGGGGCAGGACCAGCGGGAACTTTAAACCTTATGGATTCAATGCAAAAGGGGCTGGCCGAACACAGGAAAAAGCCAGGTAAAACGGATATAAAAGGGGCTGTGTTTCGATTGAGGGGCTCTTGGCTTGACCTCTCCACCTTTGACTTGACCTCCAGCAGCCTGTGACTGTAAGTACCCTGCAGCAGCTTGCGAAACTCCCTTGACCTTGATAGTGGTTGAGGCTTTGGGGAAGGGGACTTGATTTGTGTTCTGTGTTATTGCTAAAACTGTGTAACAATAAGATTTTACGTTGTGTCCGTTATAGTACTTTCTGAATAGACTTAGTTTGTGTTAGAGTTTAAGATTTTATTATAATTTCTTCTGTTTGATGATTTTGACCTGGGTTTTGCAATAAACCTTGATTTGCTGATAATTGGAGTCGTTTAAATTCTTCAATCTCTCACCAGCGATCTCTGACCAAGTCATTGTTAAGATATTCCTCACCTTAATTCCGGGTTCGAGAATCTAGGGTCATCTTGAACGATTCACTCAGGACAGGCTGCTGGTTAGGTAATAAACAGCAGTGTCCTATTCTCTCTCTTGGGAAAGCTACTCCAGCGAAGTAGATACCGGGTGGGTGTTGCACCACCGGCAAGAGAGAGAATCACCTGGGCATTGGTGGGGGTCTGGATATCTGTGTGATATAAGCCTCAGGCTTCCGGTTAGGGATAAACGGCAGGCTTGATTCAGTGCTCTCTTCCGTGGAGGTGTCCCAGTGCGGCATCCCCTGGCCTCTGAAGTTTCAGTGCCAGCTGGAGAGAGACACACACAGATACTCAGACCCCAGATATCGGCCCAGTAGTGGAGTAGCAGAGATGGAACCCTCTACAAGGGTTTGAATATTTGTGGAAGGGGGAGCAATCAAGCGGGCTTCTTTGGCCTGGCTGGTGTCGAGCTTTTTGAGTGTTGTTGGAGCTGTATCTGATGAGTACCCAGGCAAGTTGAGAGTATTCCATTACACTCCTGACTTGTGCCATGTAGATGTTTGACAGGCCTTGGGGGCGTCAAGAGTTCCTCACTGCAGGATTCCTAGCCTCTGACCTGCCTTGGTAGTCTCAGGATTAAAATGGTGAGTGCAATTCAGTTTCTGATCAATGGTAACCCCAAGGTTGTTGATGATGTGGAGGATTCAGCGATGATAATGCCTTTGAATGTCAAGGGGTGATGGTTAGACCCTCTCTTGTAGGAGATGGTCATAACCTGGCCACCTGACGTGAATGTAACTTGCCACTTGTCAGCGCAAGCCTGGATATTGTCCAGGTGTTGCTGCATTTGGACATAGACTGCTTCAGTGTCTGAGGAGTCGCAAATGGTGCTGAACATTGTGCAGTCATCTGCAAACATCCCCACTTCTGACCTTATGATGGAATGGAGGTCATTGATGAAGCAGCTGAAGATGGTTGGGCCTCAGGCACTGCCCTGAGGAACTCCTGCAGTGATGTCCTGAGATGATTGATCTCCATCTACCACAACCATCTTCCTTTGTGCCAGGTATGGCTCCAGCAAGTGAAGAGTTTTCCCTCTGATTCCCATTGACTCCTATTTTGCTAGGGCTCCTTGATGCCATTGTTATGGGCCAGGGTTTAGAGAACTCCAAAGTATATAAAGGAGATCACCTGCCCCACAACTTTTACTAGATTGTGGGATGGGGAGCACATGGCCCACTCTACAGGTGTGGTGCAGCAGAAATCTAAAAGTATTTTTTAAAGCAAATCAATGTTTCTTCTATGAACTCAGTTAAACTTTTTAAAACATACAGTGAATATCTTAGCAACGATCAATTCAAATACAACCCCCAAAGAACACAACACTCTAAGTAATCCTTAAACTTTCCTTTTAACATCCATAAGACAAAAACCCTTTTTACAGAAGCAGATCAGGTTTAGATTTTCTACTGAGAGCAGTTATCACTTTGAATTCACCCAAATGATCTAAAGAGTCTTTAGATGGCAGAGAGATCAAATTACACCTTCTTTCACTGGCTGCAGCTCCAACACTAAAACGAAACTAAAAAAACATAAACACACCCAAGCTTTTCCTCAAAGCGAAACTAAAAAGCAGAGCCAGAGCTCAGCTCCACCCACACTCTGACATCACTGCAGCCACTTGAGCAGACAAACATTTCTTAAAGTGATATTCCCATGACACCTCCCCCCAAGAAAAAAAAATAAACCATCAACTTCAAGATGGTTTCATTTTTCACCTTTTCACTATCCTTTAAGAAATGTAGACAGTAAGTATACCTCTCTGTTTCAAAAAACAACACATGCAAACAGGTATTATAACATCGTCCATTTTAGTTCTTCTTCCTCCAACTGGAATCCAGTCTCTTTGGACGAGAAGGCCTCTGCACGATCCATCCATTTCTCTATGCATCGGCATTTCTCTTTAAGGTCAGATACATTAGTTCAATCTGATCACAGAGTCCCTTGTAATTCTCCAACACAGGAGCATTGGTTATCACAGCTTTCAGGCAGTCCGCTGAAATTTTCGACGTTTCTTGAGCAAGTCCGTCAGTGGAGCAACCCCGCTCCAAACATTTGGCACAAATGTTCGACCAAAACCACTCATGCCAAGCAATCGCATTATTTCCCTTCATGTCGAGGGTATTGGAAACTCCTCAATAACTTTTGTTTTTACATCCTGTATGACCATTCGACCCTGTCCGATTGTATGGCCAAGGAAAGTGACATGGGCTTTTCCAAATTCACTTTTGGCTAGGTTTACCACCAAACCCGCCTCCTGAAGTCGATCGAATAACTCCATCAGATGCTTTAAATGTTCTTTCCATGTCTGGCTGAAAATTACCAGATCGTCGATGTATACCGCACAATTGGGTAATCCTGAAACAACTTTGTTAGTTAACCATTGAAATGTGGCTGGGGCGTTTTTCATGCCAAATGGCATAACTTTGAACTGGTATATACCATCTGGAGTTACAGAAGCTGAAATCTTCTTCGCTCTTTTGGATAAAGGTACCTGCCAGTAACCTTTAAGTAAATCCAATTTGGAAATAAAAGCGGATTGTCCCACCTACTCAATGCAATCCTCCAAGCGTGGGATAGAATAAGAGTCCGTTCTTGTAACTGCATTAACCTTTCTATAGACCACACACAATCGTTGGGTACCATCCGGCTTTGGTACCATCATGATGGGTGAGCTCCATTGGCTGCAACCTACTTCAATTATGCCATTTTTAAGCATAGTTTCAATCTCTTTGTTAACCTGCGCCAATTTTAAAGGGTTAAGTCTGTATGGATGTTGTTTAATTGGAACGCCATTTCCCACATCTACATCATGTATAGCCATTTTAGTACTTCCCAATTTATCTCCACAAACCTGCCCATGTGATATCAATAATTCTTTCAGGTCAGTCCGTTTTTCCTCTGGAATGTAACTCAACAATTTATCCCAATTTTTAAGAACATCCTCGTTTTCCAATTTATTTCGAAGTATGTCAAATTCACAGTCATCTGGATTTGGTTTGTTACTTTGAGTTAAAATCATTAAAACCTCCTCCTTTTGCTCTCCTTCCCTTTCAAAGTACCTTTTAAACATATTCACATGACACACGCGGTGAATTTTCCTTCTATCCGGCGTTCTTACACATAATGCACCTCACTTAATTTCCTTTCAATCTGATAAGATCCACAAAACCTAGCTTTTAAAGGTTCACCTACCACTGGTAACAACACTAAAACTTTATCCCCACTGGCAAAACTACGAACTTTGAATTTCTTGTCCGCTACCCATTTCATCACATTTTGTGCACCTTTTAAATGCTGTCTAGCCAATTCACCTGCTCTATTTAATCGTTCCCTAAAATTTGACATGTAATCCAATAATGTAAGTTCTGACTGCTCACTCACCAATTTTTCCTTAATCAATTCAAGTGATCCTCTTACCTCATGACCAAAAATTAGTTCAAAAGGGCTGAATTTGGTTGACTCATTAGGTGCATCCCTAATTGCAAACAGTACGAATGGAATTCCTTTATCCCAATCCTCTGGATAATCTTGATAATAAGCCCTCAACATTGTCTTTAATGTCTGATGCCACCTTTCTAACGCTCCCTGCGATTCTGGATGGTGCGTAGTTGATTTAAATTGTTTTATTCCTAAGCTATCCATAACTATGGATGTCTATCTACAGACGCTGAAAGATGCCCTCGTACAACCGGGATATGGCGCTCGACTCATCAATCGACAGTTCCAACGTGCCACAGCAAAAAGACGCACCGACCTCCTCAGAAGACAAACATGGGACATAACCGACAGAGTAACCTTCATCATCCAGTACTTCCCCGGAGAAGAGAAAATACAACATCTTCTTCGCTGCCTTCAACACGTCATCGATGAAGAGGAACATCGTGCCAAGGTCATCCCCACACCTCCACTACTTGCCTTCAAACAACCGCACAACCTCAAACAAACCATTGTTTGCAGCAAACTACCCAGCCTTTAGAACAGCGTCCACGACACCACACAACCCTGTCATGGCAATCTCTGCGAGACGTGTCAGATCATTGACATGGGTACCACCATTACCCGTGAGAACACCACCCACCAGGTATACGGGGAACCAGAGAGCAGTCAACATGTGAGAAGTTAGAGGTTAATAGGATGGACAGGCAGGGCCAGTCTAATGACTGCGGAGGGATAAGAAAACATGAATAAAATGTGAGGTGACTGGAGGAGGGAAAGCTGGGTATGAGGCTGTGTTATCAGAGATTAATGAAGAAGGTCAGAATGTGTGCAAAGCGTAGTGCACAAGAAAACCCTGCAAGGGAAAGACAAATCAGTAGGACATATTTTTAAAACTTGTACCTAAATGCACGTAGTATTCTGAATGAGGTCAATGAGCTGACGGCACAAATAGAGACAAATGGATATAAATTGGTGGGGATTACTGAAGCACGGTTTGCAGGAGGACTGTGACTGGGAGTTAAACGTCCAAGGCTACTCAGTATTCTGCAAGGATAGACAGGGTGGAACAGGAGGAGGAGTTGCTTTATTTGTTAAAGATGACATCACGGCTGTATTAAGAGGTGATATTGGTGCTGAGGGCCAAAATGTTGAATCGATATGGGTGGAAATAAAAAAACAAGGGAAAAACTCCTTGGTAGGAGTAATTTACAGGCCCCCGAGCAATATGTCCAAAGTGGGGCATAGTATAAACCAAGAAATAATGAGGGCTTGTGAGAAGGGCACACCGGTAATCATGGATGATTTTAATATGCATATTCTCTGGATTAATAAAATTTGCAAGGGTAGCCTTGAGGGAGATTTCATACAGTGCGTGAGGGGTTGTTTCCCAGAGCAATATGTTATGGAGACTACCAGGGAGCACGCTATTTTAGATCTAGTATTATGTAACAAAGGAGGGTTGATCAATAGTCTTGTCGTTAATGATCCTCTTGGAAGGAGTGATCACAGCATGCTAGAATTTCAAATTCAGATTGAGTGAGAGAGGACAGCGTGCCATATTAGAGGTTTAGCATGGGGCCGAGGTAATTATACAGGCCTGGGGAAAGAATTGGCCCAAATAATTGAGGTAGGACAGTTGAGGGACAATGGCGGATGTTCAGGGAGATATTAAACTCCTCTCAATTAAAATATATTCCTGAGAGGAAGAGGAATTGCAAAAGGGAGAAAAACATTCCATGGCTAAACAAGGAAGTCAAGGAGGACATAAAGGCAAAAATTAGAGCATACCATATTGTAAAAATGAGTGGTAAGCTGGAGGGTTGGGAGGTCTTTAGGGGTCAGCAAAAAGCTATAAAAATGGAATCAAAAAAGTTAAGATGAACTACGAAAGTAAACTAGTAGAAAACATCAACAATGATACAAGAGCTTCTATTAAAGAGGAAGAGAATAGTTAAAGTAAATGTGGCCCTTTAGAGGGTGATACTGGTGAGGTAATAATGGGGAACACAGAGTTTTGGAGGCACGGAACCAAAATGTTGCCTGCCTTCACGGTAGAGTACAATAAAAACGTTCCAAGAACTGCGGTTAATGCAGAGGAACGTGGTGCAATAACCATCACTAGGGAGATGGTATTGAATAAACTAATGGGACTAAAGGCAGATAAGCCTCCAGGACCTGATGGCCTGCACCCTAGGATATGAAAGGAGGTGGTAGTGAAGATAGTGGATGCATTGGTTCTGATATTTCAAAATCTCTGGATTCTGGAAAGGTCCTGGTGGATTGGAAACACATTAATGTAACTCTCCTATTGAAAAGGGAGAGAGGCAAAGCATAGGAAACTATAGACCTGTTAGCTTGACCTCTGTGCTGTGGAAGCTGCAGGAACCAAACATTAAGGAGAAGATAACTGAACATTTGGAAAGACAAAGCACAATCAAACATTGTCAGCATGGTTTCATGAAGGGTACAGATGGATATGGATAGGCTAGAAGATGGGGACAAAATTTAGCAGATGGAGTTTAATGTGGATAAGTGTGAGGTCACCCATTTTAGCCCACAAAATAGTAAAGCAAATTATTATCTAAATGGAAAGCAGGTTCAAAGTGCATCTAGACAGAGGTATCTGTGTTTCTTTGTTCATGAATCGCAGAAAGTCAGAATGCAGGTACAAAATGTAATAAGAAAGGCAAATGGAATGTTACCATTTATTGCAAAAGGACTGGAGTATAAAAGTAGAGAAGTATTGTTGCAATTGTCTTGGGTGTCGGTGAGACCACATCTGGAGTATTGCATCCAGTTTTGGTCTCCTTATTTGAGGAAGGATGTGGTGGCATTGGAAGCAGTTCAGAGGAGGTTCACCAGATCGATTCTGGGGATGAAGGGTTGACGTACAGGAGAGATTCAACAGTTTGGATTCAACTTCTAAACACGCTGCAGTTTAGAAGGATAAGAGGGAATTTGATCGAGGTATATAAAATACTAAAAGGAATTGATAAAGTAAATGTAGATCAAATGTTCCCCCCTGTGGGGTAAACTAGAACAAGAGGTCACAGATATAGGTTGAGAGGCGGTAGATTTAAAACTGAGATGAGGAGGCACTACTTCTCGCAAAGGATGGTGAATTTGTGGAACTCGCTGCCCCATAGTGCAGTGGAGTGCGAAACATTAAATGTTTTCAAGAGGGAGATAGATATATATCTGATTTTAAAAACAGGTTAAAGGGATATGGGGAACAGATAAGGAGGTGGCTTTGAAACTAGGAAGAGATCAGCCATGGTCTGATTGAATGGTGGAGCAGCTCAAACCATAATTCCTATGTTCCTATGTAATGCCATTGAATGTTGTGGGTGATGGTTAGATTCTTGCTTTTTGGAGATGGTCAGTGCCTGGCACTTGTGTAGCGCGAATATTACTTGCCACTTGTCAGCCTATGCCTGGATATAGTCCAAGACTTGCTGCATTTGTACACGGACTGCTTCAGTGTCTGAGGAGTTGTGAATGGTGCTGAACATTGTGCGATCATCAGCAAGTACAGAGACTCTGTGCCTGGGTATAGGTTTCCCTTATTGGTTGCCTATGAAGCTTTTGTTCTTCCTTACTAATGTCTGCCCGATAATTCCTCGAGCTGCCACGGTGAGTGAGAGCGAATGGAGTGTTTCTTACCCGGTAGGGTGGTGTTGCGATCAATCATGGTCACGGTGCTGGGATGGGTGGCTTTAGTCATGGTGCCAGTCACGTTCACCAGCCCAGACATTCCGCTGGTTGTTGAACCTGAAAATGGAGAGAGAGAAGCAATTAGACCAAGGCGACTTCATCTCCGCAGAGGAACACTTCAACAGGAGGAGGACATTCTGCCCCTCAAGCACTGCTGCCCCATCCAACACCATCCTGAATTCAACTCCTCTCTCGAACGATTTCTCCACAAAATCTGCCTCTCTAAATCTTTTCAAAATGTCTCTCTGAGCTCCTTGGCTCCACTCAACAATTACCTCATCGCCCCAAGTTGAAAATCAAACCATCTCTGTGGGTTGCAAAGCACATTAACTTCTCAGGGACTTTCCCAGTCAAATCACTGTCCATGAGCCCAGACTTACAAACACATTCTTTTGTCAATTTCACCTTCTGGCTGCTAAAAGCACCCAGGCCCAGCAGAATAGAATTCTTTTTTAAAAACATGACCGGTGCATTGGAACACACTCAAACTCCAGGCTTTTAACCCTTACATTGCCCAATACTTGGAATCCAATATTCCAAAACTCTTTCAGTCATCTCAGTCCCACTTCTTTCCGTTATTGCCTCCTGGGCACCAGCCTCGTCACAGATTGGGAGGAACAGCGAAATGTGGCATTGACATTGCCGAGGGTGGATGACGTCAATGACTGACTACCCCAAAGTCGTTGCTGTAAGCGAGGCTCACCAGGTGCACACAGCTCTTACATAACTGGGATACAGACCATTCTAATTACCCTCTGGTGGGGCGATTGATATGGAGGAGTCTTGGGGTGGTTTGCTGTGGTGCTGCTGGGGCTGGGGGTTTGGTGGGGTGAGCGTGATTTTGGGCAGTTTATCTTTCAATGAACAATGCTGAGATGCGAATGATCGCAAACCTTTTCCCTGCCATGGGTCGACGGCAAACCCCACCCACATCTAACCCTCTCTCATCAAAGTCGGGAGAAGGAATTTCCAAACTAAATGCCTGCCGGTGGGAGAGTGACCTATTGCCATCCGCTCGTCACAATTTCTACCGCTGGCAGGAGCGGTTAATTAGGCCCTGTGAGGTGCCCCTCCGGAGATTGAAGTCCAGAGCGCGAGGGGCGGTTTGGTTTTGTGGGAAATATCCCACTGGGAATGATAACTCTGATAGCTGCACGCAATGAGAATGCAGGCGGTAGGAGTTCTGATGTTCCCCCTTGCGGTGCCCCCCCTTCCCATCAAACACCTCTGGCACCGGACTGGGGGGGTTGAATGTGGCTCTCGTTTTGCCTGTGACTGACTTGACGCCCTTTCGTTGTGGAGCATTCAAACACCGACCAATGGGGAGAAACCGCGTAGCCAAGGGAATGGGGCCTCTGGTCAGGGTGAGCCAGAGTGTGAAAACCTGCACTTTTGAGGTTTTTAAAAATGGGATATGGGCTTCGATGGCTGGGCCAGCAATTGTTGCCCATCCCTATTTGCATCTTGAGAAAGGGGTGGTGAGCTGCCTTCTTGAAACTTTGCAGTCCCGTGTAGTATAGGTACACCCACAGTGCTGTTCGGGAGGGATTACCAGGATTTTGTCCCAGCGATACTGAAGAAAAGACAAAATATTTCCAAGTTGTGATGGTGAGTGATTTGGAGGTGAACCTCCAGGTGGTGGGGTTCCCAGGTATCTGCTGCTCTTGTTCTTTTAGATGGTAGTGGTCGTGGGTTTGGAAGGCGCTGCCTAAGGAGCCTCGGTGAGTTGCTGCAGTGCATCTTGTAGATCAGTGTTTTTCAAGCTTTTTTTCCAGGGACCCACTTTTACCAACCGGCCAACCTTCGGGACCCAACCGTGCCGACCTTCACGACCCACGCCAGCAGACCTTCACGACCCACGCCGGCCGACCTGCGCGACCCACCATTTTTTCTTCCCTTGTTTTCTGCTGACAGAAATGGAGGAAATGGTTTTGGGTCCCTTTGGCCCTCGTACACGCTCCTCCAACAGAACCTGTTGGATGAAGGTGAAGCCTTCCGGTGTCGGAAAGTATGGAGTCTCCATCTGTCCAAAGTAAAGCTTCACAGCACAAGTGTAGCACAGAAGATGCGGAAACAGTCTGTCAGCGAGACTGTCTTTCCCAATCTTAAATGCGACACCCAGGTCATGACCATTCTTGGAATAAGAGACTTCCACTTCATCAGCAACAAAGTTCAGAAAGCAACCAATCACATCATTCGCCCCAAACTTTTTGCAGCCGGCTTTTAACAATGCCGGCTGATGCGGCCTTCAAAAAGGCTGGGAGCATATTAAAAAAAAACAGGCCACACTGCGCATGTGTGCCTGCTCATCGGTGCGCATGCGCAAAACATTGTGCACAAAACATTATATGCTCCCAGCCTTTTTGAAGGCCGCAGCAGCTGGCATTGTTCAAAGCCGGCTGCTGCGGCTGTTGCACGCGAATTTGCGCAATCAGGAGTGCCGCGACCCTCCCGACACGCACCCGCAAACCCACCCGCGGGTCACGCCCCCGACTTTGAAAATGCCTGTTGTAGATGGTACAAACGGCTGCCACTGTGCGTCGGTGGTGGAGGGTATGATGTTTGTGGAAGGTGTGGCAATCAAGAGGGGCTGCTTTGTCTTGGATGGTGTTGAACTTCTTGAGTGTTGTTGGAGCTGCACAAATCCAGGCAAATGGGGAGTATTCCATCACATTCCTTGTTTGTGCCTTGTAGATGGTGGACAGGCTTTGGAGGGTCAGGAGGTGAGTTACACAATGCAGGATTCTTAGCCCCTGACCTGCTCCTGTAGCCACAATATTTTGGTGGCTGCGACCAGTTCAGCTTCTGGCCAATGCTAACCCCCAGAATGATGATTGTTGTGGTGTTGGGTGCTCTGAGGTACCGATGAACCAACACCATAGGGCATCAAATGTTGGATCCAATGTTTCTTTCGTCATTGTACTAGTTTCCAAAGAACAGTCCGTTTCAATTTTCTTCTCAGTTACTTCATATGTATCCTTTTCTAATGTACATGCCTTCATAGTCTCTGGGTCTGATTTTGCTGGGACTGGCATAGTCACAGTCTCTCTTTTACTGTTCTCAATTGCCCACATTCTACTCCCCAGACATAAATGCTTAATCTCTGGAGTTAATGTGGTACAATGGATAATCGGATCGATCTTATCTGCATCTTCACCATCACTGGAAAGCACAATTGGTTCACTTGAAACTGCTGCGGGTTTTAAATTCGTTATCTGGCTACTCGATGTCGGTATCCTCAGGATTCTTGCTCCAATGTTCTGCTCATTTATCAGTGGAGTGTGCATAGGTTCAATGCGATTAATATTCCCATCAGGGTTTGAAGAGTCATTACTGACTAACTGCTGGTCTCTGAAGTTGGGACTTTGCGGTTTCGTGTTGAAGGGAGACAGTTGTCCCTGCTGTAGCTATGATTCAGGTTGTGTTATTTCCATTAAATGAGGATCAATGGCTTGTCCATTTTTTTGATCCGTACTAAAGCAATGGCAATTTTCGGTCTGCTCCTTACAAGTTAGACATACAAGTAATTTCTTTAGTAATTTCTTTCCTCAGCATCCTTCTGTGACTGTGCAGCATTATTAATATCTCTTCGGCTATAATGATCCTGAAGGTCAGCGCATAATCCTTTTTTCTTCAGGCTTGGAAGAGGCGATTCCTTTGGCTTGTCTTCATTTGGGCTTGAACAGTCATCAGCGCTGTGCCCTTCATTGTCGCATGATAGACCGTCATGGTCGTCCTGCTGTGCACTGGAGCGTGGTGGACTGTTATAGCCTTCTTGCTGTTTACGTGAGCATGGCAGACTTGCATCATCTGCCGCTAATTGGTCAGAGGAGGTTGCTAGACTCTCATTGTCTTGTTCCTGCAAGGACTGCGCATTGGAGTCTTGCGTTGCTTCCCTCGTGGGGTCGGGAACCCTGAGCGGGGCGTGGACCACGCTCTGTGTGGCAGCAGGCCGCTCTCTGTGGGCTTGTACCGCTTTCTGTCTCTTAATTTCAGGCTGCAGCATCATCCTGCACTGATGAGTTGGGACGTCGTATCTGCTGGGTTGAAGATCCTCAGATCCGAAAAGTGAATCCGCATCTGCGTCGGATTCAATGCAGGGGTCGCCAATGTGCAACCTGAAAGGTTCGTCCCGGTCGTAGCCGTCTAGGACCATGGAGCTGTTATTGGGCTCGCGAGGTCCGGAAAAAATGTAAAGATCGGTATCGAAGTATTCGAGTTCGGAATCATCGGTTTGTGCGTATGTAACTGCTTGTTGCAGGGTTCTTCGGAGGTTAAATTCATTTCCTGGTTCAATTTGAGGCATTGTGCTGTCATTCCAGGTGAAGGAAGGTTGTTTTACAGCTTTAAAAGATTTTTTCTTTGATTTGGGACGTTTCCCCTTTAAATTGGATTTGGGACGTTTCCCTTTTAAATTGGCGCGGTCTGGGGCCTCTGACGTCATGACGCGCGTGACGTAGCACGTAGGAAGCAATTGCGCATGCGCAGATCGCTGTTCCTTTACCGATGGCCGTTTTCTTGATTGCGCATGCACGTAGTCTCGCGCATGCGCAAACGAACCTTCCGGTTCTGCGCACTTCTCGCGCAACTGCGCTAGTGTAGTCCCTTTAGCAAGATGGCCGCCGACCTCGACCCAACAAATCGCTCTCAGGCCCGGGATTTCGGCCTCGAGGTGAGTACTGCCGCATTTCTTACCTTTCCTTGCCGATTGGAGTGTGTTTTCCTCACAGTATTTGCCGAATTTGACCAGGACTGCCTGGAAGTTGTACCTGTTTTGCCCCTTGGAGAACTTGAATTTTTAAAAGATTTCTTCTGCTCTTGCACCGGCGATGGTGAGGAGAAACTCTATTTTTTCATCATCGGCCAGATCTTTAAGTTCGGCTGTCACCATGAAGAGTTCAAACGTTTGCCGGAATCGCTGCCAGTTCTCGCGGAGATCGCCGTGGCACTGGATCGGCTGCGGAATCGGGAGCCCGTACATCTTGCCTGGGTATTGCTGGTTGTCTCTGTACGCTGAGGTATGGCGGCAGGTATCGATCCACTCACTGGTATAATGTGGTGTTGGGTGCTCTGAGGTACAGATGAACCAACACGGTTGCGATTGGTACAACGCAGTTTTATTCCAACTTGTTATTTACAGATCTGTCTTGGTACTCAGCACGTGGTGATACTCTGAGTGTCTTGTTAATCAGGTCATAGAATCATAGAATCATAGAAGTTTACAGCATGGAAACAGGCCCTTCGGCCCAACCAGTCCATGCCGCCCAGTTTTTACCATTAAGCTAGTCCCAGTTGCCCGCACTTGGCCCATAGCCCTCTGTACCCATCTTACCCATGTAACTATCTAAATGCTTTTTAAAAGACACAATTGTACCCGCCTCTACTACTACCTCTGGCAGCACATTCCAGACACTCACTACCCTCTGAGTGAAGAAATTGCCCCTCTGGGCCCTTCTGAATCTCTCCCCTCTCATCTTAAACCTATGCCCTCTAGTTTTAGACTCCCCTACCTTTGGGAAAAGATGTTGACTATCTACCTTATCTATGCCCCTCATTATTTTATAGACCTCTATAAGATCACCCCTAAGCCTCCAACGCTCCAGGGAAAAAAGTCCCAGTCTATCCAGCCTCTCCTTATAACTCAAACCATCAAGTCCCGGCAACATCCTAGTAAATCTTTTCTGCACTCTTTCTAGTTTAATAATATCCTTTCTATAATAGGGTGACCTGAACTGCACACAGTATTCCAAGTGTGGCCGTACCAATGTCTTGTACAACTTCAACTTCGTCCTGTCCTTGTACTTGTCTCCAGACGGACTGTCCACCAGAAGTCGTGTTTCTTGTCTTATACTGTGTCTGCCCTTGTCTGTGATTGGCTGTCGTGTTATGTGTGCTAATTGGTCTGTTGGTCTGTCTATCATGATGTGTGTGTTTGAATATCATGACAATTGTGAGGTTCTAGGCGATGGTATTGCCATTGAATATGAAGGAGTGATGGTTTAAATTTCTCTTACTGGAGATGGTAAGTGCTTGGCATTTGAGTGGCTCGCATGTTACTTGCCACTTGTCAGCCCAAGCCTGGGTATAGGCCGGTCTTGTTGCATTTGGACCCGGGCTGCTTCAGTATCTGAGGAGTCGCGAATGGTGCTGAACATTGTGCAATCATCAAGTATGGAGTATGGAGACTCTGTGCTTGGGTATGAGTTTCCCTTGTTAGTTTCCAATGAAGCTTTTGTTCTTCCTTACTAATGTCTGCCCAGTATTGCCTTGAGCCACCTCAGTGTGTGAGAACGAATGGGGTGTTCCTTACCCGGCAGGATGGTGTTGTGATCAGTTGTGGTCACGGTGCTGAAATGGGTGGCATTAGCCATGGTGCCAGTCAGGTTCATTGACCCAGACATTCCGCTGGTTGGTGAATCTGAAAATAGAGAGAGAGAAGCAATTAGACCAAAGTGACTTCACCTCCGCATAAGAACGCTTCAACAGGAGGAGAGCATTCTGCCCCTCAAGCACTGCTGCCCTATCAAACACCATCCTGAATTCAGCTCCTCTCTCTGAGGTTTCTCCCAAAACTGCCTCCCTGCTCCTTTGAAAATGTGTCCTATCAAAATCGGGAGAAGCAATTTCCTGGTCTTTGACCTGCTCTGGTAGCCAGAGGATTTGTATGGCGAGTCCAGTTCAGTCTCTGGCCAATGCTAACCCCCGTGATTTTGATATTGGGAGATTAAGCATTGGTCATGCCATTGAATATGAAGATGTGATGGTTTGACTCTCTCTTATTGGAAATGGTTAGTGCCTGGCACTTGTGTGGCACAAATGGTACTTGCCACTTGTCATCCTAAGACTGGGCATTGTCCAGGTCTCACTACATTTGGACACAGACATGTTTCTGTGTCTGAGGAGTCGGAAATGGTGCTGAATATTGTGTAATCTTAATGTGGAGATTCGCATTCAAAGTATCGAATTGCATTTTGACTTTCTCTGTATATCTGCTTCTGGAACCCAACTCTTCATTCACCCGAGGAAGGAGCAGTGCTCCGAAAGCTAGTGATTCGAAATAAACCTGTTAGACTTTAACCTGGTGTTGTAAGACTTCTTACTATTGTGTAATCATCAGAGATATAGAGACTCTGTGCCTGGGTTCACGTTTCCCTTGTTAGTTTCCAATGAAGTTTTTGTTCTTCCTTACCCCGTAGTGCCTCGTTCCGCCACGTGTGTAATAATGAATGCGCCGTTCCTTACCCGGCAGTGTGGTGTGATCAATTGTGGGCATGGTGCTGGGATGGATGGCATTAGCCATGGTGCCAGTCAGGTTCACTGAACGAGACATTCCGCTGGTTGTTGAACCTGAAAATAGAGAGCGAGAAGCAATTAGACCAAGGCGACTTCACCTCTGCATAGAAACGCTTCAACAGGAGGAGGACATTCTGCCCATCAAGCACTGCTGCCTTATCCAAAACCACCCGGAATTCAACTCCTCTCTCGAACGATTTCTCCTCAAAATCTGCCTCTCTAAATCTTTTCAAAATGTCTCTCTGAGCTCCTTGGCTCCACTCAACAATGACCTCAACTCCCAACGTTGAAAATCAAACCATCTCTGTGGGTTGCAAAGCACATTAACTTCTCAGGACCTTTCCCAGTCAAATCACTGTCCCTGAGCCCAGATATACTTATCACAAGGCTAAATCGCTGCCTTTGAAAGCAGACCAATGCAGGCCAGCAGCACGGTTCAATTCCCGTAACAGCCTCCCTGAACAGGTACCGGAATGTGGCGACTAGGGGCTTTTCACAGAAACTTCATTGAAGCCTACTTGTGACAATAAGCGATTTTCATTTCATTTCATTTTATTTTGTCAATTTCACCTTCTGGCTGCTGAAAGCACACAGGCCCAGCAAAATAGAATTATTTTGAAAACAAACATGGCCACTGCAGTCAAACACACTATAACCCCAGGCCTTTAACCCTTACATTGCTCAATGCTTAGAATCCAGTATTCCTAATGTCTTCCAGTTGTCACCCTTCCCTTCCCTCCGCTGTTGCCTTTCGGTCACCAGCCTCAGCACAGATTCAGAGGAACAGGGAAATATGGCAGCGGCAGTGCCGACAGCAATGATTGCCTACTGCAAAGTCGTTGATGTAAGCGAGGTTTGCCAGGCGCACACAGCTCTTACATATCCGAGACACAGACCGTTCTAATTGCCTTCTGGTGGGCAATTGGTTTGCGGGAGCCTGGGGAGAGTTGATGTGTGCAGGGGCGCAGGGGGGAGGGGTTTGGTGGGGATGGGGGTGGTTGGGGCTGAGCGTGCTCCTGGCCAGTTTGCCTTTCATTGAACAAAGGTGAGATGTGAATGATCGCAAACGTTTTCCTGTCACGGATCAGCGGAAACCCCATCGCCATTAATCCCCTTCCATCAACGTCGGGAGAAGGAATTTTTGAACTGATTTCCTGCCAGGGGGACAGTGACCTTTTGCCATCCGGTCGCCATGACTCCCACTGCTGGCAGGAGCGGATAACTTGCCATGTGTAGCGGCCCCTTGGAAATTGAAGTCCAGGTGGCGAATGATGGTTTGGTTTTGTGGGAAATATCCAACTGGGACGGATAACGCTGCGAGCTGCACGCAATGGGATGGCAGGCACAGGAAGTTAAATCAAGCCCCCTCCTCCTGCGCACCCCCCACCCACCCCGCCCCACCCCAAACCCCTTCTGGCACCGGACTGGGGGGTGAGTGTGATGACCCTCATTGTCCATGCGACTGACTTGGTGCCCATCGTGCTAGAGCGGTGAGCACCGACCAATGGAGAGAAACCGGAGGGCCCGGGAGTGGTGCCCCTGGTCAGCCGGGAGCCAGAGTGCTAAGACCTGTATTTTTTTGTTATTTAATTTGAAGGTGGGCGTGAGCTGCCTTGTTGAACCCCTGCATTCCCATGTGGTGTCGGTACACGCACCGTGCTGTTAGGGAGGGAGTTTAAAGGACTTTGACCAATCAACAGTGACGAAACGGACGATATATTTCCAAGTCAGGATGGTGAGTATCTTGGAGGGGAACCTGCAGGTTCTGGTGTTCCCAGGTATATGTTGTCCTTGTCCTCCTAGATGGGAGTGGCCGTGGGTTTGGAAGGTGCTGCCTAAGGAACCTTGGTGAATTGCTGCAGTGCATCTTGTAAATGGTACACACGGCTGCCACGTTGCGTTGGTGGTGGATGGTGTGAATGTTTGTGGGTGGGGTGCCAATCTGACAGGGCTGCTTTGTTCTGGATGCTGTCAAGCTTCTTGAGTGTTATTGGAGCAGCATTCATCCAGGCAAGTGGAGAGCATTCCATCACACTCCTGACTTGTGCCTTGTAGATGGTGGACATGTTTGGGGAGTCAGGAGGTGAGTTACTCGCTGCAGGATTCCTAGTCTCTGACCTGCTCTGGTAGCCACAGTATTTGTACGGTGAGTCCAGTTTAGTTTCTGACCAATGCTAAGCCCCAGGATGTTGATTGTGGGGTAATAGGCAATGGCATTGCTATTGAATGTCCAGGATTGATGGTTTAAATCTCTCTTTTTGGAGTTGGTAAGTGTCTGGCACTTGTGCGCCGCGAATGTTACTTGCAGCTTGTCAGCCCAAGCCTGGATATAGGCCAGATGTGCTGCATTTGTACACTGACTGCTTCAGTGTCGGAGGAGTCACGTGTGATGCAGAACATTATGCAATCATCAGCGAGAATAGAGACTCTGTGCCTGGGTATAAGTTTCCCTTGTTAGTTTTCCAATTGTGGTGAATGTATTCACCTGAATATGAAGTGTCTGTATAGTACTGTGACCTATGACCAGGAAATGATAATACGCTCTACTTCCAGGTATTGTGCTGGAACCCCGGTGGGCACCGCCTCTGGCTCCGCCCTCCCCGGGGCAATATATAGACCGGCCACCTGTGGGCGGCACTCATTTGTACAGCAGACACTGGCAGGCATGTTCCTGGATAATAAAGCCCTATGTTCACTCGTTCTCACAGTCTCACAGTGAATTGATGGTATATCACTAATGAAACTTTTGTTCTTCCTTAGTAATGTCTGCCCGGCCTGAGGAACTTTGGTGAGATGCTGCAGTGCATCTTGTCGATGGTGCACACGGCTGCCACTGTTTGTCGGTGGTGGAGGATGTGAATATTTGTGGATGGGGTGCCGATCAAGCGGGGCTTCTTTGTTCTGGATGATGTTGAGCTTCTTGAGTGTTGTTGGAGCTGCTCTCATCCAGGCAAATGGAGAGCATTCCATCACACTCCTGATCTGTGCCTTGTAGATGGTGGACAGGCTTTGTGGAGTCAGGAGGTATGTTGTGTGCTGCAGGTTTCCTAGTCTCTGACCTGCTCTGGTCACCACAGTATTATCTCTCTTACTGGAGATGGTAAGTGCCTGCTACTTGTGTGGCGCGAATATTTCTTGCCACTTGTCAGCCCAAGCCTGGATATCGGCTGGTCTTTCTGCATTTGGACCCAGATTGCTTCAGTGTCCGAGGAGTCGCGAATGGTGCTGAACATAGAACATAGAACATTACAGCGCAGTACAGGCCCTTCGGCCCTCGATGTTGCGCCGACCTGTGAAACCACTCTAAACCCCATCTACACTATTCCCTTATCGTCCATATGTCTATCCAATGACCATTTGAATCATCAGTGAGTCTGGAGACTTTATGGCTGGGTATGAGTTTCCCTTGGTAGTTACCAACAATGCTTTTGCACTGCCTTCGGGGCTGGTTTAGCACAGTGGGCTAAGCAGTAGGCTTGTAATGCAGAACAAGACCAGCAGCGCGGGTTCAATACCCGTACCGGCCTCCCCAAACAGGCGCCGGAATGTGGGACTCGGGGCTTTTCACAGTACCTTCATTGAAGCCGACTTGTGACAAGTTATTATTGTCCGATATTGCCTCGATGGGCTGCCACGATGAGAGAGAACGAATGGGGTATTCCTTATCCAACAGGGTGGTGGTGCGAACAATTGTGGTCACGGTGGTGGGTTGGGCGAATTTAGCCGTGATGCCAGTCACGCTCCTTGACCCAGACATTCCGCTGGTTGGTGAATCTGAAAATAGAGAGAGAGAAGCAATTAGACCAAAGTGACTTCACCTCCGCAGAGGAACGCTTCAACAGGAGGAGAGCATTCTGCCCCTCAAACACTGCTGCCCTATTCAACACCATCCTGAATTCAGCTCCTCTCTCTGAAGTTTCTCCCAAAACTGCCTCCCTGCTCCTTTGAAAATGTGTCCTATCAACCTCGGGAGAAGCAATTTCCTGGTCTTTGACCTGCTCTGGTAGCCAGAGGATTTGTATGGCGAGTCCAGTTCAGTTTCTGGCCAATGCTAATCCCCGTGATTTTGATATTGGGAGATTAAGCATTGGTCATGCCATTGAATATGAAGATGTGATGGTTTGACTCGCTCTTATTGGAAATGGTTAGTGCCTGGCACTTGTGTGGCGCAAATGGTATTTGCCACTTGTCATCCTAAGACTGGGCATTGTCTATGTCTCACTACATTTGGACACAGATGTGTTTCTGTGCCTGAGGAGTCCGAAATGGTGCTGAATATTGTGTAATCTTAATGTGGAGATTCGCATTCAAAGTATCGAATTGCATTTTGACTTTCTCTGTATATCTGCTTCTGGAACCCAACTCTTCATTCACCCGAGGAAGGAGCAGTGCTCCGAAAGCTAGTGATTCGCAATAAACCTGTTGGACTTTAACCTGGTGTTGTAAGACTTCGTACTATTGTGTAATCATCAGAGATATAGAGACTCTGTGCCTGGGTTCACGTTTCCCTTGTTAGTTTCCAATGAAGTTTTTGTTCTTCCTTACTAATGTCTACCTGGTAGTGCCTCGTTCCGCCACGTGTGTAATAATGAATGCGCTGTTCCTTACCCGGCAGTGTGGTGTGATCAATTGTGGGCATGGTGCTGGGATGGATGGCATTAGCCATGGTGCCAGTCAGGTTCACTGAACGAGACATTCCGCTGGTTGTTGAACCTGAAAATAGAGAGCGAGAAGCAATTAGACCAAGGCGACTTCACCTCTGCATAGAAACGCTTCAACAGGAGGAGGACATTCTGCCCCTCAAGCACTGCTGCCCCATCCAAAACCACCCGGAATTCAACTCCTCTCTCGAACAATTTCTCCACAAAATCTGCCTCTCTAAATCTTTTCAAAATGTCTCTCTGAGCTCATTGGCTCCACCCAACAATGACCTCATCTCCCCAAGTTGAAAATCAAACCATTTCTGCAAAGCAGATGAACTTCTCAGGGACTTTCCCAGTCAAATCACTGTCCATGAGCCCAGATTTACAAACACATTCTTCTGTCAATTTCACCTTCTGGCTGCTAAAAGCACTCAGGCCCAGCAAAATAGAATTATTTTGAAAGCAAACATGGCCACTGCAGTCAAACACACTATAACCCAAGCCTTTAACCCTTACATTGCTCAATGCTTAGAATCCAGTATTCCGAATGTCTTCCAGTTGTCACCCTTCCCTTCCCTCCGCTGTTGCCTTTCGGTCACCAGCCTCAGCACAGATTCAGAGGAACAGTGAAATATGGCAGCGGCAGTGCCGGCAGCAATGATTGCCTACTGCAAAGTCGTTGATGTAAGCGAGGTTTGCCAGGTGCACACAGCTATTACACATCCGAGACACAGACCGTTCTAATTGCCTTCTGGTGGGCAATTGGTTTGCGGGAGCCTGGGGAGAGTTGATGTGTGCAGGGGCGCAGGGGGGAGGAGTTTGGTGGGGATGGGGGCGGTTGGGGGCGGTTGGGGCTGAGCGTGATCCTGGCCAGTTTGCCTTTCATTGAACAAAGGTGAGATGTGAATGATCGCAAACGTTTTCCAGTCACGGATCAGCGGAAACCCCATCGCCATTAATCCTCTTCCATCAACTTCGGGAGGAGAAATTTCTGAACTGATTTCCTGCCAGGGGGACAGTGACCTTTTGCCATCCGGTCGCCATGACTCCCACTGCTGGCAGGAGCGGATATCTTGCCATGTGTAGCGGCCCCTTGGAAATTGAAGTCCAGGTGGCGAATGACGGTTTGGCTTTGTGGGAAATATCCGACTGGCCCAATAACACTGTGAGCTGCACGCAATGGGGCGGCAGGCACAGGAAGTTAAACCAAGCCCTCTCGTCCTGCACCCCCCTCCCCCCCCCATGCCTCCCCCCCCCCCCCCCCCCCCCACCCCACCCCAAACTCCCTCTGGCACCGGACTGGGGGGTGAGTGTGATGACCCTCATTGTCTATGCGACTGACTTGGTGCCCATCGTGCTAGAGCGGTGAGCACCGACCAATGGAGAGAAACCGGAGGGCCCGGGAGTGGTGCCCCTGGTCAGCCGGGAGCCAGAGTGCTAAGACCTGTATTTTTTTGTTATTTAATTTGAAGGTGGGCGTGAGCTGCCTTGTTGAACCCCTGCATTCCCATGTGGTGTCGGTACACGCACCGTGCTGTTAGGGAGGGAGTTTAAAGGGCTTTGACCAATCAACAGTGACGAAACGGACGATATATTTCCAAGTCAGGATGGTGAGTACCTTGGAGGGGAACCTGCAGGTTCTGGTGTTCCCAGGTATATGTTGTCCTTGTCCTATTAGATGGGTGTGGCCGTGGGTTTGGAAGGTGCTGCCTAAGGAACCTTGGTGAATTGCTGCAGTGCATCTTGTAAATGGTACACACGGCTGCCACGTTGCGTTGGTGGTGGATGGTGTGAATGTTTGTGGGTGGGGTGCCAATCTGACAGGGCTGCTTTGTTCTGGATGCTGTCAAGCTTCTTGAGTGTTATTGGAGCAGCATTCATCCAGGCAAGTGAAGAGCATTCCATCACACTCCTGACTTGTGCCTTGTAGATGGTGGACATGTTTGGGGAGTCAGGAGGTGAGTTACTCGCTGCAGGATTCCTAGTCTCTGACCTGCTCTGGTAGCCACAGTATTTGTACGGTGAGTCCAGTTTAGTTTCTGACCAATGCTAAGCCCCAGGATGTTGATTGTGGGGTAATAGGCAATGGCATTGCTATTGAATGTCCAGGATTGATGGTTTAAATCTCTCTTTTTGGAGTTGGTAAGTGTCTGGCACTTGTGCGCCGCGAATGTTACTTGCAGCTTGTCAGCCCAAGCCTGGATATAGGCCAGATGTGCTGCATTTGTACACTGACTGCTTCAATGTCGGAGGAGTCACGTGTGATGCAGAACATTATGCAATCATCAGCGAGAATAGAGACTCTGTGCCTGGGTATAAGTTTCCCTTGTTAGTTTTCCAATTGTGGTGAATGTATTCACCTGAATATGAAGTGTCTGTATAGTACTGTGACCTATGACCAGGAAATGATAATACGCTCTACTTCCAGGTATTGTGCTGGAACCCCGGTGGGCACCGCCTCTGGCTCCGCCCTCCCCGGGGCAATATATAGACCGGCCACCTGTGGGCGGCACTCATTTGTACAGCAGACATTGGCAGGCATGTTCCTGGATAATAAAGCCCTATGTTCACTCGTTCTCACAGTCTCACAGTGAATTGATGGTATATCACCAATGAAACTTTTGTTCTTCCTTAGTAATGTCTGCCCGGCCTGAGGAACTTTGGTGAGATGCTGCAGTGCATCTTGTCGATGGTGCACACGGCTGCCACTGTTTGTCGGTGGTGGAGGATGTGAATATTTGTGGATGGGGTGCCGATCAAGCGGGGCTTCTTTGTTCTGGATGATGTTGAGCTTCTTGAGTGTTGTTGGAGCTGCTCTCATCCAGGCAAATGGAGAGCATTCCATCACACTCCTGATCTGTGCCTTGTAGATGGTGGACAGGCTTTGTGGAGTCAGGAGGTATGTTGTGTGCTGCAGGTTTCCTAGTCTCTGACCTGCTCTGGTCACCACAGTATTATCTCTCTTACTGGAGATGGTAAGTGCCTGCTACTTGTGTGGCGCGAATATTTCTTGCCACTTGTCAGCCCAAGCCTGGATATCGGCTGGTCTTTCTGCATTTGGACCCAGATTGCTTCAGTGTCCGAGGAGTCGCGAATGGTGCTGAACATAGAACATAGAACATTACAGCGCAGTAAAGGCCCTTCGGCCCTCGATGTTGCGCCGACCTGTGAAACCACTCTAAAGCCCATCTACACTATTCCCTTATCGTCCATATGTCTATCCAATGACCATTTGAATCATCAGTGAGTCTGGAGACTTTATGGCTGGGTATGAGTTTCCCTTGGTAGTTACCAACAATGCTTTTGCACTGCCTTCGGGGCTGGTTTAGCACAGTGGGCTAAGCAGTAGGCTTGTAATGCAGAACAAGGCCAGCAGCGCGGGTTCAATACCCGTACCGGCCTCCCCAAACAGGCGCCGGAATGTGGGACTCGGGGCTTTTCACAGTACCTTCATTGAAGCCGACTTGTGACAAGTTATTATTGTCCGATATTGCCTCGGGCTGCCACGATGAGAGAGAACGAATGGGGTATTCCTTATCCAACAGGGTGGTGGTGCGAACAATTGTGGTCACGGTGGTGGGTTGGGCGAATTTAGCCGTGATGCCAGTCACGCTCCTTGACCCAGACATTCCGCTGGTTGGTGAATCTGAAAATAGAGAGAGAGAAGCAATTAGACCAAAGTGACTTCACCTCCGCAGAGGAACGCTTCAACAGGAGGAGAGCATTCTGCCCCTCAAACACTGCTGCCCTATTCAACACCATCCTGAATTCAGCTCCTCTCTCTGAAGTTTCTCCCAAAACTGCCTCCCTGCTCCTTTAAAAATGTGTCCTATCAACCTCGGGAGAAGCAATTTCCTGGTCTTTGACCTGCTCTGGCAGCCAGAGGATTTGTATGGCGAGTCCAGTTCAGTTTCTGGCCAATGCTAATCCCCGTGATTTTGATATTGGGAGATTAAGCATTGGTCATGCCATTGAATATGAAGATGTGATGGTTTGACTCTCTCTTATTGGAAATGGTTAGTGCCTGGCACTTGTGTGGCGCAAATGGTATTTGCCACTTGTCATCCTAAGACTGGGCATTGTCCAGGTCTCACTACATTTGGACACAGACGTGTTTCTGTGCCTGAGGAGTCCGAAATGGTGCTGAATATTGTGTAATCTTAATGTGGAGATTCGCATTCAAAGTATCGAATTGCATTTTGACTTTCTCTGTATATCTGCTTCTGGAACCCAACTCTTCATTCACCCGAGGAAGGAGCAGTGCTCCGAAAGCTAGTGATTCGCAATAAACCTGTTAGACTTTAACCTGGTGTTGTAAGACTTCGTACTATTGTGTAATCATCAGAGATATAGAGACTCTGTGCCTGGGTTCACGTTTCCCTTGTTAGTTTCCAATGAAGTTTTTGTTCTTCCTTACTAATGTCTACCTGGTAGTGCCTCGTTCCGCCACGTGTGTAATAATGAATGCGCTGTTCCTTACCCGGCAGTGTGGTGTGATCAATTGTGGGCATGGTGCTGGGATGGATGGCATTAGCCATGGTGCCAGTCAGGTTCACTGAACGAGACATTCCGCTGGTTGTTGAACCTGAAAATAGAGAGCGAGAAGCAATTAGACCAAGGCGACTTCACCTCTGCATAGAAACGCTTCAACAGGAGGAGGACATTCTGCCCCTCAAGCACTGCTGCCCCATCCAAAACCACCCGGAATTCAACTCCTCTCTCGAACAATTTCTCCACAAAATCTGCCTCTCTAAATCTTTTCAAAATGTCTCTCTGAGCTCATTGGCTCCACCCAACAATGACCTCATCTCCCCAAGTTGAAAATCAAACCATTTCTGCAAAGCAGATGAACTTCTCAGGGACTTTCCCAGTCAAATCACTGTCCATGAGCCCAGATTTACAAACACATTCTTCTGTCAATTTCACCTTCTGGCTGCTAAAAGCACTCAGGCCCAGCAAAATAGAATTATTTTGAAAGCAAACATGGCCACTGCAGTCAAACACACTATAACCCCAGAATACTGCTTAGAATCCAGTATTCCTAATGTCTTCCAGTTGTCACCCTTCCCTTCCCTCCGCTGTTGCCTTTCGGTCACCAGCCTCAGCACAGATTCAGAGGAACAGGGAAATATGGCAGCGGCAGTGCCGACAGCAATGATTGCCTACCGCAAATTCGTTGATGTAAGCGAGGTTTGCCAGGCGCACACAGCTCTTACATATCCGAGACACAGACCGTTCTAATTGCCTTCTGGTGGGCAATTGGTTTGCGGGAGCCTGGGGAGAGTTGATGTGTGCAGGGGCGCAGGGGGGAGGAGTTTGGTGGGGATGGGGGCGGTTGGGGGCGGTTGGGGCTGAGCGTGATCCTGGCCAGTTTGCCTTTCATTGAACAAAGGTGAGATGTGAATGGTCGCAAACGTTTTCCAGTCACGGATCAGCGGAAACCCCATCGCCATTAATCCTCTTCCATCAACTTCGGGAGGAGAAATTTCTGAACTGATTTCCTGCCAGGGGGACAGTGACCTTTTGCCATCCGGTCGCTATGACTCCCACTGCTGGCAGGAGCGGATATCTTGCCATGTGCAGCGGCCCCTTGGAAATTGAAGTCCAGGTGGCTTTGTGGGAAATATCCGACTGGCCCAATAACACTGCGAGCTGCACGCAATGGGGCGGCAGGCACAGGAAGTTAAACCAAGCCCTCTCGTCCTGCACCCCCCTCCCCCCCCCATGCCTCCCCCCCCCCCCCCCCCCCCCCCCACCCCACCCCAAACTCCCTCTGGCACCGGACTGGGGGGTGAGTGTGATGACCCTCATTGTCTATGCGACTGACTTGGTGCCCATCGTGCTAGAGCGGTGAGCACCGACCAATGGAGAGAAACCGGAGGGCCCGGGAGTGGTGCCCCTGGTCAGCCGGGAGCCAGAGTGCTAAGACCTGTATTTTTTTGTTATTTAATTTGAAGGTGGGCGTGAGCTGCCTTGTTGAACCCCTGCATTCCCATGTGGTGTCGGTACACGCACCGTGCTGTTAGGGAGGGAGTTTAAAGGGCTTTGACCAATCAACAGTGACGAAACGGACGATATATTTCCAAGTCAGGATGGTGAGTACCTTGGAGGGGAACCTGCAGGTTCTGGTGTTCCCAGGTATATGTTGTCCTTGTCCTATTAGATGGGTGTGGCCGTGGGTTTGGAAGGTGCTGCCTAAGGAACCTTGGTGAATTGCTGCAGTGCATCTTGTAAATGGTACACACGGCTGCCACGTTGCGTTGGTGGTGGATGGTGTGAATGTTTGTGGGTGGGGTGCCAATCTGACAGGGCTGCTTTGTTCTGGATGCTGTCAAGCTTCTTGAGTGTTATTGGAGCAGCATTCATCCAGGCAAGTGAAGAGCATTCCATCACACTCCTGACTTGTGCCTTGTAGATGGTGGACATGTTTGGGGAGTCAGGAGGTGAGTTACTCGCTGCAGGATTCCTAGTCTCTGACCTGCTCTGGTAGCCACAGTATTTGTACGGTGAGTCCAGTTTAGTTTCTGACCAATGCTAAGCCCCAGGATGTTGATTGTGGGGTAATAGGCAATGGCATTGCTATTGAATGTCCAGGATTGATGGTTTAAATCTCTCTTTTTGGAGTTGGTAAGTGTCTGGCACTTGTGCGCCGCGAATGTTACTTGCAGCTTGTCAGCCCAAGCCTGGATATAGGCCAGATGTGCTGCATTTGTACACTGACTGCTTCAATGTCGGAGGAGTCACGTGTGATGCAGAACATTATGCAATCATCAGCGAGAATAGAGACTCTGTGCCTGGGTATAAGTTTCCCTTGTTAGTTTTCCAATTGTGGTGAATGTATTCACCTGAATATGAAGTGTCTGTATAGTACTGTGACCTATGACCAGGAAATGATAATACGCTCTACTTCCAGGTATTGTGCTGGAACCCCGGTGGGCACCGCCTCTGGCTCCGCCCTCCCCGGGGCAATATATAGACCGGCCACCTGTGGGCGGCACTCATTTGTACAGCAGACATTGGCAGGCATGTTCCTGGATAATAAAGCCCTATGTTCACTCGTTCTCACAGTCTCACAGTGAATTGATGGTATATCACCAATGAAACTTTTGTTCTTCCTTAGTAATGTCTGCCCGGCCTGAGGAACTTTGGTGAGATGCTGCAGTGCATCTTGTCGATGGTGCACACGGCTGCCACTGTTTGTCGGTGGTGGAGGATGTGAATATTTGTGGATGGGGTGCCGATCAAGCGGGGCTTCTTTGTTCTGGATGATGTTGAGCTTCTTGAGTGTTGTTGGAGCTGCTCTCATCCAGGCAAATGGAGAGCATTCCATCACACTCCTGATCTGTGCCTTGTAGATGGTGGACAGGCTTTGTGGAGTCAGGAGGTATGTTGTGTGCTGCAGGTTTCCTAGTCTCTGACCTGCTCTGGTCACCACAGTATTATCTCTCTTACTGGAGATGGTAAGTGCCTGCTACTTGTGTGGCGCGAATATTTCTTGCCACTTGTCAGCCCAAGCCTGGATATCGGCTGGTCTTTCTGCATTTGGACCCAGATTGCTTCAGTGTCCGAGGAGTCGCGAATGGTGCTGAACATAGAACATAGAACATTACAGCGCAGTAAAGGCCCTTCGGCCCTCGATGTTGCGCCGACCTGTGAAACCACTCTAAAGCCCATCTACACTATTCCCTTATCGTCCATATGTCTATCCAATGACCATTTGAATCATCAGTGAGTCTGGAGACTTTATGGCTGGGTATGAGTTTCCCTTGGTAGTTACCAACAATGCTTTTGCACTGCCTTCGGGGCTGGTTTAGCACAGTGGGCTAAGCAGTAGGCTTGTAATGCAGAACAAGGCCAGCAGCGCGGGTTCAATACCCGTACCGGCCTCCCCAAACAGGCGCCGGAATGTGGGACTCGGGGCTTTTCACAGTACCTTCATTGAAGCCGACTTGTGACAAGTTATTATTGTCCGATATTGCCTCGGGCTGCCACGATGAGAGAGAACGAATGGGGTATTCCTTATCCAACAGGGTGGTGGTGCGAACAATTGTGGTCACGGTGGTGGGTTGGGCGAATTTAGCCGTGATGCCAGTCACGCTCCTTGACCCAGACATTCCGCTGGTTGGTGAATCTGAAAATAGAGAGAGAGAAGCAATTAGACCAAAGTGACTTCACCTCCGCAGAGGAACGCTTCAACAGGAGGAGAGCATTCTGCCCCTCAAACACTGCTGCCCTATTCAACACCATCCTGAATTCAGCTCCTCTCTCTGAAGTTTCTCCCAAAACTGCCTCCCTGCTCCTTTAAAAATGTGTCCTATCAACCTCGGGAGAAGCAATTTCCTGGTCTTTGACCTGCTCTGGCAGCCAGAGGATTTGTATGGCGAGTCCAGTTCAGTTTCTGGCCAATGCTAATCCCCGTGATTTTGATATTGGGAGATTAAGCATTGGTCATGCCATTGAATATGAAGATGTGATGGTTTGACTCTCTCTTATTGGAAATGGTTAGTGCCTGGCACTTGTGTGGCGCAAATGGTATTTGCCACTTGTCATCCTAAGACTGGGCATTGTCCAGGTCTCACTACATTTGGACACAGACGTGTTTCTGTGCCTGAGGAGTCCGAAATGGTGCTGAATATTGTGTAATCTTAATGTGGAGATTCGCATTCAAAGTATCGAATTGCATTTTGACTTTCTCTGTATATCTGCTTCTGGAACCCAACTCTTCATTCACCCGAGGAAGGAGCAGTGCTCCGAAAGCTAGTGATTCGCAATAAACCTGTTAGACTTTAACCTGGTGTTGTAAGACTTCGTACTATTGTGTAATCATCAGAGATATAGAGACTCTGTGCCTGGGTTCACGTTTCCCTTGTTAGTTTCCAATGAAGTTTTTGTTCTTCCTTACTAATGTCTACCTGGTAGTGCCTCGTTCCGCCACGTGTGTAATAATGAATGCGCTGTTCCTTACCCGGCAGTGTGGTGTGATCAATTGTGGGCATGGTGCTGGGATGGATGGCATTAGCCATGGTGCCAGTCAGGTTCACTGAACGAGACATTCCGCTGGTTGTTGAACCTGAAAATAGAGAGCGAGAAGCAATTAGACCAAGGCGACTTCACCTCTGCATAGAAACGCTTCAACAGGAGGAGGACATTCTGCCCCTCAAGCACTGCTGCCCCATCCAAAACCACCCGGAATTCAACTCCTCTCTCGAACAATTTCTCCACAAAATCTGCCTCTCTAAATCTTTTCAAAATGTCTCTCTGAGCTCATTGGCTCCACCCAACAATGACCTCATCTCCCCAAGTTGAAAATCAAACCATTTCTGCAAAGCAGATGAACTTCTCAGGGACTTTCCCAGTCAAATCACTGTCCATGAGCCCAGATTTACAAACACATTCTTCTGTCAATTTCACCTTCTGGCTGCTAAAAGCACTCAGGCCCAGCAAAATAGAATTATTTTGAAAGCAAACATGGCCACTGCAGTCAAACACACTATAACCCCAGAATACTGCTTAGAATCCAGTATTCCTAATGTCTTCCAGTTGTCACCCTTCCCTTCCCTCCGCTGTTGCCTTTCGGTCACCAGCCTCAGCACAGATTCAGAGGAACAGGGAAATATGGCAGCGGCAGTGCCGACAGCAATGATTGCCTACCGCAAATTCGTTGATGTAAGCGAGGTTTGCCAGGCGCACACAGCTCTTACATATCCGAGACACAGACCGTTCTAATTGCCTTCTGGTGGGCAATTGGTTTGCGGGAGCCTGGGGAGAGTTGATGTGTGCAGGGGCGCAGGGGGGAGGAGTTTGGTGGGGATGGGGGCGGTTGGGGGCGGTTGGGGCTGAGCGTGATCCTGGCCAGTTTGCCTTTCATTGAACAAAGGTGAGATGTGAATGGTCGCAAACGTTTTCCAGTCACGGATCAGCGGAAACCCCATCGCCATTAATCCTCTTCCATCAACTTCGGGAGGAGAAATTTCTGAACTGATTTCCTGCCAGGGGGACAGTGACCTTTTGCCATCCGGTCGCTATGACTCCCACTGCTGGCAGGAGCGGATATCTTGCCATGTGCAGCGGCCCCTTGGAAATTGAAGTCCAGGTGGCTTTGTGGGAAATATCCGACTGGCCCAATAACACTGCGAGCTGCACGCAATGGGGCGGCAGGCACAGGAAGTTAAACCAAGCCCTCTCGTCCTGCACCCCCCTCCCCCCCCCATGCCTCCCCCCCCCCCCCCCCCCCCCCCCACCCCACCCCAAACTCCCTCTGGCACCGGACTGGGGGGTGAGTGTGATGACCCTCATTGTCTATGCGACTGACTTGGTGCCCATCGTGCTAGAGCGGTGAGCACCGACCAATGGAGAGAAACCGGAGGGCCCGGGAGTGGTGCCCCTGGTCAGCCGGGAGCCAGAGTGCTAAGACCTGTATTTTTTTGTTATTTAATTTGAAGGTGGGCGTGAGCTGCCTTGTTGAACCCCTGCATTCCCATGTGGTGTCGGTACACGCACCGTGCTGTTAGGGAGGGAGTTTAAAGGGCTTTGACCAATCAACAGTGACGAAACGGACGATATATTTCCAAGTCAGGATGGTGAGTACCTTGGAGGGGAACCTGCAGGTTCTGGTGTTCCCAGGTATATGTTGTCCTTGTCCTATTAGATGGGTGTGGCCGTGGGTTTGGAAGGTGCTGCCTAAGGAACCTTGGTGAATTGCTGCAGTGCATCTTGTAAATGGTACACACGGCTGCCACGTTGCGTTGGTGGTGGATGGTGTGAATGTTTGTGGGTGGGGTGCCAATCTGACAGGGCTGCTTTGTTCTGGATGCTGTCAAGCTTCTTGAGTGTTATTGGAGCAGCATTCATCCAGGCAAGTGAAGAGCATTCCATCACACTCCTGACTTGTGCCTTGTAGATGGTGGACATGTTTGGGGAGTCAGGAGGTGAGTTACTCGCTGCAGGATTCCTAGTCTCTGACCTGCTCTGGTAGCCACAGTATTTGTACGGTGAGTCCAGTTTAGTTTCTGACCAATGCTAAGCCCCAGGATGTTGATTGTGGGGTAATAGGCAATGGCATTGCTATTGAATGTCCAGGATTGATGGTTTAAATCTCTCTTTTTGGAGTTGGTAAGTGTCTGGCACTTGTGCGCCGCGAATGTTACTTGCAGCTTGTCAGCCCAAGCCTGGATATAGGCCAGATGTGCTGCATTTGTACACTGACTGCTTCAATGTCGGAGGAGTCACGTGTGATGCAGAACATTATGCAATCATCAGCGAGAATAGAGACTCTGTGCCTGGGTATAAGTTTCCCTTGTTAGTTTTCCAATTGTGGTGAATGTATTCACCTGAATATGAAGTGTCTGTATAGTACTGTGACCTATGACCAGGAAATGATAATACGCTCTACTTCCAGGTATTGTGCTGGAACCCCGGTGGGCACCGCCTCTGGCTCCGCCCTCCCCGGGGCAATATATAGACCGGCCACCTGTGGGCGGCACTCATTTGTACAGCAGACATTGGCAGGCATGTTCCTGGATAATAAAGCCCTATGTTCACTCGTTCTCACAGTCTCACAGTGAATTGATGGTATATCACCAATGAAACTTTTGTTCTTCCTTAGTAATGTCTGCCCGGCCTGAGGAACTTTGGTGAGATGCTGCAGTGCATCTTGTCGATGGTGCACACGGCTGCCACTGTTTGTCGGTGGTGGAGGATGTGAATATTTGTGGATGGGGTGCCGATCAAGCGGGGCTTCTTTGTTCTGGATGATGTTGAGCTTCTTGAGTGTTGTTGGAGCTGCTCTCATCCAGGCAAATGGAGAGCATTCCATCACACTCCTGATCTGTGCCTTGTAGATGGTGGACAGGCTTTGTGGAGTCAGGAGGTATGTTGTGTGCTGCAGGTTTCCTAGTCTCTGACCTGCTCTGGTCACCACAGTATTATCTCTCTTACTGGAGATGGTAAGTGCCTGCTACTTGTGTGGCGCGAATATTTCTTGCCACTTGTCAGCCCAAGCCTGGATATCGGCTGGTCTTTCTGCATTTGGACCCAGATTGCTTCAGTGTCCGAGGAGTCGCGAATGGTGCTGAACATAGAACATAGAACATTACAGCGCAGTAAAGGCCCTTCGGCCCTCGATGTTGCGCCGACCTGTGAAACCACTCTAAAGCCCATCTACACTATTCCCTTATCGTCCATATGTCTATCCAATGACCATTTGAATCATCAGTGAGTCTGGAGACTTTATGGCTGGGTATGAGTTTCCCTTGGTAGTTACCAACAATGCTTTTGCACTGCCTTCGGGGCTGGTTTAGCACAGTGGGCTAAGCAGTAGGCTTGTAATGCAGAACAAGGCCAGCAGCGCGGGTTCAATACCCGTACCGGCCTCCCCAAACAGGCGCCGGAATGTGGGACTCGGGGCTTTTCACAGTACCTTCATTGAAGCCGACTTGTGACAAGTTATTATTGTCCGATATTGCCTCGGGCTGCCACGATGAGAGAGAACGAATGGGGTATTCCTTATCCAACAGGGTGGTGGTGCGAACAATTGTGGTCACGGTGGTGGGTTGGGCGAATTTAGCCGTGATGCCAGTCACGCTCCTTGACCCAGACATTCCGCTGGTTGGTGAATCTGAAAATAGAGAGAGAGAAGCAATTAGACCAAAGTGACTTCACCTCCGCAGAGGAACGCTTCAACAGGAGGAGAGCATTCTGCCCCTCAAACACTGCTGCCCTATTCAACACCATCCTGAATTCAGCTCCTCTCTCTGAAGTTTCTCCCAAAACTGCCTCCCTGCTCCTTTAAAAATGTGTCCTATCAACCTCGGGAGAAGCAATTTCCTGGTCTTTGACCTGCTCTGGCAGCCAGAGGATTTGTATGGCGAGTCCAGTTCAGTTTCTGGCCAATGCTAATCCCCGTGATTTTGATATTGGGAGATTAAGCATTGGTCATGCCATTGAATATGAAGATGTGATGGTTTGACTCTCTCTTATTGGAAATGGTTAGTGCCTGGCACTTGTGTGGCGCAAATGGTATTTGCCACTTGTCATCCTAAGACTGGGCATTGTCCAGGTCTCACTACATTTGGACACAGACGTGTTTCTGTGCCTGAGGAGTCCGAAATGGTGCTGAATATTGTGTAATCTTAATGTGGAGATTCGCATTCAAAGTATCGAATTGCATTTTGACTTTCTCTGTATATCTGCTTCTGGAACCCAACTCTTCATTCACCCGAGGAAGGAGCAGTGCTCCGAAAGCTAGTGATTCGCAATAAACCTGTTAGACTTTAACCTGGTGTTGTAAGACTTCGTACTATTGTGTAATCATCAGAGATATAGAGACTCTGTGCCTGGGTTCACGTTTCCCTTGTTAGTTTCCAATGAAGTTTTTGTTCTTCCTTACTAATGTCTACCTGGTAGTGCCTCGTTCCGCCACGTGTGTAATAATGAATGCGCTGTTCCTTACCCGGCAGTGTGGTGTGATCAATTGTGGGCATGGTGCTGGGATGGATGGCATTAGCCATGGTGCCAGTCAGGTTCACTGAACGAGACATTCCGCTGGTTGTTGAACCTGAAAATAGAGAGCGAGAAGCAATTAGACCAAGGCGACTTCACCTCTGCATAGAAACGCTTCAACAGGAGGAGGACATTCTGCCCCTCAAGCACTGCTGCCCCATCCAAAACCACCCGGAATTCAACTCCTCTCTCGAACAATTTCTCCACAAAATCTGCCTCTCTAAATCTTTTCAAAATGTCTCTCTGAGCTCATTGGCTCCACCCAACAATGACCTCATCTCCCCAAGTTGAAAATCAAACCATTTCTGCAAAGCAGATGAACTTCTCAGGGACTTTCCCAGTCAAATCACTGTCCATGAGCCCAGATTTACAAACACATTCTTCTGTCAATTTCACCTTCTGGCTGCTAAAAGCACTCAGGCCCAGCAAAATAGAATTATTTTGAAAGCAAACATGGCCACTGCAGTCAAACACACTATAACCCCAGAATACTGCTTAGAATCCAGTATTCCTAATGTCTTCCAGTTGTCACCCTTCCCTTCCCTCCGCTGTTGCCTTTCGGTCACCAGCCTCAGCACAGATTCAGAGGAACAGGGAAATATGGCAGCGGCAGTGCCGACAGCAATGATTGCCTACCGCAAATTCGTTGATGTAAGCGAGGTTTGCCAGGCGCACACAGCTCTTACATATCCGAGACACAGACCGTTCTAATTGCCTTCTGGTGGGCAATTGGTTTGCGGGAGCCTGGGGAGAGTTGATGTGTGCAGGGGCGCAGGGGGGAGGAGTTTGGTGGGGATGGGGGCGGTTGGGGGCGGTTGGGGCTGAGCGTGATCCTGGCCAGTTTGCCTTTCATTGAACAAAGGTGAGATGTGAATGGTCGCAAACGTTTTCCAGTCACGGATCAGCGGAAACCCCATCGCCATTAATCCTCTTCCATCAACTTCGGGAGGAGAAATTTCTGAACTGATTTCCTGCCAGGGGGACAGTGACCTTTTGCCATCCGGTCGCTATGACTCCCACTGCTGGCAGGAGCGGATATCTTGCCATGTGCAGCGGCCCCTTGGAAATTGAAGTCCAGGTGGCTTTGTGGGAAATATCCAACTGGGACGGATAACGCTGCGAGCTGCACGCAATGGGATGGCAGGCACAGGAAGTTAACCAAGCCCTCTCGTCCTGCACCCCCCCCCCCCCCCCCCTGCCTCCCCCACCCCCCCCCCCGCCCCACCCCAAACTCCCTCTGGCACCGGACTGGGGGGTGAGTGTGATGACCCTCATTGTCCATGCGAGTGACTTGGTGCCCATCGTGCTAGAGCGGTGAGCACCGACCAATGGAGAGAAACCGGAGGGCCCGGGAGTGGTGCCCCTGGTCAGCCGGGAGCCAGAGTGCTAAGACCTGTATTTTTTTGTTATTTAATTTGAAGGTGGGCGTGAGCTGCCTTGTTGAACCCCTGCATTCCCATGTGGTGTCGGTACACGCACCGTGCTGTTAGGGAGGGAGTTTAAAGGACTTTGACCAATCAACAGTGACGAAACGGACGATATATTTCCAAGTCAGGATGGTGAGTATCTTGGAGGGGAACCTGCAGGTTCTGGTGTTCCCAGGTATATGTTGTCCTTGTCCTATTAGATGGGAACGGCCATGGGTTTGGAAGGTGCTGCCTCAGGAACCTTGGTGAATTGCTGCAGTGCATCTTGTAAATGGTGCACACGGCTGCCACGTTGCGTTGGTGGTGGATGGTGTGAATGTTTGTGGGTGGGGTGCCAATCTGACAGGGCTGCTTTGTTCTGGATGCTGTCAAGCTTCTTGAGTGTTATTGGAGCAGCATTCATCCAGGCAAGTGAAGAGCATTCCATCACACTCCTGACTTGTGCCTTGTAGATGGTGGACAAGTTTTGGGGAGTCAAGAGGTGAGTTACTCGCTGCAGGATTCCTAGTCTCTGACCTGCTCTGGTAGCCACAGTATTTGTACGGTGAGTCCAGTTTAGTTTCTGACCAATGCTAACCCCCAGGATGTTGATTGTGGGGTAATAGGCAATGATATTGCCATTAAATGTCAAGGAGCGGTGATTTAAATCTCTCTTCTGAGATGTTAAGTGCGTGCTACTTGTGTGGCGCGAATATTTCTTGCCACTTGTCAGCCCAAGCCTGGATATCGGCTGGTCTTTCTGCATTTGGACCCAGATTGCTTCAGTGTCCGAGGAGTCGCGAATGGTGCTGAACATAGAACATAGAACATTACAGCGCAGTACAGGCCCTTCGGCCCTCGATGTTGCGCCGACCTGTGAAACCACTCTAAAGCCCATCTACACTATTCCCTTATCGTCCATATGTCTATCCAATGACCATTTGAATCATCAGCGAGTATGGAGACTTTGTGGCTGGGTATGAGTTTCCCTTGTTCGTTACCAACAATGCTTTTGCACTGCCTTCGGGGCTGGTTTAGCACAGTGGGCTAAGCAGTAGGCTTGTAATGCAGAACAAGGCCAGCAGCGCGGGTTCAATACCCGTACCGGCCTCCCCAAACAGGCGCCGGAATGTGGGACTCGGGGCTTTTCACAGTACCTTCATTGAAGCCGACTTGTGACAAGTTATTATTGTCCGATATTGCCTCGGGCTGCCACGGTGAGCGAGAACGAATGGGGTATTCCTTATCCAACAGGGTGGCGTTGCGAACAATTGTGGTCACGGTGGTGGGTTGGGCGAATTTAGCCGTGATGCCAGTCACGCTCCTTGACCCAGACATTCCGCTGGTTGTTGAACCTGAAAATAGAGAGAGAAGCAATTGGACCAAATCTATACCTCCGTATAGGAACGCTTCAACAGGAGGAGGACATTCTGCCCCTCAAGCATTGCTGCTCCATCCAACACCATCCTGAATTCAACTCCTCTCTTGAACGATTTCTCCACAAAATCTGCCTCTCTAAACCTTTTCAAAATGTCTCTCTGAGCTGTAGGGTGCAAAGCAAATACTCCCCAGGGACTTTCCCAGTCAAACCACTGTCCATTAGCCCAGACTGACAAACACATTCCTTTGTCAATTTCACCTTCTGGCTGCTAGAAGCACCCAGGCCCAGCAGAATAGAATTCTTTTTTTAAAAACATTGTGGGTGTCTGGAATTCACTGCCCGAGTTGGTGGTGGAGGCAGAGACCATAAACTCTTTTAAAAAGTACCTGGATCTGCATCTTAAGTGCTGTAAGATACAGGGCTATGGACAGGGTGCAGGAAGATGGGATTAGGAAGGGCACCTGGGTGTCCTCGGGTTGGCATGGACAAGATGGGCCGAATGGCCTCCTTTTGTGATGTAACCTTTCTATGATTCCATGGTAGCGGTCGCGGATTTGGAAGGAGCTGCCTAAGGAGCCTTGGTGAGTTGCTGCAGCGCATCTTGTAGATGGTACACACGGCTGCTACTGTGCGGCGGTGGTGGAGGGTGTGAATGTTTGTGGAAGGGGGAGCAATCAAGCGGGGCTGCTTTGTCCTGGATGGTGTCGAGCATCTTGAGTTGGAGTTGGAGTTGCACTCATCCAGGCAAGTGGAGAGTATTCCATTACACTCCTGACTTGTGCCTTGTAGATGGTGGACAGGCTTTGGGGAGTCAAGAGGTGAGTTACTCACTGTAGGATTCCCAACCCCTGACCTATTCCTGTAGGCACAGTATTTATATGGCTAGGTGCAATTCAGTTTCTGGTCAATGGGAACCCACCAGGATGTTGATAGAGAGGGAATTAATCAATGGTAATGACACTGACTGTCGTGGGCCGATGGTTTGATTCTCTCTTGTTGGAGATGGTCATTGTCTGGCCTACCACTTATCAGCCCAAGCTTGGATATTGCTGCATTTGCATGTGGACTGCTTCAGCGTCTAAGGAGTCGCGAATGATGCTGAACATTGTGCAATGTATAGAGACTCTGTGCCTGGGTATAAGTTTCCCTTGTTAGTTACCAATGAAGATTTTGTTCTTCCTTACTAATGTCTACCCAGGATTGCTTGGAGCCACCACGGTGAGTGTGGTAGTACCAGGTATTGCGGTACCTAAGAGGCTGATGACCATTGGTTAGAACCAGGAGTCTACCATTGGCTATTGTTGTTACGTAGCTCCGCCCTGACAGGCGGAGTATAAGAAACGGTGCCGTCCCAGCAGCCTTCACTTTCTGTACCGAAGCTGCTGGGGAACAAGTTCTAGTAGATTAAAGCCTTCAGTTATGAAATCACTTCGTCTTGAGTGTAATTGATCGCGCATCAGTGAGTAAGAACAAATGGCTTATTCCTTACCCAGCAGGGTGGTGGTGTGATCAATTGTGGTCACGGTGCTGGGATGAGTGGCAATAGACATGGTGCCAGTTACGCTCACTGACCCAGATATTCCGCTTGTTGTGGAGTCTGAAAATAGACAGAGAGAGTCAAGCAATTAGCCCAAGACAACGTCACTGCTGCATGAGAACGCTTCAACAGGTTAGGACATTCTGCCTCTCAAGCCCTGCTGGGACATCCAACATCATCCTGGCTAATCTTGCTAATTAGCCAGCTAATGCTGGCGAAGCGTAATCCTGGAGGCTCCATCACATGATTTGCCCCCAACTCTCCAGCTATTAGTCAGCCAACACATCCGACCTTGTGACGCACAGTCTTCCTGTGCTCATCATAAAGCAATAGGACTCGTTTCCTGATTGTATGATGCTTTACAGTTAGCCAAGTGGCCATTTGTTCCTCCTATTTTCAATATTTAGAGATCTGAGAAAGAGGGATGTTCAAAGTAAATGACAGAATAAATCTCCAATCTTCATTAATTTCACAATGGCTTTTCTCCAGGTTTGGCGCACAGTTGCGTCCTGGAGATCCATCTCCAATTCCTGGATTACGCTCACCAAGTGAGACGCAGTGTGCAGGACACATTCACTCACCTCCTGACTCCCCCACAAAACCTGTCCACCATCTCCAAGGTCACAGGTCAGGAGTGTGATGGAATACTTCCCATTTGCCTGGATGAACGCAGCTCCAACAACACTCAAGCAGAACAAAGCAGTCCTACTTGATTGACACCCCACCATAAACACTTGGAATGCTGTGAATGGATTTGATCCCCTTACCGAAGGACGATATAGTGACATTGAAGGTAGTCCAGAGAAGGTTCACTGGGTCGAACCCAGGTGTGGGGGGATTTTCTTATGAGGAGAGGCTGAGAAGGTTGGGCCTGCACTCATTGGAGTTATTGAGACATATAGGCCGGGATTCTCCCTTTTGGGGACTAAGTCCCCACACCCGCCGGAAAACGGGCGAGAATCACTCCGGACTTTTTCCTCGAAAGTCCGGCGTGATTCTCCATTTTCCAGGGGGCTAGCAGGGCTCGGGCATGCGTCCCGCAGCTCTGGCTGCCGGCGGGGCACTGCTACCCAGACGGCTGCAAGCAGGTCCGCGCATGTGCGCGGCAGCCCACTTCGGAGCGGGCGCCGCCGACGTGGAGGACCCGCGCGGAGGACGGTAGGTCCGCCGCAGATCCAGATGGCCCGCGAATCGGAGGCCCGCGATCGCAGGCCTGGCCACCGCTGAGGCCCCCGCCCCGGAGTCAGATTCCCTCTGCCCCCCCACCAGGACTGCCACCGCGGGCGTGGGTCCGAGCTCCCGCCGGAAGGTACCGGATGTAAACCACGCCAGTGGGGACTGGGCCAGTTGCCGCCGGAGAATCGCCGCGGGGCCTCTTCCAACTTCCCCCGACCGGCGCTGCGCCGACCGCGCGCGCGGCTGGCGGGTCCGCGAAGAATCGCGGCAACGCCGTCGCGCTGGATTTCCGGCATGAACAGCAATTCTCCGCCCCCGTGCCAGCCGCAATTCCAGAGCGGAGGGTCGGAGAATCCTACCCATAGGATTCTCAGGGAGTTTGACAGGGTCGATGCTGAGAGGAAATTTCCTCTTGTGGGAGAGTCTAGGACCAGTGGACATAATCTCAGAGTAAGGGGCCACCCATTTAAAACTGAGATGAGGAGGATTTTTTTCTTTCAAAGGGTAGTGAATCTATGTATTTCGTACTGCAGAGAGCTGCAGATGCTGGCTCATTAAGTATGTTCAATGCTCTGATCGACAAATTTCTAACCAGTGAGGGAATCGAGGATTACTGGGATAAGATGGGAAAGTGGAGTTGAGGATTATTGGATCAATCATGACCTCATTGAATGGGGGAGCAGGCTCGATGGGCTGAATGGCCCCCTTCTGCTCCTACGCCTTATGGACTTATGGACTCCTGACAAACACTGATTAGGGGATCAGTATTAAGATTGTTCCGCCCTTTACATGTATAAGATTAGTTTAAAAATATGAGTACTGCAGTCTCACACACTCGAACACAGGCTTTTAACACTTAAATGGCCAAATGTTTATAATCCGATATATCTACAATCCTCTATTCGTCATACTTGCAATTGATCAGTATCGTTAACCTCTGTCAAACCTCTACACCTGTGGCTGCTGCTCAATACCTGCTTCAAGAAGACCACCATCATACCGGTACCAAAGAAGAACCAGGCAACGTGCCTCAATGACTACCGACCAGTGGCCCTGACTTCAGTCGTAATGAAGTGCTTCGAGAGGTTGATCATGAAGCGCATCACCTCCATGCTCCCAGAACGCCTTGATTCACTGCAATTCGCATACCGCTGCAACCGGTCCACATCAGACACCATTTCCCTGGCCCTACACTCATCCCTTGAGGATCTCAAAAACAAGGACTCCTACATTAGACTCCTATTTATTGACTACAGCTCCGCCTTCAACACCATAATCCCAGCCAAGCTCATATCAAAGATCCAAAACCTAGGACTTGGCTCCCCACTCTGCAACTGGATCCTCGATTTTCTGACCAACAGACCACAATCAGTAAGAATGAACAACAACACCTCCTCCACAATAGTCCTCAACACCGGCGCCCCGCAAGGCTGCGTACTTAGCCCCCTACTCTACTCCCTGTACACACACGACTGCGTGGCAAAACTTGGTTCCAACTCCATCTACAAAGAACAAAGAACAAAGAAATGTACAGCACAGGAACAGGCCCTTCGGCCCTCCAAGCCCGTGCCGACCATGCTGCCCGACTAAACTACAATCTTCTACACTTCCTGGGTCCGTATCCCTCTATTCCCATCCTATTCATGTATTTGTCAAGATGCCCCTTAAATGTCACTATCGTCCCTGCTTCCACCACTTCCTCCGGTAGCGAGTTCCAGGCACCCACTACCCTCTGCGTAAAAAACTTGCCTCGTACATCTACTCTAAACCTTGCCCCTCTCACCTTAAACCTATGCCCCCTAGTAATTGACCCCTCTACCCTGGGGAAAAGCCTCTGACTATCCACTCTGTCTATGCCCCTCATAATTTTGTAGACCTCTATCAGGTCTCCCCTCAACCTCCTTCGTTCCAGTGAGAACAAACCGAGTTTATTCAACCGCTCCTCATAGCTAATGCCCTCCATACCAGGCAACATTCTGGTAAATCTCTTCTGCACCCTCTCTAAAGCCTCCACATCCTTCTGGTAGTGTGGCGACCAGAATTGAACACTATACTCCAAGTGTGGCCTAACTAAGGTTCTATACAGCTGCAACATGACTTGCCAATTCTTATACTCAATGCCCCGGCCAATGAAGGCAAGCATGCCGTATGCCTTCTTGACTACCTTCTCCACCTGTGTTGCCCCTTTCAATGACCTGTGGACCTGTACTCCTAGATCTCTTTGACTTTCAATACTCTTGAGGGTTCTACCATTCACTGTATATTCCCTACCTGCATTAGACCTTCCAAAATGCATTACCTCACATTTGTCCGGATTAAACTCCATCTGCCATCTCTCCGCCCAAGTCTCCAAATAATCTAAATCCTGCTGTATCCTCCGACAGTCCTCATCGCTATCCGCAATTCCACCAACCTTTGTGTCGGCTGCAAACTTACTAATCAGACCAGTTACATTTTCCTCCAAATCATTTATATATACTACAAAGAGCAAAGGTCCCAGCACTGATCCCTGTGGAACACCACTGGTCACAGCCCTCCAATTAGAAAAGCATCCTTCCATTGCTACTCTCTGCCTTCTATGGCCTAGCCAGTTCTGTATCCACCTTGCCAGCTCACCCCTGATCCCGTGTGACTTCACCTTTTGTACTAGTCTACCATGAGAGACCTTGTCAAAGGCCTTACTGAAGTCCATATAGACAACATCCACTGCCCTACCTGCATCAATCATCTGAGTGACCTCCTCGAAAAACTCTATCAAGTTAGTGAGACACGACCTTCCCTTCACAAAACCGTGCTGCCTCTCACTAATACGTCCATTTGCTTCCAAATGGGAGTAGATCCTGTCTCGAAGAATTCTCTCCAGTAATTTCCCTACCACTGAAGTAAGGCTCACCAGCCTGTAGTTCCCGGGATTATCCTTGCTACCCTTCTTAAACAGAGGAACAACATTGGCTATTCTCCAGTCCTCCGGGACATTCCGTGAAGACAGCGAGGATCCAAAGATTTCAGTCAAGGCCTCAGCAATTTCCTCTCCAGCCTCCTTCAGTATTCTGGGGTAGATCCCATCAGGCCCTGGGGACTTATCTACCTTAATATTTTTTAAGACACCCATCACCTCGTCTTTTTGGATCTCAATGTGACCCAGGCTATCTACACACCCTTCTCCAGACTCAACATCTACCAATTTCTTCTCTTTGGTGAATACTGATGCAAAGTATTCATTTAGTACCTCGCCCATTTCCTCTGGCTCCACACATAGATTCCCTTGCCTATCCTTCAGTGGGCCAACCCTTTCCCTGGCTACCCTCTTGCTTTTTATGTACGTGTAAAAAGCCTTGGGATTTTCCTTAACCCTATTTGCCAAGGACTTTTCGTGACCCCTTCTAGCCCTCCAGACTCCTTGCTTAAGTTCTTTCCTACTTTCCTTATATTCCACGCAGGCTTCGTCTGTTCCCAGCCTTTTAGCCCTGACAAATGCCTCCATTTTCTTTTTGACGAGGCCTACAATATCTCTCGTCATCCAAGGTTCCCGAAAATTGCCGTATTTATCCTTCTTCCTCACAGGAACATGCCGGTCCTGAATTCCTTTCAACTGCCACTTGAAAGCCTCCCACATGTCAGATGTTGATTTGCCCTCAAACATCCGCCCCCAATCTATGTTCTTCAGTTCCCGCCTAATATTGTTATAATTAGCCTTCCCCCAATTTAGCACATTCATCCTAGGACCACTCTTATCCTTGTCCACCAGTACTTTAAAACTTACTGAATTGTGGTCACTGTTACCGAAATGCTCCCCTACTGAAACATCTACCACCTGGCCGGGCTCATTCCCCAATACCAGGTCCAGTACCGCCCCTTCCCTAGTTGGACTGTCTACATATTGTTTTAAGAAGCCCTCCTGGATGCTCCTTACAATCTCTGCCCCGTCTAAGCCCCTGGCACTAAGTGAATCCCAGTCAATATTGGGGAAGTTGAAGTCTCCCATCACCACAACCCTGTTGTTTTTACTCTTTTCCAAAATCTGTCTACCTATCTGCTCCTCTATCTCCCGCTGGCTGTTGGGAGGCCTGTAGTAAACCCCCAACATTGTGACTGCACCCTTCTTATTCCTGATCTCTACCCATATAGCCTCACTGCCCTCTGAGGTGTCCTCCCGCAGTACAGCTGTGATATTCTCCCGAACCAGTAGCGCAACTCCGCCTCCCCTTTTACATCCCCCTCTATCCCGCCTGAAACATCTAAATCCTGGAACGTTTAGCTGCCAATCCTGCCCTTCCCTCAACCAGGTCTCTGTAATGGCAACAACATCATAGTTCCAAGTACTAATCCAAGCTCTAAGTTCATCTGCCTTACCCGTAATACTTCTTGCATTAAAACATATGCACTTCAGGCCACCAGACCCGCTGTGTTCAGCAACTTCTCCCTGTCTGCTCTGTCTTAGAAACACACTGTCCCTATTCCCTAGTTCTCCCTCAATGCTCTCACCTTCTGACCTATTGCTCCCGTGCCCACCCCCCTGCCATACTAGTTTAAACCCTCCCGTGTGACACTAGCAAACCTCGCGGCCAGGATATTTATACATCTCCGGTTTAGATGCAACCCGTCCTTCTTATACAGGTCACACCTGCCCCGGAAGAGCTCCCAGTGGTCCAGGTAACGGAAACCCTCCCTCCTACACCAGCTGTTTAGCCACGTGTTTAAGCTGCTCTATATTCCTATTTCTAGCCTCACTGGCACGTGGCACAGGGAGTAATCCCGAGATTGCAACCCTCGAGGTCCTGTCTTTTAACTTTCTGCCTAGCTCCCTGAACTCCTGCTGCAGGACCTCATGCCCCTTCCTGCCTATGTCGTTAGTACCAATATGTACAACGACTTCTGCCTGTTTGCCCTCCCCCTTCAGGATGCCCTCTACCCGTTCGGAGACATCCTGGACCCTGGCACCAGGGAGGCAACATACCATCCTGGAGTCTCTTTCACGTCCACAGAAGCGCCTATCTGTGCCCCTGACTATAGAGTCCCCTATTACTATTACTCTTCTGCACTTTGACCCTCCCTTCTGAACATCAGAGCCAGCCGTGGTGCCACTGCTCTGGCTGCTGCTGTTTTCCCCTGATAGGCTATCCCCCCCGACAGTATCCAAAGGGGTATACCTGTTCAAAAGGGGGACAACCACAGGGGATTCCTGCACTGACTGCCTGCCCTTTCTGGTGGTCACCCATTTCTCTGCCTGCACCTTGGGTGTGACCACATTTACATAACTGCGATCTATGACGCTTTCCGCCACCTGCATGCTCCTAAGTGCATCCAATTGCTGCTCCAACCAAACCATGCGGTCTGTGAGGAGCTCCAGTTGGGTGCACTTTCTGCAGATGAAGCCATCCGGGACGCTGGAAGCCTCCCGGACCTGCCACATCTCACAGTCACAAGTTTGCTGACGATACGACCATAGTGGGCCGGATCTTGAATAACGATGAGTCAGAATACAGGAGGGAGATAGAGAACCTAGTGGAGTGGTGCAGCGACAACAATCTCTCCCTCAATGCCAGCAAAACTAAAGAGCTGGTCATTGACTTCAGGAAGCAAAGTACTGTACACACCCGTGTCTGCATCAACGGGGCCGAGGTGGAGATGGTTAGCAGTTTCAAATTCCTAGGGGTGCACATCTCCAAAAATCTGTCCTGGTCCATCCACGTTGACACTACCACCAAGAAAGCACACCAGCACCTATACTACCTCAGGAAACTAAGGAAATTCGGCATGTCCACATTAACCCTTACAAACTTTTACAGATGCACCATAGAAAGCATCCTATCGGGCTGCATCACAGCCTGGTATGGCAACTGCCCCGCAAGAAACTTCAGAGAGTCGTGAACACTGCCCAGTCCATCTCACGAATCTGCCTCCCATCCATTGACTCCATCTACACCTCCCGCTGCCTGGGGAAAGCGAGCAGCATAATCAAAGATCCCTCCCACCCGGCTTACTCACTCTTCCAACGTCTTCCATCGGGCAGGAGATACAGAAGTCTGAGAACACGCACGAACAGAATCAAAAACAGCTTCTTCCCCACTGTCACCAGACTCCTAAATGACCCTCTTATGGACTGACCTCATTAACACTACACCCTGTATGCTTCATCCGATGCCAGTGCTTATGTAGTTACATTGTATATGTTGTGTTGCCCTATTATGTATTTTCTTCAATTCCCTTTTCTTCTCATGTACTTAATGATCTGTTGAGCTGCTCGCAGAAAAATACTTTTCACTGCACCTCGGTACACGTGACAATAAACAAATCCAATCCAATCCAATCCAATATCTGGTTATGATGGTTCACCATGAGTTAACTATCTTTCTTCAGGAACGGCAAACAGAACTCCGACAACCATCTCCCTGACCATGCAATCACTCCTGGAGTGAAATATTCTTTCACAGAGTCTTACAAAATAAGCTATTTGGGTTTTGATCCAGTCTCCTGGCCACTGTTGGGGTCTGTCTGGGATTGTAACACAAGGGGATATAGAGAGGCTAACGGAATAGAACATAGAACATAGAACGATACAGCGCAGGACAGGCCCTTCGGCCCACGATGTTGCACCGAAACAAAAGCCATCTAACCTACACTATGCCATTATCATCCATATGCTTATCCAATAAACTTTTAAATGCCCTCAATGTTGGCGAGTTCACTACTGTTGCAGGTAGGGCATTCCACGGCCTCACCACTCTTTGCGTAAAGAACCTACCTCTGACCTCTGTCCTATATCTATTACCCCTCAGTTTAAAGCTATGTCCCCTCGTGCTAGCCATTTCCATCCGCGGGAGAAGGCTCTCACTGTCCACCCTATCTAACCCCCTGATCATTTTGTATGCCTCTATTAAGTCTCCTCTAAACCTTCTTCTCTCTCACGAAACAACCTCAAGTCCATCAGCCTTTCCTCATAAGATTTTCCCTCCATACCAGGCAACATCCTGGTAAATCTCCTCTGCACCCGCTCCAAAGCTTCCACGTCCTTCCTATAATGCGGTGACCAGAACTGTACGCAACACTCCAAATGCGGCCGTACCAGAGTTTTGTACAGCTGCAACATGACCTCATGACCCCGGAACTCAATCCCTCTACCAATAAAGGCCAACACTCCATGGGCCTTCTTCACAACCCTATCAACCTGGGTGGCAACTTTCAGGGATCTATGCACCTGGACTCCCTCTGCTCATCCACACTTCCATGTACTTTACCATTAGCCAAATATTCGCATTCCTGTTATTCCTTCCAAAGTGAATCACCTCACACTTCTCTACATTAAACTCCATTTGCCACCTCTCAGCCCAGCTCTGCAGCTTATCTATGTCCCTCTGTAACCTGCTACATCCTTCCGCACTGTCGACAACACCACCGACTTTAGTGTCGTCTGCAAATTTACTCACCCATCCTTCTGCGCCCTCCTCTAGGTCATTGATAAAAATGACAAACAGCAACGGCCCCAGAACAGATCCTTGTGGTACGCCACTTGTAACTGAACTCCATTCTGAACATTTCCCATCAACCACCGCCCTCTGTCTTCTTTCAGCTAGCCAATTTCTGATCCACATCTCTAAATCACCCTCAATCCCCAGCCTCTGTATTTTCTGCAATAGACTACCATGGGGAACCTTATCAAACGCTTTACTGAAATCCATATACACCACATCAACTGCTCTACCTGTTCAGTCACCTTCTCAAAGAACTCGATAAGGTTTGTGAGGCATGACCTACCCTTCACAAAGCCATGCTGACTATCCCTAATCATATTATTCCTATCTAGATGATTATAAATCTTGTCTCTTATAATCCCCTCCAAGACTTTACCCACAACAGACGTGAGGCTCACCGGTCTATAGTTGCCGGGGTTGTCTCTACTCCCCTTCTTGAACAAAGGGACCACATTTGCTATCCTCCAGTCCTCTGGCACTATTCCTGTAGCCAATGATGACATAAAAATCAAAGCCAAAGGCCCAGCAATCTCTTCCCTGGCTTCCCAGAGAATCCTAGGATAAATCCCATCAGGCCCCGGGGACTTATCTATTTTCAGCCTGTCCAGAATTGCCAACACCTCTTCCCTACGTACCTCAATGCCATCTATTCTAATAGCTTGGGTCTCAGCATTCTCCTCCACAACATTATCTTTTTCCTGAGTGAACACTGACAAAAAATAATCATTTAGTATCTCGCCTATCTCTTCAGACTCCACACACAACTTACCACCCCTGTCCTTGACTGGCCCTACTCATACCTTAGTCATTCTTTTATTCCTGACATACCTATAGAAAGCTTTTGGGTTTTCCTTGATCCTACCTTCCAAATACTTCTCATGTCCCCTCCTTGCTCGTCTTAGCTCTCTCTTTAGATCCTTCCTCGCTACCTTGTAACTATCAAGCGCCCCAACTGAAATTTCACTCCTCATCTTCATATAGGCCTCCTTCTTCCTCTTAACAAGAGATTCCACTTCTTTGGTAAACCACGGTTCCCTCGCTCGACGCCTTCCTCTCTGCCTGACCGGTACGTACTTATCAAGAACACGCAGTAGCTGCTCCTTAAACAAGCTCCACATATCCAGTGTGCCCAACACTTGCAGCCTACTTCTCCAACCTATCCCCCCCAAGTCATGTCTAATGGCATCATAATTGCCCTTCCCCCAGCTATAACTCTTGCCCTGCGGGGTATACTTATCCCTTTCCATCACTAACGTAAACGTCACCGAATTGTGGTCACTGTCCCCAAAGTGCTCACCTACCTCCAAATCTAACACCTGGCCTGGTTCATTACCCAAAACCAAATCCAATGTGGCCTCTCCTCTTGTTGGCCTGTCAACATATTGTATCAGGAAACCCTCCTGCACACACTGTACAAAAAACGACCCATCTAATGTACTCGAACTATATCTTTTCCAGTCAATATTTGGAAAGTTAAAGTCTCCCATAATAACTACCCTGTTACTTTCGCTCTTATCCAGAATCATCTTCGCCATCCTTTCCTCTACATCCCTAGAACTATTTGGAGGCCTATAGAAAACTCCCAACAGGGTGACCTCTCCTTTCCTGTTTCTAACCTCAGCCCATTCTACCTCGGAAGAAGAGTCCCCATCTAGCATCCTCTCTCTGCCACCGTAATACTGTTTTTGACTAGCAGCGCCACACCTCCCCTCTTTTGCCTCCTTCTCTGAGCTTACTAAAACACCTAAACCTCAGAACCTGCAACAACCATTCCTGTCCCTGCTCTATCCATGTCTCCGAAATGGCCACAACATCGAAGTCCCAGGTACCAACCCATGCTGCCAGTTCCCCTACCTTATTTCGTATACTCCTGGCATTGAAGTAGACACACTTCAAACCACCTACCTGAACCCTGGCCCCCTCCTGCGAAGTCAAATCTGTGCTCCTGACCTCTATACTCTCAATCTCTCGTACCCTAAAACTACAATCCAGGTTCCCATGCCCCTGCTGCATTAGTTTAAACCCCCCCAAAGAGCACTAGCAAATCTCCCCCCCAGGATATTTGTGCCCCTCTGGTTCAGATGTAGACCATCTTGTCTGTAGAGGTCCCACCTTCCCCAGAAAGAGCCCCAGTTATCCAGAAATCTGAATCCCTCCCGCCTGCACCATCCCTGTAGCCACGTGTTTAATTGCTCTCTCTCCCTATTCCTCATCTCATTATCACGTGGCACGGGCAACAACCCAGAGATAACAACTCTGTTTGTTCTCCTTCTGAGCTTCCATCCTAGCTCCCTGAAAGCCTGCCTGACATCCTTCTCCCCTTTACTACCTATGTCGTTAGTGCCAATGTGGACCACGACTTGGGGCTGCTCCCCCTCCCCCTTAAGGACCCGGAAAACACGATCCGAGACATCACGTACCCTTGCACCTGGGAGGCAACATACCAAACGTGAGTCTCTCTCGCTCCCACAAAATCTCTTATCTGTGCCCCTGACTATCGAGTCCCCAATTACTAATGCTCTGCTCCTCTCCCCCCTTCCCTTCTGAGCAACAGGGACAGACTCCGTGCCAGAGGCCCGTACCCCATGGCTTACCCCTGGTAAGTCCCCCCTCCCAAAGTATCCAAAGCGGTATACTTGTTACTCAGGGGAACGACCGCAGGGGATCCCTGCACTGACTGCTTCTTCCCAGTCCCTCTTACAGTTACCCATCTATCTCCAATCTTTGGTGTAACTAATTCCCTGAAGCTGCTATCTATGACCCCCTCTGCCTCCCGAATGATCCGAAGTTCATCCAACTCCAGCTCCAGTTCCCTAGCTCGGTCTTGGAGGAGCTGGAGATGGCTGCACTTCCTGCAGGTAAAATCAGCAGGGACACTAACGGCATCCCTCACCTCAAACATCCTGCAGGAGGAACATAGCACTCCCTTCCCTGCCATCCCTCTAACCTCCAACCAAGATCTGGTTAATAAATAAATAATTTAAAAAAATATATATATATATAATATAATAATAATATAATATGGCACTTACCTCACACCAATGGGTCTTATTATTAGGTTAGTGGAGGAGGGTGGGTGGGAGACACTACACGTGTAGTGTCTCGGGTTTCCTCACCACCAGAATTTATTGGTTGGAGGGGTGGGGGGGGATGGGCCTTCCCAGAAGTCCGCGGGTCGAACTTCCGGTTCCCGCCTTATCTTAAAAAAAAAACAGAAAAGAAGAACAGAAACGGGACCAGGTAAGTGTTTTTAAAGTAAAAACTTACCTCCCAGAAGGCCCTTGCGCACCGCTCCCGCCGAAATCCAAAGTGGGGAGACAAATATCAGCGGGAAGCTAAAACAGAGGGTTGTGGTGTGATGCATTTGGGCAGAAGGGCAAGAGGCAACATCGGCTAAATGTCTCTGAAGGGGCCTGGGGACGGGGGGGACGGGACGGGGGGGGGCGGTGGTCACTGGGCACATATCTTCTGGAGGTGGCCAGACACATTGAGAGAGCGGCCAGCAAAGCTAATCATGGCCTTCACTCACAGAGGGGGTTGAATAACGGCTAAGCCTCTACACAGCTCTGGTGAGGGCCCAACTGGAGGATCCCATCCAGTTCTGGCTTTCCAGGAATGATGTGAGGGGCCCTCGAGAGGGCCGCGGAGGGAGATTTACCAGAGTAGTTGCAGCGGTGAGTGGACTCCAGCTCCCGAGGTTAGAGTTGGAGCAGCTGGGGTTGTTCTCCTTGGGGCAAAGGAGATTGAGGGGAGATGTTTGATCGAGAAGATTATTGGATGATTCGACCAGATAGACAAAGAAAGGGTGTTGGTGCAAGGACTGGCCCGGGGCGGGGGGGGGGGGTGGGGGGGGGGGGGGGTTCTAACGTGAACAAAGTCATATCCAGAAAGCAAATATTACCCCATGTCATTGGGCTGTAGGATGGATTGAGAGCTGTCTGTTTTTCCTTCCTTTCTTGTTGTTTAGTTGGGAATAGTAATTAAGGGTATTGTATTTACTGTGTTCAGTAGTGCTGTTTTAGGGGTCATTGTAAGCTGTTTTCGGGTGTGTTGTTAAAGAATTTAATATTGTATTAATAATAAAGTTTTGTTTTAAAGTCCCAAATCCCTATTTCTAAGTTCAAAAGGGGAAAATTATTTCCGCACAGTCTTTTAAAAATATATTTTTATTGTGGCACTTTGTACATACGTGAAACACAACCAAAACCAGAATAAGAACAAACAGCAAACCTCATAACAAATAAACAACACTCAACTGGCCCACACACCCTGCCATTCCTCTCGACCCATCCTGCGTCCCCATTTTAACCCCTTTGTTTCCCCTCCCCCCCCCCATTCCTACCACCTCCCCCGCCTCCCCTCATCCTCTGCTGACATCTTAACTGACATTCGCCTGAGGAAGGTGCAGTGCTCCGAAAGCTAGTGTTTGAAACAAACCCTAGTTTGGTGTTGTAAGACTTCTTACTGTGCTTACCCCAGTCCAACGCCGGCATCCCCACACCATGGCTACCATCGACACCACAAACTGCCGGCTCAAAGTTGAGAGGATCTCCAGGAAGATCGCGCATATAGACACTGACGTTAAGTTTCTACAAAGATGCAAGAAAGCAGACAAGATCCCGAAAGGGCTACAGATCACAAACCCACTCAAGTCGACCGACAACACAGACTACGCTGAGAGACTCTGCCGTCGCACCTCTCTCACACTCCTCATTCACCTCGTACGCCAGCTCTACAGCAGACAACGCAACCTGGAAACCAAGATAAAGGCCATATTCTCAACTTGCGCTCAGGACGCAGCAGACCAGCTGCGGGACACCGCCAAACAGATGAGACAACGATACTATGCCGCCCATATGCACACCAAGAACAGGAAGTTTGAGAAACTCTGCATCACCACCAGCAGCAACCAAACCTCCCCGGTACCACAGTAGAAAACAATACAGGGAAATGTATTGTCAACTTGTCAGACTACACCCTTCAACCAGACAAAATCGAAGTCCTCAGCAGAGGGCTCAATTTCTGCACCACCACCAAAATGGACCCCATCAGTCTCGCGGCAGACACGGAGGAATTCATCAGGAGAATGAGGCTCCGGGAATTCTTCCACAAACCCCAAGAGGCCGACAGCAAACACAAGGAACAATGAACCGGAACAGCAGACCGAGAGATCTGCGGTGCGGCAACCGAAGAGGAAAGAGTCGAATTGGACCCCTCCGGAAGGCCGCTGCCTTAGACTCGACATGTATGCTCAAGCCGTCAGGAGTTGCGTCAATGCCAGATTCATCAGTCGCATTCACAAGACAGCCCCAAACGTCACCCAAGCACAACGCAATGCCATCCGCGCTCTCAAGACCAACCGCAACATTGTCATCAAACCAGCAGACAAAGGAGGGGCCACCGTCATACTGAACAGAACGGACTACTGCAAAGAAGTGTACCGACAACTCAACAACCAGGAACACTACAGACAGTTACTCGCAGATCCGACCAAGGAACACATCCACCAACTCAACAGACTTATCAAGACCTTGGATCCAGACCTTCAGAGCACCCTACGTGCTATCATCCCACGTACTCCCCGCATTGGAGATCTCTATTGCCTCCCGGAAATACACAAGGCCAACATACCAGGCCGTCCTATTGTTTCAGGCAATGGGACTCTGTGTGAGAACCTCTCTGGCTACATCGAGGGCATCTTGAAATCCATCGTACAAGGTACGTCCAGCTTCTGTCGCGACACGACGGACTTCCTACAGAAACTCAGCACCCATGGGCCAGTTAGAACATAGAACATAGAACAATACAGCGCAGTACAGGCCCTTCGGCCCACGATGTTGCACCAAAACAAAAGCCATCTAACCTACACTATGCCATTATCATCCATATGTTTATCCAATAAACTTTTAAATGCCCTCAATGTTGGCGGGTTCACTACTGTAGCAGGTAGGGCATTTCACGGCCTCACTACTCTTTGCGTAAAGAACCTACCTCTGACCTCTGTCCTATATCTATTACCCCTCAGTTTAAAGTTATGTCCCCTCGTGCCAGCCATATCCATCCGCGGGAGAAGGCTCTCACTGTCCACCCTATCCAACCCCCTGATCATTTTGTATGCCTCTATTAAGTCTCCTCTTAACCTTCTTCTCTCCAACGAAAACAACCTCAAGTCCATCAGCCTTTCCTCATAAGATTTTCCCTCCATACCAGGCAACATCCTGGTAAATCTCCTCTGCACCCGCTCCAAAGCCTCCACGTCCTTCCTATAATGAGGTGACCAGAACTGAACGCAATACTCCAAATGCGGCCGTACCAGAGTTCTGTACAGCTGCAACATGACCTCCCGACTCCGGAACTCAATCCCTCTACCAATAAAGGCCAACACTCCATAGGCCTTCTTCACAACCCTATCAACCTGGGTGGCAACTTTCAGGGATCTATGTACATGGACACCTAGATCCCTCTGCTCATCCACACTTTCAAGAACTTTACCATTAGCCAAATATTCCGCATTCCTGTTATTCCTTCCAAAGTGAATCACCTCACACTTCTCTACATTAAACTCCATTTGCCACCTCTCAGCCCAGCTCTGCAGCTTATCTATATCCCTCTGTAACCTGCTACATCCTTCCACACTATCGACAACACCACCGACTTTAGTATCGTCTGCAAATTTACTCACCCACCCTTCTGCGCCTTCCTCTAGGTCATTGATAAAAATGACAAACAGCAACGGCCCCAGAACAGATCCTTGTGGTACTCCACTTGTGACTGTACTCCATTCTGAACATTTCCCATCAACCACCACCCTCTGTCTTCTTTCAGCTAGCCAATTTCTGATCCACATCTCTAAATCACCCTCAATCCCCAGCCTCCGTATTTTTTGCAATAGCCTACCGTGGGGAACCTTATCAAACGCTTTGCTGAAATCCATATACACCACATCAACTGCTCTACCCTTGTCTACCTGTTCAGTCACCTTCTCAAAGAACTCAATAAGGTTTGTGAGGCATGACCTACCCTTCACAAAGCCATGCTGACTATCCCTGATCATATTATTCCTATCTAGATGATTATAAATCTTGGGCGTCATTCTCCGACCCCCCGCCGGGTCGGAGAATGGCCGTTGGCCGCCGTGAATCCCGCCCCCGCCCCCGCCGAAGTCTCCGAAGGGAGAAAAGTCGGCGGGGCGTTAATGGCGCCGCTGCGGCGGAGAATGTCACGGGTCTGCGCAAGGCAGCCGATTTTCGGCCTGCCGATATTCTCCCTTCCGGATGGGCCGAAGTCCCGTCGACGTGATGACCGTTCACGTCGACGTGAATCAAACCTCCTTTTCATCGGCGTGACCCGGTGCTCCAGGCTCACGCCGACCAGCGAGGAGGTGAGTGACGGCCTGGGGGGTTGGCTCTGGGCAGGAAATGGCGTGGCCGCAGACTGATTGCCTGAGGAGAGGTGTGTCTCGGCTTGTGTGTGTGTGCGGCGGGGGGGGGGGGGGGGTGGTTAGAGTAGGCTGGGCTCCGGGGGAGTGCCGGGAGGGGGTCCGTGCCGGGGTGGAGGTTGGGGGTTGTGGAGGGGGTCCGTGCCGGGGTGGAGGTTGGGGGGGGGGGTCCGTGCTGGGGTGGAGGTTGGGGGTTGGGGAGGGGGTCCGTGCCGAGGTGGAGGTTGGGGAGGGGGTCCGTGCCGGGGTGGAGGTTGGGGAGGGGGTCCGTGCCGGGGTGGAGGTTGGGGGGGGGGTCCGTGCTGGGGTGGAGGTTGGGGGGGGGTCCGTGCCGGGGTGGAGGTTGGGGGTTGGGGAGGGGGTCCGTGCCGGGGTGGAGGTTGGGGGGGGGTCCGTGCTGGGGTGGGTGTTGGGGAGGGGGTCCGTGCCGGGGTGGAGGTTGGGGGGGGGGGGGTCCGTGCCGGGGTGGGTGATGGGAGGGCAAATGAGTTGGTCCACCTGGCCAGGTGCCAGCCTCCAACAGTTGGACCCATGCGGTCCATGCCACCTGGCTGGGGGGAGGAGGGGATATGGGCAATGATGACATGTCGTCGTTCCCCTCCCCCCCACCAGGCCGTCATGTTTTCAGACCAACCAGCGATGTTGGCCGCCGTGGTGGCAGCCGCTCATGTCTATGTTGCCCTGGATGAGGAGGAGGAGGAGGAGGAGGAGGAGGAGCGTGCCAGAGAGGCGGCGCAGGCTGCCGCAGAGGGGCAGGCGGCAGCCGCCGAGGCTGGAGGGACACCTGACCGACAGGACGAGGAGGGGGAGGAGGACGTCGCGGCCCCACGGCAACGGAGGCACCCGAGGGCGCCCCGTGTGTACCGGCCCCGGCAGTCATACCAGGACCTCACGGACCAGGAATGCAGGAGGAGACTCCGGATGAGCCAGGAAACCGTGGCACACATCTGCCACCTGCTGGCACACCTGTCACCGCGTGGCACTGGCGGGGGGACACCCTCTCCCCGTGTCCGTCAAGGTTACGGTGGCCCTGAACTTTTATGCAACGGGGTCATTCCAGGCACCGAGTGGGGACCTGTCCGGCATATCGCAGACATCGGTGCATCGGTGCATCCGGGCAGTGACAGATGCCCTTTATGCCATGGCGCACCGCTACATCCGCTTCCCCGTGGACCGGGCCAGCCAAGATGCCCGGGCCGTGGGCTTCTCTGCCGTTGCCGGGTTCCCCATGGTCAAGGGCGCGATCGATGGGATGCACGTCGCCGTGCGGCCACCTGCAGATAACAGGGCCGTGTTCACTAATAGGAAGGGGACCTATTCGATGAACGTACAGGTGGTCTGCGACCACCGCATGATGATCCTGCACGTCTGCGCCCGTCACCCAGGCAGTGTACACGACTCATTCGTGTTGTCGCGGTCATCCATCCCCGGCATGTACGAGGGACGCCATCCCCGGCTGAGGGGCTGGTTGCTGGGCGACAGGGGCTACCCATTGCGATCGTGGCTGATGACGCCTATACGGAGGCCACGCAATGAGGCGGAGAACCGCTACAATGATGCCCATGTAGCGACAAGGGGAGTGATCGAGAGGTGCTTTGGCGTGCTGAAGATGCGTTTCAGGTGCCTGGACCTCTCTGGGGGCGCCCTCCAGTATCGGTCAGATAGGGTCGGCCGCATCATTGTGGTGTGCTGCGTCCTGCACAACATAGCCCAGCAGAGGGGCGATGTGCCGCAGGCAGAGGAGGGCGGAGTGGAGGAGCAGCAGGAAGAGGCCCAGTCCTCCCCAGATGAGGGAGATGGGGGAAATGGTCAGGGCAGACGGGGTAGACACAGACGGGTGGCTGTCCACCGTTACCGGCTGGCCCAGCGGGCACGGGACAGACTGATAGACGCCCGCTTCACTGACTAGATGGGCGTGGGAATCGGGTAGTATGGCCACAGACCACACACCATGACAACAGCCGACCACCCACACCCCCCACCCATCCACCCACCCGCAGTAGTGCTGCCCCGGGTAGTGCTGCCCCGGGTAGTGCTGTCCCGGGTAGTGGTGTCCCGGGTAGGGGTGTCCTGGGTAGTGGTGTCCCGGGTAGGGGTGTCCTGGATAGTGGTGTCCTGGGTAGTGGTGTCCTGGCTCGGATGTGACGGGGGCCTGTGGCTGCCCCCCTCATCGCTGGGTGGTCGCTCCCGCACGTGACGGGGGTGTCGTCTCCCTGTTGCTCCAGGTCTCTCCGTCTCCCGTGGTCTCCGAGGGGCATCCTGCGGGCGTCGCATGCTGGAGGGTTCGGGTCTCTCCGTCTCCCGTGGTCTCCGAGGGGCATCCTGCGGGCGTCGCATGCTGGAGGGTTCGGGTCTCTCCGTCTCCCGTGGTCTCCGAGGGGCATCCTGCGGGCGTCGCATGCTGGAGGGTTCGGGTCTCTCCGTCTCCCGTGGTCTCCGAGGGGCATCCTGCGGGCGGTCTGCATCTGCGGGGATGGGTGCCTGGACGTTTGGTCCTGCGATACACAATGAAGCATGCATGGTTAGACATCAGGCAGTGATCAGGTGATACGGGAGAGGGGGATATAGGGTAGGGGGGATATGGGGACGGGCTGTTGGTGGCTCACTTGCTCGTGGGGCCCCGACCTCTGCATCAGCAACCTCCCGGTCCTCAGGTCCGCCAGCCAGTTCCAGGGCCCTTTCCTCGTGTACGGTCAGTGGCCTCTCATCAGCGGGCCCTCCTCCAGTCCTCACATGCTCCCTATTGTTGTGTGCGCGCTTCTCCTGGGGGGGGGGGGGGTGGCAGGGGTAAAAGGCAACAGTGTTAGGCAGGTATATGAATGCACGCCATCGGTTGCGCGTGCATTGCAGAGGTTAAGGTTAGGGCTGGATTCACTTGGGGATATGGGGGAGGGGGGATATGGGGGATATGGGGAGGGGGGATATGGGGGATATGGGGGAGGGGGGAATATGGGGGATATGGTGGAGGGGGGATATGGGGGATATGGGGGAGGGGGGATATGGGGAGGGGGGATATGAGGGAGGGGGGATATGGGGGAGGGGGGATATGGGGGAGGGGGGATATGGGGAGGGGGGATATGGGGAGGGGGGAATATGGGGGAGGGGGGATATGGGGGATATGGGGGAGGGGGATATGGGGGAGAGGGATATGGGGGATGGGGGATATGGGGGAGGGGGGATATGGGGGAGGGGGGAATATGGGGGATATGGGGGAGGGGGGATATGGGGGAGGGGGGGATATGGGGGAGGGGGGGATATGGGGGAGGGGGGGATTTGGGGGAGAGGGGATATGGGGGATATGGGGGACGCTCACCCTGCCTGCTCTGACGAGGTCGTTCACCTTCTTGTGGCACTGGGTGCCTGTCCGTGGTGTTAGGGCCACAGCGGTGACGGCTTCTGCCACCTCCCTCCACAGACGCCGGCTGTGGCGTGGGGCAACTCTGCGGCCGTGCCCGGGATACAGGGCGTCCCTCCTCTGCTCCACCGCATCCAGGAGCGCCTCCACATCGCGTGACTCGAACCTCGGGGGTGAGCGACGGCCAGCCATCAAGTCCGGTGTTGCGGTCGGCTGTTCCGGTCGGGTGGGGGGGAGCTGCGCGGCCTTATGAGCCGTCACTCCGTGCAGCGCGTATGACGCTGCACGGCGTGAACCACTGCGCAAGCGCGGATCCCGTTACGTCGCTGCTAGCCCATTTCGGGCCGCAGACTATCGGCCCATTTTTATGACGTGACGCAAGTGGGATTTGCGCCGTTTTTTGCGCCGATCGGCGGAGTTTCCGCCGATAACGGAGAATTTCGCCCCTTGTCTCTTATAATCCCCTCCAAGACTTTACCCACAACAGACGTGAGGCTCACCGGTCTATAGTTGCCGGGGTTGTCTCTGCTCCCCTTTTTGAACAAAGGGACCACATTTGCTGTCCTCCAGTCCTCTGGCACTATTCCTGTAAAACCAGGAACATTCCTCGTCACAATGGACGTCTCGGCACTCTACACCAGCATCCCCCATGACGACGGCATTGCTGCAACAGCCTCAGTACTCAACACCGACAACTGCCAATCTCCAGACACAATTCTGCAACTCATCCGCTTCATTCTGGATCACAACGTCTTCACCTTCGACAACAAGTTCTTCATCCAGACGCACGGAACAGCCACGGGGACCAAATTTGTACCTCAATATGCCAACATCTTCATGCACAGGCTTGAACAAGACCTCCTCACTGCACGGGCTCTTCAACCGACGTTATACACCAGATATATCAATGGCATTTTTTTCCTTTGGAAAGAAATCTTACAACACCAGGTTAAAGTCCAACAGGTTTGTTTCAAACACTAGCTTTCGGAGAGCTGCTCCTTCCTCAGATGAATGAAGAGGTAGGTTCCAGAAATATATATATAGACAAATTCCAAGATGCAAGACAATGCTTAGAATGCGAGCATTTGCAGTTAATTAAGTTTTTACAGATCCAGAGATGGGGTAATCCCAAGTTAAAGAGGTGTGAATTGTCTCAAGCCAGGACAGTTGGTAGGATTTCGCAAGCCCAGGCCAGATGGTGAGGGATGAATCCCAGGTCCCGGTTGAGGCCGCACTCATGTGTGCCGAACTCCACATGGAATGGGGAGAATGAGGGACTCGCTCCAACGGTGAGTGGGGAGAATGAGGGGCGGGATTCTCCCCTACCCGGTGGGGTGGGGGGGGTTCCGGCGTAATGGAGTGGCGGGAACCACTCCGGCGTCACGCCGCCCCAAAGGTGACCACGCCAGCCGGCGCCAAAAGGACTTTGGCGGGCGACGCATGCGCGGGAGCGTCAGCGGACATTCACGGCATCCCCGCGCATGCGCAGTGGAGGGGGTCTCTTCCGCCTCTGCCATAGTGGAGACCATGGCAAAGGCGGAAGAAAAAGAGTGCCCCCACAGCACAGGCCCGTCCACCGATCGGTGGGCCCCGATCACGGGCCAGGCCACCGTGGGGGGCCAGGTAGCCCCGCGACCCCCCCAGGACCCCGGAGCCCGCCTGCGCCGTCTGCTCACGCCAGTATGGTAGGTGGTTCAATCCACGCCGGCTGGCGAGGGTTGGCAGCAGCGGGACTTCGGCCCATCGCGGGCCGGAGAATCGCCGGGGGGAGCCTGCCGACCAGCGCGGCGCGATTCCCACCCCCGCCGACCCGCCCCCGCCGATTCTCTGGTGGCGGCGAATTCGGGACACGGTGGGGGCGGGATTCATGCCAGCCACCGGCGGGGGGGTCGGAGAATCGCGCCCCATAGACTCAATCCCACAGGGAGTGGGGAGAATGAGGGACTCTCCCACGGCGAGTGGGGAGAATGAGGGACTCTCCCATGACGAGTGGGGAGAATGTGGGACTCGCACCCACAGGGAGTGGGGAGAATGTGGGACTCGCACCCACAGGGAGTGGGGAGAATGTGGGACGCTCCCATGACGAGTGGGGAGAATGTGGGACTCGCACCCACAGGGAGTGGGGAGAATGTGGGACTCGCACCCACAGGGAGTGGGGAGAATGTGGGACGCTCCCATGACGAGTGGGGAGAATGTGGGACTCGCACCCACAGGGAGTGGGGAGAATGAGGGACTCTCCCATGACGAGTGGGGAGAATGAGTGACTCGCTCCAACGGTGAGTGGGGAGAATGTGGGACTCAATCCCACAGGGAGTGGGGAGAATGAGGAACTCTCCCAAGGCGAGTGGGGAGAATGTGGGACTCAATCCCACAGGGAGTGGGGAGAATGTGGGACTCAATCCCACAGGGAGTGGGGAGAATGAGGGACTCAATCCCACAGGGAGTGGGGAGAATGTGGGACTCAATCCCACAGGGAGTGGGGAGAATGAGGGACTCAATCCCACAGGGAGTGGGGAGAATGAGGAACTCTCCCAAGGCGAGTGGGGAGAATGTGGGACTCAATCCCACAGGGAGTGGGGAGAATGTGGGACTCAATCCCACAGGGAGTGGGGAGAATGAGGGACTCAATCCCACAGGGAGTGGGGAGAATGAGGAACTCTCCCAAGGCGAGTGGGGAGAATGTGGGACTCAATCCCACAGGGAGTGGGGAGAATGAGGGACTCGTCCTGCACATGGAGTGGTTGACGTGAATAGTGTTGATGTGTTTCAGGGGAGAAGATGGATAAATACATGAGGGAGAGAGGAATAGGATAATTGTGATGTGAATTCCCTGTACATGCACGCTGCAGAACCTGTGATTATTCTGTGAAAATTGCAACATGTAAAAAATGTCATCCAAAACCCAAGAGTTTCCTTATCACTGACTGCCAGGTGGTGAACTGGGTGGGACAAACCCTCTTACGCACAAACCACAGAGCGTGGGGGACATTTTCAATGCCTTTGGCATCAATACTAGCATCAGGAGGAGGTTAAAACTGGAACACAGCCTGCAGTATAATCTGATCGGCGTTACCCCAGGTATCGTCACTCCCCATTGCAGCCATGATTAGATATGTCCCTGAGTTAGGGCTTATTAACGGGACTGAGCTATTGATACATAAGTTTCCAGGAGATGCTAAGTTGGTGGGGTAAAGAGGGGGCTGAGTGACTGGGATAACATCAGAACTGATGCCAGCAACATGTCCCCAGTCTAATCTTCGAGGGTTCAGGAACAGCGATTGCACCAATTTATATTTATATGGCACCTCCCACCAGCCCCAAGTGCCTGACAAGAGTGTGACACACAATAAAAGTTGAATAGATTACCAAAAGCTCGGTCAAAGAGGCCCGCCTTAAAGTAGAGACAGAAAAAGAGAGAGGGGGAGAAGTTTAGCGAGGGTCTTAAAGAGCTCAGAGCCCACAAGGCAGCTGATGGCACGGCCACCAATGGAATCAGCAGGGATGCTCGAGAGGCCGGAATTCAAGGAGTGCAGAGATATCGGATGGTTGTAGGGGGCTGGAGGAGGTGACAGAGATCAGGAGGGTTATAGGGGTTTGGAGGAGGTTACAGAGATAGGGAGGGTTGTAGGGTGCTGGAGGAGGTTAAAAGGATAGGGAGGATTGTATGGTATGGAGTAGGGCACAGAGGGAGGCATGGTGGCACAGTAGTTAGCACTGCTGCCCTCACAGCGCATGGGCCCGAGGTCGATTGTCATCTCGGGTGACTGTCGGTGTGGAGTTTGCACGGTCTCCCCGTATCTGTGTGGGTTTCCTCCGGGTGCTCCGGTTTCCTCCCACAGTCCAAGGTGAAAATATGAACTCCTAGCTATGTAGGGTGCTCAAGCATCAACGTGGACATCGAGCGGGTGGCCCAGCGCTGTGTCCAGTGTCAGACACGCCAGACATTGCCTCCTGCAGCCCCGCTCCAACCGTGGGAATGGCCATGTCGGCCGTGGTCTCACCTCCATATAGATTTAGCGGGCCCTTCCAGGGGGCAATGTTCCTCGTCCTCGTCCATGCCCACTTCAAGTGGGTGGAGCTCCTCAAGGTACAGGCGACGATGGCCCGGGCCACCATAGAGAAACTCAGGCACATTTCAGCGCACATGGCATTCCCGAAGTGCTGGTATCAGTCAATGGTATGGTGTTTACGAGTGCAAAGTTTGCGACATGAGTGGATGCCAATGGGATCGGTCACGTGAGGAATGCCCATACCACCCAGCTTCGAATGGGTTGGCCAAGTGGGCAGTATGACGACCCTGCATGCCACGACGGGCATCGTGCCAGCCGTGATGCCGATGGGTCGCCTCCTCCGCACCTATTTGAGTCTCGTCTTTCAGGATATTGGCGGGAAAGTCCGCCATGCTCAGGACCAAACAGAGGCAAGACGCTGGCCGCCACAAGCCACTGCATGAGTTCACCCCAGGAAAGGCAGTACATGCCTGGAAATCTGGTGACAGGGCATGTGGATCCCGGGCATCGAATTGGTGAAAACAGGTCGGGTAGCTTACCAAATAGGGACACAGGGGCATGAGTCTAATCGCCACATGGACCATCTCTGAATCCGCACGCCGGATACTCCAGCCATACTGGCCACTGATTCTGACCTGCCAGCGCTGCCACCTTCACTAATGCCCCGGCCACCCCTGTGGCCGCCACCGCCCCGGTTCCGCCAGTTGCCGAGGTTCCGGAGGGCATTTCTGAGGACACTGAGATGCCGCACAAACAACCAACTTTGCAACTGAGATGGACATTCTGACACCGCTGGAGTCGCCCGTGCCAGTAACACCGCCGCCACCCAGATGCTTGTCACGCAAAAGCCGCTTACCAGCCTGACATACGTCTTCCTGACCCGGCACGCTCAGCGCCTGAACGCCGTCCATAGGCGAAACAGTCAAAAGGCCCGGCGAACTTGCCCAAGGAAGAGGACATTGCTCTGGACTTGGGGGGAGGAGTGATATAACCCCAATAGAGGTCCCGGTATTAGGAGCATACAGCATCCCCTGACCGCCTCGGAATATGAACTTCCCCTTTAAGGAGGCAGAGCTTCCACTTCGGGCCAGTTTATCTCAGTGGGCTAGACAGCTGGGGCGAAATTCTCCATTATCGGCGCGATGTCCGCCGACCGGCACCACAAACGCCGCAAATCAGTCGGGCATCGCGCCGGCCTAAAGGTGTGGAATCCTCCGCACCTTGGGGGGCCGAGCCCTAACCTTGAGGGGCTAGGCCCGCGCCGGACTGATTTCCGCCCCGCCAGCTGGCGGAAAAGGCCTTTGGTGCCCCACCAGCTGGCGCGGAAATGACATTGCCGTGTGGCGCATGCGCGGGAGCGTTAGCGGCCGCTTACGGCACCCCCGCGCATGCGCTGTGGAGGGGGTCTCTTGCGCCTCCGCCATGGTGGAGACCGCGGCGAAGGCGGAAGGAAAAGAGTGCCCCCACGGCACAGGCCCGCCCGCGGATCGGTGGGCCCTGATCGCGGGCCAGGCCACCGTGGAGGCACCCCCCGGGGCCAGATCGCCCCGCATCCCCCCCAGGACCCCGGAGCCCGCCCGCGCCGCCTTGTCCCGCCGGTAAGAGAGGTGGTTTAATCCACGCCGGCGGGGCAGGCATTCTAGCAGCGGGACTTTGGCCCATCCGGGCCGGAGAATCGCGGAGGGGGGGCCCGCCAACCGGCACGTCGCGATTCCCGCTCCCGCCGAATCTCCGGTGCCGGAGAATTCGGCAACCGGCGGGGCGGGATTCACGCCAGCCCCCGGCGATTCTCCGACCCGGCGGGGGGTCGGAGAATCTCGCCCCTGGTTTGTCATGCAGAACAAGGCCAGCAGCTTGGGTTCAATTCCCGTACCGGCTTACCCGAACAGGCGCCGGACTGTGGCGACTGAGGACTTTTCACAGTAACTTCATACTTGTGACAATAAAAGATTATTATTAACAAGGACAGCTCCAACTGGGATAAAAACCCTGGGCTGGGTGACGGTTGGGGAAGGAGACCCTCAGGCAAGTGGAGAGGTTTTGACATTGTTTTTAATAATTGTTTTTAATAAACCTTGTTCATTAATTTCTACTGTTGTCTATGCACCCTGCTTACATGAAATGAAAATCGCTTATTGTCACGAGTAGGCTTCAATGAAGTTACTGTGAAAAGCCCCTAGTCGCTACATTCCGGCGCCTGTTCAGGGAGGCTGGTACGGGAATCGAACCGTGCTGCTGGCTTGCATTGGTCTGCTTTCAAAGCCAACTATTTAGCCTAGTGTGCTAAACCAGCCCCTGCATGGATTCAACACGGGGTTAGCTACAGAGTAAAGCTACCAGCTCCCTCTACACTGTCCCCATCAAACACTCACAGGACAGGTACAGCACGGGGTTAGATACAGAGTAAAACTCCCTCTACACTGTCCCCATCAAACACTCCCAGGACAGGTACAGCACAGTGTTAGATACAGAATAAATATCCTTCCACACTGTCTCCATCAAACACTCCCAGAACAGGAACAGCACGGGGTTAGATACAGAGTAAAGCTTCCGCTGCACTGTTCCCATCAAACACTCCCAGGGCAGGTACAGCACGGGGTTAGATACAGAGAAAATCTCCCTCTACACGGTGCCCATCAAACAGTCCCAGGACAGGTACAGCACAGTGTTAGATACAGAATAAATATCCTTCCACACTGTCTCCATCAAACACTCCCAGAACAGGAACAGCACGGGGTTAGATACAGAGTAAAGCTCCCTCTACACGGTGCCCATCAAAAACTCCCAGGACAGGTACAGCACGGAGTTAGCTACAGGGTAAAGCTCCCTCGACACTGTCCCCATCAAACACTCCCAGGACGGGTACAGCACATGGTTAGATACAGAGTAAAGCTCCCTCTACACTGTTGTAAGGTTTTCGGGCAATTCGGCCCTTTTGGAGAAACTCAGAGACTGTAAACTGACTTTCCAGGCAAGGGAACAGAACCAGTTTTCCCAGCAGGCTTGGCCCGCTGAGCTGAGTGGGAACATAAGCACATAAATATTTACAAACACCCCCCTAGGAGCTACAAGGAAGAAGGAGCCAGACAACAAGATAACATCAAGACACAGACAAAGGGGCACGGGAATACACAGGAGGCTTGCATGCAAGCAGGACAATGGGATGGTCATAGCCCCATGCAAATGTAAATGACCTGGCCTCCACCAGAGCAGAATCCAATCAACACCCCATCAACATAGCAGCATCTCCGGAGCAGATGGAAGTCTTTGAAAATCTTCAAGGGAGCTCAACCTCGTTATCTCAAAAAAACAGACTGGAGGCGGACCTAGGGGAGGTACTCCCATCTCGACAGGTCTGACCGGCTCAAAGGGGGCGGGACCAGCGGGAACTTTAAAACTTACCTTTTCAATGCAAAAGGGGCTGGCCGATCACAGAACAAAGCCAGGTATAACTATATAAAAGGGGCTGTGTTTTCGAGTAGGGGCTCTTCGTTCGTGACTCGACCTCTGCACCCCTGACTTGACCTCTGCAGCCTGTGACCGTAAGTACTCCACAGCAGCTTACGAAACTCCCTTGACTTTAATAGTGGTTGAGGCTTTGGGGAAGGGAACTTGTTTTTGTGCCTTGTGATATTGCTAAAAGCTATGTAAGCATAAGAATTTTCGTTGTGTCCGCTAGATTACTTTTGAATAGACATAGTGTATATTAGAGCATAAGATTGTATTGTGTTTCTTCTGTTTGATGATTTTGACCTGGGTTTTACAATAAACCTTGATTTGATGACAATTGGAGTCGTTTAAATTCTTCAATCTTTCACCAGCGACCTCTGACCAAGTCATTGTTAAAATACTCCTCACCTTAATTCCGGGTTCAGGAATCGAGGGTCATCTTGAGCGATTCACTCAGGACAGACTGCTGGTTAGGGAATAAACAGCAGTGTCCTATTCTCTCTCTTGGGAAAGCTACTCTAGTGGAGTAGGAACCGGGTGGCTGTTGCACCACCGGCAAGAGAGAGAATCACCTGGGTATTGGTAGGGGTCTGGAGATCTGTGTGATATAAGTCTCAGGCTGTCGGTCAGGAATAAACGGCAGGCTTGAATCAGTGCTCTCTTCAGTGGAAGTGTCCCAGTGCGACATCCCCTGGCCTCTGAAGTTTCAGTGCCAGCTGGAGAGAGACACACACAGATATTCAAACCCCAGATATCGGCCCAGTAGTGGAGTAGCGGAGATGGCACCCTCTACAATGGCGACCGGGGCAGGAGCCCGGTGGTTTGGAGTATGTGACTTGGCAGAGGGGGTGAGGCAACGAAGCAAAATGGAGGAGAGAATATCCTCGTATTTGTGGCAAAAGGTCAACCTCACCAAACCTTGGGTTTCAGAATTAATCAATGCGGAGCAACCGGTAATGGCAGCGGCTGCATGGACAGACAGTAAGGCGCACAAAAGGCACTTGGAGAAGGCAGTTTGGCTGGTTTGCCTGTCCGAGCAGGTAGTCAAAACAGAGGATAGGGTCGAAGAGTTAGAGCAGGAGTTGAGAGAAGTGAGGGCCAGCGCAGGGGACAGCGCTAGCGCAGCGGAACTACTGCGGGAAGAAATGGCAGAAATGAAACAGGAAAGCGAGTCTAACCGGTGTGAGAAGGACTATCTCCACTGCCAGATAGTGGAGGGTAAAGAAAAGGAACGGAGGCTCCAGGAACTCTATGCTCGGAGTACAGAGCAGTGTAGGAAGCTGGAGGGGAAGTTCCGGGACATCCAGGCAGCGTACCGAGTGGCTCGCGAGGAAGTAGGGGACTGTGCCCATGGGCCGTGCCAGGCACGAATAACGGAGTTGGAGGAGGCCTTGTCCAAGGTCAGGGGACAGATACACCTGGTAGGTCCAGGGGGGTCCCCAAGGGGCAAGGTGCTCCTCGCAGCGGATGATTCCCCACAGGCCAAGGGGAAGAGACCGCCTCCTGAGGCACCGGGATCGTGCTCGGGTCGGCAGGCGGGGAACGGACTGCACGTTCAGGGGCAAGTCCAAGGGGGGTCGGCAGGGTACCCCCAGCTGGCGGCGTGTCCGCCTGGTTTCGTATGTGGGTCCCCATGGGATGGGGACAGACCGCTGCCTGGGATGCCGGTGATGGGGCCGGGTCAGCAGGTAGGGTTTGGACCGCCCGGTCAGGGGCAGGTCCAAGGGGGGTCAGTGGTGTATCCCCAGATAGCGGCGTCTCCTATATGGGTAGCTAGCCCGGGGACAGGGGGGCTACCCAACGAGGCAGGAGAGCTGGACAGTGGGGAGGAGGAGCAGGAACCCCAGGTAGGGCAGATGTGCCCTGTCAGGCAAAGGAGGTATGGTCCCCCGGCGGGGATGGCAAATAGGGGACCGGTTGAGGGCGACATTATCGTTCCTCATGGGGCATCCGCGCTCAGGGGGATGGTGGCCCACGTTCCCAGACTAACTCCAAAGGGGGATCCGTCGCTGCATTTTATGGAGGTGGAACAGGCTGCCAACATCAATGACTGCGACGAAGGGGAGCAAATAAAGATGCTCCTGATAACCCTAGATGCCCAGCTATGCAGGACAGTGACCTCTGGGAATGGGGGAAGACCTGACACCTGGGCGGCAGCACAGACTGCTGTTCTGGAGGCAATGGGCTTGAATCTGGGGAGCCCTTTCATGAGGGTGGGGGAAACCAAGCAGCAACCAGGGGAATCTCCCACCATGTTCGCAGACAGACTGTGGACTGTCTATATGGAGGCATGCGGGATTCAAGCGGATAGACGGAATTTAGGGGAAAGAACCGCCCACTGGCTGAAGACCCTAGTTGCCAATTGTCTCCCTAACGTTAGGGCAAAAGCCGAACACTGGTTCGACCCGCAGACCCCGGCCCTTAACGAGGAAGAGGTCCTCAGGAAACTTACCCTCGCATATCGTAATGGGGAGAGGGGTGAGGACAAGCCCCTTAAGGGTAGGTTGCATGAAATCGCGCCAGCAGCCCCTAAGAGAGAGTGGAAGCATGAGGGCACCCGGACCTCCGACGAGAAACCGGTATGCTACGGGTGTGGGAAGGCCGGGCATTTCAAGAGGGAATGTAAAAACCCTAGCAAGCAGGAGAGGGCTCCCGCAGTAGAGAGTCAGACCCCGGCGGCAGGAGCAGCTGCCCCGGAAACCTTCGAGGTAAAGAAACTTTTAGCCTTTTTGCAGAGCCTAGCAGCTGGGTCGGGACAGGTGGCAATGGCAACGGGCCAGGGCCTGCCCGCACCCACACCACAAGAACCCGTATGACTACCCAGGGAGCAGCCTCAGGAAAAAGGGAGCGCAGGGGTAGTTCTAGCCCCAGACCCTGGTCCGGTCCAGGTGCAGGGTCCCATTCTGGAGGCTGCCTCAGGGGCTATTTGCAGTTTAAATCCCTTAAGGTGGGACCCATGCGAACGCCACATCAGTCAATTTAAATTGTTCCACCCCATAAGGACAAAAAAGAGCAAGGTGGGGGGAAGACGGGGGGTGGTAGTGGAGAAACCCCCCGTAGAATTAACGACGGTGGGGGAGGTCCCTGACTCCACGGTCACACAACCGGTGACAAGGTGCTGTCCCGAAGGGGCAGTCCCAAAGAAACCGACCGTGCTGCAAGCACCCAGCCCAGGGACAGTAAGGATTCCCAAGCCCTTACCTGTGGGTCAGGTAGCCTGCCTTAGTATAGAGGCTAAGGAGGCGGAGGAAGTGAAGGTATCACCTTGGGCTTGGGAACCAGTCGGGGGACGAGGGAGCAATCGGGTCTCCAAGCCCCCGGTAAGATGGTCCCCATCACACCTCCCTGTCACCCGGTCCCGCAGTAAGGGGGCCCGAGTGGAAGGGAGCGATGAGGGATCACCGAACCCTGTTGGGAAAGGAGAGGCAAGGGGCAGCCCGAACCCCCGGGAGGGGACGGTCTGGCCCGAGCCATTGGACCAAACAGGTGAACTGCCCCAGTTTAGCGGGGCACAGTTTTAATTTGGCCACCCGGAGACGGGTGGCATTGTATATAGCATTCCCCCCCTGTTAGTTCTAATTAGTGTGTAGTTGTGTGTGAAGTATTTAGGATCGTGGGAACACAGAAGCGCCTGGTGCAAGGGTAAAATGACGAAGCACCAGGCACTAGGACCCTGGTGCAGCCGGGCTGTAAAACACAGAACCCCAGACAGGCTGCGGCAACTTCAAAGCAGGAGCTGCTGCTGCCACCGGATAGCGGCAGGCACTAGGACCCTGGGGAGCCGGGCTGTAAACACAGAACCCCAGACAGGCTGCGGCAACTTCAAAGCAGGAGCTGCTGCCGCCACCGGATAGCACCCATGCACTTCAAGGTAGGTAGGGCTGTAGAGGCAAGAATGTGTTTTGTTTTTACAGATGGGGCACCCGACGATGTGGAGTTTGCTGATCTCGGCGATGGTGGGACCGGGAGAACTCCGCAGAGGCGAGACAGAAGAGTCCTTCGACTGACCGGGTTAGGGTGACTGAGGGCAGGCGGGTGTGTTCAACCTGTGAGGGGGACGTTCCTTTGGGGAGACGGTGGTGGCCCAGGAAGCTGAGGCTGGACATGAGGGATCGGTCCTCGGACTGGGAACGGACTGGACAACACCTAACGGACCATCACGGGGTCACCGGGTAGGATCACCGTTTGCGGGGATAAGGGGCGGGCTTCTGACCAGGGCATTTATTTGTGTTCATGGGGATCTACCAAGGCATGTCCACAAGGGGCATTAATCACTTTGTAAGGTGGTGGCAGAACCCAGGGAACGGGATAAATTGACCGCAGTGGGGAGGGATGTGTAACGCCCAGGGAAGGGATGACTGTAGAAGCGACCGAACTGCTGGTTCAGGTAAAGCGACCCCTGCCCACAGCCCAACCGATCGACCCTCACAACTGTCCGATCACCACCAGGGGGGAGCCTGAGAATGGTTTAGTGTTTGCCCCCACAAAGGAAATGTTGTACAGGGGGTACATTATGCTGCCGCCTCAGTTGGACTAAACCTTTCAGCTGCAGGTATCGACGATGGAGGATAAATGAAGAGCCCTCAACGGGAAGAAGCGAAGTGCAGCCAAGAAAGGAGGATCCTTGATGAAATAAACAGATGCAATTGTAAATAGTTGTATGGATTCGCGGGTCCCAGTTACTTGACTGGGATATATGTACAGGGACCCTTACGTTTGGGGTTCCGGTGAAATGTGTACTTGAGTGTGATATATGTACAGGGACCCTTACGTTTGGGGTTCCGGTGAAATGTGTATATGTTACTGTCTGCTTGAATTAAGTATGGTCTTGTCTTTCCCTTTCATTGAAATCAGGGGTAGCCTAGATTAAGGGAACTGTCTTGGGACTTGTAGTTTCGCATGTTGTTGGGGGGGGGGACCTACGGTCCACACAAAAGGAAATAATTGCCCTTCACCTGTGTCGATACGGTCCAAGCAGGTAGGGACGTATCGAAGGGGCATCTGTAAGGTTTTCGGGCAATTCGGCCCTTTTGGAGAAACTCAGAGACTGTAAACTGACTTTCCAGGCAAGGGAACAGAACCAGTTTTCCCAGCACGCTTGGCCCGCTGAGCTGAGTGGGAACATAAGCACATAAATATTTACAAACACCCCCCTAGGAGCTACAAGGAAGAAGGAGCCAGACAACAAGATAACATCAAGACACAGACAAAGGGGCACGGGAATACACAGGAGGCTTGCATGCAAGCAGGACAATGGGATGGTCATAGCCCCATGCAAATGTAAATGACCTGGCCTCCACCAGAGCAGAATCCAATCAACACCCCATCAACATAGCAGCATCTCCGGAGCAGATGGAAGTCTTTGAAAATCTTCAAGGGAGCTCAACCTCGTTATCTCAAAAAAACAGACTGGAGGCGGACCTAGGGGAGGTACTCCCATCTCGACAGGTCTGACCGGCTCAAAGGGGGCGGGACCAGCGGGAACTTTAAAACTTACCTTTTCAATGCAAAAGGGGCTGGCCGATCACAGAACAAAGCCAGGTATAACTATATAAAAGGGGCTGTGTTTTCGAGTAGGGGCTCTTCGTTCGTGACTCGACCTCTGCACCCCTGACTTGACCTCTGCAGCCTGTGACCGTAAGTACTCCACAGCAGCTTACGAAACTCCCTTGACTTTAATAGTGGTTGAGGCTTTGGGGAAGGGAACTTGTTTTTGTGCCTTGTGATATTGCTAAAAGCTGTGTAAGCATAAGAATTTTCGTTGTGTCCGCTAGATTACTTTTGAATAGACATAGTGTATATTAGAGCATAAGATTGTATTGTGTTTCTTCTGTTTGATGATTTTGACCTGGGTTTTACAATAAACCTTGATTTGATGACAATTGGAGTCGTTTAAATTCTTCAATCTTTCACCAGCGACCTCTGACCAAGTCATTGTTAAAATACTCCTCACCTTAATTCCGGGTTCAGGAATCGAGGGTCATCTTGAGCGATTCACTCAGGACAGACTGCTGGTTAGGGAATAAACAGCAGTGTCCTATTCTCTCTCTTGGGAAAGCTACTCTAGTGGAGTAGGAACCGGGTGGCTGTTGCACCACCGGCAAGAGAGAGAATCACCTGGGTATTGGTAGGGGTCTGGAGATCTGTGTGATATAAGTCTCAGGCTGTCGGTCAGGAATAAACGGCAGGCTTGAATCAGTGCTCTCTTCAGTGGAAGTGTCCCAGTGCGACATCCCCTGGCCTCTGAAGTTTCAGTGCCAGCTGGAGAGAGACACACACAGATATTCAAACCCCAGATATCGGCCCAGTAGTGGAGTAGCGGAGATGGCACCCTCTACACTGTCCCCATCAAAAACTCCCAGGACGGGTACAGCACATGGTTAGATACAGAGTAAAGCTCCCTCTGCACTGTCCCCATCAAACACTCCCAGGACAGGTACAGCACGGGGCTAGATACAGAGTAAAGCTCCCTCTACACTGTCCCCCATCAAACACGCCCAGAACAGGTACAGCATGGGGTTAGATACAGAGTAAAGCTCCCTCTACACTGTCCCCATCAAACACTCCCAGGCCTGTTACAGCACAGGGTTAGATGCAGAGTAAATCTCCCTCTACACTGTCCCCATCAAACACTCCCAGGACAGGTACAGCACGGGGTTAGATACTGTGGTAGTATGTATTGGGGGTCATGTGGGACTGGAAGCCCTAATGTCATTGGCTGACAGATCCCTGGTTCTGGTTGGCCGTTGACCTCTAGCTCCGCCCTGGAGGCGGAGTATAAGAAGCCGGAGTCTTCCCCCGCAGGCCAGTTTACTATCGAGCTGCGGGGGAACAGACACGCTTAATAAAGCCTCATCGACTTCACTCTATTCGTCTCACGGAGTCTTTGTGCGCTACAATTTATTAAGCGTGCCTAGAAAGGACTATGGAGCTCAGGATCATTCCGGAATGCCTGAGGATCAGCCCCCACGCAGTGAACGCGGCAGCAGCCTTCAAGCACTGGCAGACTTGCTTCGAGGCCTACCTCAGAACGACCACCGGCCGGGTCTCAGAAGACCAAAAACTGCAGGTCCTGCACTCGAGGGTGAGCACGGAGATTTTCTCCCTCATCGAAGACTCGGAGGATTTCCAGACGGCGTTCGCAGCACTAAAAAGTCTCTATGTCCGCCCAGTTAACCAAGTCTACGCTCGCTACCAGCTCGTGACGAGACGGCAAGCTCCCAGAGAATCGATGGACGAATTCTACGCCGCGCTGCTGATTTTGGGACGAGCCTGCAGCTGCCCGTCGGTGAACGCAAACGAACACACGGACATGTTAATGCGCGATGCTTTTGTGGCAGGTATGCAATCCTCCCAAATCCGCCAAAGACTTCTAGAAAAAGAGTCGCTAGGACTCTCAGAGGCACGGGCCCTAGCAGCCTCCCTAGACGTGGCCGCGCGTAATACCCGCGCCTACTGCCCCGACCGCGCGGCAACCCATTGGGCCCCGTACGTACCAGTCGCGGCAAACCCCCTACCCACCCCCCCCCGGACACCCCACAGGCTTGCGCGGTCCAAACGCCGAGTCGCACCGGGGGCGCCCGCTGTTATTTCTGCGGCCAGGCGAAACACCCCCGGCAGCGCTGCCCGGCCCGCACAGCTATCTGCAAATGCTGCGGGAAAAAGGGCCGTGATGCGGTTGTGTGCCGGTCCCGCGAGGTCGCCGCTGTCCCGGGAGCACAGGGAGCCCTGCAAGCAGTTTACGCGCCCCAACCCCCCCAGCACGCCATGTACGACCCGCAGGCGCAGCCGCTCTGGGTCCCGACCACCGCGGTCCCGGGAGAACTGGGAGCCCTGCACGCCGCTTACGCTCCCCAACCCCCCTCCCCGCAGCCCATGTATGACCCGCCGCCGGCGCTACCGCTTTGGGTCCCGGCCAACACTCTCCACGGAGAGGAGGGAGTTTTGCGCGAGTAAAGCTCCCTCGACACTGTCCCCATCAAACATTCCCAGGGCAGGTACAGCACGGGGTTAGATACAGAGTAAAGCTCCTTCTACACTGTCCCCATCAAACATTCCCAGGACAGGTACAGCACAGGGTTAGATACAGAGTAAAGCTCCCTCTACACTGTCCCCATCAAACACTCCCAGGACAGGTACAGCACGGGGTTAGATACAGAGTAAAGCTCCCTCTGCACTGTCCCCATCAAACACTCCCAGGCCAGATACAGGAGGGGCTAGATACAGAGTAAAGCTAAAGGAGGATTTGGTGAAATCTCCCTGCCATATGTTAAGTGATATTTTAAAAGTGAAAGTGACATTTTAAAATTAATCCTTTTTCCAAGAACATGGGAAGAAATTGAAAGATAAGGTAGAAGAAATAATTACATTGTAATTTTTAGTAAGATATTTGCAGCAAATACATTTTTTAACCTGAACCTTTTTTGGACTTGAACACTGCACCATGAAACCTGCCCTGAGCAATGTGACGAGCTTACCACTTCGAGACAGAGTGACACAGAAGATGATCCCAAGCAGCGTCCTCAACCCAGCCATCGTGTCAGACTTTCAACTGAAGTGATCTAGAACCGTCTCCCTCCTCTCCTGGGCGCAGTTGTGTCCCTGCTCTCGTGGATCCTGTTCAGCCGCTGCGTCAGTTGGCACAGTTTGCAAACCGGTCCCTTTATCAGCTTGAGGCACTATCCAACATTTCAAGTTGTGGGCGTAACCAGGCACTATCCAACATTTCCAGTTGTGGGCGTAACCCACGCAGACACGGGGAGAACGTGAAGACTCCGCACAGACAGTGACCCAGCGGGGAATCGACTTTGGGACCCTGGCACTGTGAAGCCACAGTGCTAGCCACTTGTGCTACCTATAGACAGGCTCAGGAAATGGACAAAGGTGGAAGAATTGTGAAGTAGAGTGCAGTTATCCCCAAAAAAACCAGAATGGCTTTTCCTAACCAGTCAGAGATTGAAAAGTGTTGACACTTTGAGGCTGCTTCCTGTTTAGTCGACCCGCGGACGTCTGGGAAGACCCTCACCAATAAATTCTGGTGGAGAGGAAACCCGAGACACTACACGTGTAGTGTCTCCCACCCGCCCTCCTCCTCTAACCTAATAATAAAACCCATTGGTCTGAGGTAAGTACCATATTTTTATTATATTATTATTTTTTATAAAAATTTAATTTAGTTGTTAGCCAGATCTTGGTAGAAAGTTAGAGGAATGGCAGGGAAGGGAGTGCAATGTTCCTCCTGCAGGATGTTTGAGGTGAGGGATGCAGTTAGTGTCCCTGCTGATTTTACCTGCAGGAAGTGCTGCCATCTCCAGCTCCTCCAAGACCGAGTTAGGGAACTGGAGCTGGAGTTGGAAGAACTTCGGATCATTCGGGAGGCAGAAGGGGTCATAGATAACAGCTTCAGGGAATTAGTTACACCAAAGATTGGAGATAGGTGGGTAACTGTAAGAGGGACTGGGAAAAAACAGTCAGTGCAGGGATCCCCTGCGGTCGTTCCCCTGAGAAACAAGTATACCGCTTTGGATACTTGTGGGGGGGACGACTTACCAGGGGTAAGCCATGGGGTACGGGCCTCTGGCACGGAGTCTGTCCCTGTTGCTCAGAAGGGAAGGGGGGAGAGGAGCAGAGCATTAGTAATTGGGGACTCTATAGTCAGGGGCACAGATAGGAGATTTTGTGGGAGCGTGAGAGACTCACGTTTGGTATGTTGCCTCCCAGGTGCAAGGGTACGTGATGTCTCGGATCGTGTTTTCCGGGTCCTTAGGGGGAGGGGGAGCAGCCCCAAGTCGTGGTCCACATTGGCACCAACGACATAGGTAGGAAAGGGGACAAGGATGTCAGGCAGGCTTTCAGGGAGCTAGGATGGAAGCTCAGAACTAGAACAAACAGAGTTGTTATCTCTGGGTTGTTGCCCGTGCCACGTGATAGTGAGATGAGGAATAGGGAGAGAGAGCATTTAAACACGTGGCTACAGGGATGGTGCAGGCGGGAGGGTTTCAGATTTTTGGATAACTGGGGCTCTTTCTGGGGAAGGTGGGACCTCTACAGACAGGATGGTCTACATCTGAACCTGAGGGGCACAAATATCCTGGGGGGGATATTTGTTAGTGCTCTTTGGGGGGGTTTAAACTAATGCAGCAGGGGCATGGGAACCTGGATTGTAGTTTTAGGGTAAGGGAGAATGAGAGTATAGAGGTCAGGAGCACAGATTTGACGTCGCAGGAGGGGGCCAGCGTTCAGGTAGGTGGTTTGAACTGTGTCTACTTCAATGCCAGGAGTATACGAAACAAGGTAGGGGAACTGGCAGCGTGGGTTGGTACCTGGGACTTCGATGTTGTGGCCATTTCGGAGACATGGATAGAGCAGGGACAGGAATGGATGTTGCAGGTTCCGGGGTTTAGGTGTTTTAGTAAGCTCAGAGAAGGAGGCAAAAGAGGGGGAGGTGTGGCGCTGCTAGTCAAGAGCAGTATTACGGTGGCGGAGAGGATGCTAGATGGGGACTCTTCTTCCGAGGTAGTATTGGCTGAAGTTAGAAACAGGAAAGGAGAGGTCACCCTGTTGGGAGTTTTTTATAGGCCTCCTAATAGTTCTAGGGATGTAGAGGAAAGGATGGCGAAGATGATTCTGGATATGAGCGAAAGTAACAGGGTAGTTATTATGGGAGACTTTAACTTTCCAAATATTGACTGGAAAAGGTATAGTTCGAGTACAATAGATGGGTCGTTTTTTGTACAGTGTGTGCAGGAGGGTTTCCTGAAACAATATGTTGACAGGCCAACAAGAGGCGAGGCCACGTTGGATTTGGTTTTGGGTAATGAACCAGGCCAGGTGTTGGATTTGGAGGTAGGAGAGCACTTTGGGGACAGTGACCACAATTCGGTGACGTTTACGTTAATGATGGAAAGGGATAAGTATACACCGCAGGGCAAGAGTTATAGCTGGGGGAAGGGCAATTATGATGCCATTAGACGTGACTTGGGGGGGATAAGGTGGAGAAGTAGGCTGCAAGTGTTGGGCACACTGGATAATTGGGGCTTGTTCAAGGATCAGCTACTGCGTGTTCTTGATAAGTATGTACCGGTCAGACAGGGAGGAAGGCGTCGAGCGAGGGAACCGTGGTTTACCAAGGAAGTGGAATCTCTTGTTAAGAGGAAGAAGAAGGCCTATGTGAAGATGAAGTGTGAAGTTTCGGTTGGGGCGATGGATAGTTACAAGGTAGCGAGGAAGGATCTAAAGAGAGAGCTAAGACGAGCAAGGAGGGGACATGAGAAGTATTTGGCAGGAAGGATCAAGGAAAACCCAAAAGCTTTCTATAGGTATGTCAGGAATAAGCGAATGACTAGGGAAAGAGTAGGACCAGTCAAGGACAGGGATGGGAAATTGTGTGTGGAGTCTGAAGACATAGGCGAGATACTAAATGAATATTTTTCGTCAGTATTCACTCAGGAAAAAGATAATGTTGTGGAGGAGAATGCTGAGCCCCAGGCTAATAGAATAGATGGCATTGAGGTACGTAGGGAAGAGGTGTTGGCAATTCTGGACAGGCTGAAAATAGATAAGTCCCCGGGACCTGATGGGATTTATCCTAGGATTCTATGGGAGGCCAGGGAAGAGATTGCTGGACCTTTGGCTTTGATTTTTATGTCATCATTGGCTACAGGAATAGTGCCAGAGGACTGGAGGACAGCAAATGTGGTCCCTTTGTTCAAAAAGGGGAGCAGAGACAACCCCGGCAACTATAGGCCGGTGAGCCTCACGTCTGTAGTGAGTAAAGTCTTGGAGGGGATTATAAGGGACAAGATTTATAATCATCTAGATAGGAATAATATGATCAGGGATAGTCAGCATGGCTTTGTGAAGGGTAGGTCATGCCTCACAAACCTTATTGAGTTCTTTGAGAAGGTGACTGAACAGGTAGACGAGGGTAGAGCAGTTGATGTGGTGTATATGGATTTCAGCAAAGCGTTTGATAAGGTTCCCCACGGTAGGCTATTGCAAAAAATACGGAGGCTGGGGATTGAGGGTGATTTAGAGATGTGGATCAGAAATTGGCTAGCTGAAAGAAGACAGAGGGTGGTGGTTGATGGGAAATGTTCAGAATGGAGTACAGTCACAAGTGGAGTACCACAAGGATCTGTTCTGGGGCCGTTGCTGTTTGTCATTTTTATCAATGACCTAGAGGAAGGCGCAGAAGGGTGGGTGAGTAAATTTGCAGACGATACTAAAGTCGGTGGTGTTGTCGATAGTGTGGAAGGATGTAGCAGGTTACAGAGGGATATAGATAAGCTGCAGAGCTGGGCTGAGAGGTGGCAAATGGAGTTTAATGTAGAGAAGTGTGAGGTGATTCACTTTGGAAGGAATAACAGGAATGCGGAATATTTGGCTAATGGTAAAGTTCTTGAAAGTGTGGCTGAGCAGAGGGATCTAGGTGTCCATGTACATAGATCCCTGAAAGTTGCCACCCAGGTTGATAGGGTTGTGAAGAAGGCCTATGGAGTGTTGGCCTTTATTGGTAGAGGGATTGAGTTCCGGAGTCGGGAGGTCATGTTGCAGCTGTACAGAACTCTGGTCCGGCCGCATTTGGAGTATTGCGTACAGTTCTGGTCACCGCATTATAGGAAGGACGTGGAGGCTTTGGAGCGGGTGCAGAGGAGATTTACCAGGATGTTGCCTGGTATGGAGGGAAAATCTTATGAGGAAAGGCTGACGGACTTGAGGTTGTTTTCGTTGGAGAGAAGAAGGTTACGAGGAGACTTAATAGAGGCATACAAAATGATCAGGGGGTTGGATAGGGTGGACAGTGAGAGCCTTCTCCCGCGGATGGATATGGCTGGCACGAGGGGACATAACTTTAAACTGAGGGGTAATAGATATAGGACAGAGGTCAGAGGTAGGTTCTTTACGCAAAGAGTAGTGAGGCCGTGGAATGCCCTACCTGCTACAGTAGTGAACTCGCCAACATTGAGGGCATTTAAAAGTTTATTGGATAAACATATGGATGATAATGGCATAGTGTAGGTTAGATGGCTTTTGTTTCGGTGCAACATCGTGGGCCGAAGGGCCTGTACTGCGCTGTATTGTTCTATGTTCTATGTTCTATATTTCCTTTTTCCCCCTTTTAAAAATTTTTGCCCTTACATTTTTGATTTCATGGATGGATAATGGACCTGCCACTTAATAATAATAATCTTTATTGTCACAAGTGTTGTGTTATGCTGCTTTCACAGTAGCTTCATTGAAGCCTACTTGTGACAATAAGTGATTTTCATTCATTCATTTCATTCATTCCTTGAAGAATGCTTTGACAAAGGAAGCTCCAGACTATAAAATGAGTTCAACTTGTTTATTGAACTATTAAAACAGTTCTTAAATGAGTTTGACTCTCTGCTAATCTAACTGTAGTAACTCAGTCTATCTTTACCAGCCTGCTCTAAGCCACGTGCTGGGTGTGGTGCTGTTGATCAACCCTGACGTACTCTCTAGATGTCTGTCTGTGGAAAGAGGCAGAATGTGGTAAACCACGTGACTGTATTGTCTGGTCTGTATTGTTTCCATACATGCCTTAGTTAACTTTATCAACTCATCGTCTATTATTGATGGTGTATCAATTTAATATACTAAACTTCTAAGATGCATGCTTCACTCAAGGTGAACTCCTCACTCAAGCCCAATCGCCTGGAACTGGACCCACTGGACGCTACAGAGACTTTTGAACACTGGCTAAGCTGTTTCGAGGCCTACCTCGCGTCCTTCAACGAGGACTTCACGGACCTCCAGAAGAAGCAGGTCCTCCATGCACGAGTGAGCCCAGGCGTCTTTAACCTCATTAGGGATGCCCCATCATACGTGGAGGCAATAACGCTGCTCAAAGGACACTATGTGAAATCCGTCAACCAGGTATATGCCAGGCACCTCCTCGCCACGAGACGCCAACACCCTGGGAATCACCCGCGGAATTCCTGTGCGCCTTGCACATCCTCTGACAAAACTGTGACTGCCGGGCGATATCGGCTACCCAACACGCGGAGCTATTAATCAGGGACGCCTATGTCGCAGGCATGCACTCGAACTACATCCGCCAGCATTTATTAGAAGGGGGGACACTCGTCCTCCCAGAGACAGTCCAGCTCTCGAACTCCCTGGAGGTGGCCTCCCAGAACATGGGGGCCAACACCTCCGACCGCGCGGCACCCTCGTGGACCTTGTGGGCGCAGCCATCAGCCGATCTGGGCACGACGCAAGCCAGCGGCACGCACCGGCCCACCAACGCTGGAGGCCCGCGGTGCTACTTTTGCTTCTGGTAGCAATGACCACCCTTGACAACGCTGCCCAGCACGGAACGCGGCTTGTAACGGATGTGGGAAGAAGGGGCACTTCGCAAAAGCCTGCCAGGCCTGAACCCCCCCCTAAACCTTCTAGGTCCAGCAGCGCTGCCTGCTGCCTATCGGGGCCACCCCCAGCTGCCACGCCACCCGCCATGTGTGACCCGTTGGTGCAGCCATCTTTAATCTCAGCCGACACGTGCGACCCACGGGGGCCGCCATCTTGGATGCCATCCTGCACCTTGCCCGCCACGTGCGACTCATGGGGGCCGCCATCTTGGGACCCCTCCGCTACCGCCCGGGAACCCAGCTCGCCTGACCGTACACTGGCCGCCGCTACCGCTGACCGGTCCGCCAAAAACTCGCCTCCGTCACACTGGACCAGTCCCGGTCGCACCACCTCGCGAAGTCAACGATGGCCGTCCGGATCAACGGGCACGAGACGGCCTTCCTTTTCGACTCCGGGAGCACAGACAGCTTCATACGCCCAGATACGGTAAGGCGCTGCTCCCTCCCCATCCTACCCGGGACCCAGAGAATCTCCCTGGCTTCTGGAGCCCAGCTGTGGAAATCCAGGGGTACTGTGTCGCAACCCTCACTGTGCAAGGCGTAAAGTACACCAACTTTAGGCTCTGCGTCCTCCCCCACCTCTGCGCTGTCCTATTACTGGGGCTTGACTTCCAATGCCACCTGCAGAATCTTACCTTGAATTTTAACGGACCCCTGTCCCCCCCCCTCACCGTCTGTAGCCTCGCGACCCTTAAGGTCGCTCCTCCCTCCCTCTTCGCAACCTCACCCCGGACTGTAAGCCCGTCGCTACCAGAAGCAGACACTACAGTGCCCAGGACAGGGCCTTTATCAGGTCAGAGGTCCAGCGACTCCTGCGAGAGGGGATTATTGAGGCTAGTAACAGCCCCTGGAGAGCCCAAGTGGTGGTCGTCAAGACTGGGGAGAAGCACCGGATGGTCATCGATTACAGCCAGACCATCAACCGGTGCACGCAGCTCGATGCGTGCCCCCCTCCCCCGCATATCTGACATGGTCAATCAGATTGCGCAGTATCGAGTCTTCTCTACAGTCGACTTGAAGTCCGCGTACCACCAGCTCCCTATCTGCCCGTAGGACCGTCAATACACTGCCTTTGAGGCAGATGGCCGCCTCTATCACTTCCTCAGGGTCCCCTTCGGCATCACTAATGGGGTCTCGATCTTCCAAAGGGAAATGGACCGAATGGTTGACCAGTACAGGCTGCGGGCCACGTTCCCGTACCTGGATAACGTCACCATCTGCGGCCGTGACTAGCAGGACCATGACGAGAACCTCCGGCGCTTCCTCCACACCTCAAAACTCCTGAACCTCACTTATAATAGAGAGAAATGCGTCTTTGGCAAAACCCGCCGAGCCATCCTTGGTTACGTCGTGGAACACAAAGTCCTAGGGCCCAACCCCGACCGCATGCGCCCCCTCCTGAACTCCCCCTTCCTCACTGCCCCAAGGCCCTGAAGAGATGCCTGGGGTTCTTCTCTTACTATGCCCAGTGGGTCCCTAACTATGCGGACAAGGCTCGTCCACTGATCAAATCTACCACTTTTCTCCTGACGGCTGAGGCCTGACTGGCCTTCAACCGCATTAAAGCAGACATTGCCAAAGTCGCGATGCACACTGTGGATGAGTCCATCCCGTTTTCAAGTGGAAAGCGATGCGTGGCCTTTGCTCTGGCCGCCACGCTCAACCAGGCGGGCAGGCCCGTGGCCTTCTCCCGTACCCTCCATGCTCCGTAATTCGACACTCCTCCGTCGAAAAGGAAGCCCAAGCCATGGTAGAAGCTGTGCGACATTGGAGGCATTACCTGGCCGGCAGGCGATTCACTCTCCTCACTGACCAACGGTCGGTTGCCTTCATGTTCAATAACACACAGTGGGGCAAGATCAAGAACGACAAGATTCTGAGGTGGAGGATCGAGCTCTCCACCTACAACTACGATGTCAATGAGCCACCAGATGCCCCCTCCCGCTGCACATGCGCCAGCGCACAAGTAGACCGACTCCGGGCCCTGCACAACGACCTCTGTCACCTGGGGGTCACCCGCTTTTTCCATTTCATCAAAGCTCACAACCTGCCTTACTCCATCGAGGAGGTCAGGTTCGTGACTGCCAGGTCTGCGCGGAGTGCAAACCACACTTCTATCGGCCAGACAGAGCCCACCTGGTAAAGGCCTCTCGCCCCTTTGAGCGCCTCAGCATGGACTTCAAAGGGCCCCTCCCCTCCCTTGATCATAATGAGTACTTCCTCAACATCGTTGACGAGTACTCTAGGTTCTCCTTCGCCATCCCCTGCTCCGACATGACCTCTGCCACCGTCATCAAGGCCCTGCACAGCCTTTTCACCCTGTTCGGATTTCCCGCCTATATCCACAGCGATCGGGGTTCCTCCTTTATGAGCGACGAGTTGCGTCAGTTCCTGCTCAGCAAAGGCATCGCCTCCAGCAGGAAGACCAGCTACAACCCCCGGGGAAACAGACAGGTGGGGAGGGAGAACGCAACGGTCTGGAAGGCCGTCCTTCTGACCCTATGATCAAAGAATCTCCCAGTCTCCCGCTGGCAGGAGGTCCTCTCCAATGCGCTCCACTCCATCCGGTCGCTCCTATGTACAGCTACTAACGTGACCCCTCATGAACGCCTGTTTGCCATCCCCAGGAAGTCCACCTCCGGGGTCTCGCTCCCGTCCTGGCTGACAGTCCCAGGGCCCGTCCTTCTCTGCAAGCATGCGAGGATCCATAAAACCGACCCCTTCGTCAAGAAGGTCCAGCTGCTTCATGCGAACCCCCAATATGCCTACGTGATACACCAGGACGGGCTGCAGGACACAGTCTCCCTCCGGGATTTGGCTCCCGCAGGCTCCCCGGAGACCATCACCACCACCACCACCCCCCACTCTACACCGTCTTCCACCACCCCTGCCCACCTCCCTCACGAACTGACACCCGCAGTCCCACCGGCGACAAACACCACCACCTCTGCCCCTACACTGCCCCCTCCTTCGCCGACTCAACCTCTGGGTGAAGAAGATGACACCACGCTCCCGGAAGCGCAGGCCTCGACGCCAGCACCAAAACTACAGCCGGGACTGAGGCGATCACGGCGGAAGGTCAAGGCCTCCAAAAGATTGGACCTTTAAGACCACTCCACCCCTGCCGTTCCGTTTTTAAACAGGGGGTGAATGTGGTAAACCACGTGACTGTATTGTCTGGTCTGTATTGTTTCCATACATGCCTCGGCTTGTCCAGGTTGGCTCCGCCTGTGGTTCCTCCCCTCGGGGCTTTCTGTATAAGAGTGGCAAATCTCCGCCTCGGGCCCCAGTTCGGGTCCAGAGGCTGGAGGCTTGCTGTTTAGTGTATTAACGCCTCAGTTAACTTTATCAACTCGTCGTGTATTATTGATGGTGTATCATAGAGCATGTGTGCCCTGTCCTTTTATATGGGTTGTGAAATGCCCCCTTGTGGCAAAGCTACCTCTGGGTGTCATGATTACTCATTGGTTGTGTCTTGTTCTAATGACCCATTGGCTGTATGTCTGCTTGTTATGACATCTCTGGCGCTCCGTCTAGTGGTTACTTAGTTGTAGTGTATATACAGTGATGCATATCACCACAACAAGTAGGCTTACATTAACACTGCAATGAAGTAACTGTGAAAAGCATCTAGTCGCCACATTCCTGCGCCTGTTCGGGTACACGGAGAGAGAATTCAGAATGTCCTAATTACCGAACAGCACGGGCTGGATTCTCCATTATGGAGACTAAGTCCCCACGCCGGTGTGAAAACGGTGGTGTTTTCGCCAGGAAAACTGGGCCAAAACGTCCACCGATTCCCTCTTCCACGGGTTGGGGGAGGGGGGGAATAGCAGCCAGGCAGTGTAGAGCTCCCAGCTCTGGCTGTCGATACAGCCTGGGGAATTGGCTGCATCAACCAATTGCCGTGCTTCATGGCGGATGCCGCTCGCGGACGCGGCCCGCGATATAGTTCCCCCCCCCTTTCGGCTGGCTCGCACGCCCCGAACCGCCCCACCACAGTGCCCCCAGCCTCGAATCTGTCCACCCCTGCCGTGGATCGGGCCTCCCCCGACTGTGGCAGCGCTTACTGAGTCCGCAGTCGCCCCGCTGAGTTCCCAGCGGGTGAGACCACACGTCTCCCCCGCCGTCGGGAACTCGGCCGGTCGGGGAGGGAGCATTGTGGGGCGGGCCTCAGCCAAGATACGGACGCCGTGGATATGCCACTTTTCAGGGGGCGGAGCAACGTGAAAGCGGCGCCTCCCCTATTTTGGCGTCATCGGGGATTCTCTGCCCCATTGCTGAACGCGATTCCGGCGTCGGTGATCGGAGACTCCAGCCCGACGCCTTTCAGGAATTGTGGGAGGAAACCGGAGCACCCAGAGGAAACCTAAACAGACACAGGAAGAACGCGGAGACTCCGCACAGACAGTGACCCAAGCCAGGAATCGAACCTGGGACCCTGGAGCTGTGAAGTGACTCACCACTGCTACAGTGTCACCACACGGCGGTTCAAGGAGCCTGTAAGAAGCCTGTACCTTTTATTCAAACAGAGGAATCCAGAAGCTGGTGGACTGGTGATTGCAGGCTGGCCGGCACCAGTGACGACTTAGACCATAAGATCATAAGACATAGGAGCAGAATTAGGCCACTCGGTCCATCGAGTCTGCTCCGCCATTCAATCATGGCTGATATTTTCTCATCCCCATTCTCCTGCCTTCTCCCCATAACCCCTGATCCCCTTATTAATCAAGAACCTATCTATCTCTGTTTGAAAGACACTCAGTGAATTGGCCTCCACAGCCTTCTGCGGCAAAGAGTCCCACAGATTCACCACCCTCTGGCTGGAAAAATTCCTCCTCATCTCTGTTTTAAAGGATCGTCCCTTTAGTCTGAGATTGTGTCCTCTGGTTCTAGTTTTTCCTACAAGTGGAAATATCCTCTTCAGGTCCACTCTATCCAGGCCTCTCACTTTCCTGTAAGTTTCAATAAGATCCTCCTTCATCGACTTCCCTCGCCCTATTAAAGCGTCAAAGCTCCGTTTCACGGAGCCGGAGGGTTGGAAGGGCGGGAGAGGAGAGGCTGGTCCCGCTGGGTTCGGCGGAGCAGCTGCACGTGGAGGAGGAGCGGGGATCGCGATTTTGTTCCCTGAGAAACACCCTGAAAGCCGAAGGGCTCAAAGAGCACGGAGAGGAATTTTTTTTCTCTCTCTCTCTCCTGAAAACTTGAAAGGAGCAGCGGGGGCGGAGCCAAACGGAGGCCGAGGCTGCAGGCCCGAAGCCAGGGCGCGATGTAGGCGAGATGCCGCACATCGGATGGCTCCGGCCTAGAATGTGGTGAGAAGACTAAAGCCCGGTCCCAGGGAAATTCTGGAGGTATACAGAAAAGAAGAGAAAGAAGTTTTAAAGAAATGTGAGATTGAAGAAGGAAGGAAGGGTGAGATAAAGGAAAAATAATAAGCGGTTAAAGGATGCGAAAAGCAGCATCGAGGAAGGGAGGAAACGCGGGCTCGCCGTTGAATGAGAAGGCCAGCAAAAGCGCTGACAAGATGGCGGAGGCCGGACCGCATGGTGGGGCCGCACTACTTACGGTGGAGAAGATGACCGAGGTGATGGCGGTGGAGCTGGAAAAGCAGTTTGCGAGGCACATGGAGGCTTTGAGGAAGAAGATGGCGGTCACTTTAAAGTCATTGGTGGAGGAGGCAATCGCCCCGGTGTGAGTAGCTCTGGCAAAGACATCGGCCGAGGTGAGAGAGCAGGGCGAGAAGACAAAGGAAGTGGAGGAGGCCGTGTCGCAGCACAGCGACCAGCTCACCTCGATGGGGGACGAGCTGCGGAGGGTGGTGGAGGTCAACAGAGGACTCCGAGCAAAGCTCGAGGACTTGGAGAACTGCTCAAGGCGGCACAATCTGAGAATTGTGGGCTTGCCCGAAGGGACTGAGGGTCCAAGGCCAACAGAGTACTTCGCTAAGACGTTGGCGGAGCTGATGGCGGAGGGTGAGATCAATTGCCAGCAGGTTCTCGTTTAGCTCATTAAAGCCAGTTTTGTTTCACAACTCGTCTTTGTATAATTGATGGCACATCAATTTAATGAGCTAAACGAGAACCTGCTGGCAACTGATCCCGAACTGGGGCAGGGCCAGAGGTCGGCCACCTTTATACAGACCCTGAGGGGAGAAGCCACAGGCGTAGCCAGCAGAGACAAGAAACAATATATACAATACAGTGACAGTGGTTTACCACAATATATACAATACAGTGACTGTGGTTTACCACAATATATACAATATAGTGACAGTGGTTTACCACAATATATACAATACAGTGACAGTGGTTTACCACAATATATACAATACAGTGACAGTGGTTTGCCACAATATATACAATACAGTGACTGTGGTTTACCACAATATATACAATACAGTGACAGTGGTTTGCCACAATATATACAATACAGTGACTGTGGTTTACCACAAGATATACAATACAGTGACAGTGGTTTACCACAATATATACAATACAGTGACTGTGGTTTACCACAATATATACAATACAGTGACAGTGGTTTACCACAATGTATACAATACAGTGACTGTGGTTTACCACAATGTATACAATACAGTGACAGTGGTTTACCACAATGTATACAATACAGTGACAGTGGTTTACCACAATGTATACAATACAGTGACAGTGGTTTACCACAATGTATACAATACAGTGACAGTGGTTTACCACAATGTATACAATACAGTGACAGTGGTTTACCACAATATATACAATACAGTGACAGTGGTTTACCACAATATATACAATACAGTGACAGTGGTTTACCACAATATATACAATACAGTGACAGTGGTTTACCACAATATATACAATACAGTGACAGTGGTTTACCACAATATATACAATACAGTGACAGTGGTTTACCACAATATATACAATACAGTGACAGTGGTTTACCACAATATATACAATACAGTGACAGTGGTTTACCACAATATATACAATACAGTGACAGTGGTTTACCACAATGTATACAATACAGTGACAGTGGTTTACCACAATATATACAATACAGTGACAGTGGTTTACCACAATGTATACAATACAGTGACAGTGGTTTACCACAATGTATACAATACAGTGACAGTGGTTTACCACAATGTATACAATACAGTGACAGTGGTTTACCACAATGTATACAATACAGTGACAGTGGTTTACCACAATATATACAATACAGTGACAGTGGTTTACCACAATATATACAATACAGTGACAGTGGTTTACCACAATATATACAATACATTGACAGTGGTTTACCACAATATATACAGTACAGTGACAGTGGTTTACCACAATATATACAGTACAGTGACAGTGGTTTACCACAATATATACAATACAGTAACAGTGGTTTACCACAATATATACAATACAGTAACAGTGGTTTACCACAATATATACAATACAGTAACAGTGGTTTACCACGATATATACAATACAGTAACAATGGTTTACCACGATATATACAATACGGTAACAGTGGTTTACCACAATATATACAATACGGTAACAGTGGTTTACCACGATATATACAATAAGGTAACAGTGGTTTACCACAATATATACACTACAGTAACAGTGGTTTACCACTATATATACAATACGGTAACAGTGGTTTACCACAATATATACAATACAGTAACAGTGGTTTACCACAATATATACAATACAGTAACAGTGGTTTACCACAATATATACAATACAGTAACAGTGGTTTACCACAATATATACAATACAGTAACAGTGGTTTACCACAATATATATAATACAGTAACTGTGGTTTACGACATTCACACGATTGCGCAGTATCGAGTCTTCTCCACTGTTGACTGCGTACCACCAGCTCCCTATCTGCCCGGCCGGCTGGCCCTCCACGATGTCCGGGGGTCACCCGTTTTTTTCATTTCGTCAAGGCATGTAACCTGCCTTACTCCATCGAGGAGGTCAGGACCATGACCAGGGACTGCCAGGTCTGCGCGGAGTGCAAACCGCACTTCTATCGGCCAGACAGAGCACACCTGGTAAAGGCTTCCTGCCCCTTAGAGCGCCTTAGCATCGATTTCAAAGAGCCCCTCCCCTCCACTGACCGTAACGTGTACTTCCTCAATATTATTGACGAGTACTCACGTTTCCCTTTCGCCACCCCATGCCCTGACATGACCTCTGCCACTGTCATCAAGGCCCTGCACAGCCCCTTAATCTTATTCGGTTTCCCCACCTACATCCATAGCGATCGGGGTTCCTCCTTCATGAGCGACGAGTTGTGTCAGTTCCTGCTTAGTAACGGCATCGCCTCAAACAGGACTACCAGCTACAATCCCCGGGGAACGGACAGGTGGCGAGGGAGAACGCGACAGTCTGGAAGGCCGTCCTTCTTGCCCGACGGTCTAGATGTCTCCCAGTCTCCTGCTGGCAGGAGGTCCTTCCCGATGCGCTCCACTCCATCCGGTCGCTCCTGTGCACTGCCACCAATGAGACCCCTCACGAACGAATGTTTGTCTTCCCCAGAAAGTTCACCTCAGGGGTCTCGCTCCCGTCCTGGCTGACAGTCCCAGGGCCCATCCTCCTCCGGAAACATGCGAAGAGACACCCTCCTTGCCCTACGCAGTTGCCCTACCACCCTCCCCGTTGTCAGCCTGTCAAACTGCCCATGCAACTTTTTCCTCCTCGCCAATCCCTCCACGGTGGGCATCCTCGAATATTCACTGTCCACCTTCACTATCTCGCTCACAAGATGGTCATGTTCCTCCCTCCTTTCCCTATTCGCATGAGCCTTAAACAAGATAACTTCCCCCCGGACCACGGCCTTCAGTGCCTCCCAAAAAATGGACGCCGACACCTCCCCATTCTGATTCAACGCCACATATTCCTTAAGTGCCACCCGCACCTTATCACAAAAACCTCCATCCGCCAACTGCTCTCATCCCGATCTAAACCGAAACTCCAGCCAGTGGGGCGCATGGTCTGCGATAACTACCCCCGCATACTCTGTCCCCTCAAGCCCAACCAAAACCTCCTGACTCACTACAAAGTAATCAATCCTCGAATACACCTTTTGGACGTGTGAAAAGAAGGAATACTCCCTTCCCCCTGGGTTCTGAAAGCGCCATGGATTCACCATACCCATCCTCTCCATAAACCCCCCCCCAGCTCCCTTGCCATTCGTTCGCTATCCATCGACCTGGGGCTCGACCTATCCACCCTCGGCTCGAGGACACAGTTAAAATCTCCTCCCATGATCAACTGGTACGTGGCCAAATCCGGGATCGATGCCAGCAACCCCCTCATAAAACCCACATCATCCCAATTTGGAGCATACACATTTACCAACACCCCAGGTGCCCCTCCAATGCCCCTCTCACAATCATATATCTCCCACCTGGATCCCTCACCTCCTTCGCACTCACAAATCCCATTTTTTTGCTCATTAAAATCGCCACTCCCCTTGTGTAGCACAATCAATCACTTACGAGACGAGATGAGATGGAGTCAATCAATGGCTTTATTACACAGACTTGTTCCTCAGCAGCACAGTTGCAGAATGCGGCTGCTGGGAGAACCCGGGCTCTTATACTCTGCCTTACTGGGTGGAGCCAGTAGGTGGCTGATCCAATCGGGTCCCGGTGTCTATCCACCAATAGCCTCTCGGCATCACAGGGTACCATAATACCCCTAATGCATACCACCACACCTTGAAAATCAAACCCTGAGTGAAAAACCTGCCCGACCCACCCCTTCCTTAACCTAACCTGGTCCGTCACACAGAGGTGCGTCTCCTGCAGAAAGACCAGCCCCGCTTTCAAGCTTTCTGAGGAACCTTTTTACCGGCCCATTAAGTCCCCGGACGTTCCACGTTACCAGCCTTACCGGAGACTTATGCTTCAAATTCCCTCTACCGTCTGTCATCATCCCCGCTTAACACCCGCCCCTTTAATTCGCCCATATACCTAGCCCATCCCAGATGGCCCCCTTTCTCCGCCCATGACCATGTCATCTCTCACCCCCCTGCCACGTCACAAAAACATTCCCCCCTCCCCCCCAGCCCACCTTCCCCCTCCGCTGACCACCGTCTCGGCCTTCTCCCCCACCACCTCACTTCCGTTCACCAGCATAACATGCTAGCGCAGCTGCCCCTGTCCGAAGGCACTTACCAATGACCTCCCCTTCGCCCCGCCCACTCCTCAACTCAAGGTGGAAGCCTCCCTGTTGATCTTACCCTCCCCACCCAAACAAAGACTTCTCCTGAACTCCAGGCAGCCTTCTCCAAAAGCAAACAAACAAATATTGAACATAAACAGTCCCAGAAAACAGGAAGGGGGGACAGGAACATCCATCCCCACATAAACGTTCCACCCCTTACAATCCCAACAGTAAACCTCCCCCCCCCAAAAAAAACATGAACATCCCCCAATCCCTCCCCCCACTTCAAACATGCTCCTAACCATGACGAAATGCCAGCACCCCATTCCCCAGCATTGTCTACTCAGTTCTCCCCCAGTTTGTGCTCCTTAATAAAATCTTTGGCCGCTTCTGGGGTCTCGAAATAATACTCCCGACCTCCGAATATCACCCATAATTTTGCCGGATAGAGCACCCCAAACCTGATCTGCCGCCGGTACAGCACCCCCTTGGTCTTGTTGAAACTTGCCTGTCGATTTGCCAACTCGGCTCCAATGTCCTGGTAAATTCGGAGCTTATTCCCTTCCCAGTCACAGATACGCTTCTCCCTGGCCCATCACAGAATCTTCTCTTTCTCTTCAAATTGTGGAGCCTCACGATCACTGCCCGCGGCGGCTCCCAGCTCTAGGCTTCCGCCTCAGAGACCTATGCACTCTGTTCACTTCAGGGGCCTTATCCAACACCCCTCCTGCCACCAGCCCCGCCAGCATCTTCGAGACGTACCTCATGGCATTTACACCTTCCACTCGGAGGAGGAGGAGCAGTCTCTGTCAGGGAGAGAACCTGAGAACATCTAAGACACTAAGAAGGTAAGTAAGTGATTTTTACTCATTTTTACTTTTGTACCTTTTTCAAATTGTGTGTGTCGGGGGGGAACTGAAGTGACATCACAGAAAAGCTGTGGCCTGAGTGGCTGGTTGGGAATCTACACTAAATTAAAAAAATTAAGCATTGGTAACTAATTAAACATAATTACTTAATTATAATTTAAAGGGATATCTAAGCCAGAGATCGGAGAGTACTATATTTAGATTTCGCATTTCTATTAGAAATCTAGTGCTAGGAAACAGATAGTTAACAGTAACTTTGAAATTTAAAAAAAACTATTTTTTTTTTAAAAAAAATTTAATTTTAATTTTAATTAATTGACGCAATGTCAGTTAGAGGGGTGCAGTGCTCTGACTGTGAGATGTGGCAGGTCCGGGAGGCTTCCAGCCTGGGGGTCCGTGCCGGGGAGGGGGATGGGGGGTCCGTGCCGGGGTGGAGGTTGGGGTCCGTGCCGGGGTGGAGGTTGGGGGGGGTCCGTGCCGGGGTGGAGGTTGGGGGGGGGGGTCCGTGCCGGGGAGGGGGATGGGGGGTCCGTGCCGGGGTGGAGGTTGGGGTCCCTGCCGGGGTGGAGGTTGGGGGGGTCCGTGCCGGGGAGGGGGATGGGGGGGGTCCGTGCCGGGGAGGGGGATGGGGGGGGTCCGTGCCGGGGAGGGGGATGGGGGGGGGTCCGTGCCGGGGAGGGGGATGGGGGGTCCGTGCCGGGGTGGAGGTTGGGGGGGGGTCTGTGCCGGGGAGGGGGATGGGGGGTCCGTGCCGGGGTGGAGGTTGGGGTCCGTGCCGGGGTGGAGGTTGGGGGGGGGGTCCGTGCTGGGGTGTAGGTTGGGAGGGGTCCGTGCCGGGGAGGGGGATGGGGGGTCCGTGCCGGGGAGGGGGTTGGGGGGTCCGTGCCGGGGTGGAGATTGGGGGGGGGTCCGTGCCGGGGGGGGGATGGGGGGTCCGTGCCGGGGTGGAGGTTGGGGGGTGTCCGTGCCGGGGTGGAGGTTGGGGAGGGGTCCGTGCCGGGGTGGAGGTTGGGGGGGGGTCCGTGCCGGGGAGGGGGATGGGGGGGTCCGTGCCGGGGTGGAGGTTGGGGGGGGGTCCGTGCCGGGGTGGAGGTTGGGGGGGGTCCGTGCCGGGGTGGAGGTTGGGGGGGGGTCCGTGCCGGGGAGGGGGATGGGGGGTCCGTGCCGGGTAGGGGGATGGGGGGTCCGTGCTGGGGAGGGGGATGCGAGGGCAAGTGAGTTGGTCCACCTACCCAGGTGCCAGCCTCCAACAGTTGGACCCATGCGGTCCATGCCACCTGGCTGGGGGGAGGAGGGGATATGGGCAATGATGACATGTCGTCGTTCCCCTCCCCCCCACCAGGCCGTTGGCCGCCGTGAATCCCGCCCCCGCTGGTTGCCGAAGTCTCCGAAGGGAGAAAAGCCGGCGGGGCGTTAATGTCGCCGCTGCCGTCGGAGAATGTCACGGGTCAGCGCAAGGCAGCCGATTTTCGGCCTGCCGATATTCTCCCTTCCGGATGGGCCGAAGTCCCGCCGACGTGATGACCGTTCACGTCAACGTAAATTAAACCTCCTTTTAATTGGCGTGACCCTGTGCTCCAGGGTCACGCCGACCAGCGTGGAGGTGAGTGACGGCCTGGGGGGTTGGCTCTGGGCAGGCGATGGCGTGGCCGCAGTCTGAATGCGTGAGGAGAGGTGTGTCTCGGGTTGTGTGTGTGTGTGTGTGCGGCGGGGGGGGGTGGTGAGAGTGGGCTGGGCTCCGGGGGAGTGCCGGGAGGGGGTCCGTGCCGGGGAGGGGGATGCGGGGGGGTCCGTGCCGGGGTGGAGGTTGGGGGGGGTCCGTGCCGGGGAGGGGTATGGGGGTCCGTGCCGGGGTGGAGGTTGGGGGGGGGTCCGTGCCGGGGTGGAGGTTGGGGGGGGTCCGTGCCGGGGTGGAGGTTGGGGGGGGGGTCCGTGCCGGGGAGGGGGATGGGGGGTCCATGCCGGGGTGGAGGTTGGGGTCCGTGCCGGGGTGGAGGTTGGGGGGGGGTCCGTGCCGGGGTGGAGGTTGGGGGGGTCCGTGCTGGGGAGGGGGATGGGGGGTCCATGCCGGGGGATGGGGATGGGGGGTCCGTGCCGGGGTGGAGGATGGGGTACGTGCCGGGGTGGACGTTGGGGGGGTCCGTGCCGGGGAGGGGGATGGGGGGGGGTCCGTGCCGGGGAGGGGGTGGGGGGGACCATGCCGGGGAGGGGGATGGAGGGTCCGTGCCGGGGTGGAGGTTGGGGGTGGGGTCCGTGCCGGGGAGGGGGATGGGGGGTCCGTGCCGGGGTGGAGGTTGGGGTCCGTGCCGGGGTGGAGGTTGGGGGCGGGGGGGGTCCGTGCCGTGGTGGAGGTTGGGTGGGGATCCGTGCCGGGGAGGGGGATGGGGGGTCTGTGCCGGGGAGGGGGATGGGGGTCCGTGCCGGGGTGGAGGTTGGGGTCCGTGCCGGGGTGGAGGTTGGGGGGGGGCCGTGCCGGGGAGGGGGATGGGGGGTCCGTGCCGGGGAGGGGGATGGGGGGGTCCGTGCCGGGGAGGGGTATGGGGGGTCCGTGTCGGGGTGGAGGTTGGGGGGGGTCTGTGCCGGGGAGGGGGATGGGGGGTCCGTGCTGGGGTGGAGGTTGGGGGGGGGGTCCGTGCCGGGGAGGGGAATCTGGGGTCCGTGCCGGGGTGGAGGTTGGGGGGGGGTCCATGCCGGGGTGGAGGTTGGGGGGGTCCGTGCCGGGGAGGTGGATGGGGGGTCCGTGCCGGGGAGGGGGATGGGGGGTCCGTGCCGGGGTGGAGGTTGGGGGGGGGGTCCGTGCCGGGGAGGGGAATGGGGGGTCCGTGCCGGGGTGGAGGTTGGGGGGGGGGTCCATGCCGGGGTGGAGGTTGGGGGGGGTCCGTGCCGGGGTGGAGGTTGGGGGGGGGTCCGTGCCGGGGAGGGGGATGGGGGGTCCGTGCCGGGGTGGAGTTTGTGGGGGGTCCGTGCCGGGGTGGAGATTGGCCGGGGGTCCGTGCCGAGGAGGGGGATGGGGGGTCCGTGCCGGGGAGGGGGATGGGGGTTCCGTACTGGGGAGGGGGATGCGAGGGCAAGTGAGTTGGTCCACCTGCCCAGGTGCCAGCCTCCAACAGTTGGACCCATGCGGTCCATGCCACCTGGCTGGGGGGAGGAGGGGATATGGGCAATGATGACATGTCGTCGTTCCCCTCCCCCCACCAGGCCGTCATGTTTTCCGATCATCCAGCGATGTTGGCCGCCATGGCGGCAGCCGCTAATGTCTATATTGCCCTGGAGGTGGAGGAGCGTGCCAGAGAGGCAGCACAGGCTGCCGCAGAGGGACAGGCGGCAGCCGCCCAGGCTGGAGGGACACCTGACCGACAGGACGAGGAGGGGGAGGAGGACGTCGCGGCCCCACAGCAACGGATGCACCTGAGGGCGCCCCGTGTGTACCGGCCCCGGCAGTCATACCAGGACCTCACAGACCTGGAATGCAGGAGGAGACTCCGGATGAGGTGGGAAACCGTGGCACACATCTGCCACCTGCTGGCACACCTGTCACCGCGTGGCACTGGCGGGGGACACCCTCTCCCCGTGTCCGTCAAGGTTACGGTGGCCCTGAACTTTTATGCAACGGGGTCATTCCAGGCACCGAGTGGGGACCTGTCCGGCATTTCGCAGACATCGGTGCACCGGTGCATCCGGGCAGTGACAGATGCCCTATATGCCATGGCGCACCGCTACATCCGCTTCCCCGTGGACCGGGCCAGCCAAGATGCCCGGGCCGTGGGCTTATCTGCCGTGGCCGGGTTCCCCATGGTCCAGGGCACGATCGATGGGATGCACGTCGCCGTGCGGCCACCTGCAGATAACAGGGCCGTGTTCACCAATAGGAAGGGGACCTATTCGATGAACATACAGGTGGTCTGCGACCACCGCATGATGATCCTGCACGTCTGCGCCCGTTACCCAGGCAGTGTACACGACTCATACGTGTTGTCGCGGTCATCCATCCCCGGCATGTACGAGGGACGCCATCCCCGGCTGAGGGGCTGGTTGCTGGGCGACAGGGGCTACCCATTGCGATCGTGGCTCATGACGCCTATACGGAGGCCACGCAATGAGGCGGAGAACCGCTACAATGATGCCCATGTAGCGACAAGGGGAGTGATCGAGAGGTGCTTTGGCGTGCTGAAGATGCGTTTCAGGTGCCTGGACCTCTCTGGGGGCGCCCTCCAGTATCGGTCAGATAGGGTCGGCCGCATCATTGTGGTGTGCTGCGTCCTGCACAACATAGCCCAGCAGAAGGGCGATGTGCCGCAGGCAGAGGAGGGCGGAGTGGAGGAGCAGCAGGAAGAGGCGCAGTCCTCCCCAGATGAGGGGAATGGGGGTAATGGTCAGGGCAGACGGGGTAGACACAGGCGGGTGGCTGTCCACCGTTACCGGCTGGCCCAGCGGGCACGGGACAGACTGATAGCCGCCCGCTTCACTGACTAGATGGGCGTGGGAATCGGGTAGTATGGCCACAGACCGCACACCATGGCAACAGCCGACCACCCACACCCCCACCCATCCACCCACCCAGCACCCTCACCCCCCTCCCCAATCCCACCCACCCCACCCGCATGCACACCACCCCCCCCATTGCCGATCCACCTGCGGCACAACGAGCCGGGCTCACACAGTTGCGGGTGGACGCGTGTCTATTGCAGGCCATGGAGGATGATGACAACCCGCCCTGCGGTGAGCTCCTGGCTCCACATCGTTGGACGATGTCTGACCCATGGCCACAGTACCACCATCCACTCGGACCATCCCTGCATGCCGCTGTGACACTGCAGCGCTCGGTCCCGTCCTCTGCCCGGGGGATGTTGATGGCGGCCCAGGGGGAAGGGGGCAGACTCACCTGGGGCTGAGGTAAGACCACCCCTCACACACACACTTGCGCTCAACGTACATGACACCCCCGCACGCTTTGACAGAGCACAAAGGCAGCTTCTGTAGGTGTAACATTGACTTTAATAACCAAAGGAGTTCATGCATGTGCCCTAGCCCCTAAAACTCATCTGTGCCCTGCACCCGTGCCAACTTACTCAGTGTCTAATTGTTTGGCCTTACGGGCCCTTTGACTACGTCTACGTGGTTCCCCAGACGGTACAGCAGAACTGGAGGTGGACTCCTGTGATTCCTGCCCTCTGACACTGGATCCCTTTGGCGGCCGTTTCCTGGGGTGTCCTGGCCTAGATGGGCCAGGCTGCGGCCCGGGCGACTGGGATGGCGAGCTGCCAGCCTGTCCTGCCCGTTGCCCACCCGATGCACCTGGGACGGAAGGGGGGGGGAGTCCGAGGTGTCGCGGTGTACCGGGACCTCCCCTACAGGGGGAGCCGGGACGGACCACACCACCTCCTCCTCCCTCGGGGTGCCCGATGGCCCCCAGGCCTCTACATGGATGGGGGATGCGAACGGACTGGCCATCCGACGCCCCCCCGACATCTGGCGCTGCCAGTCCTGGAGGCCCGTGCTGGTATCGACAGGGGTCTGCAGGTTTGCAGCTATGGAGCCCAGGGGGTTGGCAAACCCTGTCTGTGACAGCGCGACGCCGGCTCGCACATGGGCAATGGCGCCGATGCCCTCAGCGATGGCCTGCAGAGACTGGGCCATGGCCTGCTGAGACTGGGCCATGGCCTGCAGAGACTGGGCTATGGCGTTGAGCGCCTCTGCCATCTTGTGCTGGCACTGGCTCATGGCCTCCTGTGAGAGGGCAGCCATGTCATGGGCCACAGACGCCGCCTGCACGGAAAGCCCCAGGCCTCGCAAAACGTTCCCCATGTCTGACACCGTCGCACCCATTGCCTCCACCGCGGACGCCACCCGTGCGGTGTCAGCCTGGGTGGCACGCATGACCGGCACCACTCCCAGCTCCTGGACGCGGGTGGACCCCACCTGCGACTGTAGCCGCCGCAAGCCACCCGTCACCCTCTTCGCTCGTCTCCAGGTCGGTGGTTGCATCGGATCCATGTGTGGGTGTGGTAACTCCAGGAACCCGGGGTCCATCTGGGCGGCAGATGATCGCTTGGGCTGGGCTGCCCTCCGACCGCCCGGCCCCTCTGCTGCTCCTACCTCCACCTGCTGTACCGGGACAGCTGTGTTGTGCACACCAGTGAGTGTACCAGACGCCTCATCACTAAAGTGCCCAACCGAGGTGAGTGTTTCTGCGATGGTGGAGGGTGTTGGTGACAGCAGTGGCATTGTGTCGTGCTCTTCGTCCCACTCTGAGTCCATGGCACTTTGGGGTGGGGGTTCGTCTCCACCCATCCACTCTGAGTCACTGTCCGGTATTTCGTCTTCCTGGGTAGTGCTGTCCCGGGTAGGGGTGTCCCGGGTAGTGGTGTCCCGGGTAGTGGTGTCCCGGGTAGTGGTGTCCCGGGTAGTGGTGTCCCGGGTAGTGGTGTCCCGGGTAGTGGTGTCCTGGGTAATGGTGTCCTGGGTAGTGGTGTCCTGGGTAGTGGTGTCCTGGCTCGGATGTGACGGGGGCCTGTGGCTGCCCCCCTCATCGCTGGGTGGTCGCTCCCGCACGTGACGGGGGTGTCGTCTCCCTGTTGCTCCAGGTCTCTCCGTCTCCCGTGGTGTGCGAGGGGCATCCTGCGGGCGTCGCATGCTGGAGGGTCCGGGTCTCTCCGTCTCCCATGGTGTGCGAGGGGCAACCTGCGGGCGTCGCATGCTGGAGGGTCCGGGTCTCTCCGTCTCCCGTGGCCTCCGAGGGGCATCCTGCGGGCGTCGCATGCTGGAGGGTGCGGGTCTCTCCGTCTCCCATGGTGTGCGAGGGGCAACCTGCGTGCGTCGCATGCTGGAGGGTCCGTGTCTCTCCGTCTCCCATGGCCTCCGAGAGGCATCCTGCGGGCGTCGCATGCTGGAGGGTCCGGGTCTCTCCGTCTCCTGTGGTCTCCGATGGGCATCCTGCGGGCGGTCTGCATCTGCGGGGATGGGTGCCTGGACGTTTGGTCCTGCGATACAAAATGAAGTGGTTAGACATCAGGCAGTGATCAGGTGATATGGGGGAGGGGGATATAGGGGAGGGGGATATGGGGACGGGCTGTCGGTGGCTCACTTGCTACTACACCCCCGACCTCTGCATCAGCAACCTCCCGGTCGTCAGGTCCGCCAGCCAGTTCCAGGGCCCTTTCCTCGTGTTCGGTCAGTGGCCTCTCATCAGCGGGCCCTCCTCCAGTCCTCACATGCTCCCTATTGTTGTGTGCGCGCTTATCCTGGGGGGGGGGGGGGCGGGTGGCAGGGGTAAAAGGCAACACTGTTAGGCAGATATATGAATGCACGCCATCGGTTGCGCATGCATTGCAGAGGTTAAGGTTAGGGCTGGATTCACTTGGGGATATGGGGGAGGGGGGATATGGGGGAGGGGGGATATGGGGGAGGGGGGATATGGGGGAGGGGGGATATGGGGGAGGGGGGGTTTGGGGGAGGGGGGATATGGGGGAGGGGGATATGGCGGAGGGGGGATATGGGGGAAGGGGGATATGGGGGAGGGGGGATATGGGGAGGGGGATATGGGGGAGGGGGATAAGGGGGATATGGGGGAGGGGGATATGGGGGAAGGGAGATATGGGGGAGGGGGGATATGGGGGAAGGGGGGATATGGGGGAGGGGGGATATGGGGGGAGGGGGGATATGGGGGAAGGGAGATATGGGGGAGGGGGATGGGGGAAGGGGGGATATGGGGGAGGGGGGATATGACGGATGGGGGGATATGGGGGATGGGGGAGGCTCATCCTGCCTGCTCTGACGAGATCGTTCACCTTCTTGTGGCACTGGGTACCTGTCCGTGGTGTCAGGGCCGCAGCGGTGACGGCCTCTGCCACTTCCCTCCACAGACGCCGGCTGTGGCGTGGGGCAACTCTGCGGCCGTTCACGGGATACAGGGCGTCCCTCCTCTGCACCATCGCGTCCAGGAGCGCCTCCACATCCCGTGACTCGAACCTCGGGGCTGAGCGGCGGCCAGCCATCCAGTCGGGTGTTCCGGTCGGGTGGGGGGGAGCAGCCTGGCCTTATGAGCCGTCACGCCGTGCGGCCCCTATGATGCTGCACGGCGTGAACCACTGCGCAAGCGCGGATCCCGTTACGTCGCTGCTAGCCCATTTCGGGCTGGAGACTTTCGACCCATTTTTCCGACGTGACGCAAGTCGGATTTGCGCCGTTTTTTGCGCCGATCGGCGAACTTTCCGCCGATAACGGAGAATTTCGCCCCAAATGTTTCAAATGTTCCTGTCCGTGTCTGGCTGAAAATTACCAGATTGTTGATGTACACCGCACAATTGGGTAATCCTGAAACAACTTTGTTAGTTAACCGTTGAAATGTGGCTGGGGCGTTTTTCATGCCAAATGGCATAACTTTGAATTGGGATATACCATCTGGAGTCACAAAACTGAAATCTCCTTCGCCTTTTCGGATAAATGTACCTGCCAGTAACCTTTAAGTAAATCCAATTTGGAAATATAAGCTGATTGTCCCACTTTCTCAATGCAATCCTCCAAACGTGGGATAGGATAAGACTCCGTTCTTGTAACTGCATTAACCTTTCTATAGTCCATACACAACCGTTGGGTACCGTCTCGTTTAGGTACCATCACTATGGGTGAGCTCCATTGGCTGCAACCCACTTCAATTATGCCATTTTTAAGCATACACTCAATCTCTTTGTTAACATGTGCCAATTTTAAAGGGTTAAGTCTGTATGGATGTTGTTTGATCGGAACAGCATTTCCCACATCTACATCATGTATAGCCATTTTAGTACTTCCCAATTTATCTCCACAAACTTGCCCTGTGATATCAATAACTCTTTCAGGTCAGTCCATTTTTCTTCTGCAAGGTAACTCAACAATTTAACCCAATTTTTAAGATCATCCTCATTTTCCAATTTAATTTGAGGTATGTCAAATTCATAGTCATTTGGATTTGGTTCGTCACTTTGAGTTAGAATCATTAAACCTCCTTTTTCTTTCCTTCCCTTTCAAAGTACCTTTTATGCATATTCACAAGACACACTCGGTGAATTTTCCTTCTATCCGGCGTTTTTACCACATAATTCACCTCACTTAATTTCCTTTCAATCTGATACAGTCCACAAAACCTAGCTTTTAAAGGTTCACCTACCACTGGTAACAACACAAAAACTTTATCTCCACTGGCAAAACTACGAACTTTTGATTTCTTGTCCGCGACCCCTTTCATCACATTTTGTGCAACTTTCAAATGTTGTCTCGCCAATTCACCAATTCATTTAATCGTTCCCTAAAATTTGATACGTAATCCAATAATGTAAGTTCTGATTTCTCATTCACCAATTTTTCCTTAATCAATTTAAGTGGTCCTCTTACCTCATGACCAAAAATTAGTTCAAAAGGATTAAATTTGGTTGACTCATTCGGAGCATCCCTAATTGCAAACAGTACAAATGGAATTCCTTTATCCAATCCTCTGGATAATCGGGGCAATAAGCCCTCAACATTGACTTTAATGTCTGATGCCACCGTTCTAATGCTCCCTGCGATTCTGGATGGTACGCAGTTGATTTAAATTGTTTTGTTCCTAAGCTATCCATAACTTCTTTGAATAACCTTCAAGTAAAATTTGATCCTTGATCCGATTGTATTTCTGTGGGTAGTCCATACCTAGTAAAGAATTTAAGAAACTTCTCCACAATCTTTTTAGCTGTAATATTATGTACTGGAATGGCTTATGCAAACCTAGTAGACACCCCCATTAAAGTCAAAAGATATTGATTCCCACTTTTCATTTTAGAAAGCGGTCCTATGCAATCCCTTGTAAAAGGTTCCTCAAATGCTGGAATGGGTATTAAGGGCGCTGGTTTTATCACTGCTTGAGATTTCCCTATCACTTGACATGTGTGACATAATTGACAAAATTTGACTACATCGTTATGTCGTTGTAGCGCGCAATGACTTACACAAGTCGAGAAGTGATGAAGTCTATCGAGGCTTTATTAAGCAAGACTTGTTCCCCAGCAGCTCAGTTACAGAATGCGGCTGCTGGGAGAACTCAAGCTCTTATACTCCGCCTTCAGGGCGGAGCCAGAAGTCGGCAGATCCAACCAGGACCCGGGACCTGTCAGCCAATAGCCTCTCGGCTTCACAGGTACCATATTACCCCTAATACATACCACCACAGTAGTCCAGGCCAATAAAAATGTTTTTGTATTTTAGCTTGAGTTTTCCTTATTCCCAAATGACCTCCCACTGGTACCTCATGTGCAACTCACAACATGTCCTTTCTATACCCTACTGGCAATACTACTTGATGAACTTCTGCCCTCTTTTCATCCGCCTGCATATGTAAAAGTCTCCATTTTCTCATCAAGAACAAAGAACAAAGAAAATTACAGCACAGGAACAGGCCCTTCGGCCCTCCCAGCCCGCGCCGATCCAGATCCTTTATCTAAACCTGTTGCCTATCAAGACATTACTTTTACGGTAATAACACTCTGGTATACACTCAGATTCCTCTTCTGTGTATGCTTTCTGATACATCCGTTTTATTTCTATATCTTTTTGTTGTAACTCCTCCAATTTTACTGAACTAAAAATATCCGCCTCATCCTCCACTTGTTTTTGTTCTTTTTCAACCATCTGATCAAAAATCGTTTCTGATAATTACACTTCAACGTCATATTCACTCTTTGATTTCTCCTCTTGTCTTAACCTGTGACTTTGCGACCTTGTTACTATACAATCCGGAAAAATCCCAGGATATTCATCCTTCAACACTTCAGTTGTCTGATTTTCCACTGGCTTATCAACCACAGTAGGCATCACTCCCACCTGTAATCAAGCTATATCATTACCCAAGATAAACTGTATTCCTGGATAAGATAGGTTCTCTATTACTCCTAATACCACTTCACCACTCTTCACTGGACTTTCCAACCTTACCTTATATAATGGAACACTACTCCTCTCACCCTGAATTCCACATATCACCATCTTTTCTGGTAACATTCTTCCCAAACTACATAACTCCTCGTCTCTTACCATTAAAGATTGACTAGTTCCCGTATCTCTTAAAATTGTGACTTCTTTACCTACTCCTCCTGATACACATGAGTAAACTTTACCTACACAAGTAAATTCTTTAAAGAGATCTAGCACCTTCTTATCAATCACCTCTTGGTCAGGCTGTACAATCTTTTGCACTTCCTTCGCTTCACTTGGGCTTTCCTTCACCACTTTAATAAACCTGACTGTCTTATCCTGTTTTACCAAATCAGTCTTCCCAGTGCTTTTCTTCAACCACCAACACTGTGACTTTACATGGCCTAGTTTATTACAGTGAAAACATTTGAAATTTTTCATTTATTTTCCACCCTCCTGGATTTCTTTTTTATTCTGAGGTACACTCTCCTTATTATCTCCTATCAGATCACCTTTACCGTTACCACTTGAGTATTTCTCATGTCCCCAGTTTCTATCCCTCACAGGCTGAAACTGATGTCGGAAACCAAGCTTTGATTTATGAACTAATTCATAATCATCTGCCATTTCTGCTGCTAATCTTGCAGTTTTAATCCTCTGCTCTTCCACATGAGTTCTCACTACATCAGGAATTGAACTTTTAAACTCCTCCAAAAATATAATTTCTCTGAGAGCTTCATACGTTTGGTCTATTTTCAAAGCCTTATCCACCTATCAAAATTACTCTGTTTGAGCCTTTCAAACTCCATGTATGTTTGACCAAATTCTTTCTTTAAATTTCTAAACCTTTGTCTGTAAGCTTCAGGCACTAGTTCATATGAACCTATGATGGATTTTTTCAGCTCCTCATACATCCCAGATGCCTCCTCCGGTAGTGATGCAAACACTTCACTAGCCCTACCTACCAGCTTTGTGTGAATCAGTAATACCCACATGTCCTGTGGCCATTTCATTTGTTTAGCTACCTTCTCAAACCTTCTGAAAAAGGCTTCTACCTCCTTCTCGTCAAACCTTGGCAATGCTTGGACATATTTAAATAGATCCCCACTAAGCCTTGAACTATGACGCTCTTTCTCACTATCCTCATCACGATCAACCAACTGTACATTTCCCTTTACGTCTGCTAATTTTAACTGACTGTCATGTTTCATGGCCATTTTCCAAAGTTCAAACTCTCTCTCTTTATCTTTTTCCCTGATCTGTATCTCCCTTTCTCTTTCTTTTTGTTCTGCTGGGGCTATTCTTTCTTTTCTCCTTGCTTCTCTCTCCTTTTCTTTTTCCTCTCTATCTCTTTCTCTTTCCACTCTCCCTCTTTCTTTTTCCTCTCTTTTGTATTCAAGCTGCTTTAATTCTTTTTCATGTTCCATTTGTTTAATTTGTAACTGAATTTTTGGCATTTCCAATGAGTCAAACTGTATCTCAGGCAACTTGAAATGCTTAGCCACCGTCATAATTACCTCATCTTTTTGCACTTTGTCAGTTAATGTTAACTGCAATGTTTTTGCCAAATCTAACAGCCTGCTTTTAGTCTCTGTCCGTAAGGTACTGCGTGTGACCATCTCCACTCCCAGAAACCTCTGAGCCTCTGAAAGATCCATTGTCCACAACACACTCCCCACTTAAACTGGAATACCACACCTGAAAAACAACCACAATATGCTCACCCCTCACTGTCTTTAAGTTCACTAAGCCAATCCAATAGATAGACTTTTACCCCGGACGAGCCCCAAATTTGTTATGGGCCAGGGTTTAGAGAAGCCCAAAGTGTATCATGGAATTCAGCTGACCCACAACTTTTAATAGATTGTGGTATGGGGAGCACACGGCCCACTCTACAGGTGTGGTACAGCAGAAATGGAAAAGTATTTTTTAAAGCACAACGATGTTTATTCTATGAACTCAAGTTAACCTTTTAAAACATACAGTGAACATCTTAGCAACCATTCATTCAAATACAACCCCCAAAGAATACAGCACTAAGTAATCCTTAATAACTTCCCAAACAACATCCAGAAGACAAAAGAAACACCTCGGGCGGGATTCTCCGACACCCCGCCGGGTCAGAGAATCGCCGGGGGCTGGAGTGAATCCCGCCCCCACCGGTTGCCGAATTCTCCAGCACCGGATATTCAGCGGGGGCGGGAATCGCTCCGCCCCGGTCGGCAAGCCCCCCCCTGGCGATTTCCCGGCCTGCGATGGGCCGAAGTCCCGCTGCTGGAATGCCTGTCCCACCGGCAAGGATCAAGCCACCACTCTTCCTGGCGGGACTAGGCAGCGCGTGTGGGCTCCGGGGTCCTGGTGTGGGCACGCGGGGCAATCTGGCCCCGGGGGATGGCCCCATGATGGCTTTGCCCGCGATCGGGGTCCACCGATCCGTGGGCAGGCCTGTGCCATGGGGGCACTCTTTTCCCTCCGCCTCGGCCACAGTCTTCACCATGGCCGTCGCGGAAGAGACACCCCCTGCGCATGCGCAGGGATGACGTCAGCCGCCCGGCGAAGCCCTTTTGGCCCCGGCTGGCGTGGCGCCAAAGGCCTTTCCCGCCGGCTGGCGGCGCGCCAACCACTCTGGCACGGGGCTAGCTCCTCAAGGTGAGGGCTTGGCCCCTAAAGGTGCGGAGAAATCCGCACCTTTGCGGCGGCCCGACGCCGGAGTGGTTCACACCACTCCATCACGCCGGGACCCCCACCCCGCCGGGTAGTGGAGAATCCCGCCCCTTTTAACAGAAGCACATTAGGTTTACATTCACTACTGAGAACATTTATAATTCCGAATTCACCAAATGATCAAGAGATAGTCTTTTCATGGCAGAGAGATCAACAGCACACCTGCTCTGTCTGGCTTCAGCTCCAACACTGAAAACAAAACTAAAACACACCCTGCAGCAAACAGCCTAAAACAAATGTAAAAAGCTGACAGACAGCCCAGCTCCACCCACACTCTGACATCACTGATAAACACCCATTTCTTAAAGGTACATTTCTTAAACACCCATTTCTTAAAGGTACTCTCACATGACACTTATCAAGAAAACCACATCATTTTCGAGGACTGGAGAGCACAACACAGAATGGCTAAACCTCAAGTCAGCTTTGACTACTGCACCTGTCCTTTCCTTCTTTGACCCTGGACGGGAAACAAAGATTTCCACAGATGCAAGATGCAAGTCAGAATGGAATTTGAGCAGTCCTACTTCAAAGAAATTAGTAAGATTTGTGGACACCTATAGCATGTGCAGCAAGGTCTACGACTACCACTGAGCAAAGGTACGCTCAGATAGAAAAAGAGTGTTTTGGCTTGTTTCCTAGAATGCAAAGATTCCATGACTACGTCTATGGACTACCAATGTTCACAGTCGAAACAGATCACCGACCATTAATACACATCATTCACAAAGGTTTGAATGACATGACTCCAAGACTACAACATATCCTCATGAAGTTAAGACAGTACGATTTTCACCTTGTCTACAAGCAGGTAAAGACCTTACAATTGCAGATGCATTATCTCGTTCCACCAACACAGAAGAACAACAACCAGAGATCGTTCAACAAATAGAAGCTCAAGTGCAGCTTCTAGCTGAAACTCTTCTTGTGTCTGATGAAAAACTCAAACTCATCAAAGAGGAGACAAAAAAAGATGAAATGTTGCAACGAGTCATCAACCATATAAAGAATAGTTGGCCGAAAGGACACTGTTCGAAATTCAGAAACATTCAATCTGACCTCACTGTTGTAGATTGTTTTCTACTTTGTCTCGATTATATTGTTATTCCTACGACACTAAGACCCATGATACTACAAAAAATACATGAAGGTCATCTAGGCATAGAGAAATCCAAACACAGAGCAAGTCAGGCAGTATACTGGCCAGGAATAAATAATGGCATAATCAATCTAATTCTAGACATCGCGCGACAATCGCCAAGCAGGAATGTTCCCTTCCAGTCGGGGAACACTTAAGACCATAAAACCATAAGACATAGGAGTGGAAGTAAGGCCATTTGGCCCATCGAGTCCACTCCACCATTCAATCATGGCTGATTTCAACTCCATTTACCCGCTCTCTCTCCATAGCCCTTAATTCCTCGAGAAATCAAGGATTTATCAACTTCTGTCTTAAAGACACTCAACGTCCCAGCCTCCACCGCCTTCTGTGGCAATGAATTCCACAGACCCACCACTCTCTGGCTGAAGAAATTTCTCCTCATCTCTGTTCTAAAGTGACTCCCTTTTATTCTAAGGCTGTGCCCCCGGGTCCTAGTCTCCCCTGCTAATGAAAACAACTTCCCTACATCCACCCTATCTAAGCCATTCATTATCTTGTAAGTTTCTATTAGATCTCCCCTCAACCTCCTAAACTCCAATGAATATAATCCCAGGATCCTCAGACGTTCATCGTATGTTAGGCCTACCATTCCTGGGATCATCCGTGTGAATCTCCGCTGGACCCGCTCCAGTGCCAGTATGTCCTTCCTGAGGTGTGGGGCCCAAAATTGCTCACAGTATTCTAAATGGAGCCTAACTAATGCTTTATAAAGCTTCAGAAGTACATCCCTGCTTTTATATTCCAAGCCTCTTGAGATGAATGACAACATTGCATTTGCTTTCTTAATTACGGACTCAACCTGCAAGTTTACCTTTAGAGAATCCTGGACTAGGACTCCCAAGTCCCTTTGCACTTCAGCATTATGAATTTTGTCACCGTTTAGAAAATAGTCCACACCTCTTTTCTTTTTTCCAAAGTGCAAGACCTCGCACTTGCCCACGTTGAATTTCATCAGCCATTTCTTGGACCACTCTCCTAAACTGTCTAAATCTTTCTGCAGCCTCCCCACCTCCTCCATACTACCTGCCCCTCCACCTATCTTTGTATCATCGGCAAACTTAGCTAGAATGCCCTCAGTCCCGTCATCTAGATCGTTAATATATAAAGAGAACAGCTGTGGCCCCAACACTGACCCTGCGGGACACCACTCGTCACCGGTTGCCATTCCGAAAAAGAACCTTTTATCCCAACTCTCTGCCTTCTGCCTGACAGCCAATCGTCAATCCATGGCATTCGGCCTCTGATCTTCGGGTAAGCATTCTACAAGGCTGCCTTCAGAACGCGTGACGATGCAGAATCGCCGAGCAGAAACTGATAGCCAAGTTCTGTACACATGAGTACAGCCTCAACCGGGACCTGGGATTCATGCCGCATTACATTCACCTCCCACCATCTGGCCTGGGCTTGCGAAATCCTACCAACTGTCCTGGCTTGAGTCAATTCACACCTCTTTAACTTGTGATTATCCCTCTCTCCAGTCGCTCCATCTTGACCTGTAAAGACTTAAATATCTGCAAAGACTCACATTCAAAGTATCGTCTTGCATCATTGGCTTTATCTATATATGTGTTTCTGGAACCCACCTCTTCATTCACCTGAGGAATGAGCTGCGCTCCGAAAGCTAGTGATTCAAAACAAATCTGTTGGACTTTAACCTGTAAGATGTAAGTTGTAAGACTTCTTACTAATTCTAGAATGTGAGACCTGCCAGTGTAATCAATCGACTCAGAGTATAAAAACACTTACACCTCATGATCTTGCAAATACTCTATGGTCAAAGGTTGGCTTAGATCTTTTTCACTTTCATGGTCGGGATTATATTATTATGGGCCAGGGTTTAGAGAACACCAAAGTATATCATGGAGTTCACCTGACCCACAACTTTTAATAGATTTTGGTTATGGGGAGCACAAGGGCCCACTTTCCAGGTGTGATGCAAAAGAGAATTAAAAGTATTTTCAAATAAAAGCAATGTTTATTCTATGAATCCAGTTAACATTTTATAAACACACAGTAAACATCTTATCAACTACCAACACTAATAACGTTGCTCCGTTCCTCAGAGTCTTACAAAATCAAAATAAATTATGGGGGTTTCGCCCAGTATCCAAACCACTGTTGGGGTATCGTCCGGGATTGTAATACTCAGTACTGACCCTCCGACAGTGCAGCACTCGCTCAGTACTGACCCTCCAACAGTCCAGCACTCCCTCAGTACTGACCCTCCAACAGTCTAGCACTCCCTCAGTACTGACCCTCTGACACTGCAGCAATCCTTTTGTGCTGACCCTCAAAAGGTCCAGCACTCCCTCAGTACTGTTCCTCCGACAGTGCAGCACTCGCTCAGTACTGACCCTCCAACAGTCCAGCACTCCCTCAGTACTGACCCTCCAACAGTCTAGCACTCCCTCAGTACTGACCCTCTGACACTGCAGCAATCCTTCTGTGCTGACCCTCCAAAGGTCCAGCACTCCCTCAGTACTGTTCCTCCGACAGTGCAGCAATCCCTCTGTGCTGACCCTCTGACAGTCCAGCACTCCCTCAATATTGACCCTCCGACAGTCCAGCACTCCTTCAATATTGACTCTCCGACAGTGCAGCAATCCCTCAGTGCTGACCCTCCGACAGTCCAGCACTCCCTCAATATTGACCCTCCGACAGTCCAGCACTCCTTCAATATTGACCCTCTGACAGTGCAGCAATCCCTCAGTACTGACCCTCTGACAGTCCAGCACTCCCTCAGTACTGACCCTCTGACAGTGCAGCACTCCCTCAGTACTGACCCTCCAACAGTCCAACACTCCCTCAGTACTGACCCTCCAACAGTCTAGCACTCCCACAGTACTGACCCTCCAACAGTGCAACTCTCCCTCAGTACTGACTCTCTGACAGTGCAGCACTCCCTCAGTACTGAAAAGTCTGAAGGTGGATAAGTCACCTGGACTGGATGGACTACACCCCAGGGTCCTAAAAGAAATAGCTGAGGAAATTGTGGAGGCATTAGTGATGATCTTTCAGAAATCACATGGAGGCAGAAAGGGTCCCAGAGGACTAGAAAGTGGCTAATGTAACACCGCTGTTTAAGAAGGGAGGGAGGCAAAAGATGGGAAATTATAGGCTGGTTAGCCTGACTTTGCTCATTGGTAAGATTTTAAAGTCTGTTATTAAAAATGAGATCGCAAAGTACTTGGAAGTGCATGGTAAAATAGGACTGAGTCAGCACGGCTTTGTCAAAGGGAGGTTGTGTCTGACAAATCTGTTAGAGTTCTTTGAGGAGGTAACAAGCAAGTTAGACAAAGGAGAACCAGTGGACGTGATTTATTTAGATTTCTAGAAAGCCTTTGACAAGGTGCCGCATAGGAGGCTGTTAAATAAGTTAAGAGCCCATGGTGTTAAGGGTAAGATCCTGGCATGGATAGAGGATTGGCTGACTGGCAGAAGGCAGAGAGTGAGGATAAAGGGGTCTTTTTCAGGATGGCAGCCAATGACTAGTGGTGTACCTCAGGGGTCGGTGCTGGGACCACAACTTTTCACATATACATTAATGATCTGGAGGCAGGAACTGAAGGCACTGTTGCTACGTTTGCAGATGAGACAAAGATCTGCAGAGGGGCAGATAGCATTGAGGAAGCAGACGGGCTGCAGAAGGACTTGGACAGGCTAGGAGATTGGGCAAAGAAGTGGCAGATGGAATACAATGTGGAAAAGTGTGAGGTTATGCACTTTGGAAGGAGAAATGGAGGCACAGACTATTTTCTAAATGGGGAAATGCTTAGGAAATCAGAAGCACAAAGGGACTTGGGAGACCTTGGGTGGGATTCTCCAACACCCCTCCGGGTCGGAGAATCGCCTGGGGGTGGCGTGAATCCCACCTCCGCCGGCTGCCGAATTCTCTGGCGCCGGGGGTTTGGCGGGGTCGGGAATCGCGCCGCGCCGGTCGGCGGCCGCTGTCAGCGGCTTCCCGGCGACCGGCCTCCGGGGTCCTCGGGGGGGGGGGGGGGGGGGCACGGGGGATCTGGCCCCGGGAGGTGCCCCCACGGTGGCCTGGCCCACGATCGGAGCCCACCGATACACGGGCGGGCCTGTGCCGTGGGGGCACTCTATTCCTCCGCGCCGGCGGTGTAACGTTCCGCGATGGCCGGCGCGGAGAAGAACCCCCCTGCGCTGGGATGACACCAGCACACGCTGGTGCGCCAACTCACGGAGGCCCTTCGGCGCCGGTTGGCATGGTGCCAAGCCCCTTCCGCGCCGGGTGGCGCGGCGCAAACCACTCTGCCGCCGGCCTAGCCCCTGATGGTGCGGAGGATTCCACACCTTCGGGGCGGCCTGACGCCGGTGTGGTTCACGCTGCTCCTTCGCACCGGAGTTGCCCACCCCGCCGGTTCGTGGAGAATCCCGCCCCTTGTTCACGATTCTCTTAAGGTTAACGTGCAGGTTCAGTCGGCAGTTAGGAAGCCAAATGCAAAGTTAGCATTCATGTCAAGAGGGCTAGAATACAAGACCTGGGATGTACTTCTGAGGTTGTATAAGACTTTGGTCAGACCCCGTTAGGAGTATTGTGAGCAGTTTTGGGCCCCGTATCTTAGGAAGGATGTGCTGACCTTGGAAAGGGTCCAGAGGAGGTTCACAAGAATGATCCCTGGAATGAAGAACTTGTCGTATGAGGAACGGTTGAGGACCCTGGGCCTGCACCCATTGGAGTTCAGAAGGATGAGGGGGGATCTTATTGAAACTTACAGGATACTGTGAGGCCTGGCTAGAGTGGGCGTGGAGAGAATGTTTCCGCTTGTAGGAAAAACTAGAAGCAGAGGACACAATCTCAGACTAAAGGGATGATCCTTTAAAACAGGAAAAAGGAGGGATATTTTCAGCCAGAGGGTGGTGAATCTGTGGAACTCTTTGCCGCAGGAGGCTGTAGAGGCCAAAACACTGAGTGTCTTTAAGACAAAGATAGATAGGTTCTTGATCAATACGGGGATCAGGGGTTATGGGGAGAAGGCAGGAGAATGGGGATGAGAAAAATATCAGCCATGATTGAATGGCGGAGCAGACTAGATGGGCCGAGTGGACTAATTCTGCTCCTATGAATATAGGCCTAAACTGTTTAATCTCTCAAACCCCTCTGCAAAGCGAAGCCGAGTAGAGTTTCCGGCAGCAGCGCACCCCTCCCTGATGAACTCAATGCATTCTATGCTCGTTTCAAGCAGGAAAACAGCAAACCGCTGTTAACTGCCTCAGCAGTCTCCGACACACGTCACAGCTTCCAAAGTCAGATCGGCCTTCTTGAGAGTGATCCGTCAGAAAATGACGGGTCCTGATGGAGTCCCTGGTCGTGCACTTTTATCCAGCGTGGACCAATTGGCAGGTGTGTTCACTGGACCAAGGTCGAATCCCAGGCTAGCCACACGGACCCCTGCCGACTATGACAAGATCTGCAAGGCATAACAGGCTACAAGATGAAGGCATGTAAAATCACCAGCTCCAATGCAGCCCTCCCTGATGAACTCAATGCATTCTTTGCCCGCTTTGAGCAAGAGGTCAGCGAGAGCACACCCTCCACCCTGGAAACCTCGGATGAACTTGTATCTGAGATCACCATTGCAGATGTCAGAGCAACCTTCTCGAAGGTCAACCCACGGAAAGCCCCTGGCCCGGATGGGGTACCCGGACGAGCACTCAGGTCTTGCGCAGATCAGCTGGCGAGGATATTCGTAGACATCTTCAACCTCTCTTCAAAACAATCTGAGGTCCCTATCTGCTTCAAGAAGACGACCATCATCCCTGTGCCAAAGAAAAGCCAAGCAGCGTGCCTTACTGACTATCGCCCAGTGACTCTGACATCCATCATTATGAAGTGCTTCGAAAGGTTAGTCATGGCACGAATAAACTCCAGCCTCCCGGATTGCCTTGATCCACTACAGTTCGCCCACCGCTGCAACAGGTCCACAGCAGATGCCATCTCCCTGGCCCTGCACTCTACCCTGGAACACCTAGATAAAAAAGACACCTATGTCAGACTCCTATTTATTGACTCCAGCTCAGCCTTCAACACTATTATTCCTACTAAACTCATCTCCAAACTCAGTGGCCTGGGTCTCGGCGCCTCCCTCTGCGACTCAATCCTGAACTTCTTAACCCACGGACCACAATCAGTAAGGAAAGGCAACAATACCTCCTCCACGATCATCTTCAACACTGGTGCCCCACAAGGCTGTGTCCTCAGCCCCCTACTATACTCCTTATACACCTATGACTGTGTGGCCAAATTCCCCTCCAACTCGATTTTCAAATTTGCTGATGACACCATAATAGTGGGTCGGATTTCAAACAATGACGAGACAGAGTACAGGAATGAGATGGAGAATCTGGTGAACTGGTGCGACGACAATAATCTCTACCTCACTGTCAGCAAAACGAAGGAGATTGTCATCGACTTCAGGAAGCGTAGAGGAGAACATGCCCCTGTCTACATTAATGGGAACGAAGTAGAAAGGGTCGAGAGCTTTGCTTTAAGTTTTTAGGTGTCCAGATTACCAACAACCTGTCCTGGTCCCCCCATGCCGACATTATGGTTAAGAAAGCCCACCAACGACTCTACTTTCTCAGAAGACTAAGGAAATTTGGCATGTCAGCTACGACCCTCACCAATTTCTACAGATGCACCATAGAAAGCATTCTTTCTGGTTGTATCACAGCTTGGTATGGAGCCTGCTCTGCCCAAGACCACAGGAAACTACAAAAGGCCATGAATGTAGCCCAGTCCATAACGCAAACCAGCTTCCCATCCATTGACTCTGTCTATAATTCCCGCTGCCTCGCAAAGACAACCAGCATAGTTAAGGACACCACGCACCCCGGACATACTCTCTTCCATCTTCTTCCGTCAGGAAAAGATACAAAAGTTTGAGGTCACGTACCAACAGATTCAAGAACAGCTTCTTCCCTACTGCCATCAGACTTTTGAATGGACCTACCTAGTATTAAGTTGATCTTTCCTCTACACCCTAGTTATGACTGTAACATTACATTACATATACATAGAACATACAGTGCAGAAGGAGGCCATTCGGCCCATCGAGTCTGCACCGACCCACATTAATCCCTCACTTCCACCCTATCCCCGCAACCCAATAACCCCTCCCAACCCTTATGGACACTACGGGCAATTTTTAGCATGGCCAATCCACCTAACCTGCACGTCTTTGGACTGTGGGAGGAAACCGGAGCACCCGGAGGAAACCCACGCAGACACGGGGAGAACGTGCAGACTCCGCACAGACAGTGACCCAGCGGGGAATCGAACCTGGGACCCTGGCGCTGTGAAGCCACAGTGCTATCCACTTGTGCTACCGTGCTGCCCATTCTGTAGTCTCTCCTTCCTTCCCTATGTACCGTATGCATTGTTTGTACAGCATGCAAGAAACAATACTTTTCGCTGTATACTAATACATGTGACAATAATAAATCAAATCAAATCAAAGTTTGCGGACATCTTCAACCTCTCCCTACGCCATTCCAAAGTTCCCACCTGCTTCAAGAAGACCACCATCATACTGGTACCAAAGTAGAACCAGGCAACGTGCCTCAATGACTACCATCCAGTGGCCTTGACATCTATCCTAATGAAGTGCTTCGAGAGGTTGGTCATGAGACACATCAACTCCATACTCTTCAGAATGCCCTGATCCACTACAATTCGCATACGGCCACAACCAGTCCACAGCGGACGCCATCTCCCTAGCACTACAGTCATCCCTGGAGCATCTCGACAACAAGGACTCCTATGTCAGACCCCTATTCATTGACTACAGCTCCACTTTCAACACCATAATCCCCACCAAGCTCATATCAAAACTCCAAAACTTAGGACTTGGTTCCTCCTTCTGCAACTGGATCTTCGACTTCCTGACCCATAGACCACAATCAGAAAGGATAAACAACAACACCTCCTCCATGATAGTCCTCAATACCGGGGCCCGCAATGCTGTCTACTTATCCCCCTATTATACTCCCTATAAATGCACGACTGTGTGGCCAAATTTGGCTCCAACTCCAGCTACAAGTTTGCTGATGGCAAGACTGTAGTGGGGCGGATCTTGAACAACGATGAGGCAGAATACAGGAGGGAGATCGAGAACCTAGTGGCATATTGCAACAACAACAAACTAAAGAGCTGATCATTGACTTCAGGAAGTGAAGTATCGTACACACCCCTGTCTGCATCAATGGTGCCAAGGTGCAGGTGATTGACAGCTTCAAATTCCTAGCTGTGCATATCACCAACAATCTGTCCTGGTCCAACGCTATGACCAAGAAAGCTCAATAGCGCTTATACTTCCTCAGGGAACTGATCATGGCTAATCTGTGACCTATCTCCATGTATCTGCCTTGGGCCCATATCCATTAATATCTTTGCGAAACAGAAATCTATCCCTCTCAGATTTAAAATGAACAACTGTTCGAGCTTCAACTGCTGTTTGTGGGAGAGAGTTCCAAACCTCTCCCACCCTTTGAGTGAAGAAGTTCTTCCTAACATCTCTCCTGAACGGTCTGGCCCTAATCTTTAGACTACGCCCCCCAGTTTTAGAATCACCAACCAGTGGAAATAGTTTATCTTTATCTACCCCGTCTTTCCCTGTTAATATCTTGAATACTTCGATCGGATCACCCCATAAACTTCTAAATTATGGAGCTAATTTGTATAATTTCTCCTCGTAACTTAACCCCTAAAGTCAAGGTATCATTTTTGTTAACCTACGTCGCACTCCCTCCAAGCTCAAAATGGTCACAGTGAATTCAGCTTCATACCATCAAAAAGGTTACCATAATCTCTCCTTCTTTTTGGTCCAAAATTGATAACCTCACACTTGCGGACATTGAATTCTATCTGCCACAGCTTTGCCCATTCACCTCGTCAGGGGACCAAGACTGGACTGAGTACACCAGGTGCAGTCTCACCAATGCCTTATGCAGTTGCAGCAACTCTTCCCTACCTGTCAACTCTATTCCTTTTGCTATAAATGCCACTGCAATGTGATTGCCCCCCTGTTAAACAGGCCCCTGCCTCAAATGCTAGGCACAGATTATCAAGAGCGGAGAGATTGAGCCCCTTCACTGCCTCCAGAGATTTTAAAGCCCATTCAAGGACCTTGTACATTGTTGACATGAGGTCACTGCTGCAATGTAGGGAATGCAGCAGCCAATGTGCACACAGCGAGATTCCATAGACAGCTAGTGTAATAATGAACCCAGGTTGTCTGTCAAAGTGATAACGGTTGAGGGTGTGATAGAGTCTAGTTTTATTCATATAACCAATAAGCAAAATATTAAAAGTGTCTTGGCTGTGGGAACCCAGTCATTTTCTCATATAATGAATTAACCATTGTATTCCATTGTACTCAATACTGAGAAGAGTGTCCCCTGTGTAATCAACTGATCAATTTTAATTAGGTCTCTGCCAAGCTATGAAACATGACTAAGTGTGAGGAAACATATCCAGTATTTTTTCCTGAGACTGCGTGCGCAAACACTAAGCTAGTTTGGATAGGCACCATTCAATCTCAAGTAATGTCCAATTTTTGATTCACAAGTTATCTTCTAAGTAACAGACATTCATTTGAGCTAAGAATTAGATGCCAATTAGTGCAAATGAGGGGTTAAACCAGAATAAAAATTCCCTTAAAAATAGGACTTCTTGGTCGAGGTTCTTTGTTCCTGAATTCTTGAATCATCTATCAGTTTGTTTGTGTTTAGTGATTTATATTGTGTTTATGTATTTTCCATGTGCTTCACTTATTTCCTGTTTTGTTTGATATTTTGTTTCTAAGTTTCATTCACTTCTTATTCAAGTATACACCAGTGAGTAACTAATAATAAAGTCGTATTTTTGACACCTCCACCAACCGGACGACCGATTCTTATTAGAAGAGGAAAATAAGAGTCCCCACAAGGTTGTAAAACCTTTTGTCTGCCCTGTGTTCTTCATTTTTTAGCCCCGCCCAAATGTGTCCTTTTTTATCCCCAACCTGTTGCCCACTTTGATCTACAGTCTTCTGGTTAGCTGTTACAACATTACTGTACTCTTTGAGATTTCAATTAAACTACAGATTTTAGCAGAGCTGGACACACCTGCCCTGTTGGGCCAGACTAAGATGTCCCTTTATGTTCTGTGGCAGAACCTGTGATATTGATTTGATAGACTTGGCAAGCAGCCAATTGGTGGATGTAGAATGTTCAGCCATCTCCTATCATTGCCTGTGATTGGTGAAGCCAGTCAGAAACTTTCAGGAAAGGTGGCAGGTCTTCAGCAGAGCTCCATTTTGGTCTTCAGTTCTGAAAGGTTTCAGCCAGGTCGCAGCTGGAAGGCATTCTCTCTCTCTGCTGCACTCGCTCTCCCTCAGCCAGGTGATATATAAACCCTCCAAGCCAGCTCTGTGAAGGCTGTCCTAGTGAGAAGGTAGGCAGATTGTGGAAGGTTTCTGGAATAAGATATCAAGCAGTCACGCACCAGGTCTGTAACCTTTTAATACTCTCTCTGGAAGACTTTGAAGAGCTCGAATCAAAGCTTAAACTGAGAATATTCCTTAAGTGTGGCCAGAGTTCCAGTGCTGAGTCCAGATAAAGGAAATTAAACATGTGTTTACTCAGGAAGGCGGTAGTAACTGCACAGGGAGGCGAATGCTCCATCTGATGGAGGAAGAGCAGAAGTGCACTGATTTGGGCATCCTGTGTACAGCATCATCTGATGCCAGCGATGATAAGGGCACCGATCGAGACACCCTGTAGCTAGCTCTATCTGGTGGTTGAAGGACAGCACTGTGGCAAACTGAACCTCTTGAGTAAATTTATTTCCAGAGGTCGCGAAGAATCATCTCAAACCTACCCTTTAATCCCTATTTTCCTATCCTCACCAACCCTTACCTTGTGTCTGTCTTGTGTATGTCTGAGTGAAGGGTAGGCCGACATTTTGGGATTAGGTAGACCGGTAGACCATTGCCCTGTTATTTCTTTATATCTTTTCCGCTTTTATTAATAAACGGTTTGTTAATGTTTCACTTTTAAATCTGGGGCGAAATTCTCCGTTATCGGCGGAAAGTCCGCCGATCGGCGCAAAAAACGGCGCAAATCCGACTTGCGTCACGTCGGAAAAATGGGGCGATAGTCTCCGGCCCGAAATGGGCTAGCAGCGACGTAACGGGATCCGCGCTTGCGCAGTGGTTCATGCCGTGCAGCATCATACGCGCTGCACGGCGTGACGGCTCATAAGGCAGCGCTGCTCCCCCCCACCTGACCGGAAAACCCGACCGCAACACCCGACTGGATGGCTGGCCGTCGCTCAGCCCCGAGGTTCGAGTCACGCGATGTGGAGGCGCTCCTGGACGCGGTGGAGCAGAGGAGGGATGCCTTGTATCCCGGGCACGGCCGCAGAGTTGCCCCATGCCACAGCCGGTGTCTGTGGAGGGAAGTGGCAGAGGCCGTCACCGCTGTGGCCCTGACACCACGGACAGGCACCCAGTGCCACAAGAAGGTGAACGACCTCGTCAGAGCAGGCAGGGTGAGCCTCCCCATATCCCCCCTCCCCCATATCCCCCATATCCCCCCTTCCACATATCCCCCATATCCGCCTTCCCCATATCCCCCCTCCCCCATATCCCCCCTCCCCCATATCCCCCTCCCCCATATCCCCCTCCCGCATATCCCCCTCCCCCATATCCCCCCTCCCCCATATCCCCCTCCCACATATCCCCCCTCCCCCATATACCCCATATCCTCCCACCCCCATAACCCCCCTCCCCATATCCCCCATATCCCCCTCCCCATATCTCCCATATCCCCCCTCCCCCATATCCCCCCTCCCCCATATCCCCCATATCCCCCTTCCCCCATATCCCCCCTCCCCCAAATCCTCCCTCCCCCATATCCCCCCTCCCCCATATCCCCCCGCCCCCATATCCCCCCTCCCCCATATCCCCCCTCCCCCATATCCCACCCCTCCCCCATATCCCCCTCCCCCATATCCCCCTCCCCCATATCCCCTCCCCATATCCCACCTCACCCATATCCCCCTCTCCCCCATATCCCCCCTCCCCCATATCCCCCCTCCCCCATATCCCCCCTCCCCATATCCTCCATATCCCCCCTCCCCCATATCCCCCTCCCCCATATCCCCATACCCCCTCCCCCATATCCCCCTTCCCCATATCCCCCATCCCCCATATCCCCCCTCCGCATATCCCCCCTCCCCCATATCCCCCTCCCACATATCCCCCATATCCCCCCTCCCCCATATCCCCCTCCCCATACCCCCTCCCCATATCCCCCCTCCCCCATAACCCCCCTCCCCATATCCCCCCTCTCCCATATCCTCCCCCATATCCCCCTCCCCCATATCCCCCCTTCCCATATCACCCATATCCCCCCTCCCCCATATCCCCCCTCCCCCATATCCCCCTCCCCATATCCCCCCTCCCCCATATCCCCCCTCCCCCATATCCCCCTCCCCATATCCCCCTCCCCATATCCCCCATATCCCCCCTCCCCATATCCCCCCTCCCCCATATCCCCCCTCCCCCATATCCCCCATATCCCCCCTCCCCCATATCCCCCTCCCCCATATCCCCCCTCCCCCATATCCCCATAACCCACCTCCCCATATCCCCATATCCCCCCTCCCCATATCCCCCCTCCCCCATATCCCCCATTTCCCCCCTCCCCCATATCCCATATCCCCCCTCCCCATATCCCCCCTCCCCCATATCCCCCACTCCCCCATACCCCCCTCCCCCATATCCCCCTTCCCATATCCCCCCACCCCCATATCCCCCCTCCCCCATATCCCCCCTCCCCATATCCCCCCTCCCCCATATCCCCCCTTCCCATATCACCCATATCCCCCTCCCCCATATCCCCCCTCCCCCATATCCCCCTCCCCATATCCCCCCTCCCCATATCCCCCCTCCCCATATCCCCCTCACCATATCCCACCTCCCCATATCCCCCATATCCCCCTCCCCATATCCCCCCTCCCCCATATCCCCCATATCCCCCCTCCCCCATATCCCCATATCCCCCTCCCCCATATCCCCCATACCCCCCCTCCCCCATATCCCCCCTCCCCCATATCCCCCCTCCCCCATATCCCCATATCCCCTCCCCATATCCCCCTCCCCCATATCCCCCCTCCCCATACCACCTCCCCATATCCCCCCTCACCATACCCCCCTCCCCCATATCCCCCATATCCCCCCTTCCCATATCACCCATATCCCTCCTCCCCATATCCCTCCTTCCCCCATATCCCCCTCCCCATATCCCCCTCCCCCATATCCCCCCTCCCCCATATCTCCCCTCCCCCATATCCCCCATATCCCCCCTCCCCCATATCCCGCATATCCCCCCTCCCCCATATCCCCCCTCCCTCATATCCCCCCTCCCCCATATCCCCCATATCCCCAAGTGAATCCAGCCCTAAACTTAACCTCTGCAATGCATGCGCAACCGATGGCGTGCATTCATATACCTGCCTAACACTGTTGCCTTTTACCCCTGCCCCCCCCCCCCACAGGAGAAGCGCGCACACAACAATAGGGAGCATGTGAGGACTGGAGGCGGGCCCGCTGATGAGAGGCCACTGACCGTACACGAGGAAAGGGCCCTGGAACTGGCTGGCGGACCTGAGGACCGGGAGGTTGCTGATGCAGAGGTCGGGGGCGTACTAGCGAGTGAGCCACCGACAGCCCGTCCCCATATCCCCCCTCCCCTATATCCCCCTCCCCGTATCACCTGATCACTGCCTGATGTCTAACCATGCATGCTTCATTGTGTATCGCAGGACCAAACGTCCAGGCACCCATCCCCGCAGATGCAGACCGCCCGCAGGATGCCCCTCGGAGACCACAGGAGACGGAGAGACCCGCACCCTCCAGCATGCGACGCCCGCAGGATGCCCCTCGGAGACCACAGGAGACGGAGAGACCCGCACCCTCCAGCATGCGACGCCCGCAGGATGCCCCTCGGAGACCACGGGAGATGGAGAGACCCAGACCCTCCAGCATGCGACGCCTGCAGGATGCCCCTCGGAGACCACGGGAGACGGAGAAACCCGGACCCTCCAGCATGCGACGCCCGCAGGATGCCCCTTGGAGACCACGGGAGACGGAGAGACCCGGACCCTCCAGCATGCAACGCCCGCAGGATGCCCCTCGGAGACCACGGGAGACAGAGAGGCCCGGACCCTCCAGCATGCGACGCCCGCAGGATGCCCCTCGCACACCACGGGAGACGGAGAGACCTGGAGCAACAGGGAGACGACACCCCCGTCACGTGCGGGAGCGACCACCCAGCGACGAGGGGGGCAGCCACAGGCCCCCGTCACATCCGAGCCAGGACACCACTACCCAGGACACCACTACCCGGGACACCACTACCCAGGACACCCCTACCCGGGACAGCACTACCCAGGAAGACGAAATACCGGACAGTGACTCAGAGTGGATGGGTGGAGACGAACCCCCACCCCAAAGTGCCATGGACTCAGAGTGGGACGAAGAGCACGACACAACGCCACTGCTGTCACCAACACCCTCCACCATCGCAGAAACACTCACCACGGTTGGGCACTTTAGTGATGAGGCGTCTGGTACACTCACTGGTGCGCACAACACAGCCGTCCCGGTACAGCAGGTGGAGGTAGGAGCAGCAGAGGGACCGGGCGGTCGGAGGGCAGCCCAGCCCAAGCGAACATCTGCCGCCCAGATGGATCCCGGGTTCCTGCAGTTACCACACCCACACATAGATCCGATGCAACCACCGACACGGAGACGAGCGAATAGGGTGACGGGTGGCTTGCGGCGGCTGCGGTCGCAGGTGGAGGAGTCCACCCGCGTCCAGGAGCTGGGAGTGGTGCCGGTCATGCGTGCCACCCAGGCCGACACCGCACGGGTGGCGTCCGCGGTGGAGGCAATGGGTGCGACGGTGTCAGACATGGGGAACGGTTTGCGAGGCCTGGGGCTCTTCCGTGCAGGCGGCGTCTGTGGCCCAGAAAATGGCTGCCCTCTCACAGGAGGCCATGCGCCAGTGCCAGCGCCAGATGGCAGAGGCGCTCAACACCATGGCACAGTCTCAGCAGGTCATAGCCCAGTCTCAGCAGGCCATGGCCCAGTCTCAGCAGGCCATGGCCCAGTCTCTGCAGGCCATGGCCCAGTCTCTGCAGGCCATCGCTGAGGGCATCGGCGCCAGTGGCCATGTGCGAACTGGCGTCGCACTGTCACAGACAGGGTTTGCCAACCCCCTGGGCTCCATGGCTGCAAACCTGCAGACCCCTGTCGATACCAGCACGGGCCTCCAGGACTGGCAGCGCCAGATGTCGGGGGGCGTCAGATGGCCAGTCCGTTCGCATCCCCCATCCATGTAGAGGCCTGGGGGCCATCGGGCACCCCGAGGGAGGAGGAGGTGGTGTGGTCCGTCCTGGCTCCCTCTGTAGGGGAGGTCCCGGTACACCGCGACACCTCGGACTCCCCCCCTTCCGTCCCAGGTGCATCGGGTGGGCAACGGGCACGACAGGCTGGCAGCTCGCCATCCCAGTCGCCCGGGCCGCAGCCTGGCCCATCTAGGCCAGGACGCCCCAGGAAACGGCCGCCAAAGGGATCCAGTGTCAGAGGGCAGGAATCACAGGAGTCCACCTCCAGTTCTGCTGTAACGTCTGGGGAACCACGTAGACGTAGTCAAAGGGCCCGTAAGGCCAAACAATTAGACACTGAGTAAGTTGGCACGGGTGCAGGGCACAGATGAGTTTTAGGGGCTAGGGCACGTGCATGAACTCCTTTGGTTATTAAAGTCAATGTTACACCTACCGAAGCTGCCTTTGTGCTCTGTTCAAAGTGTGCGGGGGTGTCATGTACGTTGAGCGCAAGTGTGTGTGTGAGGGGTTGTCTTACCTCAGCCCCAGGTGAGTCTGCCCCCTTCCCCCTGGGCCGCCATCAACATCCCCCGGGCAGAGGACGGGACCGTGCGCTGCAGTGTCACAGCCGCATGCAGGGATGGTCCGGGTGGATGGTGGTACTGTGGCCATGGGTCAGACATAGTCCAACGATGTAGAGCCAGGAGCTCATCGCAGGGCGGGTTGTCATCATCCTCCATGGCCTGCGATAGACACGCGTCCACCCGCAACTGTGTGAGCCCGGCCCGTTGTGCCGCAGGTGGATCGGCAATGGGGGGGGGTGGTGTGCATGCGGGGGGGGTGGTGTGCATGCGGGTGGGGTGGGTGGGGTTGGGGAGGGGGGTGAGGGTGCTGGGTGGGTGGATGGGTGGGGGGTGTGGGTGGTCGGCTGTGTGCGGTCTGTGGCCATACTACCCGATTTCCACGCCCATTTAGTCAGTGAAGCGGGTGTCTATCAGTCTGTCCCGTGCCCGCTGGGCCAGCCGGTAACGGTGGACAGCCACCCGCCTGTGTCTACCCCGTCTGCCCTGACCATTGCCCCCATCCCCCTCATCTGGGGAGGACTGGGCCTCTTCCTGCTGCTCCTCCACTCCGCCCTCCTCTGCCTGCGGCACATCGCCCCTCTGCTGGGCTATGTTGTGCAGGACGCAGCACACCACAATGATGCGGCCGACCCTATCTGACCGATACTGGAGGGCGCCCCCAGAGAGGTCCAGGCACCTGAAACGCATCTTCAGCACGCCAAAGCACCTCTCGATCACTCCCCTTGTCGCTACAGGGGCATCATTGTAGCGGTTCTCCACCTCATTGCGTGGCCTCCGTATAGGCGTCATCAGCCACGATCGCAATGGGTAACCCCTGTCGCCCAGCAACCAGCCCCTCAGCCGGGGATGGCGTCCCTCGTACATGCCGGGGATGGATGACCGCGACAACACGAATGAGTCGTGTACACTGCCTGGGTGACGGGCGCAGACGTGCAGGATCATCATGCGGTGGTCGCAGACCACCTGTACGTTCATCGAATAGGTCCCCTTCCTATTAGTGAACACGGCCCTGTTATCTGCAGGTGGCAGCACGGCGACGTGCATGCCATCGATCGCGCCCTGGACCATGGGGAACTCGGCCACGGCAGAGAAGCCCACGGCCCGGGCATCTTGGCTGGCCCGGTCCACGGGGAAGCGGATGTAGCGGTGCGCCATGGCATATAGGGCATCTGTCACTGCCCGGATGCACCAGTGCACCGATGTCTGCGATATGCCGGACAGGTCCCCACTCGGTGCCTGGAATGACCCCGTTGCATAAAAGTTCAGGGCCACCGTAACCTTGACGGACACGGGGAGAGGGTGTCCCCCGCCAGTGCCACGCGGTGACAGGTGTGCCAGCAGGTGGCAAATGTGTGCCACGGTTTCCCGGATCATCCGGAGTCTCCTCCTGCATTCCCGGTCCGTGAGGTCCTGGTATGACTGCCGGGGCCGATACACACGGGGCGCCCTCGGGTGTCTCCGTTGCTGTGGGGCCGCGACGTCCTCCTCCCCCTCCTCGTCCTGTCGGTCAGGTATCCCTCCAGCCTGGGCGGCTGCCGCCTGCCCCTCTGCGGCAGCCTGCGCCGTCTCTCTGGCACGCTCCTCCTCCTCCTCATCCTCCTCCTCATCCAGGGCAACATAGACATGAGCAGCTGCCACCACGGCGGCCAACATCGCTGGATGATCTGAAAACATGACGGCCTGGTGGGGGGGAGGGGAACGACGACATGTCATCATTGCCCATATCCCCTCCTACCCCAGCCAGGTGGCATGGACCGCATGGGTCCAACTGTTGGAGGCTGGCACCTGGCCAGGTGGACCAACTCACTTGCTCTCCCATCCCCCTCCTCGGCACGGACCCCCCCCCCCAACCTCCACCCCGGCATGGCACGGACCCCCCCCAACCTCCACCCCAGCACTGACCCCCCCCCCCCAACCACCACCCCAGCACGGACCCCCCCCCCAACCTCCACCCCGGCACGGCACGGACCCCCCCCAACCTCCACCCCGGCACAGACCCCCCCCCCCAACCTCCACCCCAGCACAGACCCCCCCCAACCTCCACCCCAGCACGGACCCCCCCCCCCCCCCAACCTCACCCCGGCACGGACCCCCCCAACCTTCCCCCCAGCACGGACCCCCCCCCAACCTCCACCCCGGCACGGACCCCGCCCCAACCTCCACCCCGGCACGGACCCCCCCCCAACCTCCACCCCAGCACGGACCCCCCCCAACCTCCACCCCGGCACGGACCCCCCCCCAACCTCCACCCCGGCACGGACCCCCCCCCAACTTCCACCCCAGCACGGACCCCCCCCAACCTCCACCCCAGCACGGAACCCCCCCCCCCCCAACCTCCACCCCAGCACGGACCCCCCCCAATCTCCACCAGGCTGGCACCTGGCCAGGTGGACCAACTCACTTGCTCTCCCATCCCTCTCCTCGGCACGGACCCCCCCCCCCCAACCTCCACCCCGGCATGGCACGGACCCCCCCCCAACCTCCACCCCAGCACTGACCCCCCCCCCCCAACCACCACCCCAGCACGGACCCCCCCCCCAACCTCCACCCCGGCACGGCACGGACCCCCCCCAACCTCCACCCCGGCACAGACCCCCCCCCCCAACCTCCACCCCAGCACAGACCCCCCCCAACCTCCACCCCAGCACGGACCCCCCCCCCCCCCAACCTCACCCCGGCACGGACCCCCCCAACCTTCCCCCCAGCACGGACCCCCCCCCAACCTCCACCCCGGCACGGACCCCGCCCCAACCTCCACCCCGGCACGGACCCCCCCCCAACCTCCACCCCAGCACGGACCCCCCCCCAACCTCCACCCCGGCACGGACCCCCCCCCAACCTCCACCCCGGCACGGACCCCCCCCCAACTTCCACCCCAGCACGGACCCCCCCCAACCTCCACCCCAGCACGGAACCCCCCCCCCCCCAACCTCCACCCCAGCACGGACCCCCCCCAATCTCCACCAGGCTGGCACCTGGCCAGGTGGACCAACTCACTTGCTCTCCCATCCCTCTCCTCGGCACGGACCCCCCCCCCAACCTCCACCCCAGCACGGCACGGACCCCCCCGCAACCTCCACCCCGGCACTGACCCCCCCCCCCAACCTCCACCCCAGCACGGACCCCCCCCCTAACCTCCACCCCGGCATGGGACGGACCCCCCCCAACCTCCACCCCGGCACAGACCCCCCCCCAACCTCCACCCCAGCACGGACCCCCCCCAACCTCCACCCCAGCACGGACCCCCCCCCAACCTCACCCCGGCACGGACCCCCCCCAACCTTCCCCCCAGCACGGACCCCCCCCAACCTCCACCCCGGCACGGACCCCCTCCCCAACCTCCACCCCAGCACGGACCCCCCCCCCAACCTCCACCCCGGCACGGACCCCCCCCCCAACCTCCACCCCGGCACGGACCCCCCCCAACCTCCACCCCAGCACGGACCCCCCCAACCTCCACCCCGGCACGGAACCCCCCCCCCAACCTCCAACCCAGCACGGACCCCCCCCCAACCTCCACCCCGGCACGGACCCCCCCCCAACCTCCACCCCGGCACGGACCCCCCCCCAACCTCCACCCCAGCACGGACCCCCCCCCCAACCTCCACCCCGGCACGGACCCCCCCCCAACCTCCACCCCGGCACGGACCCCCCCCCCCAACCTCCACCCCAGCACGGACCCCCCCCCCAACCTCCACCCCGGCACAGCCCCCCCCCAACCTCCACCCCGGCACGGACCCCCCATCCATCTCCCCGGCACGGTCCCCCTCCCGGCACTCCCCCGGAGCCCAGCCTACTCTAACCCCCCCCCCCCCCGCCGCACACACACACACACAACCCGAGACACACCTCTCCTCACGCATTCAGACTGCGGCCACGCCATTGCCTGCCCAGAGCCAACCCCCCAGGCCGTCACTCACCTCCACGCTGGTCGGCGTGAGCCTGGAGCACAGGGTCACGCCGATGAAAAGGAGGTTTGATTTACGTCGACGTGAACGGTCATCACGTCGGCGGGACTTCGGCCCATCCGGAAGGGAGAATATCGGCAGGCCGAAAATCGGCTGCCTTGCGCAGACCCGTGACATTCTCCGCGGCAGCGGCGACATTAACGCCCCGCCGACTTTTCTCCCTTCGGAGACTTCGGCAACCGGCGGGGGCGGGATTCACGGCGGCCAACGGCCATTCTCCGACCCTCTGGGGGGTCGGAGAATGACGCGCCTGGTGTCTGTAACTCATTGGAGCAATCAAGGGTTAAAGACCTTCTGAAAACACAAATTAATTCACTTATGTTGGGACTCCGGGGCGTGTGTGGCTGGAAGTTATGGCGTACTCTCCCAGGGTGTCTGAACATGGGATAAATATTGGACCTCAGGACATAAGGTGGGGGATGTAGAGAACTCCATCCTCATCCCCCCACCCACTCTAATGCACCTGCCAAAGTCCTCCCCCTCCAGCCTGCACTCACGCTTCTTCCAAATAGTGGTTGAATTGATAACAGTCACCCGGGAGGGGAGAGGGAACCCACAATTTAATGTTTCATTTGAAAGGGGAAACCTCAGACAGTGTGGCGCACCTTCAGTACTGACTCTCTGACAGTGTGGCACTCCCTCAATACTGACCCTCCGACAGTGCAGCACTCCCTCAGTACTGACCCTCTGACAGTGTAGCACTCCCTCAGTATTGACCGTCTGACAGTGCCGCGCTCCCCCAGTACTGACCCTCTGACAGTGCAGCACTCCCCCAGTACTGACCCTCTGACAGTGCAGCACTCCCCCAGTACTGACCCTCTGACAGTGCAGCACTCCCCCAGTACTGACCCTCTGACAGTGCAGCGCTCCCAGTACTGACCCTCTGACAGTGCGGCACTCCCCCAATACTGACCTTCCGACAGTGCAGCACTCCCTCAGTAACGAAAAGGTTTCCTTTACTTCACATCAGGCTGGTATTGGGTGTCACAGACAGCTGTGGGTGTCTCTCTCCTGCAGGTGTTGAAATTACAGCCCGGAAGTGTCGCACTGGGACAGCTCGCAAGAGAGAGGGGACAAGTCTCACTGTTTATACCTAACCAGTGAGGTTGTCCTTATGCCACACCAGTTACCTTGACTACCACCTACGCCTGTCTGAGTCTCTCCCCTGTGATGGTGGAATGTTACCCGGAAGTGCCCCACTAGTGCAACTTCACCAGAGAGAGAGAAAGAGGGACCACTGTTTATTCCTGACCAGTAGCCTCCCTTGAGCGAGCGTGTTCGAAGCACTCAGATTCCCTTTTCCGGTCCTTGACTATGGGATTATGTCCTGGCAATTATTGTGACTTGACCAGAGCGGACAGTGAAAGGAAGGTGAGACCACAGATATGATAGTTTTTAAATAATTGATTTATTCAAGAGAAATTAAGTCTTCTGCAACTCAGATTACCCCACACACACAAACACTGAATATGAAATACTATGTGTAAAACAAGACACTAAACGGCACATCGAAAATTCACTCACCCACCCCAAACCTCAACAAGCTATACTAATTGGGAGTTTTCTGTGAGCTGGAGGAATATACTTACCGCTCCAGGTACAGGATAGTTAAAAAAACGTTGACACAGATTTCTTTAGATCTTCTTCCAAGCTGGCCGTTTTTTGCGGCTGTTGTTCCTCCAGTTCTCGTGGTCTGTTCTCAGCAAGGCGAAGTGTATGTCAGGCAAGAGTAGAGTTTCTCAACAGTTCCTCAGACTTGACCTTTTAAGGGCAAAACCCTGAGTGGGTCAAACACTGACCCACCCACAGGTGGGTTCCAGGACAAAGGAAGCCTTTCTGATTGTTGACAGAATGGAAGTGATCAAGTTCCCCAATCAAAAGGTGTCATAATGTAATTTGGTTTTAATCAGTGCCCTTACAAAAAGCTTGCAAAGTCTTTGGTTTCTGCTGGACTCTTGACAATGGTCGCTGGAGATAACTTTAATCGTTATCTCATTAAGGTATTGTGATTCTTTCTGGCCGGGGCCGCAAGTGACCCTCTGATAGTGCAGCACTCCCTCAGTACTGACCCTCTGACTGTGCAGCACTCCCTCAGTACTGACCCTCTGACTGTGCAGCACTCCCTCAGTACTGACCCTCTGACAGTGCAGCACTCCCTCAGTACTGACCCTCTGACAGTGCAGCACTCCCTCAGTACTGACCCTCTGACAGTGCAGCACTCCCTCAGTACTGACCCTCTGACTGTGCAGCACTCCCTCAGTACTGACCCTCTGACAGTGCAGCACTCCCTCAGTACTGACCCTCTCACAGTGCAGCACTCCCTCAGTACTGACCCTCTCACAGTGCAGCACTCCCTCAGTACTGACCCTCTGACAGTGCAGCACTCCCTCAGTACTGACCCTCTGACAGTGCAGCGCTCCCTCAGTACTGACCCTCTGACTGTGCAGCACTCCCTCAGTACTGACCCTCTGACAGTGCAGCACTCCCTCAGTACTGACCCTCTGACAGTGCAGCTCTCCCTCAGTACTGACCCTCTGACAGTGCAGCACCCCCTCAGTACTGACACTCTGACAGTGCAGCACTCCCTCAGTACTGACCCTCTGACAGTGCGGCACTCCCTCAGTACTGACCCTCTGACAGTGCAGCACTCCCTCAGTACTGATCCTCTGACAGTGCAGCACTCCCTCAGTACTGACCCTCTGACAGTGCAGCACTCCCTCAGTACTGACCCTCTGACAGTGCAGCACTCTCTCAGTACTGACCCTCTGACAGTGCAGCTCTCCCTCAGTACGGACCCTCTGACAGTGCAGCACTCCCTCAGTACTGACCCTCTGACAGTGCAGCACTCCCTCAGTGCTGACCCTCTGACAGTGCAGCACTCCCTCAGTACTGACCGTCTGACAGTGCAGCACTCCCTCAGTACTGACCCTCTGACAGTGTAGCACTCCCTCAGTACTGACCCTCTGACAGTGCAGCACTCCCTCAGTACTGACCCTCTGACAGTGCAGCACTCCCTCAGTACTGACCCTCTGACAGTGCAGCACTCCCTCAGTACTGACCCTCTGACAGTGCAGCGCTCCCTCAGTACTGACCCTCTGACAGTGCAGCTCTCCCTCAGTACTGACCCTCTGACAGTGCAGCACTCCCTCAGTACTGACCCTCTGACAGTGCAGCACTCCCTCAGTACTGACCCTCTGACAGTGCAGCACTCCCTCAGTACTGACCCTCTGACAGTGCAGCACTCCCTCAGTACTGACCCTCTGACAGTGCAGCGCTCCCTCAGTACTGACCCTCTGACAGTGCAGCACTCCCTCAGTACTGACCCTCTGACAGTGCAGCGCTCCCTCAGTACTGACCCTCTGACAGTGCAGCTCTCCCTCAGTACTGACCCTCTGACAGTGCAGCACTCCCTCAGTACTGACCCTCTGACAGTGCAGCACTCGCTCAGTACTGACCCTCTGACAGCGCAGCACTCGCTCAGTACTGACCCTCTCACAGTGCAGCACTCCCTCAGTACTGACACTCTGACAGTGCAGCACTCGATCAGTACTGACCCTCTGACAGTGCAGCACTCGCTCAGTACTGACCCTCTGACAGTGCAGCTCTCTCAGTACTGACACTCTGACAGTGCAGCACTCCCTCAGTACTGACCCTCTGACAGTGCAGCACTCCCTCAGGACTGACCCTCTGACAGTGCAGCTCTCTCTCAGTACTGACACTCTGACAGTGCAGCACTCCCTCAGTACTGACCCTCTGACAGTGCAGCACTCCCTCAGGACTGACCCTCTGACAGTGCAGCACTCCCTCAGTACTGACCCTCTGACAGTGCAGCACTCCCTCAGGACTGACCCTCTGACAGTGCAGCACTCCCTCAGTACTGACCCTCTGACAGTGCAGCCCTCCCTCAGTACTGACCCTCTGACAGTGCAGCCCTCCCTCAGTACTGACCCTCTGACAGTGCAGCACTCCCTCAGTACTGACCCTCTGACAGTGCAGCACTCCCTCAGTACTGACCCTCTGACAGTGCAGCCCTCCCTCAGTACTGACCCTCTGACACTGCAGCACTCCCTCAGTACTGACCCTCTGACAGTGCAGCACTCCCTCAGTACTGACCCTCTGACAGTGCAGCACTCCCTCAGTACTGACCCTCTGACAGTGCAGCGCTCCCTCAGTACTGACCCTCTGACAGTGCAGCGCTCCCTCAGTACTGATCCTCTGACAGTGCAGCACTCCCTCAGTACTGACCCTCTGACAGTGCAGCACTCCCTCAGTACTGACCCTCTCACAGTGCAGCACTCCCTCAGTACTGACCCTCTCACAGTGCAGCACTCCCTCAGTACTGACCCTCTGACAGTGCAGCACTCCCTCAGTACTGACCCTCTGACAGTGCAGCGCTCCCTCAGTACTGACCCTCTGACTGTGCAGCACTCCCTCAGTACTGACCCTCTGACAGTGCAGCACTCCCTCAGTACTGACCCTCTGACAGTGCAGCTCTCCCTCAGTACTGACCCTCTGACAGTGCAGCACCCCCTCAGTACTGACACTCTGACAGTGCAGCACTCCCTCAGTACTGACCCTCTGACAGTGCGGCACTCCCTCAGTACTGACCCTCTGACAGTGCAGCACTCCCTCAGTACTGATCCTCTGACAGTGCAGCACTCCCTCAGTACTGACCCTCTGACAGTGCAGCACTCCCTCAGTACTGACCCTCTGACAGTGCAGCACTCTCTCAGTACTGACCCTCTGACAGTGCAGCTCTCCCTCAGTACGGACCCTCTGACAGTGCAGCACTCCCTCAGTACTGACCCTCTGACAGTGCAGCACTCCCTCAGTGCTGACCCTCTGACAGTGCAGCACTCCCTCAGTACTGACCGTCTGACAGTGCAGCACTCCCTCAGTACTGACCCTCTGACAGTGTAGCACTCCCTCAGTACTGACCCTCTGACAGTGCAGCACTCCCTCAGTACTGACCCTCTGACAGTGCAGCACTCCCTCAGTACTGACCCTCTGACAGTGCAGCACTCCCTCAGTACTGACCCTCTGACAGTGCAGCGCTCCCTCAGTACTGACCCTCTGACAGTGCAGCTCTCCCTCAGTACTGACCCTCTGACAGTGCAGCACTCCCTCAGTACTGACCCTCTGACAGTGCAGCACTCCCTCAGTACTGACCCTCTGACAGTGCAGCACTCCCTCAGTACTGACCCTCTGACAGTGCAGCACTCCCTCAGTACTGACCCTCTGACAGTGCAGCGCTCCCTCAGTACTGACCCTCTGACAGTGCAGCACTCCCTCAGTACTGACCCTCTGACAGTGCAGCGCTCCCTCAGTACTGACCCTCTGACAGTGCAGCTCTCCCTCAGTACTGACCCTCTGACAGTGCAGCACTCCCTCAGTACTGACCCTCTGACAGTGCAGCACTCGCTCAGTACTGACCCTCTGACAGCGCAGCACTCGCTCAGTACTGACCCTCTCACAGTGCAGCACTCCCTCAGTACTGACACTCTGACAGTGCAGCACTCGATCAGTACTGACCCTCTGACAGTGCAGCACTCGCTCAGTACTGACCCTCTGACAGTGCAGCTCTCTCAGTACTGACACTCTGACAGTGCAGCACTCCCTCAGTACTGACCCTCTGACAGTGCAGCACTCCCTCAGGACTGACCCTCTGACAGTGCAGCACTCCCTCAGTACTGACCCTCTGACAGTGCAGCACTCCCTCAGGACTGACCCTCTGACAGTGCAGCACTCCCTCAGTACTGACCCTCTGACAGTGCAGCCCTCCCTCAGTACTGACCCTCTGACAGTGCAGCCCTCCCTCAGTACTGACCCTCTGACAGTGCAGCACTCCCTCAGTACTGACCCTCTGACAGTGCAGCACTCCCTCAGTACTGACCCTCTGACAGTGCAGCCCTCCCTCAGTACTGACCCTCTGACACTGCAGCACTCCCTCAGTACTGACCCTCTGACAGTGCAGCACTCCCTCAGTACTGACCCTCTGACAGTGCAGCACTCCCTCAGTACTGACCCTCTGACAGTGCAGCGCTCCCTCAGTACTGACCCTCTGACAGTGCAGCGCTCCCTCAGTAATGACCCTCTGACAGTGCAGCATTCCCTCAGTATGACCCTCTCACAGTGCAGCACTCCCTCAGTACTGACCCTCTGACAGTGCAGCACTCCCTCAGTACCGACCCTCTGACAGTGCAGCGCTCCCTCAGTACTGACCCTCTGACAGTGCAGCACTCCCTCAGTACTGACCCTCTGACAGTGCAGCGCTCCCTCAGTACTGACCCTCTGACAGTGCAGCACTCCCTCAGTACTGACCCTCTGACAGTGCAGCGCTCCCTCAGTACTGACCCTCTGACAGTGCAGCGCTCACTCAGTACTGACCCTCTGACAGTGCAGCGCTCCCTCAGTACTGACCCTCTGACAGTGCAGCACTCCCTCAGTACTGACCCTCTGACAGTGCAGCACTCCCTCAGTACTGACCCTCTGACTGTGCAGCACTCCCTCAGTACTGACCCTCTGACAGTGCAGCACTCCCTCAGTACTGACCCTCTGACAGTGCTGCACTCCCTCAGTACTGACCCTCTGACAGTGCGGCACTCCCTCAGCACTGACACTCTGACCGTGCAGCACTCCCTCAGTACTGACCCTCTGACAGTGCGGCACTCCCTCAGCACTGACACTCTGACCGTGCAGCACTCCCTCAGTACTGACCCTCTGACAGTGCAGCACTCCCTCAGTACTGACCCTCTGACAGTGCAGCATTCCCTCAGTACTGACCCTCTGACAGTGCAGCACTCCCTCAGTACTGACCCTCTCACAGTGCAGCACTCCCTCAGTACTGACCCTCTGTCAGTGCAGCACTCCCTCGGTACTGACCCTCTGACAGTCAGCACTCCCTCAGTACTGACCCTCTGACAGTGCAGCACTCCATCAGTACTGACCCTCTGACAGTGCTGCACTCCCTCAGCACTGACACTCTGACCGTGCAGCACTCCCTCAGTACTGACCCTCTGACAGTGCAATGCTCCCTCAGCACTGACACTCTGACCGTGCAGCACTCCCTCAGTACTGACCCTCTGACAGTGCGGCACTCCCTCAGTACTGACCGTCTGACAATGCTGCACTCCCTCAGTACTGACACTCTGACAGTGCAGCACTCCCTCAGTACTGACCCTCTGACAGTGCGGCACTCCCTCAGCACTGACACTCTGACCGTGCAGCACTCCCTCAGTACTGACCCTCTGACAGTGCAGCACTCCCTCAGTACTGACCGTCTGACAATGCAGCACTCCCTCAGTACTGACCCTCTGACAGTGCGGCACTCCCTCAGCACTGACACTCTGACCGTGCAGCACTCCCTCAGTACTGACCCTCTGACAGTGCGGCACTCCCTCAGCACTGACACTCTGACCGTGCAGCACTCCCTCAGTACTGACCCTCTGACAGTGCGGCACTCCCTCAGTACTGACCCTCTGACAGTGCGGCACTCCCTCAGCACTGACCCTCTGACTGTGCAGCACTCCCTCAGTACTGACCCTCTGACAGTGCAGCACTCCCTCAGTACTGACCCTCTGACACTGCAGCACTCCCTCAGTACTGACCCTCTGACAGTGCAGCACTCCCTCAGTACTGACCCTCTGACAGTGCAGCACTCCCTCAGTACTGACCCTCTGACAGTGCAGCGCTCCCTCAGTACTGACCCTCTGACAGTGCAGCGCTCCCTCAGTACTGACCCTCTGACAGTGCAGCACTCCCTCAGTACTGACCCTCTCACAGTGCAGCACTCCCTCAGTACTGACCCTCTGACAGTGCAGCACTCCCTCAGTACTGACCCTCTGACATTGCAGCGCTCCCTCAGTACTGACCCTCTGACAGTGCAGCACTCCCTCAGTACTGACCCTCTGACAGTGCAGCGCTCCCTCAGTACTGACCCTCTGACAGTGCAGCACTCCCTCAGAACTGACCCTCTGACAGTGCAGCGCTCCCTCAGTACTGACCCTCTGACAGTGCAGCGCTCACTCAGTACTGACCCTCTGACAGTGCAGCGCTCCCTCAGTACTGACCCTCTGACGGTGCAGCACTCCCTCAGTACTGACCCTCTGACAGTGCAGCACTCCCTCAGTACTGACCCTCTGACTGTGCAGCACTCCCTCAGTACTGACCCTCTGACAGTGCAGCACTCCCTCAGTACTGACCCTCTGACAGTGCTGCACTCCCTCAGTACTGACCCTCTGACAGTGCAGCACTCCATCAGTACTGACCCTCTGACAGTGCTGCACTCCCTCAGTACTGACCCTCTGACAGTGCTGCACTCCCTCAGTACTGACCCTCTGACTGTGCAGCACTCCCTCAGTACTGACCCTCTGACAGTGCAGCACTCCCTCAGTACTGACCCTCTGACAGTGCTGCACTCCCTCAGTACTGACCCTCTGACAGTGCAGCACTCCCTCAGTACTGACCGTCTGACAATGCAGCACTCCCTCAGTACTAACCCTCTGACAGTGCGGCACTCCCTCAGCACTGACACTCTGACCGTGCAGCACTCCCTCAGTACTGACCCTCTGACAGTGCGGCACTCCCTCAGCACTGACACTCTGACCGTGCAGCACTCCCTCAGTACTGACCCTCTGACAGTGCAGCACTCCCTCAGTACTGACCCTCTGACAGTGCAGCACTCCCTCAGTACTGACCCTCTGACAGTGCAGCACTCCCTCAGTACTGACCCTCTCACAGTGCAGCACTCCCTCAGTACTGACCCTCTGTCAGTGCAGCACTCCCTCGGTACTGACCCTCTGACAGTCAGCACTCCCTCAGTACTGACCCTCTGACAGTGCAGCACTCCATCAGTACTGACCCTCTGACAGTGCTGCACTCCCTCAGCACTGACACTCTGACCGTGCAGCACTCCCTCAGTACTGACCCTCTGACAGTGCAATGCTCCCTCAGCACTGACACTCTGACCGTGCAGCACTCCCTCAGTACTGACCCTCTGACAGTGCGGCACTCCCTCAGTACTGACCGTCTGACAATGCTGCACTCCCTCAGTACTGACACTCTGACAGTGCAGCACTCCCTCAGTACTGACCCTCTGACAGTGCGGCACTCCCTCAGCACTGACACTCTGACCGTGCAGCACTCCCTCAGTACTGACCCTCTGACAGTGCAGCACTCCCTCAGTACTGACCGTCTGACAATGCAGCACTCCCTCAGTACTGACCCTCTGACAGTGCGGCACTCCCTCAGCACTGACACTCTGACCGTGCAGCACTCCCTCAGTACTGACCCTCTGACAGTGCGGCACTCCCTCAGCACTGACACTCTGACCGTGCAGCACTCCCTCAGTACTGACCCTCTGACAGTGCGGCACTCCCTCAGCACTGACACTCTGACCGTGCAGCACTCCCTCAGTACTGACCCTCTGACAGTGCAGCACTCCCTCAGTACTGACCCTCTGACAGTGCAGCACTCCCTCAGTACTGACCCTCTGACAGTGCAGCACTCCCTCAGTACTGACCCTCTCACAGTGCAGCACTCCCTCAGTACTGACCCTCTGTCAGTGCAGCACTCCCTCGGTACTGACCCTCTGACAGTCAGCACTCCCTCAGTACTGACCCTCTGACAGTGCAGCACTCCATCAGTACTGACCCTCTGACAGTGCTGCACTCCCTCAGCACTGACACTCTGACCGTGCAGCACTCCCTCAGTACTGACCCTCTGACAGTGCAATGCTCCCTCAGCACTGACACTCTGACCGTGCAGCACTCCCTCAGTACTGACCCTCTGACAGTGCGGCACTCCCTCAGTACTGACCGTCTGACAATGCTGCACTCCCTCAGTACTGACACTCTGACAGTGCAGCACTCCCTCAGTACTGACCCTCTGACAGTGCGGCACTCCCTCAGCACTGACACTCTGACCGTGCAGCACTCCCTCAGTACTGACCCTCTGACAGTGCAGCACTCCCTCAGTACTGACCGTCTGACAATGCAGCACTCCCTCAGTACTGACCCTCTGACAGTGCGGCACTCCCTCAGCACTGACACTCTGACCGTGCAGCACTCCCTCAGTACTGACCCTCTGACAGTGCGGCACTCCCTCAGTACTGACCCTCTGACAGTGCGGCACTCCCTCAGCACTGACACTCTGACCGTGCAGCACTCCCTCAGTACTGACCCTCTGACAGTGCAGCACTCCCTCAGTACTGACCGTCTGACAATGCAGCACTCCCTCAGTACTGACCCTCTGACAGTACAGCACTCCCTCAGCACTGACTCTCTGACCGTGCAGCACTCCCTCAGTACTGACCCTCTGACAGTGCGGCACTCCCTCAGCACTGACACTCTGACCGTGCAGCACTCGTCTGCAGTTCCTCAAAACGATCTGGGGAGAGAAACAAGAAACAGCTTAAAGGCAAAGGGTGTGACACTGGCACATTTGGAGCACTGTACACCGTTCTGGTCTCCACATCCCTCAGGTAAGCCACACTTGGAGGAGCACTGTATTGGGTCAGGGGGTGGGGGGATTAGGATTCCCTATCGCAAAGGTTTTAATCTTACTCGTCTATTCTGGCTAAGCCACTGAAGGAGGAAAAACTATCTCTCTGCAAGGCACTGTAAAAACTCTCACTCTTCCAGGCCTCAAACAGTTAAATAGGATTCAGTTACATTCCAGTGGAAGATTTCTCGGATAGGGTGCTGAAAACTAATCCTCTTATTGATGCATGATCAATCACTACTTACCCCAGCAGCTCCGGTACAGAATGACTGCTGTGGGTGAAACACAGACTCTGATGCTCCGCCTGCTGGGCGGAACCAGCAGGCAGGTTCCATCACTCATACTACAGCATAAGGTACATCCCACCTAAGTACCGCGATACCCCTAATATAGCCTACCACATTTACTTTTCAGCATGGATTCTGTCATTGGAGACATCCTAAATGAGCATCTAGGATCTTAAACTTACTCAATGTAACCATCCACAGTTTATTTCTGGTGGGATATTTATTGAGACGTTTCAGAGTATAAAATACAAAGTTACAGACTTTAAAAATAGGAACCAGTCCTTGTTATCTGCAAACAGATCTTTTTCTTCAACAGGATACATTTAAACATGGAAATCCGTAAGTATCAATAAAACATCTACTTGTTAAAAAGTAGTAAGTTCATACTCTCCGCAGCCCGATGGGACTTGTCTGATAAAACAGAGGTTGACAGAACAGTGACTTCACCCAGTAGCGGGAAGGAGTGAGAGGGTTTTCTGGGTGAATCTGTCCCTGTTTTATTCCTTGTCTTTTCTGTCTCGGTTACTGGTCTGTGGCTTATTTCTTCCTTTACAACTTTGTGCTTTTAATTAATCTTTCTAACAGTCTATCGTTCAAAATTGATTGATGTTCTTTATTATTTATTTATTTGTTTATATGTTTAAAGTACCCAATTTTTTTCCAATTAAGGGGCAATTTCGCGTGGCCAATCCACCTACCCTGTACATTTTTGGGTTGTGGGGGAGGATGTTCTTTATTATTAATTTGAGTATAAGAAATACCCCGCCATATATTTGGTTCACGGTCCCATTATCAGTTAGGTATCAAATGCTTTTTGATATATAACCAGAAGTTTCAAGATTATCACTGATGTTCGAAGAGGTGGCTCCCTCATTGCTTTACATTTTTGCTGCATCTTCATGTTTTGCTGCAGACATGTTCTTTGAAGGGATTTATGTCAAATCAAGGACAACAGAAGCCTTATTTGTAATGACCTAAGTTGGTGTATTGATGAATCGTGCGTGTCCCTATCTGGCTCTGCCCAGTGGGCTCTGGCAGGTACTTGCTGTTGTAGTTTATGTCAGGACTACTGACTGACAGCTTGATTTTTGAATTTGTATATCTGACTGTGTTTTAGTCCAAATCTGTGATGATTGTGATATTCACCACCACTGTGCACAGTTCCGGTCTCCGTATCCCTTGGTTAGACCACACTTGGAGCACTATGCACAGTTTGACTCTCCATATCCCCTGGTTAGACAACACTTAGAGCACTGTGCACAGTTTGACTATCCGTATCCCTTGGTTAGACAACACTGAGAGCACTATGCACAGTTCCGGTCTCCATATCCCTTGGTTAGACTACACTTGGCGCACTGTTCACAGTTCCAGTTTCAATAACTCTTGGTTAGGCCCCTCTGGGAGCACTATGCACAGTTCGACTCTCCGTATCCCTTGGTTAGACAACACTTAGAGCACTGTGCACAGTTCTGGTCTCCATTTTCCTTGGTTAGACTACACTTGGAGCACTGTGCACAGTTCCAGTCTCCATTTCCCTTGGTTAGACAACACTTAGAGCACTGTGCACAGTTCCTGTCTCCATATCCCTTGGTTAGACAACACTTAGAGCACTGTGCACAGTTTCAGTCTCCATTTTCCTTGGTTAGACTACACTTGGAGCACTGTGCACAGTTCCAGTCTCCATTTCCCTTGGTTAGACAACACTTAGAGCACTGTGCACAGTTCCTGTCTCCATATCCCTTGGTTAGACTACACTTGGCGTACTGTACACAGTTCCGGTCTCCACGTTTCTTGGTTAGGCCACACTTGGAGCACTGTGCAAAGTTCGACTCTCCTTATCCCTAGATTAGACCACATTTGGAGCACTGTGCACAGTTCCAGTCTCCATATCCCCTTGGTTAGACCATACTTAGAGAACTGTGCACAGTTCCAGTCTCTATATCCCTCGGTTAGGCCCCACTGGGAGCACTGTGCACAGTTTGACTCTCCGTATTCCTTGGTTAGACAACACTTAGAGCACTGTGCACAGTTCTGGTCTCCATTTTCCTTGGTTAGATTACACTTGGTGCAGTGTGCACAGTTCCAGTCTCCATTTCCCTTGGTTAGCCAACACTTGGAGCAGTGTGCACAGTTCCAGTCTCCATTTCCCTTGGTTAGACCATACTTGGAGCACTGTGCACAGTTCCAGTCTCCATTTCCCTTGGTTAGACTACATTTGAAGCAGTGTGCACAGTTCCAGTCTCCATTTCCCTTGGTTAGCCAACACTTGGAGCACTGTGCACAGTTCCAGTCTCCATTTCCCTTGGTTAGCCAACACTTGGAGCACTGTGCACAGTTCCAGTCTCCATTTCCCTTGGTTAGCCAACACTTGGAGCAGTGTGCACAGTTCCAGTCTCCATTTCCCTTGGTTAGACTACACTTGGAGCACTGTGCACTGTGCACTGTTCAACTCTCCATTTCCCTTGGTTAGACTACACTTGGCACTGTTCCTGTCTCCGTTTCCCTTGGTTAGACAACACTTAGAGCACTGTTCACAGTTCCAGTCTCCATTTCCCTTGGTTAGACTACACTTGGAGCACTGTGCACAGTTCCAGTCTCCATTTCCCTTGGTTAGCCAACACTTGGAGCACTGTGCACAGTTCCAGTCTCAATTTCCCTTGGTTAGCCAACACTTGGAGCAGTGTGCACAGTTCCAGTCTCCATTTCCCTTGGTTAGACTACACTTAAAGCACTGTGCACAGTGCACTGTTCAACTCTCCATTTCCCTTGGTTAGACTACACTTGGCACTGTTCCTGTCTCCGTTTCCCTTGGTTAGACAACACTTAGAGCACTGTTCACAGTTCCAGTCTCCATTTCCCTTGGTTAGACTACACTTGAAGCACTGTGCACAGTTCCTGTCTCCATATCCATTGGTTAGACTACACTTGGAGCACTGTGCACAGTTCCTGTCTCCACATCCCTCGGTTTGACTACACTTGAAGCACAGTGCACAGCTCCAGTCTCCATATACCTTGGTTCGGCAACACCTGGAGCACTGTGCTCAGTTTCAGCTTCCATATCCTTTGGTTAGGCCACACTTGGAGCACTGTGCATAGTTCCAGTCATATATCCCTTGGTTAGACCACACTTGGAATACTGTGCCCAGTTCCAGTCTCCATATCCCTTGGTTAGACCATACTTGGAGCACCGTGCACCGTTCCGGTCTCCATATCCCTTGCTCAGGCCACACTTGGAGCACTGTGCACTGTTCCAGTCTGCCATACCCTCGGTTAGACTACACTTGGAGCAGTATGCACAGTTCCGCTCTCCATATCCCTTGGTTAGATCCTGGGTGCCCTCCTCTCTGGGGAATTATGGAGTCAGTCCATTTAGTTGGCAATGGCTGTGAGCAGCTGGATTGCTCTCAGTGGGGTTGGAAGGTATCAAAACCTATTCCTGCCCAGTAGCTCAAACTCCTCCTCTAGTGCTTTCAAGGTCGGAAAGCCCTCCTGAATAAATAAATCCCCCAATCTCTCGATCCCTGCCTGCTGTCACCTCCTGAAGCCCCCATCTAGCCTCCCCGGGACAAATTGGTGATTGTTACAAATCGGAGACCACACTGACGCCCCCTCCAATCCCATGTGCTGCCTCCATTGCCCCCACACCCTTCGGGCTGCCACCACCACAGGGCTTGTAGAGTACCGAGCCAGCGGGAACAGCAGGGGCGCTGTTAGTAAAGCCTCCAAACTCGTACCCTTGCAGGATGCCGCTTCCACTCGCTCCCAGGCCGGCCCCTCCCCCACTACCCACTTCCAGACCATCGATATGTTGGCCGCCCAGTATTAATTAATAAAGCTCGGGACGGCAAGGCCCTCCTCTCCGCGACCCTGCTCCAGGAGTGCCCTCTTTACTCTCGGGGTTTTCCCCGCCCACACAAAACCAGCAATCGGCACATTTATTTTTCTAAAAAAAAGCCTTTGGGACAAAAATTGGAAGGCATTGAAAAAAGAAAAGCAGTCTTGGAAGGACTGTCATCTTCACCGTCTGGACCTTTCCCGCTAGCGTCAGTGGGAGCATGTCCCATCTATGGAAATCCCTTTTCATTTGGTCGACCGCTTTGCCCAGATTTAACTTGTGCAGCTGCCCCCACTCTTTAGCCACTTGAATCCCTAAATATTTAAAACTCCCACTTTAAAAGGTAACTCCCTCAGTCTTCTTTCCTGCCCCCGTGCCTGGCTCACAAACATCTCGCTCTTTCCCATATTTAATTTGTAGCCTGAAAATCGCCCAAATTCTCCTAGTTCCTCCATGATTTCGGTCGTCCCCCCACCGGGCCTGTAACATAAAGCAGCAAGTCATCCGCATAGAGAGAAATCCTGTGCTCCACCACCCTCCTCAATATCGTCCGCCACGCACTTGATGCTCTAAAGGCCATTGCTAAAGGCTCTATGGCCAGGGCAAACAGTAATGGGGAGAACGGGCATCCCTGCCTTGTCCCTCTCCCGAGATTAAAATATTCTGACCGGGTCCGATTGGTTCTCACATTTGCCTCCGGGGCCTGATACAACAGCCGGACCCAGTCCACAAATCCCTGCCTGAACTCAAACCTGCCTAAAATATCCCATAGGTATGTCCACTCCACCCGGTCAAAAGCCTTCTCTGCGTCCATGGCTACTACCACCTCAGCCTCCGCCCCTCAGCTGGCATCATTATACCATTAAGAAGCCGCCTAATATTGGACGTCAGGTGCCTGCCCTTCACAAACCCCGTCTGATCTGCACCTATTACCTCCGGGACAAAGACCTCTTTTCTGGGTGGCCAAAATCTTTGCCAGTAATTTAGCATCTACATTTAAAAGGGAAATTGGCCTGTACGATCCACAGCTCTCCGGGTCCTTGGCTCGCTTCAGGAGGAGAGAGATTGATGCCTGTGATAGCGTTGGGGGAAGCACTTCCAACTCCTTGGATTCATTGAAACCCTTGACTAACAGCGGTTCCACTAGCCCCGAAAACGTTTTATAAAATTCCACTGGGAATCCGTCAGGTCCCGGGACCTTACCCGATTCCATTACCCCCAATCCATCTATCACTTCACCGAGCCCAATTGGGCCCCCAAGACTTCCACCAGCTCCTCATCTATCTTCGGGAACTCTAGCCTATCCAGGAATTGGTTCATTTCCTCCTCCCCTGCAGGGGGTTCCGACTCATATAAACAACTATAGAATTCACGGAACACGTCATTAACCGCCCCTGGATCCCTCACTACTTTCCCCCTCGTATCCTTAATTTTCCCTATTTCTCTCGCCGCCTCCTGCTTCCTCAGCTGATGTGCCAGCATCCTGCTAGCTTTCTCCCCATATTCATACACTGTCCCTTTTACCCTCCTCAGCTGTCCCTCCGCCTTGCCTCTGCAAAGGAACCCAAAATCCATTTGAAGTCTCTGACGCTCCTTCAGGAGCTACTCCTTCGGAGACTCCGCATATCTCCTATCCATATGTAAGATTTCTCCTACTAGCCTGTCCAGCTCTGCCCGTTCAGCCCTCTCCCTATGGGCCCGAATCAAAATATATTCCCCTCTGATGACGGCTTTCAATGCCTCCCACACCAGCCGCGGTCTCTCCCATGTCGTTGGTTTTTATATATCCCTGAATGGCCTCCCTCACTCGCTGACATATCTTGTCGTCTGCTAATAGTCCCATCTAGCCTCCACTGTGGGCGCTGAGAATTTCCCGTGTTCACCTGCAGGTCTAGCCAATGTGACGCATGGTCCGATACAATGATTGTTGAATATTCTGTGTCTACCACCCTCGCTAACAATGTTTTGTCCAGTTTTTTAAAATCGATCCTGGAGTACGCCTTGTGCACATGAGAGTAGAATGAATATTCCTTGCTCCTTGGCCTCTCAAATCCCCACGGATCACCACCCTGTAGCACAATCAATCACTTACGAGGCGAGATGAGAAGGAGTCAAATGATGGCTTCATTACGCAGACTTGTTCCCCAGCAGCACAGTTACAGAATGTGGCTGCTGGGAGAACCCGGGCTCTTATACTCCGCCTTGCTGGGTGGAGCCAGCAGGCGGCCTGATCCAATCGGGATCCAGTGTCTATCTACCAATAGCCTCTCGGCATCCCAGGGTACCTTAATACCCCTAATACATACCCACCCCCCACCCCCACCCCCATGTGCTCCATGAGCTCCTGCAGCTCTTTCGCCATTGCTGATACTTTCCCCAACCTAGAACCCGACCGGTCCACCCTAGGATCCAAGACCATCTTAAAATCACCAACCATAACCAACCGGTGCGAGTCGAGGTGCGGGATTTTCCCCAGCATCTTCCTAACAAACGCGACGCCGTCCCAGTTTGGGGCATATATATTTACCAACACCACTGCCATTCCCTCCAGTTTCCCGCTAACCATAATAAATCTGCCTCCCGGGTTTGTCTCCATTTTCCCCACCTCAAACGTCACCCTTTTGTTAATCAGGATGGCCACCCCCCTTGTTTTAAAGTCCAATCCTGAATGGAACACCTGTCCAACTCATCCCTCTTTCAGTCTCAATTGATCCCCCAGCTTCAAGTGTGTCTCCTGTAACATGGCCACGTCTGCCTTTAACTGTCTCAAGTGTGCAAACACAGGGGCTCTCTTGACCGGCCCATTCGGGCCACGAACATTCCACGTAACCAGTCTGGTCAAGAGGGGGCTCTTGCCCCCCTCCCCTGTCGATCAGCCATGATCTTTCCTCGGCCAATCCTTCGCCCATGGCCCGCACCTCCCCAGATCCGCCCCCCGGCAGCAACCTCCATCTAGTCTCCATCTCCAGCCTCCTGGAAGTCCCCTAATCGTTTCCAGCCCCCCCCCCCCCCACCCCCGTCCCCGCCCCCCCCCCCCCCCCCCCAACCCCGTCACTTTTCAGCTCACCCTCACTTCGCTCCTGTGAACCAGCTTTACCAGCTAGTCGAGCAGGTCGCGACCCTGTTGCCTAGGATTCTACTACCTGCTGGATCTTTACTGCCCAACTCTTAACATAAGTTTACAAAGGAATAGAACCAAACATAGAAAGCAAACCAACGGCCCACCCCTCCCCCTTTACAACACCTTATCAATTCCATCACCTTCAAACAGAGCCCCAGACAATGGAAGTGAAAACAAACAGGATAAATGGAAAGACAAAAAAAATTATGCATGCAAAAACTCAGATGTCTTTCCTTCCCAATTTGGGAACGTTTCTTCACCCCCCTCCATTTTTTTCTTTTTTACAAACACAAAAAAAAAGGAAGAAACTGTACCTTGGTACATACACTAAAAGGTCAAAGTTAGATAACTGAGAGAAATCCTTCTCTTCCCGGTCATCGTAACTCATGTTACAGTGCACCACAGAACTTTTTGATTCAAATCGCTACCGACCAGTTTTTTAAAAAAAGTCCTTATGGGTCCCCCAGTTTGTTGTCTTTCATAAAGCCCGCCACTTCTTCCGGCGAGCCAAAATATAGTTCCCGGTCCTCGTAGGTTACCCAAAGACGGGCCGGGTAGAGCAGCCCAAATTTTATTCCCTTTGCAAACAGGGCCGCTTTAACTTTATTAAAACTCACCCTCCTCTTAGCAAGCTCTGCTCCCAAGTCTTGGTAAACCCGGTTCTCGGCTTCTTCCCATACGAACCATTTCGTCTCCCTAGCCCATCTCATGATGTGTTCTTTGTCCAGGAATCGATGCAGCCTCACCACCAACGCCCTCGGGGGCTCACGACCCTGGGGCTTGCGCATAAGTGCCCTGTGAGCCCGGTCCACCTCCAACGGCCTGTTGAACGCCTCTGCCCTCAACATTTTCTCGAACATCTTCACAACATATGCCCCGGCATCCGATCCTTCCTTTCCCTCTGGCAGACCGACGATCCGAATGTTCTGCCTGCGGGAACGATTCTCCAGGTCTTCCAGCAGCCACTTTTGCCGATCCTGTAAAATGCCAATTTGCAGTGCCATCCCAGTGGACCGCCCCTTTCGCTCCGTCGCCTGCTCCTGCAGCTTTGGATCGACTGTCCCTGGGCCATCACTGTCACCTCCATCCGGTCGACAGCCTCCTTAATTGAGGCTGTGGTGTTGGGTGCTCTGGTGCACAGATGAGCCAACACAGTTGTATGTGGTACAACTCTATTTTATTATAACTCTTATAATACAGTTCGTTCTGGATACTCTGCACGTGCTGTCTCCCTAAGTGTGTTTGGCAACAGATGTGTCCTGGTTCTCCTCTGCAGCTAATACTCACCACCGGGGGTCGTGTCTGTGCTTTTATATCTTTCTGTCATTGGTTGTGGTGTTGTGTGTTCTGATTTGTCTGTTGGTGTGTCTATCATGATGTGTGTGTTTGAATATCATGACATCCCCCTTTTTACAAAGATATGTGCCTACGTGGTTATAAATATAATTGTGTCGTGAGTGCATCGAAGAGTGTGTGTGTGTGTTATGTACAGCGTGTGTATATGACGTAACTATTTACATGGGGCGATGTCGGGTGCGTCACACTAACAAGGTTGTACCATAACAAAACTTGGATGCGAGAGAAAAAAAAAACTTGAACATTGGTCTGGTCAGACGATATCTGGAACAATAAACAACAACAGGTTATAATACAGAAGTGTTTGACTTTTTGAACGTATGAACAGCGTTATAAGTCCAGTCTAATGGGTGACCGCCTCAAGAATGGGCTGGTCCTCAAGCCGGTTCAGCTGTGGAGATTTGGTTCTGGTGGCGATGGAAGGGGCATGATCCGTGGCATCTCCACGAAGTCATCCTTGGGAACCAGTGGAGGATCCGGCGTGTGCGTACGGTTCAGTTGCGAGCGTGGAAGGCGGCGCAAAGCTCGCTGATTGCGCCTACGCACCAATCCATCCGCCCTGCATGCCAGGAACAAGGTGGAGTCTTTTTCTTTTTATGTTTGTGGTGGATGGCATCTTGTAGCCGATGGGTCGTTGCCATCGAAGTAGCACCATCACTAATATCATGCAAGGCGATGACTGTGCCAGATGTGGAAGTTGGCCGAGACCGTGTACGCTGGTTCCGGCCACCTGCTGTGCCGGAAGGGCGACTCCGCAGAGAAACGTCGAAGCATGTCGCCTTGGAGAGAGAATTGTTGCTCGCATCAACGTCTGGCGATGGCGCGAATTGGTGTGTCCATCTTGGACCGCCGGTGCTGGTTGCCACTGCCGACCCAGTGGGACTGCCACGCGATCCATTCCCTGTCGCCGTGGCATCCGCCGTCACCCTGAGCGTGCCATCACCGAGGCCGCGACACCGCCCGTCCGGAGCAAGGTCTGGCGTGCGCGAATCAGAGTCGGCGCTTGGCTGCTCCCCATCTGGAGTCCGGTCTGCCTTCCGTCGATGCCCCCCGTCCGGAGTCCCAACAGGTTCACTGGAGGCAGCCGAGATTCCCTGAAGCTGCACTTCTGGAGTCGGAACATGCAGGAATGCACCAACCAGTGGAGAGGGTCGAGCCATCGAGGGTGGAAGCGGTGCGCTGCCACCGCAGTCATCAGTGGTCCCACCGTGATCGTCGAGTGCCTCGGTACGCACTAGGCGAGGTCTGTCACCTTGCACCTTTTGCATGGGAAGTGGGATGCTGTCGTCACTCGTCTCACATCCCGTGGATAGATCCTCATTAGCAGCTTGCTGTTCACTAGGGTTGGGTAAATTGTCAGAGTTTTCATCTGGTGGTGCACACCATGTCGGTGGACTGTCATTGTCTTGCCGTTGTCCTTCATTTGGGCTTTTCTTCTTTGGAATTTTAAATTTTCCCCCAGACATTGCAGAACCTTGTTTATTACCCCCAAATTCTCCCATAGGTATGGTCTCGAATATAGGATCCAATGTTTCTATCGACATTGTACTATTTTCCAAAGAACATTCCGTTTCACTTTTCTTCTCAGGTGCCTCATGTGTATCTTTGTCTAATGTACATGCCTTCATGGTCTCTGGGTCTGATTTTGCTGGGACTGGCATGGTCACAGTCTCTCTTTTACTGTTCTCAATTGCCCACCTTATACTCCCCATACATAACTGCTTAATCACTGGGGTTAGTGTGGTACAATGGATAATCGGGTCGACCTTATCTGCATCTTCACCATTAGTGGAAAGCACACTTGGTTCACTTGACACTGCTGTGGGTTTTAAATTCGTTATCTGGCTACTCGATGTCGGTGTCCTCAGGATTCTTGCTCCAATGTTCTGCTCAATAATCAGTGGAGCGTGTATAGGTTCAATGCAATTAATGTTCCCCTCAAGGTTTGAAGAGTCATTACTGACTAACTGCTGGTCTCCGAAGTTGGGATTTTGCGGTGTTGTGTTGAAGGGAGACATTTGTCCCTGCTGTAGATATGATTCAGGTTGTGTTATTTCCATTACCTGAGGATCAATGTCTTGTCCATTTTTTCGATCCGTACTAAAACACTGGCAATTCTCAGTCTGCTCCTTGCAAGTTAAACATTCAATTAATTTCGTTAGCAAATCCTCAGCATCCTTCTGTGGCCGTGCAGCATTATTAATCTCTGTTCGGCTATAATGATCCTGAAGGTCAGCGCATAAACCTTTTTTCTTCGGGCTTGGACGAGGCGATTCCTTTGGCTTGTCTTCAGTTGGGCTTGAACAGTCTTCAGCGCTGTGCCCTTCATTGTAGCATGAGAGACCGTCATGGTCATGCTGCTGTGCAGTGGAGCATGGTAGGCTGTTATAGCCTTCTTGCTGTTCACGTGAGCATGGCAGACTTGCATCGTCTGCCGCTGGTTGGTCAGGAGAGGTTGCTAGACCCTCATGGTCTTGTTCCTGCAAGGACTGCGCTCTGGAGTCTTGTGTTCCTTCCATCGTGGAGTCCGTCCACGAGCTCTCTGTGGAGGCTTGTGACACTGGAGTCACTTCTTTTTCGTGCAAGGACTGCGCTCTGGAGTCTTGCATTTCTGCAATTGTGGAGTCTGTCCACGAGCTTGCTGTGGAAGCTTGTGACACTGGAGTCACTTCTGGTTCATGCGAGGACTGCACTCTGGAGTCTTGCATGTCTTCTTTCATAGAGTCGGGAACGTTGAGCGGGACGTGGACCACGCTCTGTGTGGCAGCAGGGCACTCTCCGTGTGCTTGCACTGCTCCCTGTCTGTTAATGTCAGGCTGCAGCATCATCCGGTACTGATAAGTTGGAACGTCATATCTGCTGGATTGAAGATCCTCAAATCCGAAAAATGAATCCGCATCTGCGTCGGATTCAATGTGGGGGCCGCCAATGTGCAACATGAAAGGTTCGTCCGAGTCATAGTCATATAGGACCACGGAGCTATCATTGGGCTCGCGAGGTCCGGAAACACTGTAAAGATCGTCATCGAAGTATTCAAGGTCGGAATCATCGGCTTGTGCGTAGGTAACTGCTTGTCGGAGGGTTCTTCGGAGGTCAAATTCATCTCCTGGGTCAATTTGCGGCACTGTGCTGTCATTCCAGGTGAGGGAAGGTTGTTTTACAGCTTTAACAGATTTTTGTTTTTTTGATTTGGGACGTTTCCCTTTTAAATTGGATTTGGGACATTTCCCTTTTAAATTGGTGCAGTCTGGGGCCTCTGACATCCTGACGCTCGGTATGTAGCACGTAGGAAGCGACTGCGCATGCTCAGATCGCTGTTCCTTTACCGATGGCCGTTTTCTTGACTGCGCATGCGCAGCATCTCGCGCATGCGCAAACGAAACTTCCGGTTCTGCGCACTGCTCGCGCAACTGTGCTAGCGTGATACCTTTAGCAAGATGGCCGCCGACCTCGACCCAGCCCTCTCTCAGGCCCGGGATTTCGGCCTCTGGGAATTCGGGCTCCGGGATCCCGGCCACGAGGTGAGTACTGCCGCTTTTCTTACCTTTACTTGCCGATTGGATTGCGTTTTCTTCACAGTACTTGGAGAATTTGTCCAGGACTGCCTGGTAATCGTACCTTTGCTGCCTCCTGAAGAACCTGAACCTTGTGAATATTTCTCTTGCCCTTGCACCGGCGATGGTGAGGAGAAATTCAATTTTTTCGCTATCATCCAGGTCTTGGAGTTCAGCTGCCACCAGGAACAATTCGAACACATGCCGGAATCGCCGCCAGTTTTCGCGGAGATCGCCGTGGCACTGGAGCGGCTGCGGAACCGGGAGCTCTATCATTTTGCCTGGGCACTGCTGGTTGTCTGTGTACACGGAGGTATGCCGGCAGGTATCGATCCACTCCTGTACCATGTGGTGTTGGGTGCTCTGGTGCACAGATGAGCCAACACAGTTGTATGTGGTACAACTCTATTTTATTATAACTCTTATAATACAGTTCGTTCTGGATACTCTGCACGTGCTGTCTCCCTAAGTGTGTTTGGCAACAGATGTGTCCTGGTTCTCCTCTGCAGCTAATACTGACCACCGGGGGTCGTGTCTGTGCTTTTATATCTTTTTGTCATTGGTTGTGGTGTTGTGTGTTCTGATTTGTCTGTTGGTGTGTCTATCATGATGTGTGTGTTTGAATATCATGACAGAGGCTACCACCTTGGTCAGGTCCTCCGCACACTCCTTACGGTGCCGGGCAAACTTCTCATCCAGATATGCAACCAACTGGTCTGTCGACCATTGAGCTGGCGGGGCCGGACCTCGCTTCTCTGCCATTGCAGCCACCAAGCTCAGATCCTCACTTCCAACCAGCTTTTGATTCCTTCTTTTGCGATTATTTTTTGAGCGTAGTTCCATAGGATAGGGGTCGCCTTCTCCTCCTCTCACTTTTATCCACTTATGTTAGAAATAATTTCCGCGAAAATCCAGTATAAAAGCCGTTAAAAAAACCACCAAGAGCAAGAGCTGCTAAATGTGCGACCGTTCACAGCATAGTCACCACCGGAAGTGTCCATATGCTTTCTTGACTACCTCGTCCACTTGTGCTGCCACTTTCAAAGGCCTGTGGACCAGTACGCCCATATCTCTCTGACTTTCTATATTTCTAAGAGTTTTGGCATTTACTGTATATTTCTCCTCCATGTTCGACGTACCAGTGCAGAAGGAGCACTGTGCTATCAGAGGGCAGTACTGAGGGAGCACTGCTTTTGCTTTTAAACACAGGAATACCCCAGGCTCAATCTCCCCCGATTCTATTGATGCAACTTTGAAATGTTTACCAGATGCAGGATACGGCACCTTTTGAACATTCACTCCCTCCACCAGCAATGCACCATCGATACCCAGATCCCACTGCAATCTCTTCCCATTTAAATAATCTGCTGCTTCCCTGTCCCTCCAACCTCCCGTTCCACCACTCAGCCACCACCTCTCAGACGTGAACAGTCCCACCTTCTTCTTTACACAGACCATGAAATTAACCCAGTCTGTCGGGACTTCAATACGCCTAATGATACCCAAGGCAGTCATTCTCTCGAGCGCTGCCTTTAGTTTATCCCTTAACGGCGCTGGCACACATTTCGCCGCATGAATCACAGGCTTCGCATCGTCCTTCAATTGAATCTTGTACATGTATGGTAACGTACCAAAACCGTGGGAAATTTCAGGGAAATCATTCAGTGTGAAGTCTCCTGAGGGATGAGGGCTTGTTGCAGTACTGTCAGCACTGTAGACTCATCTGGCTAGCTGTAGCTCCTCACACGCCTCAACTCCAATTAAAAACTCGCAGTCCGCCGCCACCACAGAAAATTTCAACTTGTGAATTTTGTTTTTTACATCGACATCAATCTCACATCTCGAATTGAGCTGTGCCTGCAGACCAAGGGCTGAAACATAGAGTTTAAACTGTTGTTTAAACGCCTTCGAATTCGCGTCAACATTACCAGTAATCCGAAGCTGTTGAGGTGCCTTGATGCCTTCCATCCCAGGCTTCGAGGTTTTACCGCACGTTGAGCACCAGATGCCAATAGCGAGCAAGGCTCGTAGCAAAGATGCATTTTCTTTATTTTCCTTCAAAGTTATCTTTAGTGGTTTGGATGTTTTCATACAGAATTTTAGTACATCATCAACCCTGGTACCATGTCATGTTCTGTAGACTGGCCGAAGTAAATGATGAACTACAGAACATTTAGTTCAAATAATTTATCGTCAAACTGCGTGCTACGATAACTAGGATAAATAAAATAATAAACCACTAACACTAATTAACTATTGTAGAACTACTGCACAATACGTCTGTCTACTAGCACGACCTACTCCCAACTCCCAGGTACAGGGTCACGTGGCGGGTTTACACTGCCACCTAGTGGTCAGAGGTCATGCATAAAATTATGTACACACTTGCTTTATGCATATCATCACAGTGGAGAGAGAGAGAAAGAGAGGGGGGGAGGGGGAGAGAGAAGGGATACAGAAGAGGGGAGAAAGACAGGGGGGGAGAGAGAGGTCAAAGAGAGAGGGGGAAAAGGGGGAAAAGAGAGGGGTGGAGAGAAAGGGGAGAGGGGGAGAGATGGCTGGGGAGAGAGAGAGGATGGGGAGAAAGAGAGAGGGAGAAGAGAGAGGGGGAGACAGAGAGAGGGGGAGAGAGAATGGCGAAGAGAGAGGAGGAGAGAGAGGGGTAGCGAGAGAGAGCGGGGAGAGACAGAGAGAAAGAGAGAGAGAGAGAGATGGCAGGGAGAGAGAGAGCAGGGGAAAGTCGGAGAGAGAGAGCAGGAGAGAGAGAGAGTCAGAGAGTGGGGAGAGCAAGAGAGAGAGAATGGGAGAGAGAGCGGGGGAGGGAGAGAGCAGAGAGAGACGGAGAGAGAGCAGGGGAAAGAGAGCAGGAAGAGCAACAGAGAGACAGATCCAGGGAGAGAGAGGGAGAGCGGGCAGAGAGAGTGGAGATGGAGAGAGAGAGAGGTGGGTGAGAGAGTGATGGGGGAGACAGAGAGAGTGGAGGGGACTGAGAGAGCAGGGAGGGAGAGAGAGCAGGGGAAAGACACAGAGAGAGAGCAGGAGAGAGAGAGTCAGAGAGAAGGAGAGAGAAGGGGAGAGAGATAACAGGAGAGAGACGGATGGGACAATGGGAGAGTGCAGGAGTTAGAGAGAGAGAGCTGGGGAGGGAATGAGAGAGCACGGGAGGGAGAGAGTGAGCATGGGAGGGAGAGAGAGCAGGGAATGAGAGAATGTGGGGGAAGGCGAGAGAGCAGGAAAGAGAGGGAGAGAGCAGAGAGAGAGAGAGTGGGGAGAGAGAAAGAATGGGGGAGAGAGTGTGAGGGGAAGGAGAGGGGGAGAGAAACAGGGGAGAGGCAGGAGAGGGAGAGGGAAAGAAAATGAAGGGAAGAGACAGAGCGGGAGAGAGAGGGGGCAGAGAGAGATGGGGGAGAGAGAGTGGGAGGGAAGGGGAGAGAGAGAGGAAAACAGAGAGCGGGGGCAAGAGAGAGGGATGCGAGATAGAGGGGGGTGAGAGACTGGGTGGGGTGAAAAAGAGGAGAGAGAGAAGGGAAGAGAGAGGAGCTGGGAGAGAGTGGGGAAGAGAGTGCAGGGGAGAGAGGGGGAGAGAGAGAGGGGGGAGATAGAAGTGGGAAAGAGAGAGGTAGGCAAGAGAGAGGGGGTGGAGAGAGGGGGAGGAGGGAGAGAGGGGAGCAAATGAGGGAGGGGGAGTGAGAGAGAGAGGCTGGAGACAGAGTGAGGGGGAGAGAGAGAGAGGAGGGAGAGGGGGAGAGAGAGAGAGGAGGGAGAAGGGGAGAAAGTGGGGGGGGGGGAGAGAGAGGTGGAGGGAGTAGATAGGGGGCAGAGAGAGAGGGGGCAAGACAGAGAGTGAGAGAGTAAGAGAGAGGGGGAGAGAGGGGGTGGGAGAGAAGGGGGAGAAAGGAGGGAGAGAGAGGGGGAGAAAGGGGAAGGGGGCGAGTGGAGGAAGAGGGAGAGCGAAGGGAAGAGGGAGAGAGATGGGAGGAAAAGAGGGAGTGGAAGGGAGAGAGTTATTGTTTCATTATTGGTGGTACAACATCCAAGTACATCAAGCTGCAGCCACAGATACACACGGCACACCCCACACACAGCATCCCAGCCAACAAGATGGCAGCTAGGAGAGCGCCCCCAAGATTCACAGACACTGAGCTGGAGACCCTCCTGGACGACGTGGAGGAGAGGCGGGCCAACCTGTACCCGGCCCAGGAGGGAGGCTGCCAGCCGTCGTCGTTTACCGTGCCTGGGTACAGGTGGCAGAGGCGGTCAGCGCCACCAGCAGCACTGTCTGGATGGGCCAGCGGTGCCATAGGAAACTGCACTCCTCCTCAGGGCAGCCAGGGTGTGTGGGCAGCACTGTGCCCCTGGCATCAATCCCCCATCCTACACACCGGTAACCCCATTCCCCGCACACCCCCTCCCCCACCAGGAGGGCGACCGAATCCCCACCCTGTACCACATGCCGGCACCCATTCCGGCTGCCATGGTCAGGTGCCCTGGCGACTGAAGCCACCACCTACACACCCCCTGGGCTGCATGCACCGGACTGTCTAACACTGTGCGTTTTCTGTTTCCCCCACCCCTAGGAGAAGACATCTATAACCACAGGGAGTGGGAGAAAACTGATATTGATAATAATAATCGCTTGTCACATGTAGGCTTCAATTAAGTTACTGTGAAAAAACCCTAGTCGCCACATTCCAGCGCCTGTTCGGGGATGCCGGTACAGGAGGGGGATCACCGGACCTACGGCCCCTCACTGCGGCAGAGCCACGAGCCCTGGGTGTGGTTGACAGGCCCGAGGAAAGGGCAGTCGCCGGGGTGGAGATCGGCCTCGGGCAAGGAAGTGAGACCCCGCTGAGTTGCAGTTTCCCACGGCACGTGTGTCAACCCTCCCACACCCCCCCCCCCAACACCACCCTCACTCCCACACCCAAACCCCCACACCACCATCTCCCCCACATCACCCCGACACCTCCATTACCCCCGGCCCACGTCTAATCATGCGTTTTGCTTTTTGACTTGCAGGACCTGCTGGTGATGAGGTGGGTCCATCTGCTGTCCCCCGGCCCCAGCCACAACCAGACCACCCCTCCCAACCCACCCCCCCCCCACCCCCCCAAGTGCCGAGCAGTGATGATGACACCGACTCGGAGGGACACTCCAGAGCTCAAGTCCGATGTTGACACCGATTTCCCGTCACAGCTGTCTCTAACACCCTCCACCATCCCAGAGACATTGACCTCGGTCGGGCACTTTAGTGAAGCGGCTCCTGGGACACACTCCGGTGCACACCACACACATGTTCCGATACAACAGGTGGAGGGGGAACTCCCGAGGGGACGGACGGTCAGAGGGCAGGCGGACCCGAGGAACTAGCTGCTGTCCAGATAGGTTTTGAGCGTCTGGAACGGACAGTCCTATCGATTGTGGAGAACCAGTCGCAGAGCCAGGGACTATATGAGGGGTTGTCGGCGAGCATCCAGTACCTGCAGGTGCTGTTGGAGGAATCCAACAGCGTGAAGCAGGAGGTGGTGCCCCGTGGCTGTACGAGTTGGAGCTGCTCGAGGTGGAGGAGTCTGCAGCAGCGGAACAGGAGGCAGCCGGTGAGGATGGAGAGCTGACCGCCCAACAGACCCAGGAGGAGGAGGAAGTGCAAAGGAGGAGCCGCATGAGGCCTCGCGTCTACCGGCAGCGCCTGTTACTCTTTTTCTTTATTCATTCATGGGACGTGGGCGCGGAGGACCTGCCGGAGCGGACATGCCGTCGAAGACTCCAGCTGAGCAGAGAGACAGTGTGACATATCTGCCAGATGATGTCACGCTTGGCACTGTGGGGTATGGGGGAGAACACCCGCTCCCGGTGGCCGTCAGGGTGACGGTGCCCTAAACAGGTGCCAAGTGGGGACCTGTCTGGGATCTCAGACCTCGGTGCACAGATGCATCCGCGCCATCACGGAGGCCCTATATACCCGGTCGGCACAATACATCCATTTCAATGTGGACCGAGCACACCAGGATGCCCGGTCAGCGGGGTTTGCCGCCATTGCCCGGGTCCAGGGGGCGATCGACAAGATGCATGTCACCCTATGAGCACCTACAGAAGAGAGGCCGCTCAACATCAGCCGAAAGGGGTTCCACTCGATGAACATACAGCAGGTGTGTGATCATGTGCATCTGCGCCCGATACCTTCATCCTGGCACACTTGACGACTTCCAGCCTCTTCGAGGTGCACCCCCAGCTGAGGGGTTGGCTCCTGGGCGACAGGGATTATCTGCTGCGGTCGTGGCTGATGTGGCCTACCCTGAGGCCACAGATTGGCGTGGGACCCGCTACAACGATGTCCATGCAGCGACCAGGAGAATGATCGAGTGGTGCTTCGGCCTCCTGGAGATGTGGTTCAGATGTCTGGACCGCTCAGGAAGGGCCCTCCAGTATAGCGCTAGGAGAGTCTCCCTAATCATGGTGGCCTGCTGCATCCTCCACAATATTGCAAAGCAGAGGGGTGACATACAATCAGAGAATCCCTACAGTGCAAAAAGAGGCCACTTGGCCCATCGAGTGTGCACCGACACTTCGAAACATCACCCTACCTAGTGATTTGAAACAAACCTGTTGGACTTTAACCTGGTGTTGTAAGACTTCTTACTGTGCCCACCCCAGTCCAACACCGGCATCTCCACACCCAAAAGGTTAGGTGGGGTTACTTGGTTAGGGTGGAAGCCTGGGCTTAAGTAGGGTGTGTGGTATTATAGGTATTGTGGGCAGCACGGTAGCATTGTGGATAGCACAATTGCTTCACAGCTCCAGGGTCTCAGGTTCGATTCCGGCTTGGGTCACTGTCTGTGCGGAGTCTGCACATCCTCCCCGTGTGTGCGTGGGTTTCCTCCGGGTGCTCAGGTTTCCTCCCACAGTCCAAAGATGTGCATTGGTTAGGTGGATTGGCTATGATAAATTGCCCTTAGTGTCCAAAATTGCCCTTAGTGTTGGGTGGAGGTGTTGACTATGGATAGGGTGCTCTTTCCAAGAGCTGGTGCAGACTCGATGGGCTGAATGGCCTCCTTCTGCACTGTAAATTCTATGATCTATGATCTAGGTATTACGGTACCTGAGAGGCTAAAGTGCCTTTGCTTGCTATTGGCTAGAGTGTATAATAGCTCCGCCCTGATAGGCGGGGTATAAGAACCCGTGCCACCCCAGCAGCCCTCATTCTGTACCTGAGCTGCTGGGGGAAACATCCAGCTTATTAAAGCCTTCAGTTGGACTACAACCTCGCTTTAGTGGTCGTTGATCGTGCATCAGGGTGCTCTTTCCAAGGGCAGACTCAATGGGCTGAATGGCCTCCATCTGTACTGTAAACTCTATGACTTGGCAGAAGGAGAACTTCTTCTCCCTCAGGTGGTTGAACCTCCATGGGTCCACTCACCCCATCTGCTCCATAAAGGAGTTCAGTTCCATTACCATTATTGATTCTTTCCCTGATTTGGAGCTGGATTTGGGTCCTGTTCATAGTTGAAGTCCCCCCTCCATGATGAGTTGGTGGGAGTCTAGTTCAGGGATTTCTGCAATGGTTTTTTTGATGAAATCAGCGTCATCCCAATTGGGGACATACACTTTTACAAGTACCACCGGTGCCCCTTCCAAGACACCACTGACCATTACACACCGCCCCCCTCCGGGTCCGTCACAGCATTCGTCGCTGTAAAGGCTATTCTTTTACTAAACAATATGGCCACCCCTCTGGACCACGTCTCGTAGCATGTTTGCTAGGTCTGTCCTTTAAAAAAAAATTTAGAGTACTCAGTTCTTTTTTTCCAATTAAGGGGCAATTTAGTGAAGCCAATCCACCTAGCCTGCACATCTTTGGGTTGTGGAGGTTGTAATGATATGCAGTAACAGTGTCTATAGCCTAGGTGTGATGCAAGAGGAACAGGACACTGGAACCAGACAGAGCTAGTTTGATTCGAGTTACAGAATCTATTAGTAGCATGGTTAATAGTTCCACAGTTTTGTTAGCAATAGTTTAGTCTACCCAGTTTATTTAACATTAAACAACTAGCCTTGAATTAGATGTTCTGTCATACACTGATTAATTTATTATCACAGTACCTGAACATAATGGATGAGACCCACGCAGACACGGGAGAATGTGCAAACTCCACACGTACAGTGACCCAGGGCCAGGATCGAATCTGGATCCTCGGCGGCGTGAGGCAGCAGTGCTAACCACTGCGCCACCGCACCGCCCTCATGTAGGTCTGTCCCATCCAGCTTTTTCTTACCCTCAGTCAGTCCTTCTCCCTCCGGTGTGTCTCCTGGAGGAAGACTATGTCAAGCTTTTCAGATGGGCGAAGATTCTAGATCTTTTCACCGGCCCGTTAAGTTTCCTGATGTTCCAGGTGCCTATTCTGGTGGGGGTTTCTGTCCCTCCCCTCCTCGTGCGGGGTCAGCTGTATTCACCACATGGGCGTGTCCCTGCATGCCGGGGTTTCCCTCTGTTTGTGGGCCACCCAATATGACCACCATGGTCTTCTTTATTTTGGCCACCTCTCCTGGATAGAGTGGACGTGGAGAGGATGTTTCCACTTGTAGGAAAAACTAGAACCAGAGGACACAATCTCAGATCAAAGGGACGATCCTTTAAAACAAAGATGAGGAGGAATTTTTCCAGCCAGAGGGTGGTGAATCTGTGGAACTCTTTGCCGCAGAAGGCTGTGGAGGCCAATTCACTGAGTGTCTTTAAGACTGAGATAGATAGGTTCTTGATTAATAAGGGGATCAGGGGTTATGGGGAGAAGGCAGGAGAATGGGGATGAGAAAATGTCAGCCATAATTGAATGGCGGAGCAGACTCGATGGGCCGAGTGGCCTAATTCTGCTCCTATGTCTTATGTGCAACCTGTTGCAACCCTCCTCCCCCCCTTCCCTCTTCCCACTGGTCCCCAACCCCCCCCCCCACCCCGAGCCCTTCTCCCCTTGCCATGCCCCCTACCCCATATCTCTTTTGCGTTCCCTCCCTTGCCCCCCCTCTTTACCCTTTTCCTCCTTCTCTCCGATTTGTCATTTTGCCCCGCCTTTCTACCAGGCACTCCCTTCTTTTCAGGAGTTGCACTGCACCCCCCCCCCCCCCTCCCTTTCCTCTTCTTTCTGCACACCAGCATACCCGGCAGCGTGTGGCTCCCCACCTGGCAGCAGCTTGCCTTACCCTCCAGCCCTTTTGTTCTCAGCCTGGAGATCGAAGACACATTGTTCATGGTGTGTATACGTCTTCTATTGTTGTCTTCCCAGCCCGTAATTCTGGATGAGTTCCTGCATGGTAAAATAATGTTCCTTATTGCAGTACATTACCCAGAGTACAGCATTCCAAAACTCACTTTGTTTTTGAATAAAGCCGCCTTGCCCCATTGAACTGAGCCCGGCGCTTGGCCAGGTCGGTCCCAATGTTCTGATAAGATTCGGATTGTATGTCTCTCCCATCTACAGGACTTTGTGCTTCTTGCCCAGTTCAGAATTCACTACTTGTCCTGATATTTGTGGGGTTTGGCGATAATCACTCGTGGTGGTTCTCCTGTTTTGGGCCTTTGCCGGAGCGACCTGTGGACCCGATCTACCTCTGGGGGCTTGGGGAGGTCCCCCGCCCCCCCGGCAACCAGCTTTCCGAGCATCTGCGTGACTTACTCCATCGGGATTCTGCCCTCTGTGCCCTCAGGTACTCTGATGATCCTTAAGTTCTGGCGGCGAGACCTGTTCTCCTGATCTTCCAACTTCCCCTTGAGCCCTCTCTGGGTCGTCACCAACCTTGCACCTCTGTCTTGAGCCAGGTGATCCGATCCCTCTGGTCCGTGGCTGCTATCTCCAGCTCCCGCACTGTCGTCTCCTGGGTCTCCGGTCTCCACTCAGTTTGTTTCAGCGCCTCTTTGAAGGGGACCAGTGCGATTTCTATGGCTGACCTATGGCGACCATGGGGTCCTCCTTGATGGAGTGGCTGTGTTCATGGAGCTCCTGTGTAAGGAGCTCCATCCACTGCTCCTTCGGCGAGTGGGCTCCGTTTCGCTCCGTGTGTCTGCGCTATGGATCTTCCTCTGCGGACTCTTGCTGCTTTTATCATTGTCCCTGTTCTGTGGCTGGTTTGAGAGCATGCCCTCTGTGGCTGGTTTGAGAGCATGCCCTCTGTGGCTGGTTTGAGAGCATGCCCTCTGTGGCTGGTTTGAGAGCATGCCCTCTGTGGCTGGTTTGAGAGCATGCCCTCTGTGGCTGGTTTGAGAGCATGCCCTCAGGTGGTTGTTAGATTAGGGGTTATGGGGAGAAGGCAGGAGAATGAGGATGAGAAAAATATGATTGAATGGCGGAGCAGATTCGATGAGTCGAGGGCCTAATTCTGCTCCTATGTCTTATGATCTTATGGTTTGGAATTCTCTCCCATAGACAGCAGTTGAAGCTAGATCAGTTGTTAATTTTAAATCTGAGAAAGATTTCTGTTAAGCAAAGATATTAAGGGATATGGGTCAAAGGCAGGTATGTGGAATTAGGTCACAGATCAGCCATGATCTCATTGAATAGCGGGACAGGTTCAAGGGGCTGAATGGCCGACTCCTATTCCTATGTCCTAGACAGAGTGGGAGACATCGAGAGAGACAGATAAATCGGAGAGAGAGATAGAGACAGAAAGAGCGAGGCAGGGAGGTAGAGACAGAGACAGACACGAGAGAGACAAAGGGCATGATCTACCTGCCGCAATGCACTCGAGCGAGAGCGCGGTAGATTCTGGGAGAGGCCTCCCTCGGGCTTCCCGGCAGCCTTACATCACCCCAAGTCCCCGGGGCGTCAAATTCAGATTCCCGCTCACAGGAGGCGTGACCAAACAGCGAGTGCCCAAGTCGGTCTTTAACCTTACTTAGGCAAGCTTACCCGGGATCTGCCGGCCTTCCTGGGATCCACCAGCCTCCCAACGAGGCCACAGCCAGGTGCCGTTCAGTGCTGGCCCACACAAACATGGCCAGGGGGAACGGCACCTGGGTTGTCTTCTGGTGCATCTGAAGCCCCTGGGTGGCCGGGGATAATGCAGGATGGCTCCCTGGCCCTCCCCCTGGAACCCAGGCAAACTAGCACTGCCCAGCTGGCACGTTGGCACTGCCACCCCGGCACCTTTGCATTACCAAGCCAACAGGAGCACTGTCAGGGTGCCCGGGTGGCACTAACAATGGTCAGGGCCCAAGGGGGGGGGGACCATGCCCATGAAAGGAGGGTTTGAGGGGGGGGAGGGATGCAAGGCAGGTAAGAAGGGGCCTCTGGGAGGTTGGAGAGTGTGACGGGTGGGGGTCCTGGAAGGGGGTCCTGTGAGGAGGCGTGGGGCCTGAAGAGGGGTGTCCCCTTAGAGACCCCATAGCGGGGTGTCCTCACTTGGGAGGGGGGGTAATGCCCATCTGTGTGTGGGGGGGGGGGGGGGGGGGGGGGGGGGGGGTGACAGAGATCAGGGCACCCTTTCAAAATGGAGGCCCGATCTTGGCGTTCAGCTGCCAGTGCTGAAAACAATTCTGGGGCGCGATTTAATGGCCATGTTGCACTTAAGCGAGAGCACAACAAGGCCGTTAAATAAAATGAGAACCGCCCCACGCCAATCAGTTTTCAATCTAACCAACCCACTCCTGTTGGCAAAATCATGATCCCGTTGCAGCACGGCAAGATACCAATAATCCCCAGCACGTTGTCATGCGGGCTCCGATTAGTACACCCTTTTAAAAATGTGAATCCGACGGAATGGCTGTCAGGGGGAAGCCGAGGAGGTGATTAGCGTCATCGCTCACAGGAAAAGAGCCCAGGGGCACTGCGGTTGCTGCTCTGGTGCTTGGAGGGGGGGGGAGGAGCCACCGGGGGCTCAACCCAGGTCAGGGTGGGCCACCATCGGGGAGGTTGTTGCGGGGTTTGTACCCACATCCCCGTCCATTCGAGGAAAGGAATACCTCTCCAATCCCTCCCCTTTCATATCGCAGAGACGGTTGAATGGATTTTACGACAAAATCAAACAGGGAGCAGGGGAGATAGGGGGGATATGGAGATCTGCTGACTATGACATGACTAAATTTTCAGCTTCGTATCAACCTACCTATAATCATGCCTTGACTCCACCCTCCCTCACTGTCCACTCGTATGATGTTCAAGGTTCCATGTGTTTTAATAAATCAGGGAAAGGAAAGTTAAAGGGGCAAAGTAGGTGCAACCTTTGTTGACTGGCAAGGACCGGTACCAGGCTTATCCAACAAGGGCATGTTTAACTGTGATTGGTCCAGGGTATGGAATATAACCCATAACATTTCATGGGGACAGACATCCCCAATCCCCTGGATGACATCAGCTGATGATTTTACAGCCTATAATGGAACCTATTTCATATGCGGCACTAAAGCATATCCATGGCTCCCCATTGATTGGACAGGATCCTGTTTTTTGGGATATGTTGTACCTCAAATGCGTCACCTATCATCCTTAAGCACTCCCCCTCGCGAGCAAAAAGGACTATTTCTAAAACAGAACAGTTCTTTATGATGGCCTTTCCCTTGTACGGAATGGGCAAGGCATCCGACGAACTGATCCACATGGCCACAGCATTGGAACAACTGGCGAACGTAACGGCAGCAGAAGCCAGGGAAACAGGACAGGCACTGGCTGAGGTCTCAGCTGAGCTAGTAGCTGTCCGGACCGTGGCATTACAAAATTGACTGGCTTTGGATTATCTGTCAGCCTCGCAAGGAGGAACATGCGCTATCATAGGTCAGGAATGCTGTACTTATATTCCAGATGGCTCTGAAAATATCACTAACCTGGCCGACCATATTAAGAGACAGGCTGCTCAAATTCAAGAGATTGGCAGTGAATTTCATGACTATAACCCGCCGGGTTGGCTAGGATGGTTGGGTCACGGATTATTTGATTGGATCTTTAAGGCCTTCATTCTACTACTCCTAATTCTACTAGGGATAGGATTGCCTGGTTGCTTGTGTAAATGCATTTTCAATCGAGTCATGGATATACCTATTTAACTAGTTGTCATGATATGACAAAAGGAGGGAATGTGATATGGTGCGAATTAAGTAATGGCATGATGGGAAAACTGGTCAATGGGAAGACTGGTCAAAAGGTTTGATACTATACAAGAAAGACTGAAACTACTCATTCCAGCTCCCCAGGCCCAGGTAAAGAATGCTGCCCTAACCATTTTCAGACTAGTATGGCCGTAGGCCAACTGTGCATAACTTGAAGTCTGAAAAGATCAGCGAAGGTCGAGCCATTCCAAAACACCGGACCTCAGCAACTCCTGATAAAACTAACTCGTCATAACCCAGGGCCGTAGGAATTTAAAACAAAGATAAGTTCAGGAAGAAACAAGTCTATTCCGACCTTTCAATGTTCCCTCCGAGGACTAAATAATGGTATGAGTGATATGACCAAACATGGTCTGGTCTATGCTTCCGTTTGTATTTCCGATCAAACTCCTGACCATACTGTTGTCACATAATCTTGATAATGATAATGTATAAATATTGAGCTAATTCTCTGCGAAAGCGCGGAACTTGTGAAAGACTCAGCAGTTTTGTTGACTGCTCTCTGACTTCAAGTCTCAGCCATTACTGCATGCAGTTGTTTTCGAAAATAAAGCTTGTTATTCTGTCTGCGATATGAAAGGGGAGGGATTGGAGAGGTATTCCTTCCCTCGAATGGACGGGGATGTGGGTACAAACGCAACACTTGCTTACGTTCAATTTTTCGGCATAAAGACATGACATATATAAATAGGTATTGGAAGGCAGGTCTCGTTTAGGTCGTTTTTTTACTACCGAGTGCCCATTAAGGCTAAATAGTCCAGAGAGTCCAAAAATTATAATGAAGATCTTCATCCTGTGTTCTCGTCTGGGTTGGAGACTATCTTCTTGCAATCGGATAGATGTATCCAACTTGAACGTCCTTCAAGTTTGACGGAAGTTGGTGTAGTCAGCAGTACGAGGAAGGGGCCGCTCCAGCATTGTCCTAGTTTCTTTCTGTCCCAGTTTTTCACCAACACGTGGTCTCCGGGTTTGATCACTGGATATCGAGGGACGGCTGTCCCTGCCGTTACTGGGAGATGTGCCTGTTTTACCTGTGAGGGGAGAAACTTCAGAGAAAGTGTTAATTGCTTCAAATAGTTCTGCATTTGTTCCCCCATCACAAGGAGGTCTACTCCCTCTAGGGGTTTTTCATGGGCATCCCAGGGAGTCCAAATTGGCCGACCATAGACTATCTCTGCAGCTGACAGTCCGGTCCGTGAATGGGGAGTCACTCGCATGTGAAACAGTGCCAAGGGTAATACTTTTAGCCAATTTAACCCAGTTTCTTCAGTTAATTTAGATAATTTTTCTTTTAAAGTCCCGTTGGCTCTTTCCACAATTCCTGCAGCCTGCGGGTGATACACGCAGTGCAGTTGCTGTTTAATTACGAGTGCTTCGCACAATTCAGTATTGATCCGAGCTACAAAATGTGGTCCATTGTCTGAGCTCACCATTTTGGGTACCCCAAAACGAGGAATGACTTCCGTTAACAACAACTTCACCACTGTATGTGCCGTACAATTAGTGGTGGGGAAGGCTTCAATCCATTTACTAAACACATCGATTATTACTAAACAATATTTATAGCGCTGTGCTTTTGGCAATTCGATAAAATCAAGCTGTCTCCAGGCAAAAGGGCCATCTGGCAAGGGAGTGGTTCCTGGAGGGCATTTAATGCCTTTACCCTTATTATGTTTCATGCAAATAACGCATCGATCCAGCTGCGTTTGCGCTGCTGTATTCAAATCTGGGTGCCACCAGGTTTTTAGGAGTAGCTGTACCATTCCCTCCTTGCCAAGATGGGTACACGAATGCAAATAATCAATAAGTACCGGCAATAAAGAATTCGGAATACAAACTTGACCAACGGGCGTAAGCCAGAGGTCTCGTGTCAAGGAGAGTGAACACCCCATTGACTTCCATAGTGTGCGCTCGGAATCAGAGGCGTCCCTCTGTAAATTATGAACTTCAGTTATGTCTGGCATGCCCTTCGTTCCTAATGCAGGTACCTGGTTTAGAGCCTGATTAGCCCTACTGGGAACAATCAGAAAGGCTGATATAGCCGCAGCCTTAGCAGCCGAATCAGCACGGGCATTTCCTAATTGAACAGGAGTGCCCCCCTTTGTGTGCGCAGCACATTTAATAATTGCCAATTGATGGGGAAGCTGAATAGCATCGAGGAGATTTTTAACCCAAAGAGCATTTTGAATGGGAGCTCCCGCAGAGGTGAGAAAGCCTCGCTGTTGCCAGAGGCGACCGAAATCGTGGGTCATGCCAAAGGCATACCTAGAATCAGTGTAAACATTAGTACTTTTATCTGTGGCCAAGATACATGCTCGAGTAAGGGCAAATAGCTCGGCTTTTTGTGCGGAGACAGGGGTCTCGAAGGCTGCTGCTTCCTGCACGTCAGTGTCGGTTACCACGGTATATCCCAACTGTGGGATGCCAGTGAGAGAAATGGAGGAACTGCCATCAACATAAAAAATTAGATCTGGATTATCAACAGGCCGGTCCGTTAAATCCGGGCGAGGCGCGGTAAGGAAGTGATTCCGAAGCAAACAATCGTGTGGCGGGTCCGCAAGGTTATCGGGGGGCTATTCGAGGAACACAGCAGGATTTAAGGTAGAACAGTAATGAAAAGAGAGGTAGGGGTTTTGCAATAGTGAAACCTCATAGCGGCTCAAGCGGGCTTGAGTCAGATGGTGGGTTTGCTGAGACAGGAGAGCCACAATAGAGTGCGAGGTGTGCACGTGTACTGGCTGGTGAAGGGTCAGATTAGAGGCTGCCCATGCTAACAAATGGACAGCCGTAAGAATTTGGGTGCAGCGAGGTAGACCGCAAGCTACAGGATCCAATTTCGTAGAATAGTAGGCGACCGGGCGACGCCGGTCACCGTGTTCTTGTGTTAGAACACCAGTGGCACATTCATCAAGAACATTAACGTACAACTGAAAGGCTCTGTCATACATAGGTCGTCCTAGCGCTGGAGCGGTAGCCAGGGCATTTTTGAGAGTAACAAAAGATTGTTTTGCTGAATCAGGAAGTTCAAACTTAAGAGGAGCATTTTGAGAGGAGTACGGAGTTAAATCTAGACAGTATAAAAATGGACAGTAACATTCGGAATCCATTGCCTGCAAACGTTCACCAATCCTAAAAAGGCTCGCACCTGCTTGGGCGAGTCAGGAAATGGGGTCTGCAGTATAGGAGTAATGCGTTCCTGAGTAAGGGAGCGATCCGTAGCACTTATTAGGACACCCAAAAATTTGACCTGCCGTTGGCCTTTATGAAATTTAGCGGGCGGGACCACATATCCCCATGAATGGAGACGGATGAGCAGGTAAATGGCGTCACGCTGGTTAGCGTTGAAGTCAGGGCTGGCAAGGACTAAGTCATCAACATATTGGATGATGGTGGAGCCACCAGTTGATAATGTCGCTAACTGGGGGTGCAGTGCCTGTGAGAAAAGGTTTGGAGAATGAATGAAGCCCTGTGGGAGCCTAGTCCAAGTATACTGGTTGCCCTTAAATGTAAAGGCAAACAAATACTGTGATTCAGGGGCGAGGGGTATCGCAAAAAAGGCATGTTGTAAATCAACAAGGGTGAAAACAGTTGCTTCCGGTGGGACATTACTAAGGATTGTCGCCGGGTTTGGGACAATAGGATGTAAGGGTTCCACTATCTGATTAATATGTCGGAGGTCTTGGACCAAACGCCATTCGGATGGTCTTCCTATCTTAGGAACTAGAAGAATTGGGGTGTTACAGGGCGATTGGCATGGTACCACAATTCCCTGCTGAAGGAACGATTGAATCATGACTGAGACTCCTTCTTCAGCCTAGGGGCGCAAAGGGTACTGTGAAATCGAGGGCAAGGGCATGTCAGGTTTAACTTTAATAACAACGGGAGGGACATTAGTGAGACCAACTTCGTGTTTGGAGGCCGCCCATAAATCTGCGGGTAGTTCAGAAGTCGTTGATTGGACTGAACGATGGTGGTGCAGTGTGCTAATGAGGACAAATGGGCGTTGAAAATATTCTAAAGTGCCTGCGGGTAGGATTTGACTTCCATTAAAGAAAGGATCAGCTTGTCCTCGCAGTGCAGCTGCCAGAAATCCCAAGGACTTGGCACTGTAGCCTTAGTTCACTGAAAGGGTCACGTGGGGTGACACAAGTCCTGACTGACGCCAGAGGCCATGGGGTAAATTGACAAGAAAGGCAGACCCTTCTTTTCCCTTAGCGAGGCCAGCAAAGGAAACGGATTGTAGAGAACCGAGGGCGTCTTGGTAAATGCTCTCCAAGTCAGGCGAGCATCCTGTATGATCGTAGCAAAGAGTGACATGTGGATCGGGAATATCTAAGGGAGGTGAAAAGTGTGAGGGATCAAAATCAACCGACCACCACTGTGGAGTAGTGAAAAGGGGAAAATTTCGAAGCTGGGCCTGCGGGATAGCTGATATAGTAATGCCGTTATCAAGGCAAACAATTTCCACCTGCAAGGGACACAGCAAGTCACGTCCGGCCAGCTTGACACCGAGGACGCGGGTAACTGTGAAAGGGATGCAACATTCCCGGCCCTCAAATTGAACAGAGAGCGGCTTCGTAAGCGGATAAACAGCACTTTCCCCCATGAAACCAGCAAGTTCCACATGCTTATCAGAAAGGGGAAAGCAATGTTTCTGAATTAATGTCCAGTCTAGCGTAGAATGAGTCGCGCAGGTGTCAATCAGGAAGGGAATAGGCACGCCCTCTATGTAAATCGTAGTGGTGGGCTCGTCAGAGTGGTCTGTTGAGAGGACCGGAAAGTTCGATCTGGCTAGTCAGTAGGGGTTAGAGGTAGTAAAGGGTGTCTGCCGACGGGGTTGAAATCTACCTTGTCGTCGGGGTGCTGGACAATCCCTAGCGTAGTGGCCTGTACGTTGACAGTTGAAGCAAGTGACATTATATTTGGCAGGAGGACGACGCGGAGGAGCGCAGTCGAAATCCTCCATGTGTGGAGTGAAGGGGTAAGGAACCTGTGAGCGGTAACTAAATTCAGGAGGGTCCGTGCAATCTGGGCGATAGTAACGTGAATCTGTCTGAGAGTTCTGACCTTTAGGAGCTCTTCTTTGAGAGGGACGTTGGATGAATTCGGATTTAATTTTGGGCAAAGTGTCTTTGTAACAGGTCTCACAGTTGCGGCCATTGCTCCAATAATAAGACACAGCACGTTTCATTTGAGGTTTAGAATTGTCAGACCAGTCCATGTTATTAGTTTTAATGCTGGATGCTACGCGGTCAGGCAAAACCTGCATTAATAGTGCATTAAATTGGGGAGACTGTGAGCCTGCATTGAAAGCAATGTCCCTGGAGTAAAGAGTGTACACTCCACAAAAGCGGTCAAAAAATTCTGAACCATCTTCCTTAGAAGTGGGGGTACATTCAAGGAGTTTGGCGATGTCAACGGGTTTACGGAGAGCCCGTTTTAGTGCGGGGAACATTAAAGTGCGCTGATCGTCCTCCGTTTGGTGTGTGGCGCTGAAGGCCGCCCACGTGTCCCCATGAAGTTCTAATTCATTTTTCCATCTTTCCTCTAATTCTGGGGGAGGGATGAATAAATCAGTGAATATTGATCACGTGCGGTAGCACCGTACATGGTCGCAGTTCTCCTCAAAAACTCAGTGAACCCCTCTGGGTCATCTTTGCAGGAGGGACATTGGGCCATGATCAAACATAGCTCATGGGGTTTAAAAGCCTGCCACACCTCAATGAATGGGCCGTCATTATCACCAGCGTGGGGGTTAATAACACTCCTAATGGGATAATTTGCAGGGGGAGGTGGTGGCAGAAAAGTTTCCTCCTCCTTCGGTTGGAGTGATTAATCAAGAAAAGCCTGATTAACAGAGGTGAAGGGTTGTTCCATATTAACGGCTGGCGTATGTGACCGAGTGCATGTTGCTATGGGGGATGCGTTAGCAGGAGTTTCATTGGCAGTGGGACCATAAGTGGGAGTCTGGACTTGGGAATTGTAGGATCGGGGTGTGCAGGATGAGGGTTCGGTCCAGGGGTTAAATCCTCCTCCTCTTCCGTATCGCCTGATAGGGAAACATCGGCATGCCAGAGCAACTGGGAGGATCCTCCTTTCGTTTAATTTGATTGGCTAGCCCTCTCTGCCTATTGGTTGGAGATATTTTATTTTCACCTTGTTGTTTATGCTTTCTATCCCAAAGTTCACATTCCAATTTTAAAGTCTCCCAATTTTTTGCTTTACCATCCACGCAATCATCAATCCCTTTTCTACAGGCGTTATCTCTCCAACTCATTAATAGTGATTGTTCGTGGCGGTTAGTGGAAGCCGGCGTTTCTCTGCCAAATAATTTTCGCAGCAGACATGCAATTATCGTAGTGCCAAGTGCCCCCTAGTGGCCAAATATCGTTACCCAATTTATTGTTCAGCGCTGCAGATAATCGCCGTAAATTACGTTCTTGAGAAGGGTTTTCAGAACACATGAAAAATAGAGGGGAATTGCCCCTGTTTTGTCTAAACTCTGTCCCATAATGTCAATAAAATGTGCCCCTGGCAACCAAAAAATGATCAAAAAGAATCCCTGGTACCAAATCAAATTGCAGGGTCCCTGACCCAAACTGTACAAGAGGTCCCTGACCCAAACTTAAACCTGTAAAACAAGCAAGAGGTTCCTGACCTAAGGCTAACCACAATTGGGGTCCCTGACCCTAAGTACTCTACCAACAGTACAATTTAGATTCGAGCACCGTCACCTGTTTAGTTACCTCCATCAGGGATGAAGGGTCGAACCATCAATCCGAGAGAGAGAGACAGAGAGACCAAGGTTTATCTTACCTTGTGCCGGCGTCCATCTCTTTCCTCCGGGTCTGGCTCGATCACTTCTTCAGTCCCCCACGGAATTCACTCAGGGTATTGGTAACTGCTCGCTTGCGGCAAAATGTCAAAGTCAATATTTTCCCGCTTCTGTAGTAGAAAGATTCAACACACTCGTTAAGACAGAAAAACAAGCTTTATTTTCGAAAACAACTGCATGCAGTAATGGCTGAAAATTGAGGTCAGAGAGCAGTCAACAAAACGGCTGAGTCTATCACAAGTTCCGCGCTTTCGCGGAGAATTAGCTCAATATTTATACATTATCATTATCAAGATTATGTGACAACAGTATGGTCAGGAGTTTGATCGGAAATACAAACGGAAGCATAGACCAGACATATTTGGTCATATCACTCATGCCATTATTTAGTCCTCGGAGGGAACACTGAAAGGTCGGAATAGGGTTGTTTCTTCCTGAACATATCTTTGTTTTAAATTCCTATGGCCCTGGGTTATGGCGAGTTAGTTTTATCAGGAGTTGCCGAGGTCCGGTGTTTTGGAATGGCTCGACCTTCGCTGATCTTTTCAGACTTCAAGTTATGCAGAGTTGGCCTACGGCCATACTAGTCTGAAAATGGTTAGGGCAGCATTCTTTACCTGGGCCTGGGGAGCTGGAATGAGTAGTTTCAGCCTTTCTTATATTGTATCAAACCTTTTGACCAGTCTTCCCATTGACCAGTTTTCCCATCATGCCATTACTTAATTCGTACCATATCACACCTGTGCTGGTGGAGGGTGGCGATGATAGCTGTACCGCGATGATAACAGTTACATCCTCGGAGCTCCCCGCCGAGGTGTGCTCCTTGGAGTCAGGAGAGGGGGCCACCTGAGAATGGCTGGCACCGTCGGCCGGAGGAGCTGCGGGAGAATGGACATGTGATCAGTGGGATGAATGGGTCAGTCAGTAAGGCGATTAGTATTCACGTTTGACAGGGGATCGGGTAAAGCCTGGTGGTTCCTCAACCTCCGCCAGCCTCCGAATGAGTGACCGCCCTGTCCGCGGCCACATCGGTCACCTCAAGGAGGTGAGGATTCTCAAGTCCGGCACCCCACCGCCAGTCTGAACCCTCCCCCGCCAATTGTGGGAGGTTTTTCTGAGGAGACACAGAGGACATTGTTAGCCACACACATGGTTCAGAGAAGTGAGTGTGTGTGTGTGTGGGGGGGGGGGGGGGGGGGGGGGGAGTGTGAAGGGAGAGTTGGGGTGGAGGGAGGGCTGAAGTGATGGGTGGAGGGAGGGCTGGAGGGGGATGGATGGAGGGAAGGGTGCAGGTCGCCTGGGGGGGATGCTCTTTTGGGGGGTTGGTGTCTACTCGCTCTGGCTGCCCTGTGTAGATCGTTGACAGGGCGGTCACTCACGCGGAGGCTGGCGGAGGTGAGGAACCACCAGGCTCTGGAGACCAGTCCTCCTGGTCACACTGCCCGAGCTGACTGCTGCCACCACCTCATCCCAAGCAGCAATGGCTGCCTTGTGACTCATCCTCTGGGTCCCCCAGGGGAATAGGACATACCTCCTGGCTGCCACCGCGTCCAGGAACCTCCCCAGGTCCGCATCTCCGAATCTTGGGGCCGGTCTCCTCGGCGCCACTATTGCAAGCTGGCTGTGGTTGGCTGAGCAAGTGCCAATTACGTGCTGCTCGACATTGTTAGCGGTCCCGGCGAATCAGCTGGTGAGCCGGCATTCGGAGCGGTAAGCCTGTGAGGCCTTGTTAAGTGAACCAATTAACGTTGAATAGCACTGCTGGCCTTGCTGGGCCAAGCACCGGGAAGCCCACGGCAATTCCCCCTCCCTAGCACACTTGGAAACTTTTCCGGAGAATCGCACCCAGAGAGCGAGACATAGACATATAGGGTGCGATCTACCAGCCGCGTTACGTATCTCTCTCTCTCGGTTTCCCTCTCTCTGTCTCCCTGTCTCTGTCTCCCTCTATCTTCCAGCCTCTCTCTCTGTTTCTCCCTCTGTCTCCCTCTCTCTCTGTTTCCCTCTCTCGTTCTCCCTCTCTGTTCCCTCTCTCTGTCTCAATCTCTCTACCTTTCTGTCTCTCTCTGTTTCCCTTTCTCTGTCTCCCTCTCTGTTTCTCTCTCTGCCTGTCTCCCTTTCTCTATCTCTCTGCCTCTCCGTTTCCCGCTCTCTATCGCCATTTCTCCATCCCCTCACTCAGTCCCCCTCTATCCATCTCCCATCTTCTTCTCATTCTCTGACTCTCTGCCCTCCCCCTTTCTGTCCCCCTCTCATTGTCTCACTCTCTGTCTCACTAAGTGATTCTCACTCTCTCCATCTCTTTAATTCTCTTTCTGCTTTGTTGGCTATCTCTTTCTCTGTCTGCCTCTCTCTCTGTCTGCCTATCTCTCTCTGTCTCTCTCACTGTCTCTGTCTCCATTTTTTATCTCTCTGTCTCTCTCCCCCTCTCTGCCTGCCTCCCCCTCTCTGCCTCCCCCTCTCTCTGTCTGCCTCTCTCTCTCTGTCTGCCTCTCTCTCTCTGCCTCTCTCACTGTCTCTGTCTCCATTTTTTATCTCTCTCTGTCTCTCTCCCCCTCTCTGTCTCTCTCCCCCTCTCTGTCTGCCTCCCCCTCTCTGCCTCCCCCTCTCTGCCTGCCTCCCTCTCTCTGTCTGCCTCTCTCTCTGGCTCTCTCCATTTTTATCTCTCTTTATATAGATATATATCTTTCTCTCACTATCTCTCTCTTTTTCTCTGTGCCTCCGCCCTCTCTCTTGTCTCTCTCATCGTCTCTGTCTCTTTCTCTCTTTCTGCCTCTGTTTTACTCTCAAAGTCTGTCTTTGGAAGTTTGCGAAACTACAATTCCCGGCCTGCCCCGCGTTAGGGGCGGGGAACTTGCGACTTCCGATCGCCTGGCAACGTCCGACGTCAGCGCAGATTCTGGGTTATAAATTCGATCCTGCAGCAAAGGCGCTGAAACTGCGGAGATTCTGGAACGAGCGGTGACTGAGATCAGGGAGACCAGGGTGAGTGCTGACAGAGGGCAGGGTGAGTGCTGACCGAGGGCAGGGAGACCAGGGTGAGTGCTGACAGAGGGCAGGGTGAGTGCTGACCGAGGGCAGGGAGACCAGGGTGAGTGCTGACCGAGGGCAGGGAGACCAGGGTGAGTGCTGACCGAGGGCAGGGAGACCAGGGTGAGTGCTGACCGAGGGCAGGGAGACCAGGGTGAGTGCTGACCGAGGGCAGGGAGACCAGGGTGAGTGCTGACCGAGGGCAGGGAGACCAGGGTGAGTGCTGACCGAGGGCAGGGAGACCGGGGTGAGTGCTGACCGAGGGCAGGGAGACCGGGGTGAGTGCTGACCGAGGGCAGGGAGACCGGGGTGAGTGCTGACCGAGGGCAGGGTGAGTGCTGACCGAGGGCAGGGAGACCGGGGCGAGTGCTGACCGAGGGCAGGGAGACCGGGGCGAGTGCTGACCGAGGGCAGGGAGACTGGGGCGAGTGCTGACCGAGGGCAGGGAGACTGGGGCGAGTGCTGACCGAGGGCAGGGAGACCGGGGCGAGTGCTGACCGAGGGCAGGGAGACCGGGGCGACTGCTGACCGAGGGCAGGGAGACCGGGGCGAGTGCTGACCGAGGGCAGGGAGACCGGGGTGAGTGCTGACCGAGGGCAGGGAGACCGGGGCGACTGCTGACCGAGGGCAGGGAGACCGGGGCGACTGCTGACCGAGGGCAGGGAGACCGGGGCGACTGCTGACCGAGGGCAGGGAGACCGGGGCGACTGCTGACCGAGGGCAGGGAGACCGGGGCGACTGCTGACCGAGGGCAGGGAGACCGGGGCGACTGCTGACCGAGGGCAGGGAGACCGGGGCGAGTGCTGACCGAGGGCAGGGAGACCGGGGCGAGTGCTGACCGAGGGCAGGGAGACCGGGGCGAGTGCTGACCGAGGGCAGGGAGACCGGGGCGAGTGCTGACCGAGGGCAGGGAGACCGGGGCGAGTGCTGACCGAGGGCAGGGAGACCGGGGCGAGTGCTGACCGAGGGCAGGGAGACCGGGGCGAGTGCTGACCGAGGGCAGGGAGACCGGGGCGAGTGCTGACCGAGGGCAGGGAGACCGGGGCGAGTGCTGACCGAGGGCAGGGAGACCGGGGCGAGTGCTGACCGAGGGCAGGGAGACCGGGGCGAGTGCTGACCGAGGGCAGGGAGACCGGGGCGAGTGCTGACCGAGGGCAGGGAGACCGGGGCGACTGCTGACCGAGGGCAGGGAGACCGGGGCGACTGCTGACCGAGGGCAGGGAGACCGGGGCGACTGCTGACCGAGGGCAGGGAGACTGGGGTCAGTGCTGACCGAGGACTGGGCTGTGGGATGTGGATGGAAAAGAAGAGACTGGTGGGCGTAGGGGAAGACCGAGTGAGTACTGGCTAGATGGAAGGGGGGGGCAGAGCAGGTGCAAGGAATGGGGTGAGAAATTAAAATATAGGGGTGGTATGTGGGGGGAATTGATGTCGGCGGTGGTTTAAATCCGTGGTTGGGGGCAGGACAGATGGAGAGTTTGGGGAAATGCAGAAGATGGCTCAGAGTGGATACGGTGATGGTAGAGAGAGAAAGCGGGGGAATACTGGAGAGAGATGGGGTCTGTTAAATGCTGGTGGAGGAGGGAGGGGGGTGGGGGAGAGCTGGAGGAGGTGGTTCTGGGGAATGGGATGAAGAACTGCAGTGATATGCGGCAGTTATAAATAACCTGTGACAGATTAAACCTTGCAGCATTAACACCCCAGTGTGTGTCTGAATAGCAGATTTAACCCCACCCCCAGTCCCCATTCTGTCCTGGAAGCTGAGGCCTCTGGAGAAGGTTGGGGGTGTGGGCTGTGTGAGATGGAATGGGGGCGTGGGGTGGGGGTGGGTGTGGGTGGTGAGGGGAGTGGGTGTGGGCTGTGAGAGATGGAGGGGGAGTGGGGTAGATGAGGGTGGTGAGGGGAGTGGGTGTGGTCTGTGAGATGGAGGGGGTGTGGGTGTGGGCTGTGAGGGATGGAGGGGGAGTGGGTGTGGGCTGTGAGGGATGGAGGGGGAGTGGGGTAGATGAGGGCGGTCAGGGGAGTGGGTGTGGGCTGTGAGGGATGGAGGGGGAGTGTGGTAGATGAGGGCGGTCAGGGGAGTGGGTGTGGGCTGTGAGGGATGGAGGGGGAATGGGGTAGATGTGGGCGGTGAGGGGAGGTGGGTGTGGGCTGTGAGGGATGGAGGGGGAATGGGGTAGATGTGGGCGGTGAGGGGAGGTGGGTGTGGGCTGTGAGGGATGTGGGTCTGATGGTGCCGCCTTACTCTGTAGGTTGAGAATCTGGGTCAGCAGGTGACCTAGAGTGTGTTTTATCCCTTGAGTGGGGTTAATCGCAGGAGCAAAATTAATCTTTAATTCCTGCAGCTTGCAAAATAGATTTTTTTCAATTGGCACCTCGCCCACAAGCTGTCTTTCGGGTTCGCTGGGCAGTTTTTGCGGAGGAGAAGCCCATTTGAGCGGGTGCTAGCCCTGTGAAAGAGCTGCCCAGTTAGTCCCGCTGTCCGGCCCCAACACTTCTCTCCATCACCTTGCAAATGTTGAGGTTAATGTGCGATGGTTGACTGACAAAAAGTCACAATTGAAAAGCGAAAGGTGTGGTTGACGTGATGCTTGGGTTCAGTTTAATTTTGGAATGTTGAGTTGTGCAAGTTCTCCTCAAGGTGAATTGCCCTTGGGATACAAAAGTGCTGTGCGTGTCTGCCCTTGCTGTGTGTTTTAAATAAAATTAATGTTGGCCTTCATTGCGAGAGGATTCGAGTACAGGAGCAGCGATATCTTGCTGCAATTATGGGCATTGGTGAGGCCGCACCTGGAGTGTTGTGTGCAGTTTTGGTCTCCTTATCAGAGGAAGGATGTCCTTGCTACGGAGGGAGTGCAGCAAAAGTTTACCAGGCTGATTCCTGGGGTGGCCAGATTGTCATAGGAGAAACTAAATCGGTTCGGATTTTATTCATTGGAGCTTGGAGTGAGGGGATCTCACAGAAACTTACAAAATTCTAACCGGATTAGACAGGGTAGATTCAGAAAGAACGTTCCCGATGGTGGGGGAGCCCAGAATTAGGGGGTCATAGTTTGAGGATATGGGGCAAACCTTTTCGGTCTGAGGTGAGGAGAAAGCTTTTCACCCAGAGCGGTGAATCTGTTGAATTCGCTACCACAGAAAGTATTTGAGGCCAAAACGTTGTGTAATTTCAAGAAAGAATTGGATATAGCTCTTGGGGTAAAGGGATCCAGGGATATGGTGGTGGTGGTAGTGGGATGCGGGGGGGAGGCAGGATCAGGGTATTGAACTCCATGATCAGACATGATCATATTAATGGTGCAGCAGGCTCGAAGAGCCGAATGGCCGCCTCCTGTTCCTGTTTTCGATGTATGTATTTAGGACATCGTTGGCTGGCCCAGAGATTTTTGCCCATCCCTACCTGCTGCTTGATAGGGTGAGATGTCACCTTGCACCCACAGTACCATTTGGGGGAGGGAGGGAGTTTCAGCGTCTGGCCCAGCATAGGGATGGCCGATTTAGAATCCCCAGCGGAGATGTTTTGTGACTGTTCCCACAGACTGTAAATCCTCCTCTGAGCAATACAATGTATTCCTCGTTCGAAACAATCCCTCACTGTCTGTGTCACTTGTCTGTGTAGACTTGACACATTGTTACCTTCCTCTGTGCACGTCCTGAGGATTAACGTCGAGATCATACGATCTGCGTCAGCTAAGCACCTACCTTTTTTTCAGTTGTCGCCTTGCTGTCTGATTTTATCATTCATCCTGCTGCCCCTGTCTGTGTGGGTGCCCCTGTCTGTGTGGGTGCCCCTGTCTGTGTGGGTGCCCCTGTCTGTGTGGGTGCCCCTGTCTGTGTGCGTGCCCCCTCACTCTCTGCCTTGCCCAGTGGTTTACAGCAGCTTCCTTTCCCCTGAAGCGTTTTTTTAATCCGAGGTTCTTTAAGAGAAATGTACGTTTGCGAATTGTGCTGGGCATCGCGGACTGGTTCACAGCCGGTGGCAATGGGCAGTCGTGTCAGAAACGCAACGACCCCCAATCAGCGCACAGCGGGATCCTATCAGCTGTGCTGCAGCAAGCCACCCCTAATGGCTTTTTCTTTTTTTTTATATGGAAAAAAACCACTTGGAAAAAGTGTCCGTGATGAATGAGCCGGTCAATTCACTATTTATTTTTTAAAGATTAGGATGTGCTTGCCTCCTCTGGGTGGGGGGTCGGGTAGCTGTTGAGAGAGTCTCTGGGGAGCTGACATGGTTTTTCCGTGACTCCGGATGCTGTTTGGATGACGATGCGACAGTGAGAATGAGAACGTTCTCCTTGCTGTTGCTGCTGAATCATCTCCTGTCATCCGGCATTTTGTCAAGGCTGGCAGGACAGTGTAAAATGGCACCGCCACCACCTGACTCCACTTGTCTCAGCTCATCGGCCGCTGAGGTGCTTGCCTCTGCTTCCGAAAAACCTACAGCCTCCGTGGCCTAACTCCCTCCCTTCACCCCTTGCTAAGAGGCAGGTGTTGTCTCCCGGCTTGGCAGTGCCTCTTTTTTTAAAACAAAAATGCAGTGTCTCCCTCCCTCCCTATCTCCTGTCCCTATAAACCTCCCTTCTCTGTAACCTCCTCTAGCCCTTACAACACTCTCTCCAGCCCCGACAACCCTCCCTATCTCTGTAACGTCCAGTCCCTCACTATCTCTTGCCTCCTCCTGCCCCTACAACTCTCCCTATCTACCTTCTCTAGCCCTCTCGTGCTCCCGTTTTTAAAATGCTCCCTAACCACCGCCCCTTTACCTGTGGCTGTTGCATTGCTGTCACACTCCTCTGTAACACCTGGTGTTTGGTGTGTTGTATTTCATGAAAGTACTCAATGGAGACACATTGCTGTGTTTCAGTGAAGTCCAGAGTCTACATATTGTCTATTAAGCCCACATGATGAAGTTTGGAGGTGGAAATGCAGACTGTATAAATGGGTGTTAATTTTTTGATTGGCTTTGCAAGAATGTCTTGTTTAATCACTTTAAATAAAAAATGTTTGGTCTTGTCTTCCAGATTTACCTGAATCACTTTGAAAGTCTACAATGGGAGACCTGGCTGTCGGGATTAATGGGTAAATGATGAAATTACAACTGTTTGATGTTCAAAGGGTCAGAGCATGCCCCAGGAGGAGGCCATTCGGCCCATGTTTCTGTGCTGACTGAAAGCTTTATCCAATTAGTTGGAAATTTCTTTCCTCTCCCTGCTCTTCACACTACCCCCTCCCCGGACACAAGTGGAAAGATCCTATTGGTATCTGTACCCACTAGTGAGTCTTTAAGATGTGCGTTTTGTGAAGGGTTGGATAAAGTTGAAAGTTCAGATAGCGTCGCTGACCTCTGATGATATGTTTGCTCACTCGGTCACCTGTATCTTTGCAGGTTTGGCCGGATTGGACGGTTGGTCCTGCGGGCATGTCTGGACAAGGGGATTAGTGTTGTGGCCATCAACGACCCTTTCATCGATCTGAACTACATGGTAAGAACAATTGCTACGTAAGTGAGAGGGGCGGAGATAGTGGGTGGGTCGCTTGGGTGGGATTTGATATGTTGGGAGGTAGATGCCGCCCATCCCCATAACCTCCGTTGCGTCCCCGGGACTTTTTGTTGTAAAACTTTGCAGACTGGCTGAGGCCCCCACGGAAACTCTGGAAGCTCTCTCTGCACCATGCTCGGTTTCCTCCTTGTTTGCCTGCGCAGGGCGCGGGTTGGCAGGTCGGGGGTGTCCCAACACTGGTCCAGCTGATGCTCCTGGGGCAGTGGCAGAAGGATTGCCTCACACCCTCTGCACCCCAGCCACCTGTGGCCTGTTATCCATTCTGCTGCGTGGAATTCCTGCCTGTTGGAGGAGGGCACCTGGGGTGGGGAGGGGGTTGTTTTTTTGGAAGGAGGCAAATTCTTGACGGGAGAGTGAGTTTGATACCTGACCTGACAGTGGCTCTCCTTTAGGCCTACATGTTCAAATATGATTCCACACACGGCCGTTACCGTGGCGAGGTGCAGGTGGATGATGGCAAGCTGGTGGTGGATGGGCAGCCGATCTCTGTCTTCCAGTGGTAAGTAATTGGTGAGGGGTTAGGGAAGTAACTGGATTCTGATGGGCCCCGGGAAGGTGACGCTGACCTCCCGGGGGCACTGCCCGCTCGGGACTGAAGCTGTTGGCCGGCCTTTGTGCCCACCTCTCTCGGAGTTGGGGTCTCCGAAATTCTAGCAAAACCATGACTCGAGAGCCCATTCTGCCCATTGTCTGTTTGCCTGTCGGTGAAGTGCAGTCCAGTCTCTTGTTTGCCTGTCGGTGAAGTGCAGTCCAGTCTCTGTTTGCCTGCCGGTGAAGTGCAGTCCAGTCTCCTCCCACCTTGTTGTGCTCGACTCCTTAGCCCTGCGGCTCCCCGCTGAATGTTTTTTTTTTAAAACTGGGATGTGGGGATTCCTGTCCCCCTCTGCACCTCGTGGTGACCAGGACGGTACGCAGTTCTCTAGCTGTGGCCTGAAAGGTGTTCTGTACGCAGTTCGAACACGACCTCCTGGCTTGTGGGTGCTGTAGGCCTTGGCCTATGGGTGTGTCTGCTCAGGGCCCACCTGATCTCGCTGTCCAGTCGGGGCTCTGGAATCCATATGGTGGGTGGAGAAGTCCATTGGCCCATCGGCTCAGCACAGGTCCTCTCAAAAAGCACCCTACTGAGGCCCGTTCCTCCTGCTTTCCCACCCCACTCTAACCCCGTAACCCCACATAACCTGCACATCTTTGGACACGTGAGGGGCAATTTGACACAGACAATCCACCTAATCTGCACATCTTTGCTCATCAAGGGAATATTCCAGCACAGCCAATCAACCTGACCCATGCACCCTTTGGGATATCTCCCTCCGTTGCTTTGCACTTCTCAAAGCCATTCTTTATGGCGGATTTGCTTGCCCTGTATCGCTTTTACCCTGAAATGTATTCACACTTTTTTTTCCTCTTGGATTTCTAATCATTTACCAATGCGCCCCCCCCCCACACACACACACACACACACCCGACGCCGACCTGTATACCTACAACTTTCCTCCCTCGCTGTTGACCACGCGGCCAATCTTATTTTTCCATATCGTTTGCTCTTTTTGCTTTTCCGCACCACCTGCCTGACTCAGTTGAGATTTTAAACTGTGACTCGACCTTCCTTCAGCTTTGGAGGACAAGGGGGCGGGCCTACTGAAGGCACCACCTGAGATGCTGCTGATCATCGCTGTCCTCTCCAGGTCACTGCACACAGCAGCAACTCATCACCCGAGGGGGGATGCGAGTGTCTATCCTGCTCGAGCTGATTTAATCGATTTTGTATGCAGCTTCCAGTGAGGACGAGGCCTTGGCATTCCTGAGAGCTTTGTCACCATGGCGATTGAGCTCCCTCTTGTCTTTTTTATCTTTTGTCGCTGCTCGCGTGAGCCCAGAGGCTAATCCGTGATAGGCCGCAACAGGGGAAGAGAGCTTTAGACTACTCTCCCACCGCCCTGATGTATGGCCCAGTTCTAGGGCACACATGTGCTCTCAATCTCTCGGTGAGAGAATTCCCATCCATCCACTCCTTCAGTTGCCTCTGGTTTGAAGCCTGACAGGAGCTCGGTCCTGGCTGCCACCGCAATTTGGGAAGGATGCGCTGGGCCTTCGAGAGGGTTATGGAGGGAGATTTACCAGAGTGGTCCCGGGATGAGGGGGTTTTTACCTCCCAGGGTTAGGGTTCGTAGAATCATAGAATCCCTACAGCACAGAAGGAGGCAATTCAGCCCATCGGATCTGCACCGATCCTCTGAAAGAGCACCTTGCCCAGGCCCACTATTTCCCCCGCCTTCCGCATCCCCCTAATCCTGCCTAACCTTTAGAGACTCGAGGAGGAAGATCTTTCCTGCGCTGTCCTGGAGC